>NC_072737.1:51766647-52469522 GCF_026930045.1 Uloborus diversus
ATATTTAAAAAAAAATTATCACAAATAACACTTTCTGAAGAAAGTTGGAAACTAGGACATTTTTTCAAGTCCAATTTTTTAACTTAGCAGTAAAGAAATAAAAATTGACACATTCTAATATAATTTTACATTGTCTAATTGATAGGCAAAGATATTTTGTACAGTCAATTATTTACAGTAAAAAGTTGACGGCACCAAAACTGCAGGAAATACCAAACTCCCAATTTGAATTTTTCGTATAGATGATTGATTGTAAAAAAAAATTATCTGATAAGGCGTAATAAAAATACAAAGCAAAGTTTTATTAACATTAATTCAGATGAAAAGCAACAATTTGTGAAAATTGTAATTGCAAAAACAAAATCTTCTAACATACATGTATGGAAATCGAATATTTTTGATTGCAACAAGTTTACTACATTTCAGTTTTCTTCTTTGTCAAATGTAATTTCCAAAAAAAAATTTTTTTTAGAATTTTCTCTGAATGTAGGGGGTACGCAATGGGCCTTCATTTTTTTTTCTTTAAAAGCAAGGGCATTAACATTTTTGCATTACATTTAGTTATTTTTATGTTATATTTAATCAAAATAACTGACACTCATGCTGCATTTCCTGAAACACCAAAATATTGATTTATGCTTTTGTAAATTACACAATGTTTTTAAAAAATTAATAGACTATTTACCCTTCACTTGGATCGATCGAAAGTCCTCTTGGTTGGCTTATATTTTCATTTAACAAAACCATGTGATGTTCTCCATTCAAAGTTGAAACATCTACAGTCTTTAGACGAGAGTCTACCCAGTAGAGATTTTTCCCTATCCAATCTACAGCAAGTCCTTCAACAAGATCCAAACCACTTCCAACAACCTAGTGAAGAATTACATAAAAGACAATATTGATTTCATTTTCATACTTATTTGTTTCATTTTACTTTATTACTCATTGATTTGAAAATAATTGACTCTTGAAACAAAAACCGAAAATGATAGGTTATTAGACATTAAAACTAACTTCATGCTCATCTCAATCATCCGTGAGGGACAAAATAAAGAAATTGAAAGTATAACAAAAAGTATCATAAATTTAAGACTAAATCGGGAAGGACTGGACAATGTGAACATGCAAAAATCAGTATATGTCTTCTAATATTAAGTGTACTGGTATCTCAGCTGCTGAAATGCATGCAAGATTTTTTAGTGAAGATATATGAACAGGGTTCATACTCTATTTGGATGAAAAAATTCCATGACTTTTCCAAGACTTTTTCATGACTTCAATAAACATTTTCATGACTTTGTTTACGAAGAGTTACACTACTTAATCTCAAACTTGCTAATTTTTGGAAATGAGCTTTAGCAAAACGCCTACAGGAATGCCACAGCCTCATTGAAGCACTTACTCGTAATGGAAAAAATATAAGTGTACACTTAAAAAACTAAAGTATTCTTATTTGTCTTCATCATTTAAATTTAAGTTAAGTAATAATTCAGTGAAACTAAAATTATGATGCTTAAATGTCTATTTTATTTTTTTATAAACAAGCAGAATGATAATGAATGAGACAAAGGTTGAATGAGTCATCATTGAGTTTCAATAAATTTGCTTCAAAAGTTATCTTTCAGTGTCAACAGCACATTTAATCATTACCATAACTTGACAGTATTTTGGTTCTTTAAAGTAAAGCCCCATAGTTAAGTTATTTATGTTTCTAAACCAGATATTTTTTGAAAAAACCATTCAGTAATGAATCAATCTTCTGATTCAAAAGTACTTGTTTTGTTTACTTATTTTCACATTTTTAAATGCAGATAAATTAATAGATTCAGAAATTCCAGAACATGTTCGATTCTTGATATTGAACGTGCAGTGGGTCCATGGATTAGTTTTGTGGACCGTATGTTGGGCACTACTGTAGTACTACTTTAGAGTATTAGAATTCCCCTTTTTCTGTATTCTGTCGTCTGACTAAAGATCTTTACTTTATAAAACCTTCAACAAATTAAGATAAACTCTGATAAATTTAATAAGGAAGTTCTTACAAGTACTGGAATCAAACTCGGATGCAATTGAATTGCTTTTTTGAGTGGGCATAACAAAACCAAGAACGTGCAAGTTTGCTACTACATAATATAAAACATAAGAAGTGTTGAAAATAACAGTAAATTCAAAATAAGAGTTGTTCAAGCAGTAAAATCACATCCCAAAAAAAGGCAAGCGGCTGCAACAGAAGTGGATACAAAGATTTTTAAAAATTCAGATTTGATTTTGGGATTGTTCAATTTTCCACTTTTAATAACACTTTTGTGCTATCACTCAGACTCAATATTTGTAATGCTCTATTAGTTAATGTTATTTTATCTCTGTCCAGGACATTTTTCCATGACTTTTAATGGAAATTTCAATTTTACATGACTTTTCCAGGTCTGAAATTCACTTATATTTTTTCCATGACTTTCCAGGATTTCCATGACCCGTACAAACCCTGTATGAAAGAAATTGAAGTTTTTTGTTTTACAATATTCAATGCTTATTGCAAAAGTAAATAAAATTTCACTAGGAGGTTAAAAAAAAGCTACACTATCTTCAAGCCCAGATGAGAGGTCACGAGAGGTTCCTGTGACCTCCCCCCCCCAAAAAAAAAATTCTCATTATGCAGACTTTGACAATTTGTAACATTTGGTGACAGTATTGCAAAATTGCAAAGTTTTTTTTTTTTTTTATTTTTTAATGAATTTTGAAATGATGTCTAATGACTCTCATCTTAGTATGTTTGTTTGTTCGTATTTTATCACTAAATAAAATTCAGTTTCATTCCTCCTCTCAAAACTTCGAGTTTGAGGCACCTTGTTTGAAACTGTTTAAGGGTAATTCCAGAGTATTTGGCTAATAAATATCCTGTACATAACACTAAATTTTGAAATATTTACATTTTTCTTACTGTAAAAATACAAATGAGAATTGAAAATATAATACAAATACCTATTATCTGTTTTTCTTACTGAAAAAATTCTAAATATTATTATATTATGATTTTTTCACTTATGAAATTTAGCTTTCTGTATGGGACATTTTAACAGCCAAATACTGAGGAGAGACCATCAAACTGTTGTTGCATGATTTTTATTCTTACCACTTCAGGATCTCCTCCCTTCTTCAAACGAAATATTTTCTTAAGCACCATGTCAGACCAGTAAATAGTGCCAGTGGCCATTTCTGAAGCCGTAGCAACCACATTCTCCACTCTCACAGGGACTCTTTCCAGTGTGGTGGTGTTTAAGTTCGCAACCAATATAGAGCGTCGATTCGAAATAACCAGATATGCACTGCTCCAATCTGAAATAAAAGTTTCAAGTGATGAAAAAACAATACATTTTTTTCAGATGAAGTGTTAAGTTAATAAGCTCCGGGTGCTTACAATGTTGAAGAACACAAACTTACTTAAAGCTTTGCAACTATGCCGATCACCGGTAAGAATATAACCATCCTGACATTGACATTTGAATGAACCTTTTGTATTTATACACTCTTGACTGCAAAGTCCAGGCATTGCACATTCATCAAAATCTGAAGATAAAAATCAATTATAGTGTTTTAATTTATAGGCAACAAGTTTTCAGCAAGTAAAATAATTCTACTATGTTTCAATGTTATATCAAGTGAAGTTTCATACTTGCAACTCTTCAATAATTTTCTTTTTTAAATGAAAGGAAGAAAAAAATCTCAGCAATGATATGAAGAGTTCTAATTTTGCAGAAATAGGGCTAAAGAACATATCTATATTGCATCCACAGAAAAGATAGAATAAATATAAAGAAAGAAATATGCCAATCAGTGGTGACAACCCAGTGTTTGGTGTTAACATCAACAAATCAGTGCCAAGCAGACGGCAAATATTGATTTGAGTTTTTTCTTAAAGAGAAAGTTTAAAAAATGGCAACTTTCTGGCAACCCATTATTCACTCCCATTCTATCTTGCCACCAAACAGAGCATATATTTATGAAATATTTTCCAAATGCCACATTTCCTTCTGTCTTGAGAAAAAATGGCAAAACTTACAGCAGAATAAAAATCATGCATCAATACAAAATATTTACTCATTAAATTGTTATTTCATGAAATTTATTTTTGAGTGAAAAATGATTTTAAGTTTTCTGACCAAAATGAAAGAAAATTAAAATGTCAAGAATGATAGCATTACAAGGATCTTATTTTTGACAAAATAAATTAACGAAATTATCCTTTGATTTAATGAAAATTCATATTCAGAAGGAAAAATATTTTAAAGAAATAATTTCAGGTTGAAAAAAATGATCATTAAACTATAATCTTCTCAAAAAGGAATGAAAATAAAAGAAATGAGAAAGGGAAGATAAGATCAAAATAAACTCTGTTCTTTAAAAGATAACAATCGACATGTCTGGTGTTAGAAATATAATACAATTACTGAAGCGAAAAAAAAAATAAAGAATATACATTCGGCTAAAAAGTGGATTAATTCAGCACTAAAATTTTTCCAAGAAGGAAAATATTCTTTAAAAACAAAAATAGATTTCACAAGAGTAAAAAATCCTCCATTGCATCACATGACACTAAAAGCTTTTTTTTATGCAACTGTAATAATATTAATAAATAATTCTTTTCGCTTTTTACTTCTTTCTATTGCTGGGGATCATATGCACTTTATTACATCATAATTGCTGTTTTCATAGCGTTTTTCTGGATTATATAGCTATTTCCATTTCTCCTTTTAATTTAACAACCTACTGTAATTTTCTTTCAGGTTTGCCTTTTGGCTTAAAATTTGTGAAGCTATGAATTATTATGTTAGGGCAATACAACGAAACAAAATTTGTAATTAAGATACAACAGCTTACCTACACATGTTTTCGTATCATTCAGCACTTTTCCAGGGGGACAGGTGCAAATTGGACCAGAGGGAGTTTCAGAACAATTGTGAGTGCAGCCCATATTTTTTGAAGAACAAGTTTCCACAGCTATGAAACAAGGTATGATTTAAATAATATTTTTGTATGTGAAACATTAAGTGATTTTGCAAAGATATCAACACAACATAATTCTGCAATGTTTTGCAGCTAAGTAAAACATTAAAAACATCACAATGTACTAACAATAATTATTTTTTGAAAAAAATTACAACTGGTTATGGCTTAAATTGGCTATGTAAGGAAGAAAAATTAAGTAACTTTTTCACTTTTGATTTTCAAGAAATAAGTGCTAAAGAACATTCTAAAAAAGGGACGGGAGGGGGGTCTCAAAAAATCAGGCATTTGAGGGTTAGGTAAAGAATATTATTCGTTTCCTGAATATTGCTCATTTAAAAAAAAATACAATAGATTATTTATCAGCAAAACACATTGATAAAGAGATTTTTTTAAATTTATTCTTATAGGTTTATATATATATATATATATATATATATATATAAAGAACAGGTTGAGCAGCTTAACAGAAAAAAAAATCAAAAAGTTTAATTTAGTATTTCAAAATAAAGATCTTCAATTGATTTTTTTTAAAGTCCATATTCTTTAAAGAGTAAAAATGTTTTAACCTTCAACATTTTTTTCAGGTTTCTATGAAATGAGAGTAAATTTAAAGTCTTAAAACTGACTCTTAACACTGGAAAATAAAATTTTATTCTTACTACATCCAGGACCCTCATCAGCATCATTCGGACAATCTGAAGTTTGATCACAAACCTTTGTCAAGGGTATACAACGACCCGTAACCTCTGGGCAAGCCCATTCACCACTTGGGCAGCTTTCAGGGGCTGGACCTATTTCAGAAATAAAAACCACTTTATCAGACATTTTCAAACTTAATATAACCATCTGCTCTGTGCCATAAAGGTAACAGACAGAGTAATAAAAAGTTGTTGCTGTTTTTACTTAAATGATATAAAAGTGGAAACAAACCATGCAAGATTTCTATGTGCCTAATGCTACTGTAAACATTTAATTTAAAAGAAAAACAAGTAAAAATGTTTACCACATGCATGTCTATGATCCTCATCTGATCCATCACCACAATCATCAGCACCATCACATATCCAGGATTTGAAGACACATTTTGTGTTATTGCATTTAAAATGATTTAGTGGGCATTCAATTTCCCCTGGATTTTAGAAAAAATAAATTTTTTAAGTTATCATCAACTAACTCTAAAATCAAGTATTGATAGATAATCTTCTCAATTTTTATCACATTACTACAAATGAATACATATCAACCAAATATTTACTACAAAATAGTTATTAATTTTTTATTGACTAACAAAAAGCAAAAATATTAATTTGATACACACCACATGAGCTGGGTTCGTCACTACCATCTTCACAATCAGAATTACCATCACAATACCAAGACTTTGGAATACATATGCGAGAAGTATGACACTGAAATGTCTTGTCTGAATCACACTGATCAGGTGCTCTTGATGCTGCAAAACAATTTTAGTATAACTTCTTTTGTATAAAACTAAATTTTATTCAAAAAGAATTAAAGATTTGTCATTATATTAAAAAAAAAATAGTTAAACAAGTTGCATTCTCTAATATGACATAGATTAAAACAATGTTTTAAAAAAAGTAAGCTTTTTTGAATTTCAGAAATTTTTAAAGGTTTTTTAAGAAATCAAAATATTCCCTGCAATGAAATTTTTTATTCCATTATTTATTTTCATTAAAAATACACACCACATTGCCAATATTTTATTTCCATAAACAATAATTATTTTTATGCGATCATACAGTACATTTTCTGAATCATGTTGCAGAATTGAAACATTTTTAAAAATTTCTGACTTGGAAACAACTTTTAAAAGAGTTGTTAAACATTACCTTTCAGACACATTGACGACTCAACACTCAACATTGTATCACTACTGATATCTTTGGAAATTCTCCCCCTTCCCGCTCCATAAACAATTTCCAGTTAAGGAAAGCAATTAATTTCTACTAAAATTTTTTACCCATAAACAACTAGAAAAAATATTTTCAGAAAACATAAAAATTACAGCAAGCAAAAAAAAAATGTAAAATTATCTTTACTGAAGCAACAAAAGTCTGTTGTTTGAATATTCCTTATTTTATAATTAACCATTGTATTTTTACTTTAATTTTATTTATGTATTTACTTTCTTAAAATGGACAGATTCAGTAAGGCAACAAAGTAAGCACTCTCAAAAAAGTACCCTGAAAAACTTCAGCAGAAACCCAATACATCAAAGATAATGTTAGAATAGACTTAAAAAAAAGAAAAGATATCAGTAAAAAATATTAAAACATGCTTACGGCAATTCTGCTCATCTGAAGCATCTTGGCAGTCTGATACACCATCGCAATGATAACTTTCATGTATACACTGCTTTTGGTTTGCACACTGAAACTGAGTAGATGTACAAGATATTGGGGGACAACTCTGCTCATCAGCTTGATCGAAACAATCGTTGTCTCCATCGCAAACCCAGCTTTGAGGTATGCAGTGACCAGACCCAGGACAAGTAAACTGATAGTAAGCACAAGTTTTTTCAGCTGAAACATAAAACACAAAGTCATAACAAAGAAACTTGGAATATTTTCACACATTTTTAGGTGAACACACTGGACAATGTCATGAGAAATAAACTTGGAAAAGCTTCAGAATTAAAATATCATACAAATAATGATCAAGCAATAAAAATAGACGATTAAGCAAAAAGCTGAACGTTTCACCATTTCTCAAAAGATTTCTTTTACGAACAATCTAAATACTTTACTTATTTTTTATTTTCCTTTAAAATTTTTTTGCTATTTAATAAAATTAGCTTTTTTTTTTTCCTTTTCTTTTTAAAGCCTCCTTATGCTTGCCATAAAAGCAAAGATTTTATGATTAATTTCATATCAAAATATGATAAAAGTTGTATAAACCTTGTTTCTCAACTATTTAGTTTAGAGTATACAACATAAAATATAAACAATATAAAGCTTATAAGTCTTGGTTACTTATTATTGATACTTATGCATTTCTAAATCAAATAACTCAATTTTTAGATATTTCTTATTTTGTAAAATAGAACCAAATTTTTAAAAAAATGAAATTTTGAAAATGCTTTTTGCTTATAATGCTTTTTGCTCTCATTCATTTATGCTTCAAATTTATAATTTAATGACAGGTTAAAGTGAGATCCTAAAGGAAAAAAATAAAACGCAAACACTTTTTGAATTTATTTAACTAACGTTTTTATCCAGAAGTTTAGTGGGGGTTTATAAATAAACGAAAACATTATTAAATAACTAGGATATCGTATTAAACATTTTTAGGGGGTAAAAATTCAACTATTTTTGCAAAAAGAACAAATTTGAAAAAAAAAAAAAAAATATTGAAACAGCTCAAATAAAAAGAAAAAAAAATCAAGAGATAATTTTCCGTGCATGTAATTTACAATAAGCATATAAATTATACGCAATAAGTATTGCAAACAATAAAATGAGGTATATTTAGTCTCATAAATATCATGCAGAATACTATTTTTCAACTGGTGTTTCATGAAGAACATATAAACAAAATAGAATGTATTTAAAGAAAGAAAAAAAAAGGCTGAAAAATAAAAAGAATAAAAAACAGGCTGATTAAAAAAAAAAAAGCTAAACACAATAATAATTACAAATTTCTGCTTGTGACTTTTACACTTTGCTAGGAGGAAAAAATACATTTTAAAGATAATCTTTTTTTCACAAATTTAACATTAAAAATAAAAAAAATCTAAATAACAAGATTGATTTAGAGACTAATAAATAAAAGAAACACTTACTACAAAAATCTCCTTCATCAGATCCATCACCACAATCATTTTCAGAGTCGCACTTCCAAGACTTAGGAATACACCTCCCATTCTCACATGGGAATTCTGCAGCTTCGCAAGTCACATTAACTACAAAGAGCAAATATTTCACATGTTACAGTAACTACAAAGAGAAAATATTTTACATGTAACATTAACTAAAAAGCAAAAATATTTCACTAGTCACATTTACTACATAATACAAATATAAATTCCTTTAAATAAACTTTTCATCTTATTGTAAAATAACAAAAATGCAGTTACGCTAGTTATTAAATAAGAAACAAAATAGTTTATGGAGTTTTGAAATTGAAAAACAGACAGCCCTTTAGGACATCATGTTTTTTTTTTTTTTTTTTTTTTTCAAATCTAGCTGGTATGACTTTTCAAGCAAGACAAATTCGGCATATAATTTTCACATTTTAATACCAGGTGCCAGAACACTTTCAAGAATAAAAAAGAGGCATACTACATACTCTTGCAATTTTAGAAATATAATTTTTATTTTATCTATAAATATAATAGATTTTTTAGTGCAAACAATTTGATAAATAGATTCTGAACTCTTGTTTCATTTGTACAAGACTGTAATTATCAATACAAGCATCAAATATAAGCATTATGACAAAATTTTCAGTTTAACTTTTTTTTAATTCAACTATTTCAAAAATGGGGAAAATTCAATAAATAAATAAATAAATAGAATAAAACTCTTTCTTTTGCACAAATAAAAAGAGAAGCAATAGATGAAATAATAATCTCAGAAATTATTAAATAACATTATAATATAAATATTCATGAAATAATTCTAAAAAATAGTGATAACTCTATTAAATCTACTACATGCTTCAAGCAGTTTTGAAAGCAAATAACTAGTTTTCAGAAAAAATTCAGACTTTTCCAAATGCTAAATCACACAATTATAGTTCATTCCCTGACTAGGCAAATAAACATTTTCAAATAAAAATGGTAAACAAACCAACTTCAATTGGTAACATACCACATCCCATTTCATCTGAATGGTCTCCACAATCGTTGTCGGAATCACATCTAAAGGACAGTGGTATGCATCGGCCACTACCACAGCCGAATTCACGAGGTCCGCACGTTGTCTCTGTTAAAAAATTTAAACTTCAATTATCGAGCAATATTTTTTGAAATACGTTGCATAAGTTTGAACATTATATTTAAATGCAAATTGCTTTATAAAAATTAAGTGATTTTATTTTATGCATTCCTATCGAATAAATTCTTAATGTCATGGAGCAACAAATCAATGTAGCTTGAAAATTTATGTTGCAGTCAATGAGGATAGCATATTTTGTAAAATTTTATGCTCTTTCTAATATTTATGAGTATTCTGATTTGATAAGTTAACTAACAAGAATTAATACTTCCAATTATCTAAGACAAAGCCAAAAAATCAAAAATAGCAATCAGTAGCACAGCGATCAGGAACTTCTGCCAACAATCAACAGCTACGAAAAGGTTAAACAGAAGGGAGGAGAGACTAAAAGGAAGATGTCCATATGCTTACTCTAAATGACATACGGTTAACAGAATCATGTAGTGAAAAAAAAAACATTTCTAAAAATTTGCCAGATCCAGGCATTTTCTAAAAGATTTATTTTTTCCTAAATGTTTTTATTGGAAAAAAAAAAAAAAAACAGGTCAAAATTTTGTAACACTTGAATATTAGTTGAAATATCTTTCACAAAGTGGAAAAGTAGCTCAGAGTGCAATTGAAACTTTTCAAGGAACATGTGAAAGATAGTAAATCTAAGGTAGTTATTGCTCCAGTTAACTTTGTGGTCTGATTACTATTAATAATAACGGGTTTTTAGTAATAACTAACAATTTATCACATGTATTGAGCAATCATTTCTACTTATGATATAATTCATTCAAAACTAGGTAATGTATTGATTTTTGCTAAGTTTTATTGAAATAATATTGTTTCCACAATATTTATTGTACCAGCAGAAGAAAACCAAGACATGCAACTTCAGGAGTGTATAGTGGCAAAAAAGAGTTTTTTTTTTTTTTTTTTTCTACAACAGCTGCAATAGCAGCATCAAAAATAAGGCTTAACCAAAAAAAAAGGCCTGGAATATATTTAAATGAATAGGTAAATAAACAAATTTTAAAATGCATAGACCATTTCTCCTCTACTTCAGCAAATAAAGTACTTAACAATCACACTTACTTGTACAATTTTGCATTTCATCAGAATTATCCAGGCAATCATCGTCTCCATCACAAACCCATGTCTTAGGTATGCACCTTTGATTGTCACAGGTGAAATCCCAAGAATTAGGACAGGCTTGAACAGGTGGTTCAGCATGTGGATCTGACTGACAGGTTCGATTATCACTGGCAAGACGCTCACCGTATGGACAACCACATTTGACAGCGAGATCCGGTCCTTGGCTGTTGTTGGATGGAACAGGGAAGCAAAACTTTTGGCAATAGCCATTGTTATTCCGGCAAGGATGACGATCTGCAAGTGCAAATTATTAATTGGTTAGAACTAATTAATTATTCAATTCAGCATGAACAAAAATCCTGAAATAGTACTTAATTACAATATAACTACATTCTGTCTTAATTTAAACAAATCTCCTTTTTTAAAAAAAAAACATTTAAAAAATTTTAAGGAATAGAAGCATAAAAAATAGTCTCTAGCAAACAAATTCATTTCATCTCACAAACATTCCTTGTATTTTAATAGGAATTTTCTGAAAAGCTCTTTTTTAACTACATTCAAAAGTAGAATACTCCATAACTTACTGTCAATTTTTTGATTATCTCGGCTAAATACTTTTATTCCATACAGCCTGCTGCCTTCTTCAACACTTGCAACAATTATTTCTCCAGCGCCACTCTCTTTATCCATTCTGAGAATTGCATCAAGCCTCCAGTCAGTCACATATAAAAATTCTGTAAAGAATGAAGAAAATAAAATAAAAAATTTTTTTTAGTATTTTGGGTTCATTACATTTCAGAGCATTCCCAAAAATCAAACTTAAATCATTTTTACAATATGAAACTATACAATGTTATTTACATATTTGATGCACTTCGAAAAGTAAATATTGAAACAAACACATTAAACTAATCAAAGGAACTTTGATTCTTGATTTAACAACTTTCAATAAACTACAAAAAATTGTCTTAAGTAGAATGTGTATTTAAATTTGGATGCCTCTAAAACTACAGTGGAGCATACTGAACCTTGAAAAGCTGTCTTTAAATAAAGACAGTCATTAAATAGAGCGTAGTTAAACAGAGAACTAACTGCAGCTCTAAACATCAGAAGTTGAAATTTGGATCAGATACCATAATGGCATAACATGAAACCTACCACTGAAGCAATGCAAAAAATGTAAAAAAAGAAAAAAGACAAAAAAGGCAGAAATTTGTCCTACTTTTAAATTTTCTGAAAAGTAAAAAGCATGACAAAAAACTATTTGCAAATTTTCTTACCATTGTGAATCACGAGAGAAAATGGATGTTTAATTCGGGGAGAGCTGATTGTTTGAACATCAGTCCCATCCAGATTAGCATGTTGGATGTGATCAAGAAGTGCATCACACCAGTACAGCCGGTCTTTTTGGTAGTCGATGGCTAAACCATTCGGCCAGCCAAGCAAGACGCCTCGGAAAACCATGAGATTTGAACCATCTAAGTAGGCCCTGCTGATGTTGGCTGGTCTGTCCCATTCAGAATAAAACACATATCTAAAAATAGAAAGAAAAAAAAAGGATAATGGAATTGATGTATCCATACCTTCTAAAAATACAGAAGACATTCACTGCATGTGTTTACATTTAAGTAACAAATATATAGAAAGTTAAAAAATAAATAAATATATAAACATGACACTAACTTTAAAAGAAAAAGAAGAAAGAGATAAAAATTTTTTAAAGAAAATAAATTACTTGGTGAAAATTACTAAATAACTGAAGGTATTTTCTACTATTACATTTTCAATCCTTTAAATTAATTTAATTTTAACTTACAAACACTTTGCTTTTATTGCAATTATAAAGAACATTTCTTGAACTGTGCCGATTATTTAGTTTTAGGTTACACAAACAAAAAGGGGAGTCGAAAAATTGTAGCAAACAAATAAAAAGACAACCAACAACATACATTAAACAAGGGTCTTTTTGCAATGCAGATCCAGTTATCATTTAAATCTGCTTCAAGTTTTAATAAATTATATAATCCTGGTTTACTATGCCTTGGTATATCACTGAAGTCATCATCTCTTTGTAAGATATGGTGGCATATTGAATATATTTCATAGTAATCTAAGAACTATATTTAAAAACCCTTTCTTTTTTCATATGAGAAATCTATGTAGTTTTATCACATTAAAATCATTTCATTTTGTATTCCAAGCTCATTATGTTACAAGAAAACTAACACTACCTTTACGAAAATAAAAAGTCCTACTTTCTTTAGGCTATATTTACTTTTCAGTAGTGAATATTTTATTTAGATACAATTTATTGAAATGTTCTATGTTCAATTTTACACTACATTGGTTTATTAAAATTAGTGCAAATATTAATGTACTGTCTATTTGTATTTCACTGTAATGTTGTTGTTAAAATTACATTTGGTTTTGAAAATTTTCAGTTTCCCATGATTTGTCGTAACACAGGTACACAACATGTTCCTCAATTTCAAACTTATAAAAAGGTTCTACTGCAGTGAAAATCTTCTTCTAGTTTTAAAAACAGAACCATTCAAAATTCACTTTCTATCTTTGTTTTATTTTGCACCCTCTCTCCTTCTCCCCAAAAAATCTGATTTTAAATACTTTAAACTTATGATTAAATAATTAAAAAGAGTTTTTAAAAAAACCTTTGCAAACAGCTGTTTCGGGGTTATAAAACCAAACCCTTTCATCAGAGCATAAGAGAACAATGGAACACAAAGACAAACGACAGACAAGTGAACGAGAAAAAGTAAGACAAGGATGAATAAATAGGCTGGAAGTGGCCGGAACTGGAAACGTTATGTCAGCAGAAAACAGTAAGGATATCTGTACCTAGGGAAAATTTCACAGACCAAAAAAAATTTTTTTATATATTTTTTTCCTTTAATTATATTAAAAAAAAGGTTTCCAAACTGTAGGGAAAAGTAGCATGTTCGACAAATCACTCACTAATAAAGTAGAATTTTTCCAGATGCAGTAAGATTCCCAAAAATCTAAATCTTATGTGGAAGAACAACCATGGATAATTTTGGTAGAAGAATAATCGAAATTATGGTTGCAGGACCAACAACATTGGGCGATGGAGGAATGTTTAAAATCCTGTTTTCTGACATAATTTCCATGTTCTTTTATACAGAATTTGAGAGCATGTCTAGTCGTCTGTCCTATGTATGTCTATCCAGACTAATAGGAAATACTATAAATCCCCCACCTGTCAAATCCCTGAACAGGGTTTAAATAAATTTAAAAAAAAAAAAATTTTTTTTTGGTCCGTGATGTTTTCCCTAGGTACAGATGTCCTTACTGTTTTTTGCTGATGTAATGTTTTTGGTTCTGACCAATTCCAGCTTATTTACTTATCCTTGTCTTACTTTTTCTCGTTCACTTGTCGGTCATTTGTCTTTGTGTTCCATCGTTCTTTCATGCACTGATAAAGGGGTTTAGTTATATAACCTCGAAACAGCTGTCTGCAGAGTTTTTAAACTCTTTTTATTTGATTTTATTTGTACATATATACAAGTTGTCATATATTTTTACTTATTTCATTGCACAAAGTTTTCAACTGCTTTAAATATTATGATTAATTGTTTAGTTGTTGAAATTTTATTTTAAAAAATCATCAATTCCAACATACCCCTTGTTAGGATGCACAACAATAGCTCTTGGACGCTTCAAGTTTCTAAGCAGGGTACGTCTGTACTGGAAGTTGTTGGTATTAATAACATTTAAGGTTCCTTTTCTGCTGTCAATGTAATACAAATTTTTTGATACCCAGTCCAAGGCCAAGCCTTCAACACCTTCATTCTGTGATGCCAACACATTGGTTTGACCTACATTCCACAAACAAAAAATATAAAAATGAATTTTAAGAACATAAAGTGACAGAGAAAAAAAGAAGTTTCTTGATTCTTTTGTATTTTAAAGTTATTTATTGTTAGCAGTATTTTGTTTATAATAACAAAAACGTTTTATTTTAATTCAGAAAAATGTTCAAACAAAATCAGCAGCATTTATTTCATTAAGAATAAATTTTATAAGAATTTATAAAGCAGTGAATGTATAAGGAGAAAATAACAATAATTAAATTTAGAGAGTTATTATGGAAAATTTATTTTAGAAACATTTAAGAATCAATAAACACTTTGAATTAATCAATTCTTATTTTATTTTATTTATTTTTGGCTAAAAATCTTTTTTTGACTGTACAATATAGTGCTTCATTAATGCTTACTAAATTAAGGGCTAATGCTAACTTAAAAAGCGTATTAGAATCTTATCAGGTTATAAACATTCCATTCAGTCTTAATTATATTATAATTAAAAATGTTTGTACAACTCATGTTGAAAAACAAAGCATCAAGAACTTAATTTATGCTTCTGTTGTAGCTACAAATGTATGTAAAACACTATAGAGTCCTAGTAGTCAAAACAATACAACACTTAAAAGCAAGAAATCTAAAATTGTAAGTGACAGCTCCAACAATACAAAAAATGTAAACAGGATATAAGTTAAGATTTTTTCATGCTTACCAGTTCCATCAACTTTGATTCGATAAATGACATCCAAGATGACATCAGAATAATAAATTAAACCTTGTTCGGCATCATAGTCAAGACCCACAAATCTGGCACTTTTGCTGACTATAGGAATCATAGCATCAGTGAAACCATTAGATACTGGATTCAGTGTAACACCTCTGACAAATTTTTGTTGAGCATATAATAAAAACTCCTCAACTCCTAAAAGCAAAAATTTTACAAAATTGTTAATTACTTTGCATTGATACATTATTATCATTATTATGTTAAAAATTGTATAATATATCTTCATCTGCAACTGAGAAAAATAACCATTGACCTCTGAGTAAAAGAAAATGATTTTGTTTGAGATGCAGAATATACATATTCTGGGGGGAAATACGATTTCGAGTATCTTTTATAAATGTTAATCACATAATTCAGATAAAACTATTAGAATATCGAAAAGTAGAAAATATATTTCCTATACCTATTATTGTATAAGAAATGCAGTGTTATTTCTTGCAAATAGAAGCAAAGAAAATATATAAAATCTCTTTGAAACTAAACAAAATACCAAAATGTCATTTTTATACATTATTCGTTGTTAAATAATCTTGCTTAACAAATACTAACAGAAAGGCAGATTATCAGACAAATTGAAAAGTTGAATCATAATAGAGACGCATTCATAAATATCAAATTAATTATTAAGCTATTGCAGCATAACAAATTATGAAACTGAAAATTATGTTTCACAACACAATGTAAAAAAAAATTAAATTAGATTCACAGAATTGTATAAAGTTAAATATACTTAAAAAGTTATAAGTCCCATGAAAATGTAAGGAAATCTTTGACAGCAACAGACATTCCTCTTGACAATTGATTCTTCAAACTCAAACATTGAATATTTCGAAATGTCTGATAAACGATTTTCTACAGCACTTAAAACAAGGACTGCAGAGTCCGAGTCAGACTGATATTGGGGTAAAGGAGTGGGAGTCGAGAGTCAAAGGTTAAAAGTTGTCAGAGTATGAGTCTGTTATTTCCCTCAAAGTTGGCAACTCTGCCATTGATTATGGAGTTGGAGTCAGAGTGAGACTGATTTCAGAGTAAAGGAGTCAGAGACAAAATAGGTCATTTTCCCTCCAACTCCACAGCCCTGCTTGAAACACAATCAAACATATCTTTGTTTATCCCAAATAAAAAATGATTAGCAAAGCTGTTTTTTTTTTTTAATGTGATTTTATTATTATTAACATTATGAGACAATTGAATATTTGCTTTTTTAACACTCATTATTTATAAAGTAATAGCTATCTCAAGGAGATGGAAACACAAAATTGTTTTTATTAGTATTAATGGCAAACTTTATTTCATTAGCAATAATAAGAACAAACATCAACCATTTTTCAGAAGTTTTTTAATATTATTGTTACTGTGATTAATTTGTATCAAAACCATAACAAATCAACAGCTAAAATCAGTATCTTACTTTTACAAGTTTTTTCATTCAAGGCTATTTCATAACCGATATTACAAACACATCTGTATCCAATACTGAAGCTATCAGCAGAACGAGTAAGAAGGCACATGTGTTGGCATCCACCGTTGTTGAAATGACATGGATTCATGACTAAAATATAAAGCAAATTTTAAAGTTATTATCAACTGTACAGCAGCAGTGTTGCTTTAATGATGAATGCACAAAATCTTAATTTTCAAAGTATGACCATTCAATTATTTGATCTATGATAACATAAAACAAAACTTTTGATTTCAAAATTCTTGGAAATAAAATACCTCATGAACAACTATATTTTGCTAAAAGAAAAACTGAATATTGAAATCTCAAACACAATCAAAATTAACTACATTATTGAAATGCAAATAAAAATTAACTTTTCTAGAATTATATAAATTTTGAAAATAGAAAAAAAAATGGGTTAAAAATTTGCAATGCCAACGATCTAAAATTGAAGATAACTAGAAGCTAAATAATTGAAACACCAACTCTACAAAAAAAGAATTTTTTCAGAACAGGGTCGCTATCTCTCCTAAGTTTCAAGATCAGAAATTGCTGTTGTATTTTCCTCTCCCTTCCAAACTTTTAAACCTTTTAAGTTGAAATAATTGAAAAGCATGTGAAGTTGGAAATACAGTAGACACCAGTTCATTGGATCAGCAGTTAATTGAATCAACCTCTTTAATGAATCAAATTATCAACAACAGAACAAAATCCAGCTCTACTGAATTAGCCGCTTTATTGAATCAGACGCTTTATGGAAACAAAACTGCTTAGAACAAACGGGATTCATATAAGCGGTGGCCACTGTATTTATTTTTTGACAACCCTTCTTTGATGCAATAACCTAGACAACAATATCAAAACTAAACCTAAGACATACTCAAAACTTTCTTTGTAGCAATTTATGGATTATATTTGAAATTATACAAGCTATAAAGTAATATTTTAAATCTTCAGTTAAATTAATAAATACAATTACCCCCCCCCCCCCCAAAAAAAAAAAAGTCGCAATGATTAAGCATTTTTATGAATTAATTTTAACACAAACTGCTTTAATAATACAAGTCTGAACTAGATATCTCCTCAAATTATGATGATTAAGTTACTTAACTAGTTTCATTCTGTATGAAATAATGTAACATAGGTGATAAAATCTGCTAAACTTTCTCATGCTTGATAGAAAAAAAAGTACAATTAAATGTAAGTTAGAAATTGCATGAAATGCCATGCCTAATCTTTTATTTGCTGTTGTACTCTGTCCAGGAATGAAGTTTTGAATAAATTGATGAAAGTAACTCATAAATCCTATGATTGCATACACATATTTTAGGGTTAATGAACATGTTTTTTTCAATGCAGAAGAAAGGTGGCAGAAAATTTTTGTCAGATATTCTTGCAACTGCAAGCTCTTGTCTTCTTCACTGAAAAAGGTATTTTTTATAACCTCAAAACATGTGTTTTCAATAATTTGCAATTTCTGTGTTTCATTAATGCTGTTTTATCAATTCATTCTCAACACAAAGTTCTAAACATTTCTCAATGCAACAAATTCTTAAAATAAAATATTGAGTTATCCAGTTATGTATGCTAAATATTGCTTAAATCATTCAGCAAGCTTGAACTGAAATGCATTATTTGAAATTTTGCTACAAAAGCATTAAATGCTATTTGACATTTTGCTACAAAAGTATTAAATGTCTACTATTTATTAAAAAAAATGAATGAAAATTGAAAATTAAATTTAGAAATATATTGAAAAATTTAATTTTGAACACATTAATATCTAGTATTAAGCTTTTTTTCCTCAGCAAAAATCTTAAAGGAATTGATTTCATACTATGTATGAAAACTATAGCATTTAAATAATAAAATTATACACAAATAGCATTTAAGTAATAAATTATACACAAAAATAAATTATAAGAATGCAAAAAAAATAATAATAATAAAATTCAAAGGACAAGATTTATTCACATACATTAAGCTGCTACATTAATCAGAATTCTTCAAAAAAAAAAAAAAGTCATAGCAAAACATAATCAATCTCTACTAAACTTACCAAATGGTTGCCGTAAATAATGGTAAGCTTTTATTGCTTTTGGTTCTTTGAGCAAAGAGCGATCTCGATATATAGTATTAGCAGTTTGAGAATTATTATACAAGTCTGTTTTCAAGACCCCTTGGCGCGTCCCATCTGTCCAGTAAACATTATTTTCGAACATCGTCAGCTTGCTTGGAGATGGAACTCGAGTGCTCCCACGAATGATTGACTGCCTAGTAAAAAAGAATTTTTTTGAGTTCTTTAAATTACTGTTTATGGGAATACTTCAAACATAAGTATGCAATGTATGATTTTTTTTTCTCATTTATAAAGTTACTAGTCGACCCGTGCGGAACTCCGCACTATGCTTCGAACCGTTTCATAAGGCATTTCGCTTTTTAAAAATGTCAAAGGAAGAACATTATGAAGAAGACCCGAAAAAAAGTAAGCGCACAAGAGAAGGCATGTAATTTAAAGACATCAGTAACAAAACCTCGTTAAATACAACGCTGTGCTAATTTGATCATCGCTCACCTTTTGGCCGTACATATTTTCAATGCAAACATAAATATCATTAAAAGTGACTGAGTAGTGACTCGTGAAAATGCAATATTTGTGCATGTGAAAAAACAGGTTGTGGCAAATACAGTCCTGCCCATGTGAGCATCTGACAGGAAAAAAAGAGCATTAAAGAGATATTTATTGGCACGGATTCGAATTGGCGCCATTCTGATTAACAGCCCGACACCCCAACAAACCTAGCAATTGCACCTTCCTTTTCGAAAGCTATTCATTGAAGGAATGCGTAGTAAAAAACAGCAAAAAAGCTTTTTGCCAAAAAAAAATAAATAATAATAAGATCATGCTTCTATATTTTGTCATTAACCAGCATGATACGATTTAAAATTATTCGTAAAAGCATGGAATTTGATTAAAGAATGACGAAGATCTCATGTAGCGATTGAAATAAGCATTCTAGAGAAGTAATAATTTAGATTGAAAATAAGTGTTTTTATCTTTGAATATTGAACTATTTCACATAGAAGATTGCTTTAACCGTTACGGCTTAAATGCCCACACATGTTTCTCTTTTAATCGAACACTTAAAATTCAAAACCAAAATCAGTTTAACTGAGTCCGTTTTTTAAGTGTAATTCTTCGAACGTAGACAAAATGTTTTTTTTTTTTTTTTCAGCAGAAAGCAGAGGAGTAGAAAATGATTTCTTGCTAATGAAGTTGATAATAATTTTAATGCTTTATATCGTATTTGCGCGAATAAAAAATTAAAGGTTTACTGGGTGAAACTCGTAGTTTTAATTTGGCGTAGTATTTTTTCATTTGTACAAAAGGTTGAACACTGCTATTAGAAACATCTACATTTCAGCATACAATGAAAATGTTTTTCTGCAAAAAAAGGATTTCCTATAGGTAAATCTAATACTTTTTTATGCTTATATTATGCTGAGTGATCTGGATGTAGTCAGAGCTTAAAAAAAAGTAAGAACACCCTTCGATTAACAGTCAACTTATCTGAATGATAACTGTAGCTTGCATAAAGGAGTAGAAACACCAAGTAGCATTCCCACTGCATTTATTTTATTACGTGTGTATGTTATGATTACATGTAATGCGTAATACTAATATACATTTGATATTATGTCGGACGGCCCAAGCCTGCCCGAAGTTCAGATAGTTAATAGCCGAACGCTCAACCGAAAAAAACTTATCAATTTAACCAAACAACTAATTCCAGTGCTTTTAAGGTTTATTAAAATATGAAAACAAACACACACACAGGCGCTTTTTTTTGCCGAAAGCGACGTAAAAAATTGGAAAACTGCATTAGAACTTTGCAAAAAAAAAAAAAAAATGCATAAGAACTACAGGCTGCATCAAGGTTTTCAAACAGTAAGGTGCGTATTCAGTAAATTACCGCCCATTAGCCAGGGCTAAAGCAGAAATACGTGAAATACACCGCCAACTCAGTCATTTCCAGCCGAGGACTGCAGTTTCGTGCTTATTAGCACTCATCAGCCCGGCATAGGAAAGTGACTGAGCTGGAGATGGAAAACCTCTTAAGGAAGCCAAGAGTGCGAAACAAACTGGTAGCTAATATAGAATTAGCAGACCAGACGAGTGACCGAAGCAATGGTTCGGTTCAACTCGAAGATTGATCGCAAGGCAAGGTGTAATTTACTGAATATACCTTGCCTTGCGATCAATCTTCGAGTTGAACCGAACCATTGCTTCGGTCACTCGTCTGGTCTGCTAATTCTATATTAGCTACCAGTTTGTTTCGCACTCTTGGCTTCCTTAAGAGGTTTTCCATCTCCAGCTCAGTCACTTTCCTATGCCGGGCTGATGAGTGCTAATAAGCACGAAACTGCAGTCCTCGGCTGGAAATGACTGAGTTGGCGGTGTATTTCACGTATTTCTGCTTTAGCCCTGGCTAATGGGCGGTAATTTACTGAATATACCTTGCCTTGCGATCAATCTTCGAGTTGAACCGAACCATTGCTTCGGTCACTCGTCTGGTCTGCTAATTCTATATTAGCTACCAGTTTGTTTCGCACTCTTGGCTTCCTTAAGAGGTTTTCCATCTCCAGCTCAGTCACTTTCCTATGCCGGGCTGATGAGTGCTAATAAGCACGAAACTGCAGTCCTCGGCTGGAAATGACTGAGTTGGCGGTGTATTTCAGTAAGGTGCGTTTTCGAAAACTTGATTTTTCGACCGTAAGTCTATTTTTCTTCATTAGCCAGCCTGATAATTTTAAAAATAAGAAGGGAATAATATATAAGATAAGATATTGAAGAGAAATGTTTTCATTTTTTAAAATTTTTACAATTCGTTACCGCAGGCTGCTTGAACCGTTATAACTTAGATGGCAGCACGTGTTTATCATTTAACAGCACGGTTAAAATACAAAATAAATTGAACTATGCTCTATTTTCAGCGTAGCTTTACGAATGTAGTAAAAATGTGATAAGCTATTTTTTTTTTTTTTTTTTTTGCAAAAAGAAGGAAAAATATATATTTTACCCTTCAAATTGAGGTACTAATTTTTTTATTTGTCCAAAGAGTCAAAAACTCATTAGAAGAATATATATTTCAATATACGATTTATTATTTTTTTCTGAACAAAAAACAATTCTATTGTAGTCTGAAATCTTGAACCTGTTACTTAAATTTTCGTTTACATTATGCTTTAATTTTCTTACCAGAGCCAAAGTTTAAAAAGAAAAAAAAAACGTACCATTCAGAATTAATTTAGCCCAAAGTCACTTCAAATTTTCATATCAGCAAGGAGCGTTTCCTTCTCATTTTTTCATAGATGTTATTCGCTTAATTCAGTGTTCATGTATTGCATGATATTTCTCTAATTTTTTGTTGCAGATTGTCCGGACGTGGGCCCGAACACGCATTCTCCTGGTTACGAAGAGAACGCTCTGCCGATCAAGCTATTCAGCTCTGTCGGTCATAGCGCAAATTAAAGTTATAAGTTTAACCGAAAACCGCATTCTGGTTCTTTAAAACAGGTTTTTCGGCTGAAAAAAACAATTTTCAGACCGTGGGTCTATTTTTCGTCAGTAGCCAGCACCATTAGCTTTAAAATAAGGCGTAAATCAAAGAAATCGATCAAGAATTGAGGAAAATCTGGCGTAGAAACCAAAAACAGGCTACAGTAATAATATATAAGGATATTGACTTTTGCTTGACCTTAGAGTCCCATAGTATTTGAACATTTTACTTAGAAATAAGAGTTCACTACATGCACACACACACAGTGCATGCACATCACAGTGCAAAAATAATAATTATTTGAAAACAACAACTAATCTATCAATCAGAAATAAAGTATTTTATATGCCTGCATTTGTGAATGAGCTACCCTAACTTAACTAAAACAAAGTTTCAATGGGTAATAATTATTAATGAAAAAGCTCAATTGATGAAATTATAAATTGCAAAATGGTAAAATTGCAATAATTTTGGCATGAAATAATTACATCATGGATTTTCCAATAATTTTCAACTGTCACATTGATGTTAATTGGACTAGCAGCATTAAAAATATTTTCTCATTTTTCTTAAATGTTAATTTTTTAGTTTAACAAATGAAACTCAAGAATAAACTATTACAAACATTACAAAAACATTCCCCCCCCCCCAAACCTTTGTTTTATATAACTTAATTGGTTTCATTACTGCACTGTATTTGCAAGACAAAAAAACAACTGTCATTTCTAACTAAAAGCATTAAAGATAGAAAAAAGGAAAATGGAAAACAAATCTGAACAACACATTTCAACAAAGAAAGAGAAAGAGAGAATTTTTCTGAATAGAAAATCTTACCTGCCACTGCCATCATAATTCACTGCCACAATTTGGTCCAACTGAGAATCACACCAAATTACCCTTTTAGTCACATAATCCAGAGTTAGGCCTGACGCTTTATAAATGAAAGTATTAACAATCGTAACTCTGATAGTACCATCCATATTTGCCCTGTCAATATTGTCAGCATCACTGAAAAACATCAGCCTGAAAGGAAAGCACAAATTAGCAGTAGAAATGTCAGAACCAAAACAATTACAGTAAAACATCGTCTTTCAAGGGACAGATCTGAAACGACGAGTAACTGAAAATGACTAACGATCGTAAAACATCTATGAATAGCTTAGATTTTTAGTGCAAATTTAGAGTAGTAAAAGTTATAGTTTATGAAAATATAAGTTTTAAGATTCTAATAAATTTTTTAAGTGATTGATATAAATAAATCTGAAATGGTTTAAAACAAAAAATCTTCATTGAATTTTAAGTAATATATACCTTTTAAGTAAATAATACCTAGCTTATCTCCAGTATTAATGTAATTATATCACTATTATGTGGTATAAATACATACAGGCATTTCACTAAAAAATATTTTTTATAATTGCCTGATGCGTTGATTACCAATGCACACTGAAAGTAAGCACAAAACTAAGGAAGGAGGGATCAGGGGCGGATAGAGGGGTAGGGTCATGGGGGATATGATTCCTCCTAAACCGTCAACACTATTATACACCCACCATTGCGTTCAAACACTTTATGAATAAACTGTAAACAATTGCAGTAATCTTTTTGCCTCATTAAAAAATTTTAAAAGAACATTTGAAATACTACTTCTTTTCATTGCTTATGAAATAATAAGTTCTATTTTTGCCCTATTATTTTCCCTGGCCGATTTAGTGCTTTTCACTTACACTCAAGCAGTTTCAGAATTTTTTTGCACCCAAAACTGTAATTTGGATTATAGGTAAAAATGGAGAGGGGAGTCATTTTTCAGTATGACCCCCCCCCTAAATTTTTAGTCTCTATCAACCCCGGGAGGGGTTCATTAGAAATTGAGTGAAGTGCATGAAATTTTTGTTTCACTAGTGTTTTGACAAATCAAGTTAGCTTTTACCCTCTTTATTTGACCTGCAATACCTCAGAGAATTGTCCAGTAGAAACCAAGAAAAATAGATTAGTAGTAGAAAAATTTTGATATTGAGGATGTTGAAGAAACGTAGAACTGATATTTTGCGACATATAAACGTTGAATTTTGACATTAAAGTGAACATAAATGATTAGAGGCTTAATGAAAACAAAGTATGAATATAAAAGATGTATAATCCAAAGTTGCATTAACAATATTTTACTGTATTTTTAAAATGTAACTATTAGTACAATTATAAAAGACAGTTTCTTCCTTTGTTACTTACCCTAAATGAGGGTCCAATGCAATATCCAATGGAGAAGAAAGATTGCGGCTAATAAGGATGGCGTGTTGGCTGCCATCAAGCTCCATAACATCAATCTTTTGTCCAATGGCATCACAAACATAGATTTTGTTTCCAACCCAGTCTATGGCAAAAGATGTGGGGCTCCAAGGGAAGGAGACGTTGAAATCAGGAACGTGCTGGGATTCACGCCATGGGTCCAATTTAATAGAATAAATCTGAAACAAGTTTTAATTGATTTATTATTCAAAACAAACTAAAATTTAGTCATAAGTAATGCTGTTAATTTCATGAAGACATTAAGGAGGGAAACCGTTTTAGAAGGCCAAAATTTTAGTGTTTTTTTAACAGGAAAGAAATAATCAGAATTTTTATTTTTTTTTGCTTTGCAGGATATTTTATTCATCTTTTAAAGTACACCTTGTAATTTTTTGAAGTCATTTGCACCATAATTAGTGGAGTTAGAAGCTGCTGTCTATGGGCGGTCGCCATCAGAGCTTGTTGATGATGGGCATTTATGAAGCCACAATTTTTGTCCTAGTCATTACAATTTTTCTTACTCTTAAACAACATATTTCCTAAGATATGAACCTAATTGTGATCAAAAAAGTTGAAAATTGCACGTTGTTGAGGTGTTTGTTCACAACGTTATGTTTTTCTACCTTTTTTTTTTTCACTTTTCTTGCGTTAATTTTTTTTTTTTTTTTTGAGAAATAACATCATAAAGAGTTAGGTTCATATGGAGTATAATTGAATAAAGAATATTTACAGAAATTTTCAAAATGATTCACCAATAACTCTTTGAGCTAAAATGCCCACTCGTTGAAAAAAAAATTGTTGCAAGAAAAACGCGCTAAAAAAAAATGCTGTGAACATTTTTGAAACTTCACAGTCGCTTTAAGTACTCATAGCAACTGAACTAATCGGAATTTTTCACTGAAATTTCGGCGACATATTCTTGAATAGTTTTACTCTAACATTTTATGACATTAAAAAAAAAAGTTTATTTTTTGACCCGTCTAAACTGGCTTCCCCCTTTAAACAAGATCTTGGCTGAATTACATTCTTGTTTATGTCGAAATATAAAAACACTATTAGCACATAAGATAACAAACATAATAGTATAACTGTCTGGAACATTATATGTATTTTCAGCATAAATTTTAATGATTTTAAGAGACAACTTATTCTTTACTTTGCGTGTAACTGTATCAGACCAAAACAGCAAGTTTTTTTCATAATGAAAGTCTAGCCCACTGGCTGCTGTTGTGTTTGTCACTAGTTCTAACAACGAACCTTCTGCATTTACTTTAAATATAGCACTGTGATGAGCAAATATAAGCCTCATTAGAGAACCTAAAAAATAATTTAAAAAATATAAGTAAACAAATAAAAAGGTATAATTTTGCAAAATTTAAAACGAATTAGCAAAAAAATATAAAATAGTAATAAATAATAATAATAATATAATGTATATTTTTCAAATAAATTCATCAATAAGGCATTTGCTTTAATAATTGAGTTTTTAATGCTATGCAGATTCAAACATTTTTACTCACTATTTTGGGCTCGGCAATGTTTTGGTGCAACTAGACTGTAATCTGCCACACAAGAGCAAATGTAGCTTCCCATAGTGTTGATGCACACTTGTTCACAAAATCCCCATTCATTACATTCGTTCATATCTGAAAGATGATTTTTAGAAATTAGACTTTTCAAAATATTCAGAAAAATCAAAAAATTAAAGAGTAAATGTAAAATGTTTTAAAAATGTGAAATAAATATTTGCATCACACCCTGTATAGTAGTTATTTCACAACGTACACTGGAAATTCCATGTGTGACAACAAAATCAAAAATTCTTTCATTTATTGTACGATTTCAAAATTCATGGCTATATAACGCAGATATTCTTTTGATGCAGCATAAATCCATTTAGATTTTGAGTTGTAAAATATAATTTTTAAATTATATTGCAAAAATAAGAGATCAGAAACCGAAAAGAAAACAAATTACATTATTGTCTTTTGTGAAAAAAATACGTGAAGATAAAAAACAAAATATTCTGGAAGTGAAAAAAGATTCTCCAAATAGTGCATATGATTTGTATTTTGGAATTATGAAAAAGTTAATACAGTTGGCTCTCTGTTTAACGACACTCTATTTAACGACGGCTTTTCATGAACCCATGGTCCACTGTAGTGTTAAAAGCATTCTATTTAAGAATGATTTCTACATAAAGACGATTTTTGTGATCCCTTGAAAGTGGTTAAACAGAGAGCCAACTGTACTTAATTATGTTTTACGGTCATTTTATCAAGTCTTTGAAATTGATAATTGATAAGGTTAATTAATGCTAAATTATTAATAATTTATTAGGTTAATTAATGCTAATTTATTTATTTAATAATTTATTTTGAAAACATATCGTTTACAACAATCGATAAAATCAAAAAAACTTGTTTGGCGGAGTATTGGAGTGATACGAGAATGGTCGACTAAACGACTCTGGACCTCCTCTTTGAAAAATTCCTGTGTGTGCCACTGCCTTTGAAAACAGCCCATCTGGTTTGAAGTTCAATTCCTTACTGTTTGATAGAAACACCAACAATATGTAAAACAATTTGATATCCAATCTTTATAGTTACAGCATGAGACTGCAGTATTTGATGACAAACATGCAAAATTAAATTTACTACGTAGAAATATAATTTTAAAAAGATCCATACCTACGCATTTTTGTGTGTCCAATATATCGACTTGCATGCCTGGTCCACAGTAGCACTCTCCCCCTTCTAATGAAGCACGGCAACCATATTCACATCTTAGAGACATACACAAATGTGATGCTGTGTAAGAGTAGGAAATAAAAGTTTTAGAAAAATATATTTTATCGAAATGTCTTTTGGTAGAAACATTTTAATGAAGAAATACATGCTACACACACGTACATCCATATATACCTACCGTGTTTTCCTGCATGTTATCCACAGATTACCTTTTTATGAAGTGTAAAAATAATGAGGAGCAGATTATACACTGCCGTGGATTATCTGTACCTTTTATTTTTTCAATCCTAATGCATTGAGTCTCAATTTACAGCAGGATTCACCAATAGAAACTGTTTTGCTGACTGTAGGGTTGTTTATTTTACAAAGTTTGAATTTTCCTCTATGCAGTTCACTCTGTGTAAAATAAACAACCTAAAATTAAGGAAGAAGCCTCCACACTTAAAAATTTATCACTTCTTTATGTTTTTAATTTAGTTGCTAAAATTGTATGTTAAATGAAAACAATTTTTTTTACATTGTATTATCCGCAGATTATACAAAGATTATTTTTTCTTCAGACTGATTTTAGGACCTGTGGATTATATGCCGCTGCAGATAATAAGCGAGAAAATACTGTCCACATAAATTCTTTATTCTAATTAACCAGAAAGAAACATGTCAGTTATATAGTATCTGTTTTATTATACAGTCAAAGCCAACACCTAACAAATGAATGAAGGGGGAAAAGGTTACACAGCACACAAATTTAGTTCTCAATGGAAACACAGTTCTTAGGATAACATAACATTGCTAAATTTATGATCAGTTTTTATAGAATATAGAAAATAGACGTTTTAGGTATTTCTGATTAATAGCATTACTATATACATTTATTTCTGGAGTATATATTTGAACATGAAAGCAGTTTTATACAGTATGGAATCACAAATAGTAGCAGACAAAAGAATAAAACTGGTCACCACTGAAAAGATAAGATAAACCCTGACAGAAAAGTAAAGTTAAAACATAACATATTGATAGTTTTGTCTCGAAAAAATAAACTATTTAAGAGGCTGCTTTGGGTTCCTTTTTTTCCTAACCTCTTCCTTAAAATATAGTAAGTCAATTAATAAATCCTACATTTCAATTCAAGCACATTGAGCATAAGTAAATTAAAGTTGCTATACATTTTGAGTGCGCTACTTTCCACAGGCCTTCATATTATTTCCCATTAAAAATAAAGTTATAGAATTTATAGAGGTGGGTAAATTAACATTCTGTACTGCGGATACTTTTTATGTACTCATATGCACTAATAATATAAATAGTGCAGATGTTGTGTTGCCGAGTGGTTGTAGACAGGCATAATGATGAGGCAGGGGTATCTTTAACATGATTTACTAGCACTAACTATTTACATTATATATACATAAACTATTCCGTATTACAACGACGTGCAGTAAGCTCGGGACCAACCGACGTCTCTCGTGGCTTGGCGAGCGATTCTATTACATTACATTAAACCGTTCCGATCCCTTTATCGGACAGTTGCAGTTACTGTCCTAATGTGCAAATGCGTATGAACAATGAACAGCAACAATGAACAATGGACTTGTGCATATGTTCACAAAATGTGTATATGTATACATGCATGTTCATGTGTACTTTTGCATACTTGTGTATCTATGTACATTAGCAAAAATTCTCCTGCAACCCTTTGCCCTTTATAAGACAGGTACATAATGTATGTTACATCCAAAGAGCATAAAGTCAGAAACATATTTGTATCAATTATGAACAGGCACAAATTAAACTATTTGATCAAAGTATGAGAACTGGATGAAAATGACTTACAACATGCATCTTTCTCATCAGCTCCATCTTCACAATCTCTTACATTGTCACAGAGCTTTTTCTTATCGATGCATTTCTTTTCTGACGGGCAGAGGAACCTCGTGTCTGGGCATGATATTAAAGCTGGTGGGAAATTGAAATTTATTCTTTAGTATGACAGTAGCAATGGAAGAAAATGGAAACCACGCAACTCAATTACACTCGCAAGTTAAGGAGACTGTTTACTTACTGCAATTAACTTCATCCGATTGATCGGTGCAATCCGCATGACCGTCACATCTCCATCGCATGGGAATACAGATAGCATTTGCACACCTAAACTGACCAGTATTGCAAGCGGGAAATTCTAGAAAAATGAGAAATGCATTTCATATTATTACTCGGTGCCACATTGAACAAAATCACAACAAAAAAGGCATTAGAACACTCATAATTGCTGAATCTGAAATGTCAGATTGGAGATTGTCAATGGAAGAATATGAAAATATGTAAGTAACAAGTGAAGAAATTACAAAATAAGTAACAAAAGTATAAAAAATAAAACAAATGAAAGCAATAAAACAGTAATAGAATTTTTATTACATTTAGAAATGAGACTTCATATTAGATCTAAAGGAAGGCAGCAATTTTAAGAAAATCAGATAAATAGCATGAATTAATTGATTAATGAAAAGCAGAAACTTAATATTTTATTAATTATCTTTCAAGAAAAAACATTTCACTTTACCACACACAGGAACTTGAGATTTAGAAACTTAACTTGGAGACTAGAGTTTTATCCCAAAATCAAAGTCTGAGTTGAAGCTGAAGAAAATCACATGTGAGCAAAAATGTTTTTAAATATTACTTAATTAACCTTAAGTCTATCACCCTTATTTAAGGTAGGTAAATAAAGAATCCTACAATGTATAACATTATTTTCTGACAATGAATATTTTCACCTAGGATAAAAATATTGCTGCACAAAATAATAATAATAATAATTAGGACTCGACCGATGGCTCGGCCTGGCCGATGTATCGGCGCCGATGGTTCAACAATTTAGCCATCGGCATCGGCGGCCGATGCTAACTTGCAGGAAACATCGGCCCATCGGCCTTAAAAACATCGAAAAGCCGATGGAATTGGCCGATGTTTTTGAAAAAAAAGGACCTTTGTTCATTTGCTTTTTAATGCAAAGTAAAGGGACTTATTGTTTTTAAACAAAATTGTTTACTTAAATTGCAGTATGAATTTCGATTTCAGTCACCCCTGAAAGAGTTTTTAATACTGCATTCAGGTACCAAACAAGTCAATTATTCAGTAAATTACCGCCCATTAGCCAGGGGGTAAAGCAGAAATACGGCTGGAAATGACTGAGCTGGCGGTGTATTTCCCGCAAGTCAATTATTGTTTCTTGCGACTGGGTGTACGTATGTATCTCTCCTAAGTCATAACTCAAAAATGGTAAGCTGTAGAAGGTTAAAATTTCGCATGGTGGATGTGCGTACGTTCCAGTTGTGCACTTTCCTTTTTGTTTTCGATCGTGTGTTCTAAAAAGCCTATTAACTGATTTTTTGTGGCTATTAATTATTTATTTCAATGCAAATCTAATACAGCGTCTCAGACTGATGATCATTTGGTGATATATTGCAGAAGTGGAGACCATGGAAACAAATATGAGATGGCAAAACCGGTTTTGTTTCATTTTGTTAGATTCCCGTTGAACCGACGGTAATTTTTAATTTTCCGATATTTGTAATATGAACCACAGTAATGCAGTCGTTTCTGTATCGCTTCGGCGGAGCTACAAGTTTGGGGCCCGTCGAAATATATTTTGCGGCCCTATTTCTCCATCACAGAAGCTGTAAAACATTTATCATAAGCATTTTTGTAACTCCTTCGGTGCCCCTATGGTTATGGGGTTTCTCGCGTAATTGTAACATTTGCTATATTTTAAATCCGCTACTGCACGTCAAAACAAACTCGGATGCAAGTTTCAGAAGACTTTTTCTGCTAGATTTTTATGATTATTTTTTAACTCTATTTTTGGCGACTATTTTTTGTATTTCCGAGAACACTTGCGTGCCCCTCCTCCCACTCCCACAATTTCTGAAATTAAACTCTAGCTGTACTTCTGAGTTGTTTAAAGCTAACACCATTCATAAAATTAGAGATTTTTTTCAAGCTTTATCAATTATTTAAAAAGAATTTAAAGCATTAATGTAAGAAATTGATTAAAGACGTTTTGAATGGTGACATAATTCGGAAAGCTAAGGGACTTTTGAATTTTTTCTTCGGAAGTGCTTAAGTAGATTCAGAAACTCTTCCTAGGCGTTGGTGATAGCGGTTCTGTACTAAAAAAATAAGCCGAAGTTGGGGCCGAAGTTTAACGTTGTGAGTTACTCCAAAATCAGAGGGTGACCCTCCTAACCCACCCTCGTCATTTCAAGCATTTCTTAAATATTTAGAGATTACTTATTTTGATCAAGAAATGTCATTTTGCGGATTTCTTATACTTGTTTCACCTATAATTTGTAATGCGCCATCTTTTTTGCATCCTTAATAGCGATCGATTTTTTTTTTCTGTTGTAAGTAACTAATTTTATGTATTTATATAAAATCAATGAATAAGTTATTTTCGTTTTCGTCATATGTTTCATAATATGTTACAGAAAGTTTCAAGGAAAATTTCACAAAATTATTGTTAAATTGAAAAAATTAATTTGATCTTTTTTGTAGTGCTTCATAAAAGATTCAACAATCCAATTGTTCAATATTATGTGAGCAAACATCAGATCAAGTAGTATATTATATTCAGTTATTAACTTGGTGTAAATATTGAGTTTGTTTATTGTAGCTGCGTTTTAAGAACCTCGCTCTTTTCATGGCTATTTCTTTTTTTCGCAAAATGTATGTCACTATTATACATTTTATGAAAAATGCAAATTTTTCTATTCATAAATTTTAAATAAGTATAAAAATATTCCTATTAATATTGTAATTTATCTGTTATCTTTTTTGTTTAATTTGATGACTAAAAATGTCCACGTGCAATCTTTCGACTTTAATTGCGTAATTTGTTGACGGTTTCATAGTTTAATTCTTAATTTTTTTTGAATGATTAAACAACATAATTTAATGTTTTTTAACTATGTTTAGTTTACCTAAATCCATACATTATTACAATATTACTGAAATCTTAGTTATATGTTCAATTAAAAAAAATCTATTGGTTATTAAACAGTCTCTTTGTTTTTCTTCCTGTTTTTCTTTCTTTCTTTCTTTTCTTTTTTTGGGCTATTGTTCTTTGTCTTCCATCATACAGCAGTCTAAAAAGGAGAAGCATAACTACACCCTATACAGATTGTACGTAGTACGATCCAAAAGTTCAGAGGACAAGCTGTATAAAACCTTACCCAGAGTAGTTCACATTACCGAAGCACATCCACCTTCAAAAGGTCATCTTGAGGGACTACGTACTTCTGCCAGTGTTCATATAACTTTTGTAAACACTCATGGGAGCCATTTTTCGCTACCTTCTATGATGCAGCTTTATCTTCTCCTGACGGAAGAAAGCGGCGTCCATGCAAATATTTTTTTCCTGGGAACAGGTAAAAGCTACACGGAGCTAAGTCCGACGAAACGTTATGTTATTCGTTTGTCATATCAGAGTATTGACCAGTCGAACCGTGCATCCTCAACATGAAAGTCGCCTTCTTCCTCACGATTAAGTTAAAGCAGCAGTGCAAGAGGCCTTACAGGAGGTTGCGATAAATGTCTTCCAGGAGTCCTTCTAAAAGCTATACGAACGTTGGCAGAAGTGCATAGTCGTTCAAGGTGACTATTTTATAGATAGATATTCTTCGGTAATGTGAACTATTCACGGTAAATTTTTATACAACTTGTCCTCGAATTTTTAGATCATACTACGTATGTATGAGTTTTCAACTTACTATTTCAGAATGTTTTTGAGTGACGTAAGTCTACGCGCATGAAGACATCACAAGAGAATTTAGGTAACTAACTAAGGAGGCGCTCAAAATGGATATTTCTGTCATCTATATATTCTTAGGTACATATGCATGTACATATGTGCCGAAAAAACTTGTGAAGTTTCAATTGGATGATCGTAAAATAAAAATTTAGGTCGAAATGTGATTTTTTTTTTGGGGGGGGGGATTACAATTCCTTATTTGTAGAAAGGAAGTAAAGTGAAATGAATCAATGATCCTTTAAATCCCTGACAATCTTATCAATTTATTTCTGTTAGATTTTTCTTTTTTCTTCTTTTTTTTGCCATCGGCCAACAGCATCGGCCATTTGGAGGAAAACGATCGGCCATCGGCCATCTTTGAACAATCGGCTAACAATCGGCATCGGCCCATCGGCCAAAAAATGCCATCGGTCGAGCCCTAATAATAATAATAATAATAAATAAAATAAACAATACCAGATTTACATACTAAATGACAAGTCTAGATATTAATAGTTTATGAACAGAGTAAATTAAGTTGCAAGAACCGTTTTTTAATTTACTCTTAAATTGTAAATAGTTGATCCCAATTGCACTAGTACTTGTTTCAGATTTCACCAGTTTTAATTTCCAGACATCCATCAAGATGGTACGCATCTACATTTTTACTGCTGTAAGAAAAATGAATTACTTTTTCAGTAAGGAACTGTCCAAAAATGATGTCACCCTTTGAGGAGGAAGGGCATTTGGGAAATTGAATTTGTGACAAGTGTAACACTCCACTTTTCACAGAATTGAGTTGAAACTTTCGATTGCTCAACTCCCTTTTGAACTTATTGGTACCGAAATTGAATCAGCACCTGCACCCTTTAGCCTCAACATATAAAGTGCTTGATTGTTCTAATCTCCTTCTAGGAATTGGCACCAAAAACTAATGGGCATTAATTCACATGAGGAGCACATATGTATAGAAAAATTTTGTTTCATTTCATGCAGTAGTTTTTGCTTTAGAGCAGCCACAAAAAACTGGTCACACACACACACACACACAACAGACATATACTAAAATGGTCAAAATTTAAATGGACTCACAATATTTGAGAGGTTTTTTTTTTAATTTCATTTAGAGGAGGAGGAAGGGGCTCGCCTCAAGAGCATTTGAGGAGAGTGCATCCCTTGGGTGGATGGGCAGCCCTATCTATGCAATTCCTAAAAGGAAAGGACTAGAATATTTTGTGTCTGTCCACTGGTTAGATGTATTCATTTACTAGATTGTAGCACAACTTTTCAATCAATTCAGCAAAAAATTGAAGCCGGCCCAAAAAATTTCTCCTAATTTTTATTTTAACAAAAAGGTTTCTTATCCTACCCAATGTTAGGTTTAATGATACTATGAGCGTCTGAAAAAGAAATTGTGCTTAAGTGTTCATTAACTGGTCAAGAGAAATAACCTGTATTTGAACATGTGGAAGATATGCCTCAAATAATAAGCTGTAACCTGCAGCTTTTGGCCAGAAAATCAATTTTTGAAAGATGCAAATAGCGCTTACCACATTCAGCTTCATCAGAGTTGTCACCACAATCATTCCAGTGGTCACATTTTTTGCTTTCGTCTATGCACTTAGCACCATTGGCACACCTAAATTCATTCAATCTACATTTAGTTGTATCTGGAAGAAAGGTTAAAAATTCAATAATGTGTCTCAGAATAAATACTTTAACAGTCAATGTACTTCAGACTTCAGTGGTAGTTTGAAGTTCAGCATGATTTGAAATAAAAAGTTAATGATTTTCATTAATAACAGCAAATAAAGCAACATTTTAACAATAGAATAAATCATAAGTATATCAGACAAATGTTCCAAATAGGATGAAAAATACTAAAATTGAATGGATCTGTGAACAAGCACAGCACTGTTAGTACATTGTACACTACCTAAAAGTTCACCCATGTATTTTTCCCTGTATATAGCAGACTATTTTAATTGGATGCATAAAATTAATTGATAGATGTTGAATTTAGCTTGCAATGTTCCTTCCTTTTTTACACATACAGTAATTTTCTGTCTCAAAAATTACTAAATGTAGTAATTACATGTTTGGTGTAATTAGAAGTGCTAAAAAAAGCATTTAAAGAAATCCCCTCCCCCACGTCTGCTTAACTCAAATATTAAATGTTTTACTGCAAATTCAAATTTATATTTAAAAAAGCTATACCTAACAGTTAAATAATTGCAACGCCTAATTGATATGCTTTGAAACCTTTGAAAAATTTGTATTTTAAGATTTCAAAACAAGAAAGTACACATACTGGCAATTATGACAGAGCGTGAATATATTAATGAAATATATACTTACTACTTTTGCAATGTTCATCAGCTTCATCACTTTCATCTCTACAATCGTAGTAATGATCGCATCTTTTCTCAATAGGAATACATAACCCACTGCCACATTTATGATCACTTGACAGACAATTTCTGTAATCTGAAAAGGAAAAAAAATACAATCACATACACGAAACTCCCAATGTGTATTACACAGACCTGGATCGACATATCCGCAAACCTAGCAGTGCGGGGGGGGGGGGGGGGCAGGCCTCTAAGGGGCTCTGGCCCAAAAAATTATTCAAAAAAAATTGCAAAAGGAATTTTTGAAAACAAAACTCAAGTTTTAACAGTTGGAAATATGTTTGCAATGTTTTGGTAAAAATGTGAGGAAAAATTCAAGCTCAACACATATTACTTGAGCACGTAAGTGAAATGGGGGGGGGGGGGTGTAAACTAATGGGAGACGTGTTTTCAAAAAAACCACACAGCTACCCAGAAGCCTTTAAACAAGTAAGTTAAAAACCTTAAAACAATGATAATAAGAATAAAGCATTTAAACAAATTTATTTAAAATTCAAGTAAAAATATTGAAACAGTTCAAAACATACAACAATCATTTATTATATTTGGGGGGGGGGGGCGGGGGGGTGAGAAATCTAGTGGATGGTTAGGGGCCCTGCTGATTTTTTTACAGGAGGGCCCAAGATTTATCTTTATAGATCAGGGCCTGGCATGATACTTCTTATGCAGGAACCAGTTAACTGGTATTTTATTTTGATCTAATCAACTGCCAAATTTTTTCATTTAAAAGTTCCAATTTTTGTTCTATTTTCCAGCTTTGTGGGAAAAAAAAGTCATATTCATTAAAAATGGAAAATATCCATATTTTCAGCCTAGAATCTGTTTTTGCCATCACATATAAATATCTGAAACATTTGAAGGAATAAAACAAACTGAAGCAAAAAATAAAATAAAAACTAGTTTCCTTAAAATTTTGCAAGTTAATAAAACACAAATTGCTGTTAGTAATTAAAGCACCGAACGAAGGAACTAAATCTTGTCTTCAGCATTGTATTCACAACAGAGCCATAGTAATGAAAATTAGGTATATTTCCAAAACAAAAACACACTATGAAGATTTGTATTCATTTCAGTTAAAATATGTTGCTTTGATTTGTTTTTTCAACTATCCTTTCATCTTACCTAAATTTTCATGCCCAAGATTTGCTTTTGTTTAATGGCACAAAAGACAAAAAGTACATTTGCTGAAGGAAGAATATTTATCAAAAGTGAAAAGAGAAAAACTTACTGCACGTTTCCCCTTCATCTGTTCCATCCACGCAGTCCACTATCCTGTCGCAGCGCCAGTATCGTGGAATACAATATGACTGGTTAAAAACATAATGGCCACAAGAAAATTGATTGGGATTGCACTGTGGAGGCGCTGAAAGAAAATATTTCAATTAAAAGCAACTCAACAGTAGAACATTGCACATTCAGAAATTTTATCATGACAGGAGGGGGGGGGGCATAATACCCTTATATAGAGTATGAGTGAAGTAATAAAAAACAGAACAAATGCACAGGTCAAACTAATAATTTGAGGGGGAGGGGGGGAATCAAATATCTTACTTTTCTCTGAAAAAAATTGATATTCAGGCATGCTTTTTGGAAATAAAAATAACTGCTGCTGGGTATTCCTGAAGATAGATATACATAAATTTTGTTGGAATAATAATTTTAGTACAAGTTCTTGTTCGTCCATTATTAATCTGTAAACTTAAGTTGCTCACTGAAGATTCTTTTCAAGAGATTAGCACAATAACAGAGGTGCCCATCCCCCTTCCCCAGAGCAAGGACGCAAACCACAAAGACCCCCCCCCCCCACACACACACAAAAATTCCTCACCCCCCTCCAAAAAAAATCAATGGTGCAGTTTGTGCAATGACCCTCTCTAAGTGGCAACCCTGACAATACATATTAAGATTGGTGATATTCAGTTATTATGTTGGATAACTTAAGCCTTCCTTAATTAGTGTGATGTTTCATTTCACAACGAGTTGAAGTGTGCATCACATGACTTCCTTTTACTCCAATTTAATGTCATTTCCCCATTACTGGCAATTTTAATGTGATTCAATAGTCTACTCTCTAAATATCACAAACAGTGGCCAAATTAAAACAGATTTTTAAAAACAATCGCCAAATTTGTCACCAAGTTGGCGACAAAACTTAGCGACCAAAAGACTGGCGATATATCGCCAAGTGTCCGTCAAATTATAACACCGCTAGAGTTTACATCGAAATTAACAATGATTTCCCCACAAAAAGGGGCAAAAGACCCTTTTAGAACCACCCGAATGCAACAATAGGAGTTACATGCGACATACATACATACATACATACATACAGAAGTCACGAGAAAATTCGTTGTAATTAACTCGGGAATCGTCATTATGGATATTTCGCGTGTCTATACGTTCTTAGGCACTTATCCACGTGTGGTCGAGTGGGAGAAAAAAAACTCAATATTCATTCGGGGGTGAGTAAAATGAAAATTAAGGTCGATTTTTGAGTGAAATTTTTTTCGCAAATCTTTTAAATAACTAAAAAAGAGCTGGAATCTTTTAAATAGTTAAAAAGTCTAAATTTCTCAAAAAATTTAAGAAAAGTCTGAAGACATTCATCCAGCCCAACCCCCCTCCCCATAAGCAGGTTAAAAAATTTCAGTTAAGCAGAGAGGAGACTTCTCACGAAGATTTATGTGTGGAGGGCAGAACATTTTTTAGAAGGGAGGTAAAAAGTAATATTTGAATATACATAACTTTTTTTCTTTTTGAAATAGTTTTTTGACTGTTTAAGTCAGGGGTTCCCAATCTGTGGATCCCGACCCCCAAGAGGGTCGCAAAGCATTTCTTAGGGGTCGCGACATTATCCCAAAATTAAAAAACATACCATTGCATAGATTAAAAATTTAAAAAATAGAAAAAAAAATAGCATCATTTTGGAGTAGCATCAATACTTTAGCGCAGTGGCGATCTAGGAGAGGAACTGTGGGGCTGTATCACCCCCCGCCCCTCCTCCCGTACTGGAGTAGCTGATCGCCAAAGTCCTCTAAGATTATCTTAAATTTTAGTTTAGGGACTTCAATATCTGCAAAACTTCCGCGAAAGAGTACCGAATTTTTCTCTCTCTAACATCATCTAAAATGGTCTAAAATTTCGTTTTTGGAATTCCAATTCCAGATAGTTTCTTTGAGAGATTTTGTTCATCCCAACCCTTATCCTAAAAAATGTCCTGCAATTGCGTTTTTAGGACTTATTTTGGGGGGAAGAGCTTCCAACCCCATCCCGTCCCCTAACTTCATCAAAAATAGATAAGAAATAGGTTCTTATGATTTTGATAACAATTCCATGGGTGTGCCTACTGTCCCCCTTCACCGTTGCTGAAAACGGGGTCACGACGTGAAAAAGGTTGGGAAAGACTGGTTTAAGTCAACTATTTACACACAATTGAAAAAAAAAGTAGATTTCTAAATTTTTTGAATTTTTAAGGACGAAAGTCGCGGAGTAATTTCTGGGAAAGGGGATGGGGTTGAGAATTTTCGGCGGGAATCCCGCTATTCCACTGCGAATTCTAGGTCCTCTTACATATATGCATTCAAATAATGGTAATGTGGCAAAAACAACAGCAGGATTAAGCCGTCTAGTCCAACTGGTTGCGCCATTGGACAAAATTGGATGGGAAATGAGCAAAAAGTATCAGGATGAAAATAAGATCACTTACCACATGACTGATATTCGTCTTCACCTTCCTCGCAATCTCGTTGGTAATCGCAAACCCACCTTTTCGGTATGCACCTTCCGTTCGAACAACGAAAGTTTTCTGGCGTACATGACGTTGTTTCTGCAAAATAAATTTGAAAAGATTTAGCAATATACCTTTTAAAATAAAATTTAAAAGCTAAGATTGGCTTAAAAAAACGGATAAACATAAACCGGATAAAAAACGGATAAAAAAAGGATAAGATAAAGGTTGCGTTTCTTTCTTTCTGCTTTTTCTCGCTCTCAAGTAAAAAAATAACATTGGGAAACAAAATTACATTATTTAGTGTAAAACTAACCCAGCTAAGCTAAATGTCCAGTGAAGTCTCAATAACTAAGCTTCCATTTCAGAAAACATCGAGCAAAAACGTGATCAAAATCTTTATGAAACACCAAATCGGATTAACTTAAATCATAACTCGATTCAGGGTTCGGGTTTCCGAAATTAATTTTTTGAGAGGAAAAAAATTCTCAATTTACCGGATAAAACTCAAATTTTACCGGATGATAGAAGCATGCACACTTTAGCTAATGAGAAGAAACATTAGACATCATAAAAAATATAAATAAGTTTAAAAAAGTTAAAAAAAAACTAATTGCAATACTGTCTTTAAATTTTCCGAATAATCAGACAAGCTTTGCCGAACAAGGAATGTTTTGGGGAGTCACAGCCACCTCCCGTAACCTCTAATTGGGGTACACCTGACTCTGTCACAAACATAAAAAAAAAAAAAAACAATAGGGTAGACCGGGGCCTTGTTTGCGCATGGGGCACGTTTACGCAGTGCCCTTTCTTCAAAACGAATTATAACTGGAGAACCAACAGTCATAACAGGTTGATGCTGCTCTAGCACATATTCTCACAAGTTTTTGAGCATCAGTCGAGCTTCGGTTTAACATGCAGAAATAATAATCTGTTTTCCACCAAGTTGAGCAAGTTTTGTGTTGAACGTTTTGAAGCTTATTGTGAATAAATAATACTTAGTTAAGAAAGAACAAATGTATAAAAAAATGGCAGAATTCTATCCCTTTTTGAGAATTGTACTTGTTATAATCGTATTTTCATCAAAAAATTATTGTACAGCATGTCTGCTGATAGTATGTTTCACATATTTAGCAAAATAAACCCGAGTCCGACTTTGGTGAACGTCCTCAATGCAGGGCCTTTCACTCAGAATGTTCAGAGAGCCCTAAAACCTTAGATTAAAATTCCAGATTATGTTTTCAACAACTATTTTTCCTTCAGAAAGATTCAAAATAAAGAGAAAAAATTGCTTCAGTAACTTATTGTCATTAAAACTTAAAATATCTTCTATTTTGCACCAGTCCTGCCATTTAATTCAACATCAAACTGTAGAATTGCAATTACAACCAAATGTAACCCATTCAAAAGTTATGTGTCAGTGGGGGAAAGGGGTGAAAAACTTAAGCCTGAATACCGCTGGGCCACTTTTGAAAGTACTATTTGTTGCACCAATGAATGTCAGTGAATTTGCTTTCACTGACTGCAGAATTTAGAAAAAAAAAAAAATCCCAAAAGAAAAAGTAGGGACAGGGGGCAAAATGAGACTGAGCTTCCCCTAAATTCAGAGGTTAATCAGGCCCTGTCTCAATGTCAAATGTTTAAAATTAGAATTAACAAGCAACTCTATTAACAACACAACCCCCCTAACTAAACAACACATTTGCGAATTTTGTGCAACATTGTTGGTATTATTTAAAAAAAAATTACGCAGTACAATGACTTACCAGGGCGGTATGGGGGGGGGGTCTTAGGGTTCAACCCCCCCCCCCCGAAAAGTTCGGTTTGACATTTAAATGTTCGTTTATATTTAAAAATTTCCAAGAAATATTGTTTCAAAACTCAAATGTCTTCCACATGTATATTAATTGCATAAAACGCTTTCATAATAGATAACCCGACGACTTGAATATTAGCAGTTCAGCACAGATAGCGCAAAGCTTCGCATGAAAGTTTTTAAACCCTTCCCGAAATTATTTTCTGGTTATGGCCCTGTGACTAACTAAGATATGTTTAACAACGTACTTTCAGAAAAATACTTCAAGCAATAGCAATGGCTTAGACTTCGCGTTTTCGATCAATCGCAAAGTAAGAGAATAAAATTCTCGAAGTAGAAATAATGGTAAAGTGAGTGACTCTGCTGCCCACTCTTTTTCTACCATCACTTCATGCTTAATCCCCTCGGAATTCGAAACGATGGCACTTACAAAATCCAGGCACGTCAAGCGTTCTCGAAGCCAACAAATTACCGCTGCCCAGTTCCCAGATGGTCCTGCACGCCCACTTACGAATGTATAAATGCAGGAATAAATTTAAGAAGACGAATCAAACGAAAACAAATTTAGGAATCAACTGAATGCCACTCCCAAAAAGTTCAACGAATAAATGGCATATGGCATGTTTAAAAAACAAAATTCATTAAAATACAATCTCATTCTTTAGCACTTTCAATCGTATTATGGTCTTAGACAAGTGAAAGAAATCTTTACTGACAATATCTGACCTATAAATAAGCAATAGAAAAAGAAAAAAAGAAAAAAAAAACATCACTGTTTGTCTATTTATAAATACTAAAATCTTTTCATCTCTTGGGTTCGCGCTAATCCTTCAATGACGAAAACGACATGACAGTTGACCTAGAATTTTATCAACTTGGTAAAGCCGTTTATAGCTGCTAGGACTTCCTGTAATTTTCGTACTTGTTTATTTATTTTAAAGCAGTGTTCTGTTATCACACCCTCTTACCACAACTATCTTCTCTTGAAATGCTATCTTCTTTTTTTCTTTTGTCTGATCCTTGATAATTTATTCAAACTTTAATGCGCTTTTAATTTATTTTGTAAGTACTAAACTAGATTGACGTCATAAACCTTTACGTTTAAAGTCGACTTTGCTTAAGCTTTCACTCAAAAATTTATCATTGTTGAGTTAAATCCACGCTATCTTGTAGTTGCGGAATATTTCTCTTGCGTTTAATTTACTGAATGGCTTATAAATTACGATACATTTTTCGTTTCTTTTTCTTTTCTTTCATTTTCATTTAAAAAAAAACAATAATCAGAGGAATATATTTTAAACTCTAAAAAAGAGTTTCAGGTAGTAATAACTAACTTAACGTCAGCAAAGTCTTGTATGGCCATAAATTTTAAATCAAAATCAGTTTATTGGCTTAAAAAACATATCATTAAACGAAAATTATGATCAACTGATATGACTATGACTTTTCCGTTAAAAAAGATTCCGTTACAACAAACTTCAAGCGTCCGCAATTTGTTTTTTTCTTTCCCCCCCCCCCCCCCCCCCCCCCCCCCCCCCCCCCCCGTTTTTCCGGAAGTTCGTTGAAATTTAATTCAAGTATGTAAAGGCTACAAATTGGGGCTGAAAACGCATTTCGTTGAAACGGATATTTCGTTGTATTGGTATTCATTATAACGGGATTTCATTGTATTTAAACCAAACATCAGTCACATCCATGCTCGACGTAGTACAGTGAAATCTAGTGACACCGAATACCAATACAACGAAACATCCGTTTTAACGAAATGCAATTTCAGCCTCAATTTAACACTCCGTCGGGCGCAACTGATCTATTAGGCACATCGAATTCTTTAGTTAGCCACGCCCCCTCAATAGCTCATGGAAAAATGTATATTCATTTTCTCAAATAAACTTGTTACATTCGAAAATCATGAAAAACTTTTATTTCTCTTCTTTGGTGTTTGTAGTTGACAATTTTTTTGTAAGAAAATGTGAACATGCGTAGAAAAGATCAGTAGATCAAAGTGTGCTTCCCAGGCTCAATGCGCCCGATCGTGTTCTACAACATATTGCGCCCGACGGAGTGTTAAAGCCTTTGCTTACTTGAATTGAAGGGCTCGTGCAGAAATGTGACAAGCCGCAAAGAAGTGACTTTTCGATCAAAATTTTGGTTTCTCATAACAAAAATTGAAATAAAAATGACAATGGATTATGTCATTTGGAGAAAAATATATGGTTTTAGTATTGCAGAATATAGAATGTATAATGAGTTTGAAAAAATCTACAAAAATGTTTTATAAGTTGGAAATTGGCCTACTGAAAAATTCACATCATATGGCATATCACATTCTTGCCCGAGCCCTTCAATTAAATTTCAAAAAAAAATTTCGTAACAACGAAAAAAAAAAACTTGCGGTCCCTTGAAGTTCGTTGTAACGAGATTTCACTGTAGCAGTTTTCTGTAGTTGTGCAAACTAAAGTCATACAATTTTGAATCTCATTTGGCACAATGCAGAGAATGGGATTTCTCCATCTACTTTCCCCTATCCATAAACGAAAGGCAATTAACGTTCTTTAACGTATTTTTAAAGGAAGTTGCTCTTTAAAATAAAAATCACGCTGACATAAAAAGTTTACAACTACACTCAAACTGCATACAGAAGTTTAGGAATTTCAGCAGCTTGTTAAGTGAATGTTGAAAAAAAAGTCAACTCGAAAACTCATTTCAATCACTATTTTTATTAAAATAGAACAGAAAATTTATAAGTTGGGACAAAAGGGAATGCATTTGTAAATAAATTACAATCTAAGATAATTAAGGTTAATAGACTAGAAGATATTTTAGTTTTTAATCCATGAAATTGACAACCCCCCCCCCCCCCCCCTCATTGCACCAAATCAAATCCCTTCCCCCATTCAAGGCATGAACGTTTTTCATACTGTAACGGATTCGGTGCGACTTCCACTTTCTTGAAATGAAAACACAGTTCTTGATAAAAACACAGGAAATTTATTTACACTATGTACAGGAAAGATCTTCAACAACTGCTAAATTATTCATCAGCAATTAAGCAATTCTCACACAACACCGTAAACTCAACGTTTACACACGTATTTACTTCCAAATACGAAAACAACACAGCGAACTGCCTCGCAATAAACAGAGCAAAAATGCACTCAGTTCGAAATCTCCATCGAAACTAACTGTTTATCCATCGCTAACGGCTTTTATACACCGAAAAGAATTTTCCACAACATTCTTACCTCTTCGCGAAATGCGTAGACCGTTATCAACGAAAAGAAAGAAAATAGGGGTCGTATACTTTAGCCGAATGAAAAAGGGGTTGTATATTCATTACGGGAAACTATTTACAGGTTACGTTCCTACAATAATTACTATTTACAGAATTTGTAACATTGCCCCCTTCCTAAGGACTGCACGTCCCGGGCAGTACAATCCCCAGAAAGGGTGCCAAACTTCTATCACAAGTTTACAAATATACACATTAATTAATAACTAACAGATACAGAAAACACGATAATAACAAGAAATATTACTAAACATTAAAAGCAAAAATTATCTACAACTTTTATGTTATCAACCATGGTTGCTTACGTAATACTCATGAACTATGGCCATAGTATGGGGCTAACCGATCATAATGTACAACCCTAGGTTTTGCATTAGGTGATTTTTGGATCCTCACTACGACGTCATTCAGTCGGTTAAGGACTTTGTAGGGTCCATCCCAATGCGACTGCAATTTGGGTGACAGACCTTTCCGTCGGATGGGATTCCATAACCAAACCTTGTCGCCTTCGTTGAATTCATGTCCAGTAGATCTTGTGTCGTATCGGGTCTTCATCTTCTCCGCCGCGATGTTGATTCGCTCTCGTGCGAAGTTATGAACGTCTTCCAACCGGGCCTGGAGATCCTGGATGTACTCCACAGGCGATGAAGGCGCATCCGGAGGACGACCGAAGACGAGATCACAAGGTAGCCGAAGCTCTCGTCCGAAGAGCATCTGAGATGGGGCATATCCGGTAGTCTCGTGGACAGCACTGAGGTAGGCCAGCAGGAACAAAGGTAGCTTCTTGTCCCAATCCTGTTGATTTCTGGATACCATAAGTGAGAGATTATTCAGGATTGTGCGGTTAAATCTCTCCACCATGCCGTCCGATTGTGGGTGTAGTGGTGTTGTCCTAGTTTTCTCAATTCCGAAAATTTGACATAGGCCCTTAAACACAGCAGAGATGAAATTCCTCCCTTGATCGGAATGAATCTGCAAAGGTGTTCCATATCTCGAGATCCAGTGTTGGACTAGAGTCTCTGCTACGGTAGTAGCCTCTTGATCTGGAATGGGATATGCTTCCGGCCATTTGGTGAAGTAGTCGATGGAAACAAGAATGTATTTGTTCCCATCAGCAGTTCTTGGTAGAGGACCCAGGATGTCGATTCCAATTCGTTCGAAAGGAGCTCCAACGTTGTACAGATGTAGCTTCCCTCTGCTTCTCTTCTTCGGTCCTTTACGAGCAGCACAGGCGTCACAAGAATGGCACCACTTCTCCCCGTCATCCTTCGCCTTGCTCCAGAAGAAGCGCTCCCGAACTTTATTGAGAGTTTTCAAGACACCAAAATGTCCTCCAGTCGCACTACTATGTATTTCTTTCAGAACATCTGAAATCCTGGATCGAGGAAGTAGTAACTGCCACCTAGATGTCTTGCCGTCGTCAGATTCCCATTTCCGGTGTAGCACGCCGTTCCGTAAATGGAGTGAGTTCCATAAAGCCCAGTATCTTTTTGTTGCAGGACTGAAGATGGAAACGTCCTGCCAGCTAGGGCGTCGACTGTCACTTTCCATGAACTCTAAAATTGGTTTTATGTCGGGGTCTTCAAGTTGATCTTTTCGAACTTGGTCATCACTCCATGGATCAGGTTCTGATGATATTGGAGTCACTGTCACCTGATAGGCGGTAGGGCTAGTCGTTCCATACTGTTTCTCGATTCGGGAACAATAATTGCAGTTCTCAGGACAGGGTCTCCTTGATAAAGCGTCAGCATTACCGTGAGATAACCCTTTTCGATGCTTGATCTCCATGTCATATTCCTGGAGCCGCTGTATCCATCTGGCTATCTGGCCTTCCGGATTTTTGAAGTTCAAAAGCCAAGTTAATGAGGCATGATCTGTCCGAAGCAGAAATTTTCGGCCGTAGAGGTAATGATGGAAGTGTTCTACAGCTTTCACTATGGCCAGTAACTCCTTTCTGGTGACGCAGTAATTTCGCTCCGACTTTGATAAGCATTTGCTCCAGTAAGCGATGACATGTTCATTTCCGTCAATTTCTTGGGATAAAACAGCTCCGATGCCCTCGTTGCTCGCATCAGTGTCCAGGATGAAGGATTTTTCAGGCTGAAGATAGGCGAGGATAGGCGTTGATGTTAAAGCCTCCTTCAGTCGTAGAAATGCATCTTCGCATTCTTTGGACCATTCGAACTTTTGCTTGCTCTCCGTCAGCTTATGCAAAGGTCGTGCAATGTTGGAAAAACCCTTTACAAACTTCCTGTAGTAGGTGCAGAGCCCCAGGAAACTTCGCAGCTGATGGATGTTTTCGGGACGACTCCAACTCCTGACCGCAGATACCTTCTCTGGATCGGTTTGTACACCCTCAGAAGAGATGATGTGACCAAGGTAGTTCACTTCCCGGCGGAACAAATTACATTTGGACGGGCTTAACTTCAGATTGGCTTCCTTAAGCTTTTGCAGCACCTTCCTAAGATTTGCCAGATGTTCTTCGAAGCTGCGTCCCACGATGATGATATCGTCTAAGTAGACCAGACAGGATTCGTAGGAAAGTCCTCTTAACACTGTCTCCATAAGACGTTCGAACGTAGCTGGTGCATTGCAGAGGCCGAAGGGCATCACTTTAAACTGCCATAAGCCTTGTCCAGTTGTAAACGCTGTCTTCTCTCGGTCATCAGGGTGTATCTCAACCTGCCAGTAGCCGCTCTTCAAGTCTAGGGTCGAAAACCACTTGTGTCCGGAAAGAGTGTCTAAGGTGTCGTCTATCCGTGGAAGAGGGTAACTGTCTTTCTTGGTGATTTCATTCAGTCGTCGGTAATCGACACAAAATCTGGTGGAGCCATCTTTCTTTCGGACCAAGACGATGGGAGAGGCCCAAGGACTGGATGACGGTTCGATTACATCATTCTCCTTCATCTCTTTCAGGAGGGTCTCAACCTCTTCCTTCTTGGCGAACGGTAGTCGTCTTGGATGCTGTTTAATAGGGGGGTGTTCTCCAGTGTAGATCCTATGCTGCGTTAAATTCGTACGGCCAACATCCTCCGATGTAGATGAAAACAGATGCTTGAAGTCGTCCACCAATTCTTCCGCAGCAGTTCTTTGATCTTTCGATAATGGCGCACTCCCAATTAACTTCGATGTCAAGAACTCAGAAGACACAGTCTCGGGGGAATTGATTCTTCTAATGATGCAGTTTACTGGAGTACAAGTTGCTAACACTTCACCTTTCCGGATATTCCTTGGCCTTTCACTCACGTTGGCGACTCTCACAGGAATTACATCCTTAGAAAGGTCCACAAGCGTAGATGCTACCAGCACTCCTTTTAGGCTATTGCTTAGGTTAGGGTATTCAATAAGTCCAAATCGAAAACTATTGCTTTCTTCAAGGGAGCCAGGTATTAATGATTCTGACCTTGAGGGAATCGATAAATCTGTTTGGGCTATTATTTGATGAGCGGATTTTACATCACTTTCTGCAGGGAAAACGGCTATGTCTTCTCTCATCGAGTGCAGCTCATTAGTCTTGAAGTCGAGAGTGAAGTCATATTTCTTCAAAAAGTCCAATCCGGGAATGAAGGGGTCCGTGATATTAGCGACGAATGCCGTATGATGGTAGGTGGCATTCCCAAACACTATTTCCAAGTACACTTTACCGTCAATCTCGATCTTGTCACCTGTCACAGTCTGGAGACTTACGCGTGGCGATGTCCACAGCAGTTTCAATCCAAATTCACGAGCCACATCTGTCCTAACGATCGTCACATTGGCTCCAGTGTCGACAATCAGTTTGCAAGGATTCCCATTTACATGGGCGTAAATGAAAAGTCCATCACTGCCACTACTAGAAGAGGAAATCTGCAGAGCTCTGGTGGTGGTGATTTCCTTCCCTCGCGTAGCTTGGCGAGCCGGACAACTCCTTCGCAGGTGTCCTTCACTACCGCATTTCCAGCACTTCTGCTCTTGTTTCTTTTGGGCTGTTATGCTGCTCAGATGTCTTGTCAAGTCACCGAGTTGTCTCTCAAGTTCAGCGAGGTGGGACGACCTGGAATCAGACTCATCAGCTTCCTGAGTCCGGATTAGATGGCGATCCACACGGGTTGCTTCTTGGGCGGCCTCGTATCTCATCGCATACACAACGGCAGAATTCAGGTCTTTGACATCCGCCATCCGTAGAGCTTTCTGGATTTCCGGATCTCGAACCCCGTCGATGTAGTAGTTGAGTGCCAGGTTGTCTCGAACATCCGCAGGACAGTCACAAAAAGCAAGATGAGACAATCTCTCGACGTCCGCCGCTAGCTCTTGCAGGGTTTCCCCGGTTTTCTGGAAACGGGATTTCAACTGGAGTCGGCTGAAATCTTTCTGGCACTTCTCACCGAAGCGAAGCTCCAACGCAGATGTGAGGGCGGCGAAATCCAGGCGCTGGCTGTCCGGAAGGGTCGGGAGAATGTCCGCTGCGTCACCTCTCAGGGATGCTGCAAGATGACAGGCCTTGGTAGCAGAGTCCCATCCGTTCGCTTCCGCCACTATCATGAATTGAGTTTTGTAAACCTGCCACGAAGTTTTCCCATCAAATGTAGCAAGTTTAATGGACGGTCGAGCAACCGATGTGGGAGCGCCAAACTGTACAGAGCTGCTTTCCGCGGTCGCCAATCTCCTTTCCACGTCCTTAAAGATCTCTTCTTTAAGTAGATGAAATCTTCTATCTTCATCTTCAAATTTATTTTCTACAGCATTGAATCGGCTTTCAACGGTATCAAATTTTTCTTCAATTGCATCAACTCGATGCTCTATGTCATTAAATTTATTTTCCATCACAGTCTTTACCGAAATAAGGTCATTTTTAATTTCTTCTTGGTTAGACGTTAAGTCCTTTTTCAGCACCGTTAAGTCCTTTTTCAGCACCGTTAAATCGCTTTTTAACTGGTCTTGATTTGCCAACATACTTGCAGTCAGATCACTTTTTAATTGTTCTTGATTAGCCGCCATATCATTTTTTAATTGTTCTTGATTTGCAGTAAAACTTGCAGTCAAATCACTTTTTAATTGGTCTTGATTAGCCGCCAATTCATTTTTTAATTGTTCTTGATTAGCTGCCATATCATTTTTTAATTGTTCTTGATTAGCTGTAAAACTTGCAGTCAAGTCACTTTTTAATTGTTCTTGATTAGCCGCCATATCACTCTTCACAGAGTTGATTGCATCAAGCAGTTGTTTTAATTGTTCATCCATTGCGCGAGTAATCACCATACAAATAAAGTCCAAATTTAAAAAGTCTTTATGAAAAAATGTCCAAAGTCACACTTACTGCAAGAAAGTCCTGAAGTAGCCCCACGTTGGGCGCCAAATTGTAACGGATTCGGTGCGACTTCCACTTTCTTGAAATGAAAACACAGTTCTTGATAAAAACACAGGAAATTTATTTACACTATGTACAGGAAAGATCTTCAACAACTGCTAAATTATTCATCAGCAATTAAGCAATTCTCACACAACACCGTAAACTCAACGTTTACACACGTATTTACTTCCAAATACGAAAACAACACAGCGAACTGCCTCGCAATAAACAGAGCAAAAATGCACTCAGTTCGAAATCTCCATCGAAACTAACTGTTTATCCATCGCTAACGGCTTTTATACACCGAAAAGAATTTTCCACAACATTCTTACCTCTTCGCGAAATGCGTAGACCGTTATCAACGAAAAGAAAGAAAATAGGGGTCGTATACTTTAGCCGAATGAAAAAGGGGTTGTATATTCATTACGGGAAACTATTTACAGGTTACGTTCCTACAATAATTACTATTTACAGAATTTGTAACAATACCAAAGAATAAATTCAAAACCTATCCGATGCTACCTAAAAAAAAATAAGTAAGATTGGGATTTCAAAAATGTGAAAAATATTATGTGGGCTCAAAGGTTGGAATCGCGTCTAATTTTCGAGAGGAAAAATAAAATGAACATCGTATTCTGAATTTTACGCTTCATAATGTCAAATCTAAATATTATTATACATTTTACTTTCATAGTACTGATGAAAAGAGAAAAAATAACAATAGACAAAAAAATTCTTTTTTTTTTTCTGTATAATTATGTGTTTTACTTAGCAAATGCAGATCTCTCTGAAAAGATGTGGTTAAGGGTTCTAGGTGTGATGAATGTCACGAAATTGGTTCGCACGAATCTTATAAGACGCGTGCCTGGTGTGCGAGGTTCGCCCAGGGTTTTTTTAAATAATATTTTCTCCAACTCAAAATAATATGAGAAAGAAACTACAGTTTGTGAAAGCGTTAACTGTCTTGTGTGAAAATATATTAGCTAAGTAAACCAGCTGTAATATACTTCTTTCAATTAAACACTTATGTTGAATGACAAAAAGAAAACTAATTCCGTTTTTAGAACGCGACACGTTGGCAAGATGATAGTAATGGGGTCGTTTCCAAAATTTTAAAAGTATATTTTTCTGAAAGAGATGTTTAAAAACATAGGAACTGACCATTTTTTAAATAATTTGTTTAAGTTTAATATTTAAAAAAAAAAAATACTTAAATCGCGGTGCGCTTTCACTCTTTACGCTTCTGCCGATGACATCACAAATGATGAAATGCCATTCCGTGTTGCCATTCACAGAGCAAAATATTTAATTCGCATCTTTACTCACGTGTATTGGCAACGACATGGTTGATAGCAAGCGTAGAATGCAATTTTAATTCGCTTCTTGATTATCATAACGTAGAAACGTGGTAGAAAGATGCGCCAAAGAGCATCATTTGTGACGTCATCAAGATCACGCCTTGTTTGAAAAATCGGACATTTAAAAAAAATAATGAAAAAATAACTGTTGGGAAAATGAAAGTATTTTCTGGGTTCATGGTTTTTTTTTTTTTTCTTTTTTTTGCTTATTCTATCAATTTTAGTGACAAAAAGTACTACTTTTGACTGAAGGAAACAACCCCATTGCTTTCTCTCCCAAAAATTTCCGCCAACTCTTAGGCAGTGGTCACGAAGTTTTTTTATCCCCCTTTTTTTTAATAATTAGAGGTCCGCAGGACCAAAAAAAAAAAAAAACGAGAGAGACTGCTACAAATAGACATATCTTCTCCCTCAGCTATAATCATTAATTGAATTTCATAGAATTGAGACTGAAGACACGGTTTCGTTTCTACATTTCACTCTGTATTTTTTTTTTTTTTCAAAAGTTCCTACTCTCGTGTAGCTACAACCTCAGAGGAAATATTCTAGTTAAAAAAGTGAATCCCTTTTAAAATCGCGAGGATCCCTAAAAATGCGCAGAAAATCGTATTTTTCAAAAACGGATGCGGACACATTTTTATCACAATCAAAGCCAAGGCTGCGAAGAGTCGTGAAGTCGAACTAATTTTCGGGTAAAGGAGGAGTCGCAATTGGTACTTTCCAATTAGACTCTGCAGACCTGCAGCGTGGTTCTATTAAGTTGAGCCATGACCTTGACAATGTTACCTATTTTGGCGTAATAGGAAAGGGTAATTGGTGCGGATTTGGTTGGAATACTTTAGCAAAACCACAACGAAAGTAACCCAACTCAACTCAGCACCAATTACCTTTCCCTATTACTCCAAAAAGAGGTAAACATTGTAAAAGTCGTCGCTCAGCTTATCATAACCGAAACTATGGTCAAAACAAAACTCTGGCTCAAGTGTGTATTTTTGCATTAGTTTTTTTTATTCTGTTTGGTGGAGAACCAAGATCTTTTAACGCGCTGAACAGCATCAGACGAGGTTTATTTCGTGATTTTTTATTGTTAAAATTGAAACTAACTTTCAACTTAAAATACTTAAAATACACCGCCAGCTCAGTTATTCCATCCGAGGACTGCAGTTTCGTGCTTTTTAGCACTCATCAGCCCGGAACAGGAATCACATGAGCTGGAGGCGAAAAACCTCTGAAGGGAGCCAAGAGAGCCAAACAAACTGGTAGCTAATGCAGTATTAGCAAACCAACTTTCAACTATTCGTGGAACTAGGGCCTTCATAGCAAGAAGGGCGCATCTTAAGTTGTTCTCAAAAACCTGCCTTTTATAGTTTTGGCTCGTTTACTACACATTTCTATACTCGCTCTTCTCTCTCGTTTCCAGACTATTCTATAAGGTTATAATACGCAGAGACCGATAAAAATTGTAAAATCTTAGGAGTCATTATCAAGTTTGGGCGCCTAACAAATTATTTCTCAGGATTTGTAGGAAAATTCAATGCAACAAAATTCAATGGCTTCTAAATGATTCGCGTTGAGAAAGAACTAGTTAAAGCTTAACCACGGAGAGATGGCGGATGACCTTGAATTCGAAAACTCATTCGAATAATTTGTCATTTGTACAATCAGCCAAAAAGCGCCAAGTAGTAAAAGGTTTGATCTAGCTGATCCTAACTACAAAATAATAGCAAACAACCCGTAATTGTCAAACAAACGGGATACAAATGATATAAATGATGTTTCCGCTGCAAGGTCATCCGTCACCTCTACTTGGTCAAGCTTCACCCAGGATTCGTTGGACTCGCTTATACGTTAGTAAACACATGCAGAGGAAGATGGGAAGTCACTGTAATCTCTCAAAAATTTCCTTTTTCGGCAATTTTTGTCTGACGATGTGGCAAAATCATCATCATTCGGCAAAATTTGGAGCTCTATTCGGCAAAATTACCGTCATTCGGTGAAATTTGGAGTTCCACTCAGCACGATTATCATCATTCGGGAAAATTTGGAGTTCCATTCATCAAATTAAGAATTTCTGCCCTTCCAAAAATTTAAGTTCAGGGCGCCATGACATTTTGCTAAATACGCTTTAAGTCATGGAAAATTCAACTGCTAAAATCAAAATAGCGTAATTTTCAATTTAAAAATCATGCGCTCATATCTGATTAACTTACCGAAGTACGTACACCTTTCTTACTTAGAAGAATTAGTGCAGTATTACGAAGATAATTAGCTTTTTTAGCAAAACAAATATTTTAGTAATACAGTAGACCCTTCTTACGCGGGGGTTACGTTCCTCGGAAATGTCGCGTAAATCAAAACCGTGTAAATTAAGACTTGATTAATAGTAGTGTTAAAATAGGGGTTAGGTTCTTAGATTAAAAGAAAATAATTCATTCTAGTGATGACTAATTGTATAATGAGTTTAATGTGTACTTATATCGATTTCTATGCACAACATGCATAAAGAAAACGCAAATTAATTTGGTGTTAATGAAAAGGTGCTGGCTATGATAATCTTTCGGCAGTCAAGAATTTTTCTTTGTAGTTCTTTGTAAAGCATTAACGCATCCATGATCATTTCCATGATGGAATCTTCTTTCACTAACAAATCAGAAAGATCATTTCTATTGTCAAGGAATGTCTCAAAAATTTAAATGTTAACGTTTTGGTTCTGTGTCATCGATGTCGGTATCCTCATTGCTTTTGTCCTTCTTTGTAATTGCAAAAAGCTCTTCTTCTAGTGAGTTCTGAACTGTGTGAGTTTAATAACTTTACTTCCGGAAAGAGTGAAACCAATCACGTAAAATGTCTCCAGTGGCCCAAACTCGATTATTAGCACGCCAAATGGCGGTTTATTACGTGTAATCTCAAATTTTAGGACTTTGTGATTTTGAAAGAAAGGAAAATTTTATCTGTTTGCATTGCCGCATCCGCGTAAAATCGAAACTCATCCGTGTAAAATAAATAAAGGTGTCAAATCTTAAACCGCGTATAATCGAAACCGCGTAAAATAAACCCGCGTAAAACGAGGGTCTTCTGTACTATACAACACAACATAAGCAAAAAAAAAAAAAAAAAAATTGAAAACTTCGAAAAGGTGATAGAACTCACTTATCACTCTCTACGTTGTTTCTAATTTTGTCTTGCATTGTAAGGCTTTTTCATTGTTTCCCACAAGCCGGAGGTTTTAACGGTAATAAGTCCTATTTTGAGACCAACGATTTATCAAATAAAGTTTTCAATTTCAGTTCCAAGAAAAAAATGTTAAGAGCCAAGTTTAACACCTAGATTCTTTAACCGTCAATAAACGAGACTAGAAATAGTTTTGCTTGTTGGAGATAACAAAAATGGCTTCCGCGCACAAGAGTATGTGAAATATTTTAAGTGAATATGGAATTATGGAATATATATATATATATATATATATATATATATATATATATATATAAGGGGAAAGGGGGCACATGTGAACAAGTCATGAGCACTATTGAACACTATTAAAAAATACAGGACAGGCATCATATTTCAACGAAAAACTGTTTAATAGTTTAAACTAATAATATTATAAATAATATTAAAACAAATTGGTGTTAATTAAGAATATGTTAAAATGAAACCAGCTTGTCATGACATGAATATAAATTTAAACCTGAGTTTTTATGCTTTGGTTCAGTATCGAATTCAGATTTAACTAAACCTTCTTATGGTATCATATGTGTTTTTAAAAACATCAAATTAAAAAGTATATATATTTATACTCTTGTAGCAAAATTATTTCTCAATTGTAGCAAAATTGTTTCATAGCACAATTCATTAAAAATGTGATACAAATGTTTACTATAAATGCTTTTACATTACTGCAATATGCTTCATAAAAAAACTAACCTGATAGTTATAGTTTGGAAGTAATCAATTAATTGCCATTAATGTCATTTAATGTACTTGTACCATGAAAAATTTCCTTTCTCTATTGATACAATGATGTTCAACTGTTTATTAAATTTGATTTTCTTTGCGTAATTATTAGATTTTATTCCTTCCTGATTAAATGTTTAAATGCACAATATTTTATGAAAAAACAATGTAAAGTAATTGTATTTCATACAGCAATAACGTAATGCGACAAACATACAAAAAATAAGTGGATTTTTATTTTGTTCATTTTATTCAGTTTCATCCATTTTATCCGATTTCATATCACATTCCGAACCTTTCTCCCAAAAAAAGTTGAAAAAATAGTAACTTCGGGACATAGACCGCAGCAATTAATATAAAAATTTTCGTCAGGTTCCATGGCATCACTATGAATGGACATTTTTTTCTTCCTCACGATTTCTATTCGTTTATTCCTAACTAGTGGTACCCGAAAGGCTTCGCCCGTAATAGAAAAATTAAAAGGTCTTTTGGTTCGCCTGTATATTTACAAATAATGTATGGTGAATTTTCTCGCCAATTGGCTTGTACCCATGTTACGGTTCCACGTTATGATAATTTCGTATCTCGCCAATTGGCTTGTGCCCATGTTGCGGTTCCACGTTATGATAATTTCGTAATTTACTCGTCCATCTTATGATAGTTTTGTTCTTAAAATTGGAATAGAAAAAGAATCACATTGAATTGCACACCCCCATGCTACAAACTAACTTTGTGCTAAATTTCATGAAAATCGGCCGAACGGTTTAGGCACTATGCGCGCCACAGAGATCCAGACATCCTACAGACATCCTCTGGACAGAGAGACTTTCAGTTTTATTATTAGTAAAGAAGACTAAGAATACAATTTTCATATTGAATGAAACAAAAATAAAAATAACACAAAAACACATAATAATAGTAATAATTTCAACATTTTGATTACATTGTTCAGGAGACAACAGGACAAACAATTACCACGTAATATGAACAGTTGGGTATTGTATGAATTTTTGATTCTGTTCTCTGGTTCTCTGATAGCAATAAGCGAATACTCTTAGATTTTAATATAAACTACAATTTTACTTTTAATTTTGTGTTTTGAAACGATACCTATACGTTTTGAGGAACAGATGACACTTTTTTTTTTTTGTAAATGGAATGCTTAACCTTCTCCAACATCAAAAGTCTTGTTAACGGTTTCGAGAACATACGAAACTAAAATTCCAGTCACGTACCCAAGAACCAGCTGTGAAGACATTGAACTGCTCAATTGCCGGTGTGTCAAGAAAGCTGCCTGCAAAGTAGTAATTGTGTGTGCGCGCGCGAAACGACTGTGCTCATTTTTCTCTAAAACTGGCATTATAACGGCCGCTTTTAAAAATGGATGTAACGTGCGCAAGAGATTGGGAGCGGCGGCTCCCCCATATGTGCACATGAACATGAACCCCCAATGAAAACGAAGAAATAAACTTGTTAAAAGGGGAATTAAAAGATGATTGAAACGCGTTAATAGTAGGTAAAGTATTATTGTTGACTAGTGGCAACCGCACGGCTTTGCCTGTAGTAGAAAATTAAAAGGTCTTTTGGTTCGCCAGTATATTTACAAGTAATGTATGGTGAATTTCTCGCCAATTGTCTTGCCCATGTTACGGTTCCACGTTATGATAACTTGGTAATTTACTCGTTCATCTTATGATAATTTTGTTCGGGAAAATGCTCTTAAAATTGGAATAGAAAAAGAACAAAATCGAATTTTTGAAAAATCGCTTCGAGGTGCACACCCCCATGATACAAACTAATTCTGTGCCAAATTTTATGAAAATCGGCCGAGCGGTCTAGGCGCTATGCGCGTCACAGAGATCCTGACAGACAGAGAGAGATCCGGACAGAGAGACTTTCAGCTTTATTATTAATTATTAGTAAAGATTACTGCAAGCTCTGATCCTTGATAGCACGTGCGATCGAGAACTGCGTTTGAAAGCAGCTTAAGGTTGCAAAAGCCTAAGAAAGGGGAAAAGCAGCACTGTATGATGTACCGCCGCACGAAAAGAACGTCACGAAAGAATATCAAATACCACATTTTACTAAGTTTGTGGAAATGAAATTGCGTCCCCCTCCCCTCCCCCGATTTCCCAGACCTAGAAAAAATTAAAAACTTTCCACTGACTGAAACAATTTAAAGGAAAAAAGGGAAAATTGCAAAAAAAAAAAAAAAAAAGCTGTGTGCCCCCAAGTCCTAGATTGCTGCCAACAGCAATGTGACACAGCATGGTTTTTCATTTTCAATTATATTTACCTCGCTTTCAGTATTACTATAATTTGTAGTACCACAAAATTAGTGCAAAAAATTATAATAATACTGAAAATTGGAAAAAAGAGTCCGTGCTGTCTGAAAACTGAAAATTTTGCGTTCGCGGTCTTCGTCAATATTATCAGGGCAGAAAAATGTTACGTTCGCACAATTTTATTGTGCTCCTGATAACGAAAGTCTACCATTTTTGGTTACTCACCAAAATCTTTTGACGCTTGGCTCTCGGCAAAATTTTGTCGACAAAAGTGCGTGTTAATATACCAAGCTTAATAAATGGTAAAGGAATTCGGCTAAATATATATATATACATAGTTGAGCGTCTTAACAACATTAAATATTTGAACATCGTGCAATAATTTATTTTCTTTAATATCAAAGCATTCACCTTTTTCGATCTTAGGAAACATTTAAATAGAAAAGGTTTTTTTTTTTAAAGGTACGATCCGAATTTCCCTTTATTGGCAAAACAGTTCAATGTCACGGCAGGAAAAGGACATCGATTTTTCCAGGAAGCACAAAGGAAGAGTATAAAAGTCACTGCGCTCCGAGTTCAGTAAAAAAAAAAAAAAACTTTTAAAACGTAAATTTGCGGACAATCAATGTGCGTGTAAGTAAGATTAATAACGTAAAGGCACAAAACTTGGTCGTTGCCAAGAATCGATTTTACCTGTGCTTTATTAGCATATAAAAGATTTTCGGAGTCTTAAGAGAATGTTTCACCATGACAATGACACACACATTTACGATTTACGCTCATAAACAGAAAAGCCTGCGAAGAAAAAAACTAACTGCAGTTGTGAAGTAACTAAAGCAATGGAACACGATTATGAACTAGACAAGAGTAGTCAGTGCTTTATTTCTAACAAAGGAAGTGCTGGCGGTCTTGATGGCTTATTTTCTTACGTAAACAGTTTGAATTCATCTTTATGTTAATATTTTTATCATATTTTGCTGTGGCTATTTTCATGCATCGTAATTGTTATATTTGTTTTTTATCTTTACTAATAATAAACCTGAAAGTCTCTCTGTCTGCATGTCTGGATATCCGGAGGATGTCTGGATCTCTGTGACGCGCATAGCGCCTAGACCGTTCGGCCGATTTTCACGAAATTTGGCACAAAGTTATTTTGTAGCATGGGGGGTGTGCATCTCGAAGCGATTTTTCGAAAATTCGATGTGGTTTTTTTTCTATTCCAATTTTAAGAACAAAATTATCATAAGATGGACGAGTAAATTACGAAATTCTCATAACGTGTAACATGGGGACAAGCCAATTGGTGAGATACTAATTATCATAACGTGGAACTGTAACATGGGTACAAGCCAATTGGCGAGAAAATTCACCATACATTATTTGTACAGGCGAACCAAAAGTCCTTTTAATTTTTCTATTACGGGCAAAGCCGTACGGGTACCACTAGTATGGTTTGGGGTCAAAATGTCGCCACAGAAATGTCGCGGGACAAAATGTCGCGGCCAAAATGTCGCCGGTCCGCAATGTCGCCGATTCAAAATGTCGCCAGTCCAAATTGTCGCCGGTCCAAAATGTCGCCGGTCCGCAATGTCGCCGGCTTAAAATGTCGCCAGTCCAAAATGTCGCCAGTCCAAAATGTCGCAAGTCCAAAATGTCGCAAGTCCAAAATGTCGCCTGTCCAAAATGTCGTAGATCCAAAATTCGCTCATTCAGTTGGTAAGAAAAATGCAAATGTACAAAAATGCTGTTTAACACAAAATTTGCAGAATAAATGATTACTGCTTTTAATGAATGTCTCCGTTAAAAATGGGACTGGACTGAGTTTCTTAATAAATTCTAAAAAGATTATTCCGTTTTGATTCGCAACTCTCGGCTGTTTTTCAGCAAACAAATAGAATACAAGCGTTACGTTATCTTATTTCTTAATACAAGCGTTATGTTATCTTATTTCTTAGTACAAGCGTTACGTTATCTCATTTCTTGTGACTCGCTATCTACCAACTGTAAAACGTTCTGACGGCGTTCAGTTCTGACGTTCGCTAAATTATTTTAAACTTTTCTTCAAGAATAGTGTGCGTTTGTATGTGACCGATTTTTTGGAGTCATTCTACGTCAAAACCTGTAGTAAGAATTCGAACGATACCCGCAAGTACCCATATATGATTTAGGGCTGCGTGGTTTTTTGCGTCCATTCGTTCAAGATAGTGGAGTAACTGAACGTTTTCATTGATATGCGTGACTGTCATTGCTCAAAAAATGATGAACGGAATCAAATAAAATGTTATGAAGCAGCAGGGGGACAGATTTAGGGGCCAATAACACCAGAATGTGGAGCAATCGAATGTTTTTTTTTCCCTTTCTTTTTTATTATCTGTGACTGATATACCTCAAAAAGTAATACAGTAGACCCTCGTTTAAGCGGGTTTATTTTACGCGGTTTCGATTATACGCGGTTGAAGATTTGACACCTTTATTTTAATTTAAGCAGATGAGTTTCGGTTTTACGCAGATGCGGCAATGCAAACGGGTAACATTTTCCTCTCTTTCAAAACCCAAGCTCCTAAATATTACACGTAACTAACTGCATTTTGGCGTGCCAGTAATCGAACTTGGGTCCTTGGAGACATTTTATGCGATTGGCTCCAGAGCTTTTTCCTTCAGAAGTAAAGTGATTAAACTCACACAGTTCAGAACTCACTGGAAGAAGAGCTTTTAGGAGTGACAAAGGAGGTCAAAACCAACGAGGATACCGACTCCGACAACCAAAAACGCTCACATTGAAAATTTTGAACCATTCGTAGACAATAGAAATGATCTTTCTGATTTGTTAGTGAAGGAAGATTCTATCAAGGAAATGACGCAAGTGATGATCTATGCGTCAATGCTCCGCAAAGAATTAGAGAAAAATTCTTAATGACTACCAAAAGACTATCATAGCCAGCTCTTCTTCATAAACAGAGCACAAAATTAGTTTGTTATCTTTATGCATATTATGCATAAAAATCGATATAAGTACACATTAAACTTATTATGCAATTAGTCATCACTAGAATGAAGTATTTTTTTATCTACGGAACCTAATCCCTATTTTGACACTAATATTAGGTCTCAATTTACGCAGCATTTCCGTGGAACATAATCCCCGCGTAAAACGAGGGTCTACTGTACAAGGGTTAAGACAAAATTTGGTCTACTGGTATATCTTAAAGGGCGAGTTGCTCATTTATTTTTGGCTTCAGTCATCCCAAAAGGATGGATCACCGAATAATTTTTATCGTTTTATGTGACTGCTATATCTCAAGAAGTAGTGCGAGGATTCATACAAAAATGTAGCATACAAGTGAAATTAAACGAAAACAAACCTTACTTTCGTTCTAAGTTGAGTTTCGTAATCGTTTACGTGAGTCAGTGTAATTAAATAAACAATGAAAAATATACTGAATTTAAATATGAGAAGTTGAGCAAGATATCAATAAAATCTGAATTAGCCGTGTATTCCTCTCATTTTTGTAGCATTTTAACTAGCGTGGGTGTTAATAAAAACTGAGTTTGCATTCTTACACAATTTGCGTAGTAAAAATTCACTAATTAAAACAGCAATTTTTTCTGAGAGAGAAAAACTTATTTGTTTCTTATTATAATTTTCAATATTCTTTTCTTTCTGAATACCAAGCTATATTGAGCTTGAACTATTACTTTTTGAAACTCATTTTAAAAATAAGTCTAGGTCAAAATTGATCTGAATAATCTCATTGATATCAGTTATTTCACCATACATTATGAAATTTTTTCTTTTCTATTTAAAATTGGAAAATGTGATTCAGCTGACAAGCGCTACTTCGCAAGCATGAAAGTATCCTCTTGAAAACCTTCAATAAAATAGCTGTTCTGAAATTGTCCCTTGATGTTCTATCGAATATATAAATTTCATGAATGTTGAGAATTGAAAATATTTGTCATCGCGTAGAGTCGTTTTTCAAAAATCTGAGTGAAAGACACCTGTTTTAGCAGTTATGGGTTTCATTGATTTCAAAAGATTTGACGGTGAACATTTCGACGTAATTTCAGAATTTTACTCATAAGAGATGGGAGTTCCCACGGCAATAATCTGTCATCTCTGTTAAACATTTGTTTTGCTGTCCCTAAATCCCGGTCGCAAAGGACATACAAATGTCCTCTCAGAGGAAGGTCTCCAGCAGTCTTGTTAAACTTCTTCAGTTTCATTTCCAGAAAAAGTCTCAGAACAGTTTTGATCTTACTTTAACCAACGTATATCTTACTGAAAACGTACAGTTGTTTTTTTTTTACTGTTCTTAGGGTGATGTTAATAAATCTATGAGAAAATTTAATTTCGTTAAGATACTTTTCTACTTTATTTCCACTGTGGCCCGTGATTTCGAATTTTTCCAGTGGAATGGGAGAGGGAGGATAACGGGCGTATAACCAATGCAAATTTCATAGGATTGCTATAAAACCCACTTCCACTTGTATATTAAAAAAAAATTAAAAGTCGGGGGCCATTCCGCCTGATCCCCTAAATGGCTGATCTGTCGCTACCGTAATAATATGCTAGAGTGAAGGAGTTATTTGTTTTTACTTCATTAGGCCAAAAAATACAAACCGCCTATTCTCTTGCCATATTCACATTGCGCCTCACTATTCTTTCATTCGCGTTTAGAACAGTTTAGTTTTACTTCCATACCAATTTTTTGTCTGAATCCTTGCGTTACATCTTGATCCTTTGCGTTACATCTTGAGTATTATTATTAATCAGATTAAACGAGAAAGAGAATTCCGTTGCAGCAGCCTTTCGCATGTTTACGTTTGTAATAGTATACAGAAAAACGTATGTTTTTCTGAAAACTATTAATTTTCTGGAATTAATCTGATGTTTACGAATTAAGACAGGAGAAAACGTTTGGAATTTTTGAAGGAACTTACATTAAAAGGCAATTAATATTCTTTCGCAATTTTTATGCTGAAAAGCATCGACGTACATTTAAATTTTTCGTACCAATTGAACTAGCGAATTTTGGGCCGGCGACATTTTGGACCGGCGACATTTTGGACTGGCGACATTTTGGACTGGCGACATTTTGGGCCGGCGACATTGTGGACCGGCGACATTTTGGACTGGCGACATTTTGGACTGGCGACATTTTGGGCCGGCGACATTTTGGACCGGCGACATTTTGTCCCGCGACATTTTGGGCGTATACCCACTAGTATATATATAAAGTAGGTTCCATTTAATATTTCTCAGGGGAAAAAGCTTGTAATATCAGCGTCGTACATGGGCACGGTATATACTTCATATTTCATACAAACGATGAGTGGATTAGGCCTGCGAAATAAAATTAATTCCTACTGCTGTTTCTGATCTAGCACTCGGCTGAAACAAGAGCCAACTAGACTTCTTCTCAAGAAAACCCATTAGAAAAAGAATACATCTTTATGTATATAATAGCTAATGATCGAGTAACGCTCATGACGTCGTCAACAATGAAACTCGCGCTACGGCATGATAATTTGATACTACTGTTTGGTAATGTTTGGGGCGATTCTCGAAAAAATGTCCCGTGCGTAACGACAAGTTTTTTTATTTTTTCCAGCTAACCAAAGCCTTAAAAAAATAATGCTGTTGGGGAATAATACATCCTTTAATATTATTATCAAAGCATAACAGTTAATTCCATATTGAATTAATACTGTCTGACTACGGATTGTATGGAAAGACAAACATTCGCTTTACAGCAGGAAACAGACGAATCTATTATTTTTTAGCGATGCCAGCTTTTGCAGAAGCAGAATCTCATTCAAAAGAACGGAATACCGGCATCAAATTTTTACTTTTCTCCCTCATTCAGATAGATTCGTCTGATCTGGACGTTTGAAAATTCTATACAATCCGAGGTCGGACAGTAGTTACTTGAATAAAATAAAAAACTTAGCGTTATGCACGGGACATTTTTTCGAGAATCGCCCTTTGACATGCAGGCAGAGGCTTTATTTGTGACAAGGCTGAACTCAATCCTGCAACTTAACTGTTTTACTGGTAAAACTGTGTCATTTCAGGGGAATGAAGAAACGAAAAAGCGGTCAACTATGAATGCTATCTACTGGAGAGTAGGGTTAATCCACTGGAGTAAGGGTTAAAATTTCAACTATCAAAATATCACTAAACAGGCACTGGCTCCGTTCAAACATAGAAGCAATTTTCACCCGTCATATCTTGAAGGGCGATTTTCTAGTCAATAAATAAATAATAACAACCTTTTACTATAAACAGTGATTTGTCATACTATTAGATCCCCGATAGCAGAAATAAGAGTGATGATCCGATGTGCGTCACATATTCTTGAGAAAATCTGCTGACTATTTCTTAGTGTGAGGAGAAAAAACCTTACATGGCCATTCCACGAAAAAGTCAATCCTTTGTCCTGTACGTGATCATATATTTCATTACTAGCGCGGTACCCGCACGACTTTGCCCGTAGTAGAAAATTAAAAGGTCTTTTGGTTTGCCTGTATGTTTACAAATAATGCATGATGAATTTTCTCGCCAGTTGGATTGTACCCATGTTACGGTTCCACGTTATGATAATTTCGTAATTTACTCGTCCACCTTATGATAATTTTGTTCTTAAAATTGGAATAGAAAAAGAACCACGTCGAATTTTTGAAAAATCGCTTCGAGGTGCACACCCCCATGCTACAAACTAACTTTGTGCCAAATTTCATGGAAATCGGTCGAACGGTCTAGGCGCTATGCGCGTCACAGAGATCCTGACAGACAGAGATCCGGACAGAGAGAGATCCGGACGGAGAGAAATCCTGACAGAGAGACTTTCAGCTTTATTATTAGTAAAGAAAAAGTAATAACTTTAAAATGTAATGACGAAATTTTTTGCTTAAGAAATCACACATAAGTTAAATTTGTTAATCAGAAAAAAAAAATGTTAACTAATATTTTAAAGTATTATTTTTAATGAAATATACGAGGCGTTACGTACGGGACAAAATGACCGTTTTCCGTGGAATGGCGCTACAATTTTTTAAGTAAAACGTCTTGAATTTTAGTTAATGATGATTTGTGCCGTATTTTTAGTGATACAATCCACAGGTAACATGGACTGGAAATATAAATTACGACAAGGGTTCAAGTCAGAAAATTAAAATTTTTCAGGAGACACCAAAAAAAACTGATTTTCTGTTGAACGATTTGACTAATTGAAAGGGGGTTTCTTTTTGTAACATGGTAGAAAACGATGTACGTTAGAATAAGGCATTCCTTGAAGGAAAATTTGAGGGGAAAAATAATATTTAGTTTAGTGAGATGAATCCTTCTCGAAATTCATACGAGGATTTAGGTGACTTTAGGTGCAGAACGGCGCTATTTTACAGCTCATATTTTTTAAAAGAACAAAAGTACTTTTTTTTTCAGATTTCTCAAAATTTTTATGCATTATTATTGTACAAAAACTATCCCCCCCCCCCCCCCAATTCATTTTCGACGTTCATCTTGATGCCACATTTGTCGGCCACTGCAGAATGCCTTCATAGAAGATTTCAAAAGTTTTCAGAAGTCTTGGGAAGTGTTCAATCGAAATGTTTTACCGAAAGTCATAAGTTTTTTTATGAGGATGGAAACCAGATACCAGTCTTGCTCAAAAATACAGATCTACGTGAGAACAGGAAAAAAACAAAAAGGCGAAGAAGTCGATTTTGGAAAAATATCTAGTTGGGCTCTTTTGGAAATTTGCTATTTACTCGAATACAAATCTTATTTAGAGGCTATTATCGGTGCTGGTTTAGATTTTTGATTAGCGTCACAGACTGCTGAAAAATGTTCTGCTGCCAGGATTGGACCCAATGCGGAAAAAACACTATGCTTACATTTTTATCCTAAAAATGTTAATTTGGCTTCGCATATGTGGTATTAAAGCTTTATTAGTTAATTATGGAATATATACAAAAATTAAACACATTTTGTCACCTTAGAGCATTTTATTGTGTTGGGGAAAAAATGTCTAAAGGAATCAAACTTGCCAATTTTTTTTTTCACTATTGTGATTATTTGTTTTGTTGTTTATTGTTATTATTATTTAAAAAAAGATGAGGCTTAATAGAATAATATTTTCCCCAAAATATCATCTACGGTAATAGTTCGAATCAGAGAGGCCATGTGCTGGTATCTCTGAGAAGTAGACAAACCAATGTCCAATTGGCGAAAACAAAAGATATCTCACTGATTTGTCTACTGGTAGAGATCTCAGCACACGGCTTCTGAAATTAAGAAATTAGTAATTAACCAATATTTGTACATGAAATACACCGCCAGCTCAGTCAATTCCAGCCGAGGACTGCAGTTTCGTGCTTATTAGCACCCATCAGCCCGGCATAGGAGTGACTGAGCTGAAGGTGGAAAACCTCTTAAGGAAACCAAGAGTGCCAAACAAACTGGTAGCTAATACAAAATTAGCACCGATCAGACGAGTGACCGAAGCAATGGTTCGGTTCAACTCGAAAATTGAAGACAAGGCAGGTATATTCAGTAAGTTACCGCCCTATAGCCAGGGCTAAGGAAGAAATACATGAAATACACCGCCAGCTCAGTCCAACAGCTTCCAGCCGAGGACTGCAGTTTCGTGCTTATTAGCACTAATCAGCCCGGAATAGGAAAGTGACTGAGCTGGAGGTGGACCGAACCATTGCTTCAGTCACTCGTCGGATCAGTGCTAATTCTGTATTAGCTACCAGTTTGTTTGGTACTCTTGGCTTCCTTAAGAGGTTTTCCACCTCCAGCTCAGTCACTCTTATGTCGGGCTGATGAGTGCTAATAAGCACGAAACTGCAGTTCTCGGCTGGAATTGACTGAGCTGGCGGTGTATTTCATGTATTTCTGCCTTACACCTGGCTATAGGGCGGTAACTTACTGAATATAACCAATATTTGGTGAGCACTTTTACCGCCACACGATTCAAACATCAAATTTAAAAAAAAAAAAAAAAAGAAACCGCACAGTTCAATGCTATATACAATACAAATGCATAAATTGATCGAAAGATAAGAGGGTTTTTTTTATTATTATTTTCCTATTTCCCTTTCGCAGATGGTCATGGGAGGAGATCTGCTCTCACGCAATATTCATTCGTGCGTGTAAATGTCAGTGCGTACTCCGACACGTGCCTGGATTACATTCCTCAATTACTGACACGTGCGTGAACTAAAACTACGGAATAAGAAGGCACTTATATGTGCGAATGCACATTCAAACATATAAGTGAAACTTTCTTTGAGTGAAACTCACAATTAATAGTAGAATGATAGAACGTAGTTCTCGTATATATAGTACCAGTTTTGAATAAGTTGTTCAATGGTAAGACAGATTGTTATCATACCAATAACTATGCTAAAATCCCAATTTGTTACTAATAAAAGACTTAAGAATTACGTCCTCCCATTTAAGGGGTTATGGTTTTTAAGAGTTTGTTTCTGCTCTCGACAAAGGTAAAGATTACAAAGTGAGTATCCTTACAGCTTTGCATCTCTCTAAAGCAACATGGAATGAAGTCTCAGAAAAGACCATCAAGAATTGCTTCCACAATGCTGATTTTAAAAAGGAAACGGAATCTAATGCTGGAACAAAGTGATCTGGCAATACAAGATGAAAATTTCCATGAAGAAGATGAAATGCTGTAAAAAATTTCTAAGAAAATGAAATTGGATGAGGCGTTAAACTTTGACTATTATGCAAAAAACCTTTAAGATTTATAATGGGTCAAACATCTGTCAGAAGATGAACTATCTCTCGATATTGTGCACAAAAACAAATTGATGAATCATGATCAGATGAAGAAGAAGAAATTGAGACGAAAGTTCCTAGTATGAAAAATGTTTCTAATGCTAGAGGGACTTAAAAATGTTTGTTTGAAAAGCAAGAAAATACAAATACAAATATTATTCATCATCTAAACCTAAAATGGAAAATTATGTGTTACAAAAATTACGTGTGCTAAAAAGGCAAACTGTTTCTGATTTTTATCTTGCGAGAAATAAATGATTTTCAAGTATGTATAAATTTTTTTCCTAACTTTTTTGCTTTAAAGTCTATTTTGCAACAATATTTAAAAAAAAAATTCCTACGATAAAAAATAATTTGTGCATTTAACTGGGATTTTTTTTTTTTTTTGCATAACAATGTTCAACTGTTCAACTAAAATAAGGATTTGAAAAATAACATATCAACAGATTTAAAAATTATTCACAACTGAGTTTTCATTAGTAAGAAAAGGATTCAGATGCTCTATTTCATCTAAATTAACAGATTCAACTATGTTCAACAAAAAAAGGACTTTCAAGAAATTTGAGACATTAAACAAAATATACAACGATGAGTAATTTCAAATTTTCTTTTGTCATGCATGATTAAACGAAAAAGCAAAAGATTAACTGTAAAAAACCATGATTTTAATTTCGCGATTTTTATGAATTGAAATTAAATTATATGTAAAAGCTTCAACATAAAATTTCCTATCTGAAGAAAGAAACATGTATGGAAAGAGAAAGATTCGTAATACTCAACCACTATTTCAGTTATATATATATATCTTGATATGAGCACACATAGTAATAAAACTTGGCCTGATATTTATAAACGTAATACAATGAAGTCCCGTTACAACGATCATGAAGGGACCGCAACTTTTGTTCGTTGTAATGGAACACAAACAATGTTGTGGAAATTAAATCGAGACTGAAAATTTACTTGGTTGAAACGGATATTTCGTTGTGGTAGTATTCGTTGTAACAGGATTTATATATAATTGTTTAAGATTCATTAAATTCTAAAAGAACTATCAAAAACTTACTTTGCGGCAGAGTATGGGAATTTTTTTATGAATAATACTATTAAATGTCTGCGTAAACAACAAGCACGTTAAGTTTTGTGAAAATTAGTTCAGGAGATGCTGTGTAAATGGATGGAACAGGTTTATCTATAATAGTAGAGATGAACCGAATACCATATTTTGCCGAATACTAAATATTCGGTTGAAATTCAAACCGAATATTCAGCCGAATACCTAATACTTGTTTATTTTTTTTTAAACTAATACTTGAATTTTACGCCAATTTAAAATTAATAATTTTAAGAAATATAAATAAATTTTTCATTTAACATAGGGTAAGAGCTCCAGTAGTCGTCCATTTAAGAGAGCGATTGTTGATTTTTGCTAACCTATAAATTTTAGCAATCAATACAAAAACATTGTAAGACTTTATGAACCCAGTAGTCGGCCGCTTCATTTCCATTACTCTTACGGCGTAGAGTGCATAAATTTTGACAAAAAATTTAAGGCGAAACTTAAAGCACAGCATTGTACTTACATAATTAATTATTCGAATAATTACGAAAGAATTCTGCATTCCTGATGTCTTCGTAACATCTATGTTTATATTATTTTTCAAACTGCAACCAGTTTGGATATACATCACATGCAATAAATTTTTTATTATTTATCTTCTACATCACTTAGTAAAGTGGTATGGTGTACTGCGAAAATAGAAATCAAAGAAAGGAAAAGACCCGGTTTTTTCGGGAAAGGAATTTTGAAAACATAAGAGCTTGGATCCCCCCCCCCCCCCCCGGCGTAAAAAGGTTTCTGTATTAACTGTGTATGCTAAGATAAAGATTGAATAAAAGAAATGATAGAATTAATGATCGATTTGATTGACATTTGACTGTTACATGTTCTTTAGAACGAAATTTCAAAATGCGGAACATAAAATTAGAATTGTAGTTTTGGAAACAATTTCACCACAAAACAAAGCAAGTAAAAATCCATTCGAAAAGCACTTAAAAGATTGGCAATCATAGACACATTTGAAACGAAATTTATCATAAAAAAGGTACTTTTGTTGTGAACGAACTGGAGTAAGACGAATGATGTTGGCAGGATTATATTTCCAAATCTGGATTGGGAAAGGGGGAGGGGGGTTGTATGAATTCAATGCATATAATAAGAAAAAAGCATCAAAATACAAGTAAAAATGCATTATTAAATTATATTTTGAAAAATCCAGAGGGTCAATTGCTCCCCCCCCCCCCCCTTTCCCTGATTGACCAAATGACGAACCTGTATGTGGGTAAATTGAAATTGAGAAATGGGGGATGTCATGAAGATAATTTTACAGTTTTCAACAAGAACATTTGTAAACCATCCATGAATAAACTAAAATGGAGTGAGTAGCCACGTAACACAACTTTGAAACCATGTTATTTTGAAACAAATTCAAATTTTTTGATTTCCTTGTGAAGAAATCCCAATGAATTGGCTAGAAGCATTTGTAAAGAGTGGTACCAACATTTGGAATAATTAGTCTATAATTAGTCTAAATAGATTACAGGTTTCTTGAACCATTGTTGAAGCAAATAATTGAGCAAAAAAAGCAATAGAAAGAATAATCACAGGTTTAACGCTCATTGAAATAATTTGAACTAACGTAACAATTGAAGTATTACATCTTAATTCCTTACAGTGGGAATGCTTATTCATTTCCGATTAAATACTAATTGCAATCAGATCATTTGTTTCATTAATTTCATCAATGTATCATAATTTGATTTAAAAAAAAAAAAACGAAAAAATTACCATTTGGTAACGACCAGTTGAGAAATTAGAACTTATATTCTAAACACAACGACGGACTGAATCTAAATCCTGTTTTCATCCCTGTTTTTTGAGAATTCTAAACTAAAATCAACATTAGAAGCAGTAAAATGATGAAACGACTCTTTTTGTCTAAAAACGTTAAGGCACAAAATGTAAACATTTTTTTAGAAGAAATAACGTTAGAAATGTAATTTTTACTCAAATCAGCTAAATTGTCGCTGTGTCAGTACTTTATTTTAATTACTATATGATGAACATTAGAAAATCCATATTAAGTACGTGATCGACTCCTGGGTATATCAACCAAACAGTATAAATTCTGCCATGGTGGACTATTGGAAATGCATAAGAATTCAGTACCCAGTGGTAGGCCACCACTCTAAAAATAATTGAGTCGAAGAAGAAGTTAATTTTTTTATTGAAATGTTATGTTGTACAATAAATTAAAACAAAAGTAAGAGCTAATTTACATAGCACGAAAAAAAGAGGGGTACAAAACATTTAAAGATGATGTGTCTTCTTAACAAAAAAATAAGCAGAAATGCCAACTAGGATAATGGACACCATTTAAAATAAAACGACTCATTACTACTTAATAAAAAGTACCCACAACTTCACTGTTACTGGATGATAACTGGCGATAGATAAGTGAACGTGGGAATGCATCATATCTGATTTTGCGTTAAATACATATTCTATTTATAAGCAGTTTTATGTCCTTGCGGCCGACTACTGGAGCACTTATTCTAGTAATTTTATGTACATTATCTATAGCTATTAATTTAAAGTAAACCCTTCCAAAAGAAAAAATAAATGTATATAGTAAGTATAGTAATTTGGTTCATGCTTGTCTAAAATGCTGCATAAGTAGATAAATAATTTCTATCCTAAGAGCTGATTTGATAACTGATAATAATGGTAAAACATGCTATATCGTAAATAAACAAACTTGCATTTTCCTTTTAAACAAATACAAACCAAGTTGCTTAAAATATTACTACAAATTATTCAAGTGGTTTTCTGCTCCTCAGTAACCGATAAATAATTGTACCATCATTTAAAAAATGAGGAATGAAATTCAAGCATTGCAAAGGATTACTAAACTATGTTACTACAATAATTAATTTTAATTACGCTATTTTAAATAGAAATTAATACTTCATACGGTGTAAACTTTAGAAATTAAAGTACTGCAAAATTTAATATTCAAGTGTTTCACTTTTTTCTTAGTTGTGTATTTTATGTTTAAAACAAAGCAGTTCATGTTAAGTAGTAATAAATTGACTTAATATATTTATTACTACAAATCATAAAGTTTTTATTTTTCTGGTTACTTTTATATTTAAATGATTTGTAATAACAAGTCAAATGTTATATCTAAGGGCTATAAGATCTAAGAGAAATTCAAAGGCAACAAAATTTAAATTAAACATCCGAGTGTTTTCTTTTGCATTAAAATAACTTTTAATGAGATAAAAATAATAAGTAACAATTTCAATTAACTTTGTACTGCAGTACTATTTGTGACTTTCATGCAATGTATAAAACAAATTGTTCGTTTACCAATTATCGATCAATTAAATTTGTTTACTATTCGGAATGCTTCAGTACTCGGCCGAGCCGAAAATTTGGTTTACTTGACGAATATGCAGTATATCGAATATCGGTGCATCTCTAAAGGTTCATAAGAGATGCAAAACTACAACTATTTTGCAAAATTTGATTGAATTATTATTTAACTCAGAAATATTTAAATAATAAATCACATTACCTCCATTCAATTTTCTATTAAAAAGTAAACTTGAATAGAAGTAGAAAAATTAAGTATGACGATACGAGTACAAATATATTTTATTTGCAAATGCGATAATATATATATATATATATATATATATATATATATATATATATATATAAAGGTTTTTTTCTTTCTTTTTTTATTTTTTTTTTCTGCTATGTAATAGCATGATTCTGATGCATCAATAACATGAAAAATATATATATACAAGTTATTTGCATTTGATAATTTATGTAATAAAATTTTAACTTAGGGGACACGTATTAACAGTCGTTACATCAAGTCGTTTCAAAACAAGTCGTTAACATTATTTGCGCGAATCTTGTGATTTTCCTTTTAGCCATGTGGGTTACAGCAACAGTTTGTCGCATCATGCTTGGAGGTCCAATAAAAACTTCTCTATTTTCAGACAATCGTCAAGAGAGGAAAAAAGAGCTTTTAAATTTAAAACAATGAATAAAAAACATCAGGGCATCAACAGCAGTATATTATAGAAAAAAATTATCTATAATGGGGTCGTTCCCAAAATTGTAAAAGCATTTTTTTCAGAAAGAACATGCTTAAAAACATACGATCTAACTATTTTTTAAATAATTTGTTTAAGTTTAATATTTTTAAAAAATTACTGAAATCGGTGCGCTTTCATTGTTTACATTTCTTGCCAATGACATCACAAATGATGAAATGCCATTCCGTGTTGCCATTCACAGAGCAAAATATTTAATTCGCATCTTTACTCACGTGTATTGGCAATGATATGGTTGATAGCAAGCGTAGAGCGCAATTTTAATTCGCTTCTTGATTATCATAACGAGGAAACGCGGTACAAAGATGCGTCAAAAAACATCATAAGTGACGCCATCAAGACCACGTCTTGTTTGAAAAATCGGACAGTTTAAAAAATTAATTAAAAAATAACTGTTGGGGAAAATGAAAGAATTTTCTGGGCCCTTTTTTTTTTTTTTTTTTTGCTTATTTTATCAATTTTAGTGACTAAAAGTACTACTTTTGACTGAAGGAAACAACCCCATTGCTCATTAATTCGAGGATGAACTATGTATTACGGAAGAAAACTCCAATAACAATTAGCTAAGCTTTAGAAGGAAACCGGGTCCCGAGGCCTGTTGAAGAAGGTCAATAACAAAACAATTTTTGTGATTGTATCAATTGAATTAAGAGTCAAAATGCAAACTGAAACAAGGAAAATGACAGTTTAGTGAGAGGAAAATGAGGTCAATGGTGGAATGAGCTGCGTGAAGGTGGCCACTTAACAGTTAGTCAATAAAGTATGCGTATATCGAGAAAAAGTAATATCATATCCAAATTTAAGGTGCGAAAAGGGTAGTTTCTTCAAGTTTTATTTATTAAATATTTAGTTTCAATAAGGGACTTTGAAATTATTTAACTGTAATATTTTCACATTTAATAATTTATGCACACTAATTTTTAAAAAATAATTAGCCAGAAGTCAAAGCCGATAAAGTTTGCGTACAACGCAAAGGCAGCGGGGGATTTCTTGCCTAACTTTTAAACTTCAAACTTGAGAATGCAAAGAAGGTTACACATTCAAGGTCAGTGATTTCCGAAGCAAATTTTAGGTTTATTGGAAGTTGTTATTTCTATTTTCTTTGATGAAAATGACAGACAGTAAAGAAATTCCTTTAGTAACGAGACAACTTATTATAAAATTGAGAGATGAAGGTAAAACTCTTCGTGATATTGGTAAAACCATTGGAAAACCATTTTCTAGTGTACAAAGCGCCATTCCACCGTCACGTGCGGGACAAAAATACGCTTAAATGTCATTAATATTTCGTCATATCTCTAAATATTTTAATGAAACAGGTGCAAACTGTTTTTTTAAATTTTTACATTTGATGCAAAGATACTCCTGACACAATTATATTTTTATCAAACAATTTTGTTATTTAAAATAAAATTTATTTGCATGCGTCACGTGCGGGACATCCAAAGTCAACCACTGGTAACTTGCTTATGAATAAGCTAATATTTTTGCTCTATTAATATAGCAATGACGAAACAAATTATAGATTTTAAAAGCTATGGTTAAAAAGTAAAGGAAACATATCTCATTTGTTTAGAAATAATCAAACCATTGAAAAAAATATCTATATGCCCATTCCATTGAAACTGGTCATTTTGTCCCACACGTGACGGTTCCTATATTTCATAAAAAAGAACTAGGTTTTAAAGAAAGTTTTAGCTTAAGAAGTCACACATGCATTTGTGATTTCTTAAACAACAAAATTTTGTTCATCATCCTTTTAAATTATTATTTTTTATGAAATATATGAAGCGTCACGTGCGGGACAAAATTACCGTTTTCCGTGGAATGGCCCCAAAGAGTTATTCAAAACTATTCTTGACACTGGTAGTCTTGCTGTAAAACCAAGATGTGGGAGACCGAAGAAGCTAACGCAGAGAGAAGAAAGATTCTTTTAAGAATTAAACAAAATCCTGAACTTTCTGCTGCAAGCATTGCAAAAGACATTTTTTTAACCAGCAGCAAGGAAATTTCTCTTGAAACTGCACGAAAAGTGCTGCGAAAGGTCGATTATCATGGACGCAAACCTAGGTCTAAGCCATACATTTCCGAGATAACTAATTACAAAATTGACAGATGAAGGTAAAACTCTTCGTGAAATTGGGAAAAAACATTGGAAAACCATTTTCTAGTGTACAAAGAGTTATTCAAAACTATCTTGACACTGGTAGTCTTGCTGTAATACCAAGATGTGGGACCGAAGAAGCTAACGCAGAAAGAAGAAAGAAAAATAATTTTAAGAATTAAACAAAATCCCAAACTTTCTGCAGCAAGCATTGCAAAAGACATTTTTTTTAACCTGCAACAAGGAAATTTCTCCTGAAACTGTACGAAAAGTGCTGCGAAAGGCCGATTATCATGGACGCAAACTTAGGTCTAAGCCATACATTTCCGAGACAAATAGAAAGAAAAGAACTGCTTTTGCCAAAACATATTTCAACTCTTCGTAGGACTTCTGAAAAAATGTACTTTAGTCAGATGAAAGTAAATTTACAATATTTAAAGTTAATGGCCACCCTATTGTATGGAGAAAATCAGGAACAAAACTGAATCTAAGAAATTTAAATCCAACTGTCAAACATGGAGCTGGCGGTGTGATGGTATGGGGGTGTATGTCGTCGAAAGGTGTTGGAAATTTTCACATTATTGATAAAGTCATGGAAAGTATCTTTATCTGGACATTCTGAAGAAAACTCTAGGAGACAGTGTTAATTAAGCGAAATTTAAACCTTTCTAATACCTTTATTTTCCAACAAGACAACGACCCGAAACATACAGCTAAAATTGTGAAGGAATATCTCCTCTAATCACACTCCAAAACGTTGCGTACTCCTCCACAGTCACCAGACCTCAATTCAATCGAACATTTGTGGGCAAAATTGGAGAAACGAATTCGAAAACACAATATTGCGTCGCGAAATGAGCTGATTAGTAAATTGCAGAAAGAATGGGCGAAATTTACTTCGGATGACAATGAAAAACTAGTTCAGTCAAAGCCCAGAGTATGCAAGCTGTTTTGAAGAATAAAGGATAGGCTACAAAATATATATATATATATATATATATATATATATATATATATATATATATATATATATATATATATATATATAACAAAAAAAAATACATCATTATACTGATTTTCATGACAATCGGTTGAACGGGGCAGAAGTTGCTACTCTGCAGTGCCAACTGGTGACGAGTGGCTTCAATGAGCATATTATGCACCTTCTCCGTGGAAAAATACATATATATAGCAGATATATTTCATAATAATCGGTCCAGGTATCAAGTGAAGCCGTGACTATACTCAAATTTTGTACTCACGCAGTTTGCAAGATCAATCAATCGCTAAAAATATCAAATAGAAAAAGTTTTAAATCCCCCCGTTGCATGAAAAGCCATAAAACAATAAAGAAAAAATTTATTTGTTCAAACTCAAGAATAATGGCAACAGCTAACTTCTTATCGATGAGATCTTTCACGCAAATTAATTTCTGCAGCCGATAATTTTATTCGAATTTATCCAATGGATTGTGACTTAAATTGGAATAAAAAAGGAACTATCGATCGGATTTTTTTCGAACTGGTCTATAAACATTCCCAGTACCAAAAATAACAAACGGTGAAAGTTTCAGCCAAATCTGCCGGGTAGTTTTTGAGTTCATGGATGACATACAGACAAACATTCATTTTATATATATATATATATATATATATATATATATATATATATATATATATATATATATATATATATATATATATATATGATATATTGCTTTTTTTTTTTTTTGAAAGTGTACGCAGATTTTATTAACTTCTGAGTTTGTTTGACAAAATATATTTTTGTAAAAATGTAAGAAGTATTACACTTATATTATTTACTTTTTATTTAAACTTCCAATTGTACCTAGTAGAAGAAAAAAAAAATGCAATGATTAAAATACATTTTTCTATGCTTTAAGTGTTTTTTTTTTAATTTAAAACTTAGTCTGTACGCAGACTTTTGTGACTAACTGTATAATAGAGACAAGAAAGTATTGAGTTCTACCATCGGAAATTCAGTTCCATTGAACTTATGACACTTGGGAATGTGGTTGTGTATTAGAGGACGTCTAGGGGTGCCCACAGGGGGGATTATAGTTGAGTTATTAGCAAGTTGAGCCATTTAAATTGGGGGGGGGATAAATGTTTTTATTTATTTATTTAATTTTATTTATTTATTTAATTTTATTTATTTATTTAATTTTATTTATTTATTTAATTTAATTCATTTATTTTAATTTTATTCACTTTTCATTTCAATTATTTATTTTATTTCAATTATTTTTTTAGTTTGTAGGCCTGTGTGTGTGTGTGTATTTGGTGCAGCACAGAACTTTTCTAATAAAATAATAATTATTATTATAATTAAAAATAAATAAATAAACACATAAAAAATATTTTTAAAAACTATCTTTAAAAAAAGAGAGAGCTAAAAAATAAGAAAAGGAAAGAGGATTGAGATTTTTTTTTGGGGGGGGGGTTGCGCCTTTGAACTTGGGAGGGGGGCACCCCATGAAGACGTCGCAGGGAGCAGATATATTTTTAACGCTCCTACAAGAGTACTCCATACATTACATCGAAAATACGCCTAAAAAAACTTTTCAACAGTATTTTCATCCTTTAGAAGTCTTTTTTAAAAAAAGCACTGTGGATAATGGTGTGGGGAGACACTATGAGTTTTTTCAATATTACCATTGAAATCATCTTCATTATTATTATTATTATTTTACTTCCAACTATCAAACATTCTAAATGAATCAGAATAGTACACATCTCTTCTTTCCCTACCATTTTACGTTTCATCCTCAGAGAGGTTTTTTTTTTTTTTTTTTTAAATTGATCACTGTTATGAACTTTAATGCTTCCGTATACACTGTTAAAAATCAAGGTTCGACGTTTCGCCATACTTCCAGTTAATCTAAGGACCTCAAAAAGAATACCCCATTTTCCTGGTTCAGTTAGACTGCGATATTATTATTGTTCATAAAAATACCGGTTCAACTCAAGATTGCAAAATGCGGATGGGCAAATGGCATTACGCCGAAGGAAAAAAAATTAAGTCTTGCATAATATCTTGCAAGGTGAGAGAGATTCCACTTTAAAACTGGAATATTTGAATGAAATTACATTTAATGCTTAAACAACTTGGACTCTGTTCAGGGCCTTGCTGTTTTTGTTTTTATCTTCTTCACAAAATGCCATTATAAAAAGTTTTTGCGAATTTCGAAGAGATAATTAATTTTCATCTATTCATTTCTCACACATTTTATTGACCTAAACCCTCTGGAATTCTTCCAAAGCATTCATGAGTGAAGTATTTAAATGTTATATGATAATTTCAAAGTGATTTACTAACACTGTTAGAAATATTTTTATTTATTAATACAAATACATTACAATAGCAGGTCCATTCACGTGGTTTAGTACATTGCGCTTAAACCGATGGAGTTCAATGTATATATCACTTCAATTATTAAAATTTAAGGGGGGGGGTGTTCGCAGAATTTACATTAAGTTCGCAGAAACAACATATTTCCTCAAATGAAAATGTAAATGATAGAAACAAATCTGAATCAAAATAATGAAAAAAATGAAATGACATAATATTTGGAAATAATTTTCACGAATAATATTTATATAAAGAACAATAAAATTTATATTTAAAAAAAGAATAGAGAAACAGATGATAATAATATTTAGGTATGTACAATAAAATAATAAGGTAAAATTTAGATTAAGCTGCAGACATCAAATTAAGCATGTCTTTTACCGTATTACCATTATTACCACAAACATTAAACTTTAAAAAGGCTGAGCAAGAGAGGTAGTACAACATCAAATGAGATAACGCTGTCAGTTAGTAGTTTTTCCGGAAACAAACATCGGTTGAACGGGAAACGTTTTTTTTTTTTTTTTCGGAGCGCATTTTAAGTGTTCCAGTAGTAGAAACTTGATTTAAAAAAATTGAATGAAGATGGGTAAGAGCGGCAATTTCAAACAGTTTTTGCCTTGGCTCGGAAATATCGAAGATCTGGCACTGATCACATGAATCAATAATTTTAGCGAACTCGGCATGGTCCCCCACATGTAGCTAGAGGGAACAATAGCAACAAGGCTTACGCTGAGAAGGTGCCCGGTATGAAAAAGCAGTGAGATAAAAACTTATTTTTACATGAATACAAACAGCGTTGCACGGTCCGCCTCAAAAATAAAAGTCGTATCAATTGACGCATGTTTAACAATCAGGCTTAAATAAAAAAAAAAAAAAAGCAATGTTTCCCGTCAATGTCTAGAAAAGAGTAATTTTTTCACTCAAAACTTAGAACTCTTAGGATTTTCTCCCCAAAAATTCAGTCATTATTATTAATCAGCGTAAACATTCTGTTTCATAGATTTCCAGACGATTCCCTGATTTCCACCTTTTCCCATATGAATTCCTGAGCATCAAAGGACCAGCGTGCCAAATTAGGCAAAGCTCTGACATCAATTATGGATTTGTACAAGGAACACACACACGACACACATAGTCATTTGTATACATACAGATTTCAAATCTTGGCAAAACTGGACAGGGGGTAACAAATGTTGGGGTCATGGACCTCGGCCTGTATTTGGATATATTTTTTTCCTAGTCTCACGTCAACCGCGATCTAATGAGCTACTGTATATGAAGGCGCGATGTAATGAGGGGCAACATCCTTGCAAACAGATGGAAAACGAAAGCCACGTCGTTCCACTCAGAACGGGGTTGGCATCCAAACGAGAGAGAGAGCATCCCGAAACCAGTTGGTGGATTGATGGATCCACTCCGAAACCGGTAGCTCTTCACCTCCTTCCATCTCATTCATCCCGCGACATCAAACAATGGCATTTGCATGCGACCACATTCGTAGCAATTCCCGCATCCCACTCCATTCATTCCCAGGACCAAGTATAATGGTATATTAGGCTCGTCGCACGGCCCCTCTTCATTACGCATGCATCCTGACATCGCCCCGTGATTGGCTATTTCGGGAAATGCCCATTAAATTGATGCATGCTTCTGAAATCATTGAAATGAGCTGTGACCCCTCTTATTAATCTGTTTATTTTTACTTCAGAAATATGTGGGAGGATGGGATGGAATCCTGATTCTGTAACTGAACGCATGGCTCAGCAAAGTGAAGTCATTCGATTGGTGATGTAACAAGCAAAATCAATACCGTCAATATTACCCGGCACAATAATAAATGAATATTTAGCTTTCTCAATAATGATATTGAGAAAGAAAATTAGATGTAAAATGTTTTGCCAATCAATCAATAAATAAATAGAAAATTGTATTCAAGTTTTTAAAAACAAAACCGAAAAGACAAAAGAACAATATAAAAACAGCAAGTACAAATGCATGCAAGTTTTCATCATAAATGATAATGGTGTATGCGAGAGAATAAACAAAATAGTCAGTGAAGAAATGACATTCGGACCAATTATAAGTTTCGTTTTTCAACACTTTCCCTGAATTCAGTTGTACTGTACATTTTGGTATCTTAAAACTTTTCTTTGTCCTATTCTCTAAGTCAATGTATTTGTGCATACACTTCTTCCATATAAATACTCCCTTACAAGTTTTTATATATTTCAAGATCATAGGCATTTTTTTACAATAATGTCAAATGTATCTTCTAATTAGATGTATGCATGTTCGTATTTTATCATTTGGTGAAATTTTCTTTCGGTAATTTGAGAATCCTCTTCTTCCCCAAATTTAAAATTGGGGCGTCCCTGACAGGAATACATTGTTTAGTTATTCTTTACCTTCTAGACTTCAAAGAAAGAAAAATATAATTGTGCTGAAATTCTAACAATCCGCTCAAGATTCTTTGAATTGAAATTCGCTGTCTTTAACTGATGATCAATAAAAGAGGAACCTTCTATTTTGTTTTTGGCGATTTTTTTTTTGTCATAATTTGTTGACTTATTTTACCTCATTTTATTTTTTTAAATAAATTTATTTTATTTTTTTCTATTTTCGAAGGGGGAGTAAGAGTCGATCTTTTTTTTTAAACGATAAAGTTCTTTCGGAAAGAAGAATTATAGCAGTTTATAAATCAACGAATAACTTAACGTAAATACTTATTCGATTCACCGTTATTTACTTTTTTTTTCAGTAGTTACTTCAATTTGTCCCGTTATAGAATTTCTGCACAAAAGCATATAATCTTCAGTGTCGATACATTTTCAGTTCCCCTCCCTTAGTTCATCAACAAAACACTAAAAATAGATGACTTACGTAGTAAACAAATTTTTACAATTTATAAGGAAATCTTCTCCAGTTTTTACATTTGTTTTAAGATTTACTAGTAGGATTAATTCAGTAGAACATTAAACGTAATAAGAACAACATTAAACAAATTTTTAAAAATAAAAAAATAATAAAGCACAGAACTGCGTAAAAAGGCACACATCCTTTATGCAAATAGAAAGCAAATAAAAGAACGGATGAGCGAACAAAAACTGAAGGGAAAATTTAAGCACGTCCCTTAGTCGTAGTGCAGGCTTATTTCATTCATAAACTGATGTGCAATAATATTTCATAGCTAACAGTCACTTTACTTTGTATTCAAGGAGGCATGACTAAAGTCGAGCCTAAAATTACTAGACCGAAAAAAGCGCGGTAAAAGACTTCTTTTGTTCGATTAGCTTGTGCAGTACCAGTGAAGCTAGAGCTTTTTCTCATCTTCGAAGAAAAAAAAACTCGGAGAAGTCGTGTTGTATATTTTTTTAACTAAAAGAAAAGGGGTAGGGGAGGTGCAAAAAAAGCGAAAAAAATTGTATTCTGTTACATCAAATTAAAGTTGTGTGGTTAAAATATTTATTGGTTACTGTTTTTTAAGACAAATTTAAGACTTTCTTCGAAATTCATATTAATTTGATATTTTTTAACAATGCGTGGCAAACGTAACAGTGCATTAGTAACAACATTTCTTTTTTATATTTTAGGATATTGTTAAACCCAGTTGCCTCCAAGTGCTGGAGGCAGTTTGATAGACAGTCTATTTGAACTACATTCAGACATGAATAACTCAAAAGTCAAAAGCTTCACTTCCAACCTTGGTCTACATTTTTTGTTTCTACTATGAGCTGTCTTTGAGTAAAAACTCCCATTTCATCGCGTGAAATAGATAGCTGGCCTTCCCCCAAACACAGCCTGATTCGGAGATGATATACTAACACATGGATTGTTTTCGGATTATCTAGTGCTAGAACCATAGATTCTCATAAAAGATCTATGATTAAAATTCCCACAGTTGCGTCCCCAACTTTTTTAGCATACGCAGCGTAAACTAGCCCCTACCCACCCCCTTTTTCGGACAGCCCTGGTTTTACTGTATAGATTATTAAACATAGAATTAATGATAACTGAATTTGTTAATAAATTTATTATGGAGATTGACCACTGAATTCTCTCCTTGACGTAATTGGAAATTTTGATAAAATTCTACCGACCACTTGACAAGATTCAGTCAACAAAAAAACCTTAAAATCTCCTAACGACTGCAATTTTTCAAACCAATATTTAATAAATTGTCAACATGCACTCTGGTCGACATACACCACAAATCTTAAGTTTAATAAAAAATGAATAAATAAACTTTTTCAACATGTATTTGCCACCCTTTTGATAAGAAGAATGATGTCAGGCGAGAGGATCTGGCACAAATTACCCTAACTGTTGATAATCGAGTGAAAGGTCTTATGTTAAAAGCCTGGACGTGAGTTATGCAATGGGTGTAGAAAGAAATTTCACAAGAAATCAGAAGCGTTAAAAACATGAAGTTCTGCTACTTCTGATGATACTGAGCGCAGCTGGTACTCAATAATGCAAGTACAAGCTCCTGAAAGAACTACATCATGATTTGCTGTCATTTCAAATAGGGCCGCCGAGAGCGACGGTCAAGAGCCGAGGGACCCCTTGTCAGTTTGGTAGTCGAGACACCCCCCCCCTTCCCCCCGTAAAACTTGTAAGATTTATTCTACTCTAATTCTGAGCCGGGCCCCTAGTTTTCGACTAGGCTGACATGGCCTCTCGTCAGCCCTGATTTCGATTGCCAAATTATCACAATGAGTTATCACAAGGGAGATATAAAGCTTAGCAATGGGCACTACTTCATTAAAAGGGAAATCTCAGGCCAGAAAAGTTCGGGGGGGGGGGGGCGAAATATTAGTTGAAACATTTCCTTAATATCTTTAATATCAATTAGAACAGTTATACACCATCAGCATCAACTATAACAGCTATACACTATTCAACATCAACTACAAAAAAAAAAAAAAAGAAAAAAAATTCCAACCTTTTCATCACCGCAGACCAGGAAATAAGGATGAAAAATAATTAATTACGTAAACGCCAGTCAAAATAGTTATTTTAAATATTTTTTTTTACAATGTTACACCTTTCCTAATTCAACAGAAATTTTAATGAAAAATATTCCCCACAAAGACAACTATGCCAACCTGCCGAGAACATTAGTTTACAAACTTCATTCGGCAAATAATAACTTAACTCGATACGACTGGAAAAAACTATTAAGCACGAAAACTGTCAAAGACCACAAAAACATCCTCTTTTACTTTAAAATGGAATCAATTCATGTAGTGAATGTGGTTGAAGAAGCTTAACCACGCAGAGGAAAAGCAAACCAAGGACGTTTACAGCCATTGGATATGTTCACAGCAAGTGCTGTAAGTATTTCAATCCTAAATCGTCAAACCACACAAACACGCTTTGTGGTTGGGGGAAAAAATCTAATCATGATACCCCCCCCCCCAAAAAAAAAAGAAAAGTTCCTTTAATAGTTTATCTATTTTTAAGAATAAAAAAGTAATTAAATCACATTAGTATCTTGACATGTAGCACGCGTAGAAGAATAGTGGTACAGCTCAAAAAGTTGAAATACCGAATGTTTAAAGATGTTCAAGGAGCAATGATTTACAAAACAAAGAGAAATGTTTGTTTTAAGAATATTATGAATATAATAATAATAAACGTATTATTAACTGGATCGTACCTAATTGCTTTTACAAAACTAATATTTTTCCAATGTCTTAAAATTTTTGATTTTTGAGTAGTTCTTCTAGGTTTTGATACATTCTTTCTATATGGTAGTGCACTTTCGGTGTATCCTTTCCTCACTTAAGCTAACCTTAATTTTGCATGTTGTTTTGGATTTCACCCAAAAACTTGATTTTTGATGAACATAGAAGTTTTGGTAATTTATCATATGATATGTCAAACGCTTTAAACCTACGTAACATTGTTTTAGTTATCGTTACATTTAAAAAATACTTTAGAAGAATACTAAAAACTAGTTGGTCTCTCATTTCTTGAACACTATCCTCACTAAATTTTTAATTAAAAAAAAAACTATTCATAAATTTTATTTTTGTTTCGGTACAACATGTACAACGAGCAAAAAGAAGTCAGTAGAATATTCTAAAAAATTCACAGAAATGCTTAAACAGAAACAAATTGAAACCATTTTCGTTACCTACTGGTCACTTGAATTGAAATTGATGGAAAACATCGGATTTATATTGGTTCGGGCTATAGAAATAGGTATCTTGCAAATTTAACAAACGATTTAGTCATGGGTTGGGGGGGGGGGGGCGGATTGCCGAACGAAACTCCATAATTTTTTTCCAAATATTAAAAAACGAGCATGCACACATTCCTGCATCTAATGCAAAGATAGATTAAGCATTATTATAAAATTTTAAAAGATTGCAATTTCGCAATAATTTCTCCAAATTTGCTGAACCGTCAGACCAAATTGCCGATTAATGAAAATATTTGATTAGTCACAGTGACCTCTCATAGAGGCTGTCAAGTGACTCCTGGTCGAAAATGAGCGAGAAGTAAGATCGAGGAATGCGAGAATCGCACTAATAAATTCAGACTTACGGAGAATACATCAAAAAAATCAAGAAAGAAATAAAAGAAAAATTTAGCAAGATAAATGTTAACGAGAAAAATAGTTCATTTACAATCTTAAATAGCTGTTTCAAATCAGAAAGTGCAATTTGTTTTCAAAATATTGTTTCTCCGGTGAAAGTTGCAACTATATAAATAACCATAGCTACAACTTCTTCTTTTACGAAAGGAAAAAAAAATAAATCAAAAAATTACAAACATACGTACATAACCGAATGCGAATAAGGATGGTGAAGACTAGAAACCCATACATAATCTACAAATCGACTGTCAAATCTCCAATCGACCTAATACATTAGGATTTCACAATACATCTTTACTGAGAAAAATAGCTTTATAATACTAAACACAAACTCAAGACCGCGATGAATAACTGATGTTTATATAACACATATAACCACAAGCACAAACGTGTATTGTCTAACAAGGAAAATGGAGTAATTATTAAATGTTATTAAAAATGACAAATAACCCTTTTTTTCTCACTTCGATTTTGTGACCCCAATTCGGAGAATAAATTACTTTAAACATTGTTTTCCGAAAGCTGGGTAATGGGTGCACTGCACACAGGTAATACGTGGAAAAATCAAGGGATCGTGATTTTTTCCCGGTGATGGTGGAGTATTTATTGGTGTCAGTTGCAAAACCCACTGAATTTGAAAACCGACCACATTTAACAACCGGGAATGGTTACTCCCTAGAAAAAAAAATTAAGTAGTGACGTTGAATTGTGATTTTACTCTTTCTCTCTCTCTTTAAATTACTGCTCTTAAGCAAAATCTTATACGGACGCTTTTTTTCTGTTTAAATTTCCTGAAAGTTTAGTGGCGATAACATAACTCATATTCCATTAACAAATAAACAACATTATTAACTAAACCATAATTCAACAACAATAGGTTTTAATAGTAACTTTCGATTTAAGCTGCAGGCAATAAATGAGACTTCACTGTACAATGAAACTTGAAATAACAATAAAAATAAATAAACACTGAGATTTGAATTTTTCAAGTACGAGTTTATAACTTTGACAAATAAAATTAAAAAACAGACCTTTAAAAAATCTCTTTCTTAAAGAATTCTCAAAGCAATCAAACGAAAAGACTTCTCTTTGAATGTCGAATGAACAAATTAGATACGTCTTTTAACTTGATATCCATGCTTAATAACTTTCCTGTTATTGTGGTTTTACGTTAACTAATTCATCTTTTTTTTTTTCATAGAGAAAAACATTGCAGAATTAACGCTTTTTCACTCGAATAATAATAATTCTCAAAAAAAAAAAAAAAAACACGCTTTCTCATATCTTCTCTTTCAAAAAAAAAAAAAAAAAAAACACACACACACACACACACACAAGAAACATTTTCACAAATTACTTAACTTGCGACATGAAACCACAAATCAAAGACAAAAGAATAAACAAAAACTACAGAAACGTACTGAGACATTCGCAGAATGTAATAATTATTATTTTAAAAAATCGAAAAATGCAATAACAAATTATTTTTCTTTCCCCAGCACAAAAGCTAGCCTTCAATCTCTTCATGCAGCAGAAATGTCAAAAATTAAAAAGGTTAATCTCTTCTGAAAAAGACCGAAATCGTGCAATATTTGAAGGAGTGATAATCTCACATCCATTACAACGATTACAAACTGACAGGATTAAGACAGTTATAGATGATTTTCTATTTATAGGCTTGTTTTTAAAATGAAATAACAATGACATCGAAAAATTAAGAACATTGTTTAAGCTATAAATAAAGATGCAAAGCTTTAAAGAGAATGGAACATTAATGCCTCGCTTCAAAGTATAAACGAGCTCATTATATTAAAACGATAATAAACTTGTCTCTGACATCATAAACAGGATGAGTTTGAATACAAATTTACGTAAGGATAGTCATTTCATAAAATAAAGTAGAAAAGAATGGATATTTTGGTCCCGAAATCTGAAATTGAAAACATCAATAACAATGCTTAAATGAAAACAAAGATTTAGAATCTTGTAGAAACGAAGTAGTGTGCGCTGTGCAAGTCCTACCAACACACAAAATCAAATTAAATAATGTGCTAATCAAACAGTAAATTAAATAATAGTAAAACAAAAAAGTAGTTAATAATAGCAAAAAAAAAAAGTCAGGTTACGTACTCTACATTTGTCCAAATTACTGTGAAATGGCCCACTTGCAAACTATTTTAATTTTCGGGTTAGAAATATGTGTTTTGTTAGAAATGATTTTTAAAATAACATTATTCGTAATCAATCACATTTTTTTAACAGAAGAATAAAAATAGCACAGGCAATTAATATCTTAACGAAATTAAGCAGTTTAAAAATAAAAGGTTCACGCAATTTCTTTTGTTAAACATATATTTTTTACATTAAATTTGATACATTTTTCTTACCCCGTTTTTTTTTTTTTTTTTTTTTTTGCGGCATGCCGGAAAAGACCTGATATTGATGAACCTTGAATGGGGTCGTTTCTAAAATGAATTTATGAATAAACTTGTGATGTTATTAAGGCAAAGGGAATTTTCTACAATGGGGTCGCTTTCAAAATTTTAAAGGTATTTTTTTCTGAAAGAACATGCTTAAAAACATAGGATCTAACCATTTTTTGAATAATTTGTTTAAGTTTAATATTTAAAAAAGAAATACTTAAATCGTTGCGCTTTCATTGTTTACATTTCTTGCCGATGACATCACAAATGATGAAATGTCATTCTGTGTTTCCGTTCACAGAGCAAAATATTTAATTCGCATCTTTATTCACGTGTATTGGCAACGATAGGGTTGATAGCAAGTGTAGAGCGCAATTTTAATTCGCTTCTTGATTATCATAACGTGGAAACGCGGTACAAAGATGCGCCAAAGAGCATTATTTGTGACGTCATTAAGACCACGCATTGTTTGCAAAATCGGGTGTTCTAAAAAATTAATTAAAAAATAACTGTTGGGAAAATGAAAGAATAGTCTGGGTTCATATTATTATTATTTTATTTTATTATTATTTTTTTGCTTATTCTATCAATTTCAGTGACTAGAAGTACTTCTTTTGATTGAAGGAAACAACCCCATTTTGAGGCTGCTGACTGGTGCGGAGTAATCCCGGGAATGATACGATACAACTTTCGCGATATCCGGAAGTGCATATATCTTTTCGCACATATAGAACATTGAAACATTTGGGGGGGGGGGGCGGAATTGGTGAAAATTCCAAGGAATTCTCGGTTTTCTAAAAATAAAACATGCCTAACATTAGGTTCCTTTCTTATAACCATTGAGGCAATGTAGCAAACATCTTGTTTTTTGGCAAGCATCGTCTTCTTTTCTCGAAACCACTAATTATTAATGATTATATGCATATAGTTGCAAACATTTGTGTCGTAATTATGTTATTAAGCTTATGCAATAGCAATTATAGTTAAGGTTAAAACTTGGCTGGAAAAAAAAATGAGTATCCGCCACGTTAAGAAAATTTCTTAAATTTCAACGACGTCTGAACCTTTAACAAAATTTACTCGTTTTTGCGTACTCTCCTTCTGTATTCGTACACTTGTAAGTCACCTTTGATTTTTTTATTATTATTTATTTATGTTTTCAATCTTCACTACTTAATAAAAAGTTACTATGGGTTTTTCCAATGCAATTTGTGTCGATAATACTACAGTAGTAAATTATATGACAACAATTTTGCCTTGATATCGTTCAACAATGTTAAATTATTGTAGAAGTCTAGTCTAGTGCAAACATTTATACCAGGGTCATCCTTCAAAAGGTGTAACTTTTCTGTCACACGTCTTTTACAGTAAAAACTTTAAGGAACAATTCATTTAACAATGATTTTTAATTTCATCAAAAATATATCTATTTAAACCTCCCAACAATGTTTTAATCATAATTTTTATTTTAGTATAATTTTTGAATCAGAACATGTGAATTCTCACCTCCGTGAACTTGAATTTCAGGGACGCAAATTAATTTAAAAAAAAAACAGTGAAAATGTTTTCATATGTTTAACATGTGCAGATTGTAGCAACGAAGAAAAAAAATTCCATGAAAAATGTATCTATTATGATTATATTAATGGAAAGATCATCACCTCCGTGACAGACCCTTATCAATGTCATTCTTTCTGAGGTGAAAATAACTGATGAAGAGATGCATCAATAATAGGCATTTCTAACAAAATTATAAATTGCCAGTATATCCTCAAATTTAATAAATACTATTTTTAACATACATTTGAAACTACTAATTAAGCCGTACTTTAATTAAGAGAGTTTAATATTACATTCCCACTAATTATTAAAATAGCTGATTGTTTGCACAATTAACAAAATTACTGCTTTGATATTAAATTGGCCTCGATTTTTTTAATATTAAAAGTTTTTTTCTTTTTTTTATTTCCATGAACAACGTTTTTTAGTTACGTTTTCTAGAGAATGACTCAACAAATGAAAATTCTGCCTTCCTACTAAAATGCTACACTGAAACCACACTAATCGAATGCCAAGTTTGTTGCCATGATTTAGCGTATTTCTAAATTGAGGAGTAATTTATCAAAAGGTAACATATCCACTTTTTAGAAAAACTCATTTTATGACATTTTCTAAATCTTTCAGATGACCTTAATCGAATCACTTCAAGAAGCCCAAACGGGTCAACTCCTAGTTTATTTAAGGGCAAAGTTTGACTTTTTGATCAGAAGTAAACAAATCCATCCTCTACACTTTGTTTAGAACAAAAGGGGACATATCCTGAATGAATCCGTAGTACGAAAAAATTTAATTCAAAAGAACACATGTCCAATTCTTTTGATATAAATGAATGTGATAAAAACCAATGAATATACCTTGCCTCGCGTTCAATCTTCGAGTTGAACCGAACCATTGCTTCGGTCACTCGTCTGGTCTGCTAATTCTATATTAGCTACCAGTTTGTTTCGCACTCTTGGCTTCCTTAAGAGGTTTTCCATCTCCCGCTCAGTCACTTTCCTATGCCGGGCTGATGAGTGCTAATAAGCACGAAACTGCAGTCCTCGGCTGGAAATGACTGAGCTGGCGGTGTATTTCACGTAACACATGTCCAATATCTTCAAATTTTAATTTACTAGTTTTAGGTTCAAGTACTTCAATAAGAGAATATGAAAAGGCGAAATATTAGGGTTTTGGTGAAATTGGAATTCTCAACATTCAGGTTTTCGTTCAAAGGGGCACATATCCAAAATTAATATGACGATATCTCCTTGTTATTTTTTAAATGCAAAATGGGACATAATTTGCTGTGCTTTTGCGCTCAATTCTGTACCTAGAGAAAATGATAAAACTATTTCGCTTTAACCCTAATTCGTTTTCTTCATCACCTGAACATTTTTGAAAAATGGATATGTTCCCTCTTGATAAATTAGTCCTCAATTTAAATACAATATTTTGAAGATTTGCAAGAAATTCATCCAAATATCGATTATTATAAACCGAAATACAACACGATATCGAGAATCACTAATGAGCTGTATTATGCGTCGCATAATTAGCTTCGTTAATAGCTTGCCGGAGAGACCTCAATCTTCTCGAAGGGCAACAACTGATTTACTCCTCCGTCTTGATTCAGAAATCAGCTGCGTCCATCAATTACAACATCAGCAAATGAAAGAAATCCATTAGAGGAAAAGGAATTAACTTAATCAATCTCCCACACTACCGTCATTCGTTGGTATAAATCTTCAGGAGTAGATTCGCAGCATCGCTATCACTGTGTTTGGAAGGAAAAAAACCGAAGCTGTGAGAAACATAATTTTCAAACAGTGATTGGAAATGAAACGCCGATTTGTTGCAATTAATTTTTTCCTCAGCTCGCTAGAGAAGTGGGTCAGTGTTCATGAAATACTTATGGAAAATATTCCTTTTTGGAATCACGTGAAACGCTCCGGAAGACATGGTATTTCTTTTTCTGTTTCAATAGGTCGTCGCCCTTTGGTTGGAATGAGTTGGAGATCATTGGTTGTTATTGGTTTAGTTATGTGACCAGGGGCGCCCACCTAGAAGGGAGAAGGGCTCATGGCGCCACTGAAATTTTTAGGGGGGGGGGGCGTGTTTAGAGGGATATTTTTCACTTTTTTTGGTAGGGCTTTTGCTTTTTATTTGGGGGAGGGGGGTATTTGCGATATTTAGGGGGGTGCGCCCTTGCTCTTACGGGGAGTGGGCATCCCTGACACTGAGTAAAAACAAAGGATTTCTAGCCAAAAAAAAAGAGACAACTGATATTTATACTGTTTAAACTGTACCGAAATTTGCCACATTGACGGGTTGTCGTGAGACAGACAGTCAAGCAAAAACTGATTCCATGTTGACGACCGAAATAACAGCCTTCAAATTTCTTCACTACATGTCTAGTTAAGATGAAATGCGACAAAATATTGTGTTTTTAAAATTGCCCACTAAGTTTTTTGAACAACTCTTCAATCTAAACCAACCCAAGGCAATCCATCTCGTGCTTAAATTCTTCAATTCATTAATTTCATTCTTTTTCAAAATCGTCCAACCATCTCTTCCTAGGTCGTTTCCGCTGACCTTGGCATTGAATAAAAAAGCTTGTATACACCGGTTGTCGCTTCTCTCAAGATTTCCCAAGCACCCATGGGACTCTTTGTGATTTTACATAGTTTATCATACAGAGGAACCTGTCTATAACAATACTGTCTATTACAATAAACCTGTCTATAACGATATTTTCCTTGGTCCCAAGCAGATTGGTAGCAATAAATAATCAAACTGTCTATAAAGATAACCTGTCTATAACAATATCATTTTTAGGTCCCAACAGTATCGTTGTAGACAGGTTTTACTGTATCTACTTTTTAAACAATTTTTGAATTTCATGGTTGTATTGTTTCCTCCAAAGATCACCATATCTCTCCAATTAACTCAACTATAGATCTTAAGATATCATTTAGTTTTAGCTTTCGATTTCAGTAGATCATTTTTTTTTTTCGGTAAGTAGACGGATCGGTTAGTTGGAGTTGGGTTTTCGATGTGATACCGCATGTGGGTAAAGTGTGATTTGACAACAAATTAACAAAAAATAGGCGCGCAAACACCGATTAGAAAATAAACAAAGCTTTTATCTACATCCTCTCCATAAAACAGTCATCCAGCATTCCTCTGGGGTGATGGAGACCGTTAAAATACCACAATAAAAAGAAGAGGCCATCATTATATCACCCCATGACTCGATTTTTAAGTTTTGGAAGCCCCAGTGCAGCTGAAAATACACGGCGAAACTTTAACGCTGCTGAACGGAATGGCGCAATATTTGTTTTATAGCTTTTGAAGGAGTATTTTATGGCCCATCGTAAAAATCCAGCACTGTTGTTTGTAAGACACTTTAGGTGTCATAACTCGACTTATATGTACGAACTCGGGTGGCAAAACCTATCCTCTCCAAGAAATTTGAAGTCTCGAACCATTGTAAACTGAAGTGAGATCTAAGAACTGGAGTGAAAGCTCATCTTTCAAAACGATAATGACAGACCGATAGAAATAAAGCATAAGGAGAAAAAAGTACTAGAATGTACTATCTATTCGAAGCAATACATTTCTTGTAATAACACAAAATAACGGATATGAGTTTCTCAGCTGCTTCCATAAACAAATAGTGTTGAGATTTTGGTCTCTCCGCCATAAAAAAAAAGCTTAAGAAGTCGCACCTTTATATACGACAATAATTTTAAAAATACTGATTCTCCTCATCTCTTTCCTAAGGCACATTAGTACTAAAAATTCTTATAAGCGAAACACTTGCCCTTTGGATTTGTGCAATGAAATTTATGTCGAAAATTACTCTGTGCAATAGAAGCTGAGTATTTCAGAATTCAGAAGATATATTTAGGAACACAGGTGGTTACTCCACAGGGGAATCTGCCCCTTAGAAATGTCTAAAGGAGATCCCAAATATGAATCGATATCGTATTTTGTACGCAAAAGTAACAAAAATAAATACAGCAACAAAAATAATTAATTCAAAAAAAAAAAAAAAAAACAATACAAGTAATCTGGTTGTGGAGGAGCTGTCACGACTTTCAAGTCAAAACAATTATTCAAGTAAACGTTTTTTGTTTTTCGCAATCGTATTGTAACAATTCTGAAACGGTAGAATCTTCTCGCATCTATCCATAAATAATTTCCCGCTATTCACCATTTTCGCAATCACTAACAATCACGATTTCCCAAACAAATGCGCTTAAGCGACAGTAAAAAAAACTTCAAGCAATTTTACAACAAATAAGAAAACAAGTCTATGTAACATTTCATCTCGGGTAAACTTGAAAAATAAAATAAATAAACAATATGACTAGGGCTGGAAACAATCAATAGATTTTTTAAAGGGTGTAGGCCAGAGAGAATTGCGGTCAGGGAGGAATAAAAACATAAGTGTAAGTGAGAGTGGTTTTGGTTGTTTTTCGACATAATTTGCGTTGAGTTTCGCACCCCCCCCCCCCTCCCCCACCTCCCCGGGAAAATTTCGAAATGACGGCCTGAAAGGGTGTAGTCATAAAAGTAACCGTCGAGTACCAGTGTACGTATTATTCATTGTTCAATAGTTTAGATTAGCCCTACAGTAGGAAACGAAACGTCATCAAACGGATTATTACAAACGAAGAATTAAAAACCTCAGGAGCATCCACGCATTGCCAAGAAAAATGAGAAATTGTAGTAATCGATCATCGTTAAAAAATTGATAAATATAGATTACTAAACAAAGCACACAAGTGAAAAATATATTTCAGAAGCACTCAGACCCACTAATGTGGTTTCCGATACATCCTTTCTTTTCAAGTTAGTAATTCCTCCTCCTCGTAGGAAGCAGACAGTTCCAAGGTCAACTTTTACGTCCGCGATACAAGGTGAATGAAAGGAGAATGTTCGTTATATAATTCATTTACCTTTTACAGGGTGATTGGTTCGATTATTGGCATAAATGTTTGGAGACAAGCGGCAAAACATCCTTCGGCTGTCCTTGGGGCCAAGTGTTGGTATTTCTACCTGCCAGTGGACAAATCAATGCGCAATTATTTCTTCAATCCCTATTGTTAGCATTGAATCCAAAACGTGTTTCAAACTCATTTCTGCAGATACTGCCGTTTACCTGCCCACGGCAGAGTACCTGAATCAAAAATGTTTGACAAGTTCGAGTTGCCTATAATTTTTTTAGTTTGAGTGTAAACAGGGCCTGATTACTGAATAGGCCCTGGCCTTGGGCTCCCGATATTTAGGGGGCCCCAAATGGCTGAAATTACTTATTTAGTCTATTCTAAGACTAAAATTGTTTCAGCCAAAGGCTAAAGTTATAAAGTTTGAATACAGGAGGCGGGGCCCCAAAAAAGAATTTGGCCTAGGGCCCCTCGATATTTTAATCGAGCCATGAGTGCAAAATTGTTTCTATGAATGGAATCAGTTTTTCCAACTTCGAACTGAGCAGCTTTTAGTTACCAAAGCATCAGGAAAGTCCCCCCCCCCCCTCCCCAAGAAATCGGCTTCCACAAATTACCGTCTCCGCTGCTCTTCAAAATGGTCCCTATTCGTAGGAAACTCTGAATTGACTAAAAACTCCAACATCTAAAAAGAAAAGAGTGAAATCTTTTAGAATCCATTGGTTGAAGTCTTCTTAGTTGAAGCTTCGAATTCATTATCATGAGGAAGGGCCCTTCCTGGAACAATTCTCATTTCCGAGCCGTAAATCCATCCGTTGCAGAACACTCGGTTGGTTTTTAAAGATAGACAATCATAAACTTGCTGGCGTGCAAGTCAACCAGTGACTGATAAGAACGGAGCAAAGACCTTGTCAGTTCCGAAGAAATAATGTGCTTCTTAGATCGTTCAAAGGTAGGTGGAAGGGGGAAAAACCTTGAAGTATAAGTATGCAATCAGATTTACTCGACACGATTAAATATTAATTTTTATTTATTTCGAAAAAGAGAAAAAACGCATTTAGCCTAGATATCCTCATCCTGTTTTATTTGCGAGCCAATCTTTTTATTTTGCACGGTCGTAAAAAGAGAAATCAGCGTTCCATAAATCATGCGATAAATCAACATTTCAGGAAACGTTCTTTTGAAAAGTCCGCCCAAATGGAATTCCTAGAATGTTGATTTTTTATACTTCGTACTTTCCCTCAGTTTTACACGAGCAGTCTGCTATAGCTCTGAAGAGCGCGCGGGGGGGGGGGGGGGGGGAGAGATGATAAAAATGAAGTTTTTTAGAAATACTTTTTTTTTTAACGTTTTGGAGAAGGGAATTCGATTGGCCGAATTCTGAGCTACCTAATTTTAGAATTCAATCTTTTAATGGAATTAGATTACTTTTTGATTTCGCATGATGAGGGGGCGGGGCGTATAACACATGTAAAAATAAATACTAAGTCGAATTCTCTTTTAATGTAATAAACAAATATGTGAGAGTGAACAAACTAATTTTTTGTAATTTGTTTACACTAGTTTTGGTCAAACAACACTGAGCATAATATTCTACACAAGAGAAGAAAAAAAAGAGGCCGGCGGTATTAAAGTACAATTTATTCATGTTGAATATTTTATCATCTACTGATTTTGCCAGTAACGGGTTCTGGAGGGAGTTGGTTGATCCCAAAGTTGCTGTTGAAACTGATATGAAAGTTTGCATTCAAGAGATCAAATTCAATTTCAATAATTGGGAGCAGTAATAACTAAGAACATTGTAAATTGCTATTTACCTTAAAATAACTCGCATAATCATGGCTGCATTTTATTAAGGATTTTTAAAGTCATTTCACAGTTTTTTTTAACAAATTTCAAAAAAATTTAAAGTTCCTTTTCATTTAATGAAGTACCAGTCCCATAAAAGTCAAAACAACTAACTGAAACACGTTTGTTGAAGTTATTATATTTGAGGCAAACCTAACCTAGCAGCATCATAATGCTGTGATTAGGATCTGCATAGCCTACACAATGCCGCCAGGTTTGGTTTGCCCCAACTATAGCTGACGCATTGAAGTTCATTAACTTACAACATCGCGAAGAAATTTTCTTTTACTACTTGAAAAAAGACTGATTTCCTACTTTTGGTGTACTTTCCATACATACACATTTCAATTGATTTCAAGTTTTTTAAGACAAATATAACATATCGAAAGGAATTCATATCGATCTTTATTTTTTTAATTAAAATGAATCCCTCCATCATTGCTAACATTTTTGAACGTAAAAATTGTTCAGTGGAACAATTATTTTATGAAAAAGTGAAGAAATATAAATGGGAAATGCCAAAAGAAAATTTTCAAGAGTATGTCATCCCCTTTGAGGAGGATGGGCAACCCTGAACTTCATATGACTACATGAATCATACTATTGTCTTTAAATTTATAGCATTGGATGATTTAGAATTATTCCTTAACTGGGAAATACGATGGGGGGGGGGGGAGGGGACTCATTGGACAACTATTTTCATTTACTCTCTCTATTAATATTTTTTATTTTAAATCATGAACAACAAAAAGCATTTATAGTTCTGCAAATCTGATAATGAAATTTTATTACAGTGCAGAAAATTTTATTTCAGCACTGTAATTTTCAGAAGTCTACAACATCATTTTTTTAACGGTTTTCGTCACTGAATTTGAGCAACAAATTGAACTCCTCACATAAAACAAGTTTTTTTTGCTCACAATTATTCGCAGTTTCTGTATTTTTGTCATTAAGAAAAGAAATAAAACTTTGACAGCATTCTTTCAGTATGTTTACCCACTTCCAGAAAATCGCAAAAAACAAAACTTTTAGAAGAATTAGAATGAAAAATCCAGTAATAAGCAGTGAAGTTGATGAAGACTCAAGTTGCGGTGATTCTTTCAAAAATGCAGATAATTTTGATGTAAATAATGACAAAGTAAAAGTTAATTTAATATTTCGTTAAATTTAATAAGGTATATTAATCTTTAAACTATTTGTTTTTCATTTTAAACACAAAAGAAAATAAGTTAGTTACAATGTTGTATAATGTAATATTTATTGTTAAAATTTCAACAGATGTTGTTTGCGTAATATGGATCAACATACCTCCAGCATGGAGCACACTGTTTCACTTTACAAGATTCTGTTAAAACATTAATCTGAAAAAGGTTAATGAATTGAACATTTAAAAAAAAAACCTGGGATAGTGAAAAGTATTTGATAAAACTTATGGTAGAAAATCAAACTGTTATTTAATTTTTTGACAGGATAAAAAATCAAAACTAGAAAAGCAGACCTAAGTGTCCTGACTCTCCTATATATATATAGTTGTTTCTCTGTTTAACAACGCTCTTATTAACAACTTCTCTATTTAAAGACAACTTTTCACGGTACAGAATGCTCCACTGTAGTTTTAGAAGCATTCTATTAAAGGTCGATTTTCTGTGATCCCTTGAAAGTCATTAAATAGAGAATAGACTGTATATACCGGGTAGCATAACTTTCTGTAGCAGTCTGTAATGTAAATTTAAAAGCCAAAAATAGTCTGCAGGATAATCCGACATTAATCAATCGTAAAATTTAAATATTTCAACAAAGACTCCTTCCATGAGCAAGATCCCCCCAAATAAAAGAGAAAAATACTCCTCAAAACACCCTTGACCTTAAAAATTTCAATGCCGCAGTCTGGGATGTATATATTACAAAAATAAAGATTCTAATGAACAAAGAAAAAATTCTGGTTGAGTCATTGATTGCAAATGTTAGCCATATTTTCATCAAGCTTCATACCCTCAGTTTAATGTTCATTTCATACTTTTCACATTCTGAGGGTAATTTTATTATTGTTACTGGGTACCTAACTATCCTCATAACCCTCCTTGTAAAACTGCTACTGAATCTGTTCGTTATTCGATGCTTGCCTTCATATCTTTCTTACTAGAAGCTATAATATCCCTCATGTATTTTTACATCACACCTTTTTCACTTCCAAAAATATTTCTAAAACTCTCAATCCCACGAAATGGTTTTTAAATTTATTCAATGCTGAAAGGAATAAATCAGATTTTTTAATCCTTTAAGGTTAAGAATTGCATAACGAGCATGAAAGTTCCTTCAATATAGAATATACACACCAAACTTTAGCCGCATTTGGCGAATGAAAAGGTCAATGAACTTCTGAAACAGAAGTTTTTTTCTCTGAACCTAGCAGAAAAACTGATTTGACTTACTATCCATCAATTAAAAATTGTTTATTTAACAAAAAAAAAAAAAATTTAAATTGCATTTAATGAGACCATAATCCTTCACGGCAATCAAAAAATAAGGGGGGGGGGGACAACGAATGGCAACGCTCTAAAGTACCATTAACGAAAACGCGTTTGCGAGCAGACGAGCAGTTTATAAACAAATATTTCTCAATGCAGATGTTTATTTTTCAAAAAAATGCAGAATTAAAAAAGGATTACAAATCAGCTTTGCTATTTGAAGCTTCTGTCTTATCTTATCATGCAACGCGCCGGCAAAAGTTCCGCGAAAAAGACCGTGTTTTAAGTTTTCATGTGTTTAAATTTCGGAAATAATTAACGTTTTCTAATCATAACTTCCAAATAGCTGACATGATAATTTTAACTTTACTGTGAATAGCAATCTTTAATGTGAGAGCATTTAAAAAATGTAAACATAGATGGGTAAAATTATCAAATAAAAAATAAAAACCTAAATATATTTCTGCCCACTCTAAATTAATATTATCATAACACTTATTTTAAATTGCAGAAAACTTCCTTTTTTATAATTATGGCAAATATCTTAACCAAAAAAAAAATATATATATATATATAAGTACATAATATAATACATTACAAATGAATAAAAATTAAGATATATTAATAAGTACATTGCAACGACTATTTTCATTCCGTGATGAACATTTTTATCATTATTGAACGAAAATAATCGTTCTTTGACAACAGAAAAAGAAGAAATTACAGCTGGGGGGGGGGGGGGAATCGATAAAATTGGATCCTAAATGTGGATCAGTAGTAAGATTGGAACCTAAACACTTTCTGATCGGCTTGATTACACACCCGGTAAAACTGCACGATTTGACAGTTGAGTGATTTAATCGTTAAAAAACTCAACTCACGAATGAATATACAATTCCGATCTGATGAGCTTTGGAATTCCTGCAATACACGTCTACACCAGTTATCCAAGCACACACACATATATCCACTTCTTATTCTTTTTAGAAACGCGATTTTCTTCCAAGCTCATATGCACCACTGGTCACGACTTACCTACTTCAGCTGCATGAGAATTAAGCACAGTACTCCACAGAAACACCAAAATAAAACACAGTCTGTGAATCCTGTTCTCCGCAAAAAGCACATCCATCACTCCACAGGATCCCCGGCACCTTAAATCCAGGCTTTCAGAAGTAATTCACTTTTAAAACATCCAAAATAGTATGTGGTTCAATAAAACTGATTCAAAAATTCTGACGTGTTTTAATCAACATCCCATCGCTCGGCTTTTCGAGTTCTTCACCGATGCTTCTTGATTCCTACAGGTTCGTGAGCATCGCTCTAAACGCGGTGCTCATGGCAACTACCTGCTAGGACTGCCGCGAATTTTCAGAGGGATTTCGTCGCCAATAGGGTTGTCCCGACGCCAGTAGAAATTCATTCGGATTTGGCGAGTTCGGAACACGATGCGTGCCGCTGAATAATAATCGACTTCGTTTTTTATTCCAATAAAATGAGTATCGAGTGACTTCGTGTTTGCGGAGAATATTTTTCATTTCCTCTCTAAATATTCGAATAATTTGTCTTCTTGGTCAAAAATCGAGTTCAATATTTAAAAATTCTCCTTTTTTTTAGTTACTAGGAAAATAAAAGTAGAGTTCATTAAAAATAATAAATTGTGTGAAATAAAAGATAAGCTGAAAACAACAAGGGAGTAACTAATGGTTTATTTAAGTTCAAAAGTTAAAGCAGAATTAAATGGCAAAACAGGCATGAACCAAGATATTATTCATAACTACTACTATAACAGTACTATTATTCATATCTACTGTTAAGTTCATGATATTATTCATAATATCATGGACTTAACAGTAGCGTAACTAGGGTTTGGCAGGAGTGGCTGTCGCCAGGGGCGCGGCATTTAACTGATTTATAAAAAAAAAAAAAAGAAAAAGGGAAAAATTAAGCGTTTTCTTTTTTTTTTTTTATCACAGGCTTTGAAAAATGCTTTAAAAAAAAAGGAAAAAAAGGGAAAACTCGCAAGGAAAAGAGCTAGGCACACATACATAACATCTACTGAGAAGGAACATTGGGTATCATTGAAAATAATTCTAAAAAAGAAAACAAGGAAAAAACTACAATGCTGCCTCCTATTTGTTGAATCAACTAATCAAAATGTTCCAAAAAAAAAAAAAACTTTTTTGGAGGTCACAATGACCTCTGGTGACTTCCCATGTGGACGACCCTGGGGGGAGGGCGATTTCTTTACTTTCGCCAGGGCCGCTAGACCACATAATTATGCTACTGGGACTTAATAGTTTTTTTTTTTTTTTTTTCAAATTTTCCAAAGTATTTTTAAGAATTTCCGTTTCGGGTATTTCTTTTCAAAACTTTTTTTTTTTATAATTTTTTTTAGCAATCACAAATTGCTTATTATCCTCACTTGATCGTAATTGATGTTCCTTTGATTCTTCAAATTATCATGGCGACGAGAATTAAGTCTAGCTCGTTATTCTTACCATTTATTTTTGACTATTTTTTCTCGTCATGGTTTCAGGTGGTCTGCAATTCGCAGTCATTCATTTTCATTTTATTTTATTCCATTTATTTATTTATTGATCCAAAAATTAAGAGAAAATTCAAAATCTCCACAATTTTCTCCATTTTATTTGTGCTAAAAGTATTTTTTATTGTTGTTGGTTAGTTAGCTAAAAAAAAATAGAAACTCTCCCTTATGCATTAATGTTAAAAAAAAATTTAATTGTTCCAAAAAAAACCTTAAAATAACTATAAAAAAAACCTATTCCAAAATTTTCCAAATCAAAAAATAAAATACTTGAGTGTCCCCATCAAGATATTTCGAACAAATAAAAAGTTTGTTCAAATCAGACTACTCTTCTCAAAGTTTTTTTTTTTTTTTTTTTTGAGGGGGGGGGGGGAAGACTGACAGATGCATTTTCCCTGTCTGAAAACCCTACTTGTTAATTTTTATTTTTTCTATATTTATTTGTTTTATTTATTCATTTATTTTATTTTGTTGTTATTATTTATTCATTCATTTATTTTATTTTTTTTGCGATATTTTCGCGATGCATTAAAACTTCTTTCATGCTCCTCTTTCTTGCTTCTGAACTTAAAGTACACAACGTAAAGACAAAAGCTTTGCAATTTGAAAATTGAAAGCATTCCCGAACTGATATCATTTTCTTTAATGAAAGTTTTTCTATTTATCATTAAATGATACGAGAGAAATTTTCATTCTAATATTTTGAAATTTGCATTACGATTGTGATGTCTTCATGTAAAACATACATTAATCAAGGCTGAACAAAGAAACGGTTGGTTTTTTACAACTCGTAATAGTGCGTTAAAATTGCCTATTCCTGCGCAGATGTTAACCAATTTGAGAAGTATCTGCAAATTATCACTTCTGGTGTCCCCACCCCCTCAAAAGAACTCGAGACTATATATAATTTAAAACGCCAGACCGCCTTTGAACCGAGATACTAGTCATGTTTTGCGGTTTGTTTTTTCCTTCTTGTGGTTTTGGAGTTAGAAATTTCATAAAAGTGTGTCCAACTTGGATTTCCTATGCAGAACGTAGAGGCGGGAGCAAGAATGGCGGATTTACCATGTCGGCAATGTAGCAATTGCTACTGCTTCGGGGAGCCCCGACATAGGAGCCCCCCGAAGCATATAACCAGCCTTTACTTTGCTAAAGATCATGTACAAACTTGGAGAGTTCTGAATGGCTATCACGTAAAAATGTCAGCCATCTCCTTTATATAAAGCGTACGAATTTTGTGCGCATGCTTTGGTTGGGGGAAAACATTTGAGTCGGGTGGACAACATGGAGTCCTAAAACTATTACAAGTTCCCTAGCCGAGTAAAGGTTGTTGACATGCAGCCCCGAAGACGATTCAAAAAGGCACATAAAAGCTAGTTTTCGTGCTTTTATTTATCTCTGAGAGAAGCCCAGAAAAATGCCTTGCGACGGGCTCCCAAATCTGTAAATCTGCCACTACTGATAACTAGTCTGAATTTTGGCCTAAAATGTAAACTCATTAGAAGTTTCAGAGATGCCTCCCCCCTTAAGATCAAGGGCGCACCTGCCCCCTAAATATTGCGAAGCCCCCCCCCCCTCAAAAGAAAGAGCCTAAAAATGAGCAAAATACCCCTCAAAACAATCCCCCTAAAAACTTCAATGGCGCAAACGGCCCCCCTAGGTGGACACCTCTGTTAGAAGTACAGGAGCCAAGAGCTGAGCCCCCGTGAACTCCCATGCAAATTAAGTCTTTACTTCTGGCTTTTTAAACCCCGAAGCAAAAAGGAAGGGAGTTAGTTATAAGTTTGATGTGTTTGCGTATCTGTGTGTCTGTCTTTAACATCATCGTTGATCATGGAGCCTAAACAGATGAGCCAATTTCGATAAATATTTTTTGTTTGAAATTTTACTTGATCGTGAGTGTTCTTGGGTAGATCTCCTCTTGGTAGACTTTAAGTAGCAGAGGTATTAACTAAAAACCGAATCAATGTTCTTTCAATTTTTGTAGTGAAAACTCCTTTGCGAGTTTAAAATATCGGTTTTTAACGCATGATATAATGGAATGGAATCTGTTTCGAACTTCCAATTTATACCGAACGAGAATCATAACCTTGTTTTAGTAAATATTAAATACAAGTCTAAGCAAGCTTTTATTCACACAATTGGTGATCATTTCAATGTTGGCAGACAAGGAAAGAAAGCTCAATGATTTAAAATTTTTATTCGCTGCCACTTTCATTTTGTTTACATCTTCTTTACTTATCTTTACTAATAATAAAGCAGTAAGTCTCTCTGTCCGGAGGATGTCTGTAGGATGTCTGTAGGATGTCTGTAGGATGTCCGTAGGATGTCTGTGACGCGCATAGCGCTTAAACCGTTCGGCCGATTTTCATGAAATTTGGCACAAAGTTAGTATGTAGCATGGGGGTGTGCACCTCGAAGCGATTTTTCGAAAATTCGATGTGGTTCTTTTTTTATTCAAATTTTAAGAAAAAAAAACTATCATAAATTACGAAATTATCGTAACGTGGAACCGTAACATGGGCACAAGCCAATTGGCGAGATACGAAATTATCATAACGTGGAACTGTAACGTCGGTACAAGCCAATTGGCGAAAAAATTCACCATACATTATTTGTAAATATACAAGCGAACCAAAAGACCTTTAATGTTTGTATTACGGGCGAAGCCGTGCGGGTGCCACTAGTGTAAAATATTTGTAAAAATAAAGATTTTAAAATGATTTTCACTTTTCCTCTTGATTCTGCTTTTAAGACTCACAAATTTTGGTAGTTGTGATTAGCTTTCTTCCTTCAGTGGTGTAGTCAAGATTTAATTTTGGAGGGTGTCCAATATGTAAATACAAGAGATAACACTTAATATTATTTATATCCACACATAATGGGGTCGTTTCCAAAATTTTATAAGTTTTTTCTGATAGAGCATGCTTAAAAACATAGGATCGGACCATTTTTTAAATAATTCGTTTTAGTTTAATAGTTTTAAACAATTACTTAAATCGGTGCGCTTTCATTGTTTAAGCTTCTGTCCGATGACATCACAAATAATGAAATGCCATTCAGTGTTGCCATTCACAGAGCAAAATATTTAATTCGCATCTTTATTCACGTGCATTGGCAACGTATGGTTGATAGCAAGCGTAGAGCGCAATTTTAATTCGCTTCTTAATTATCATAACGTGGAATCGCGGTAGAAAGATGCGCCAAAGAGCATCATTTGTGACGTCATCAACACCACGCCTTGTTTGAAAAATCGGACATTTAAAAAAATTAATTAAAAAATAACTGTTGGAAAAATGAAAGTATTTTCTGTTACTTTATGTCCATGCTATTTTATTTTGCTTATTTTATCAATTTCAGTGACAAAAAGTACTACTTTTGACTAAAGGAAACAACCTCATTGCACACATATAAAGTTAAAGAGAAAAAAAACAGCCGAGCAACATATACGTCCTGAAAAATCTGTTTTTCTTAAAATCCTCTAACAAACTAATACTTCTGGTTTTTAAAATGTTTTTACCTCAACCCTCAGCCCACTTATAACAAAAGGACTCAGACCATGCTTTGGCTTTGAAGTTTCTTCCTACAAGAAACTACATTGTAAATGCATTTTGCAGTAACAGCAATTTTTTGTGAAATAAAATGCTTTTTTTTTTTTTTTTTTAAACGAGAAAGGGAGGGAAAGAATGTTTTCAAATTAACTTTCCTTATATTATATCAGGAATAGGAAACATGTTTTTAAATTCGAGTTTTCTTTTATCATACGAGTAGAGAAACTATGTGTGAAAAACAGATTTTTCTCATTTTTAGATTTTTTTTCTTACTCTTTTCGGGGAGGGCCCAAACCCCACGGACCCTTCCCTTGAGTACTTTCTTTTTCCTTAGGGGCCATTCATCAATTACGTAAGGGTCCCGATGGGGAGGAGGGTTGAAAAAATCTCTACATACCCTTACTTTAGGGGGCGGGGGGGAAAACCCATTCTTACGTAACATTTTCCACGTCGATATTTTATATTAGAAGTCGCATGGTCAAGTGGTTTGGCAGGTTTCATTTGCGTCTGGCAGGTAAAAACATATTATGATGAGTTGTTTTTTATTTGTTTTACAGAGAATGAATTAGTGTAAAATATAATAAAAGAATCGCACTTTGTATGGCATGTTTTATTTTTAATTAGTATCGCATCATATACAAAGAAATGTCGAAAGAACATTCAGTCTAGATTCTAGGAAATATTTCTTTACACAAAAATTTTTAATTTAATAACAGTGAATTTAACAACGATTCCAGGGATGTAAGATTCGTTATTTTTGAAAACCGAAATGGAATCTAACGTAAGAATGGGGGGGGGGGGGCTGAAAAATTTTACTTATCCTTACATGAGGGGAGGGGGTCAAAAATTACCAAAATCATCCTTACGTTATTAATGAATGGCCCCTTACATGCTTCCCATGAGATGTAAAGACAATTAAATGTGTTCTGAGTCGCGAGAATCATCTCAAAATGAGATCAGCCCTCAGATTCGTTTTCTTTTCTTTCTTACTTTTTTTAAAATTTGATATTAATTTTTTACAAATATTGTGAAGAAATAAAACTTAAAATTGTTGCAATTTTTTACAAACAGTTTGATTTTAACGTTCGTATTTGATGCAAAACTTTTCTCTCTTCCATGTTTCTAATAATACGCATCTTTGGAATACATAAAAATTCAAAACCCGCTCTACCCTTCTGTAACTACAGTGAAACCTGTGTATAACGATACTGTCTATAACGATAACCTATCTAAACAATATATTTTCGGCCCCAGCAAAATGTCAGCATGAATAATCAAACTGTCTATTACGATATTTTTTTAGTCCCAACAATATCGTTGTAGACAGGTTTTTACTGTAATTCGCCTTTTTTCTTCTTCCTTTTTTGACAATTATGAATCAGGAACTAAACGCAACGATTTTGGAAGCAATGAAACTGCCTTTTATACGAAGCATACGTAATATCCTTTCGCGAAGTATTTCGAATTGAATTCTCTCCTATTGTTGCACAGACTGTTGAATTTACTGGATCATTATTTCTCTATTTCCGTGAATGCATTCCATTTTGTTTTGCTTCCGGATGTTTCTATTGCTAGTGGCGGAAGTCATAACGTCCATTCAGATCGTCTAAAGGTGCGGTTTATTTGTGCTGAAATTAAGATGAACTGAATGCTAGTGCAGCATTCAACAGAGCAGCAGTTAGTTTGTTATAAATTGACAGAAAATATTTGCAGCTTGGGCCTGATTACCGTAAGGGCCTCTCAGAACCGTGGTCCGGGCTCCCTAAATTCTGGGAGTCTCGGGGTTTCTTTATGCACAAAATATATTTTTTATTTCTTCGTGCGAAGTAAAAGATATTTAGCATTCATGAAATGTTTTGCACTACAATGGGGTCTTTTCCGAAATTTTATAAGTTTTCTTTTTTTTTTTTTTTTGAAAGAATATGCTTAAAAACATTGGAGTTGACCATTTTTTTAATTGTTTGACAAAGTTTAATACTTTAAAAAAAATATTTTAATCGGAGCGCAGATTCAATTTCTTTTCTTAAGCTTCTGCACATGACATCACAAGTGTTGAAATGCCATTCACTGATGCCATTAGCGCACAGCGTATTATTTAATTCGCTTCTGAATTATTATAACCTGGAAACGCGGTAGACAGCAAGCGTAAACATGCGACGTACCAGTAGAGTGCGTGCCAAAGTTCATCCCTTGTGACGTCATAAAGACCACGCCTTATTTAAAAATTGGATGTTTAAAAATAATAATAAAAAATTAAACGTTTTGAAAATAAAATATTTTTTTTCGCTCCATATTTTTTTTTTTTTTTTTTTTTTTTTTTTTTTTTTTGCTCATTCTATCAAATTTAGTGACTAAAAGAAGGACTTTTGACTGATGGAAATAATGCCATTTCTACTATGATCACTCCTGAATAATTTTTCAACAGTTTTTTGCATTTTATTCTCTCGTGCATTTTATTCTTTTCAAACATTCTGTTTACTAAGTAATTGTTGTTGCGATTTCAGGTTTGAGACTCCAATAAAATCTTAACTGTCTTTAAGGTTGAAAACAACATTACCTACATTTACTATATATTTTTAGATGTAAAAAACTGTCTAAAACATTTTTAAATAATGCAAAAATTACTTAAAAATTATAAATTAAGGGAGTACAGCTTCTAACACGTGTACATGTGTGTACGTAGGGGCGTGCACGGAAATTTCAGGGCCCGTGGGAAATTCATATTGTTTAACATATTTTTCACCCCTCATTTTAAAAATCTTGGGCCCCCCATCAGGCTCGGGCCGATAGGTGTCCATTCTCCCCTCCTGTGCCCGCCTCTGCTAGTGTCCCCTCCCAACCCCCCGTGCACGTATGTAACCATTTTCTTTCTTTTTTTAATTTAAATTTTTTAAATGTCACTGAACATTATCCAAGCATTTAAAAGATCAAACAGTTTTATGAGTGGTTTCCAGCCTTTAGAGTGATGTGTGTGTAGGTTTATTCCGCCCCCCCCCCCCACCACAACCCTTCATTCACTTGAAATTTTACGCAATGATTCTTTACGTAACGCAAGTTTTCGTTTTTATAAAAAAAAAATAATATTTTTTATTCCCCCCCTCCCTCTGTCCTCTCTCTCTCTCTTACACACACATACACACACACTGGATCTTTAATTTCTGAAATTGTAATGTGTTTTTTAAAAATTATACTATTAGGTTCTTATCTTTGTGTTTATTTACATCGAAAAGTGATTTGTTTTCTGCAAAATGCAAAGAAAAAAAATATGATATAACTTTCATTCTAAGTATGCGTAACATATGAAATCAAAAATTTAATTTTTGAGTATAAAAATTTTTAAAGCATCAAAATGACAGCTAGACACTTTACTAAACAATTTTTCAAAGATCAATGGAGTCCGTACACATACACACGAAGAAAATTTTTTGTTCGTTTGAAAAAAAAGAAAAAGAAAAGAAAATGTGCCCGCAATTTTTTAATATATTTTGAGTGAAAAGTAAATAACTTTGTTGTTGAGAATGTTGTGAGTTCATCGACGTAACAGCTTGCGCTTGTATAGGATTTTTGTTTTTTTCTTAAACCTTTTTGTTTCATAAAAAACCTGGGATGTAGACAAAGACAAATGAAGTTGAACTTGTCTCTTTCCTCTTTAAAGTAAATAAAATTAAGGTTTCAAATAAATTCTGAAAGGAAGTCTGTGGCGGACCTGCGTTCAGGAAACCCCATAGTACCTACAGCCTTGAAATTTTGTACAAAATTACTTCGAGCCCCGGGGGTGTGCACCTGGGGTTTTATTTTTTTTTAAATTCGAATTAGTTTTTTAGTAATTAACTGTTTAAGCTCAAATTTCGCGTAAATTGCCTATTATTGCCAATTAAAGGGGTGAAAAATTACTTGCATATATTAATATTATATATCGTTGGAAAGGGTAGAATTTTCCTCGTTCTACGCAATTTGTTTCAATGCTCTAACTTAAATACGGCGGGAGTTATTTGCATTTTTAGCTCGAACATTTTTGGCTTAGCTAAAATTTAGGCACTACTTTCTTCATTAAACCTATGAGTAAAAAGCGAAGGAATTGTCCCAGTTTTTTTTTTTTTTTTTTTGACACCACTGAAAAGAGCGGCTTTTTTTACTCTAAATCTAACTCGACCTATGGTCGAAAAACTGAGCTTCTATCTCTAAAGGGAAAAAAGTTACAAGCTGTTAAAAATCAAGTTCGAATAATCTCATCTTCATTAAAATTATTGATGTTTTATTCGGTGTTGCCATAGCTACGTCTTCTTTCTTACTTACAAAATTTAAGGGTTTTGGTTTTAATGGAAAATCTTAGGCTCAACTCAATTAAAGCGCCGAGCTAAAGAGCAAAATATGTTATTAGAGACCACGAATATGAAAGCGACTTTTCAAACGTACAAAACTGCAGTTTTTCAATGCTCATGAGCTTCTTATTCTTATCCCTTACGGCTCTGCAAGTTGGTACAAGTTATTTTGAAACTCAAGGAAGAGGTGCTTTTTGATCCAAAGGGAGAATGCGTTTTTAATCTGTTTCTTTCTAATTGACGATTTAAATCTTTGCAAATCAAATAAGACTGCGAAGCAATCTTCCGGGGTTGGTGAGCGTTAGCGAGCAGGGGGTAGAGCCCCCTAGTTCTAAACAAAATTGTTGAAACTTAGTAACACTTATTGGAATAATAATAATTGTTATTATTATTCATATAAAAACGAAATGGCATTACAGAACAGCTCTTTTTAAGTTTGAATAAAAAACACAAACCATTGTTTGAAATTCCAAATTCAAATTTCAACATTTACTTGCGTTTATATAATAGAGTTCCACTTACTTTCTTGACTAGAAAATGAAAAAATGCTGTAAATTTAATGCTTTACATTTTAACGAAAAATTACAAATTAAATGAAAACATACGAATGAGAAAATTATTCCTGAACATGTTGTAATTAGTTTGCAAAGTAAAAATTGAAATTGCATTTGCTTTTGAAATGTTTCTACTGTTGCCATTTTGAAATGCCGTGATTTAATCGCAAATATATTAATTCAAAGAACTATTATACTAAGTTACACTTTGTTCAAATTCTCACTCTTTTACTTTTTTTTTAAATATTTTATTTATATATTTATTTTTTAAACTGAAGTTTTGAAATTAAGAAGCTGTAGCTGCTTATTATTTAAAGAAAAAATTTATTCTATAAAATTAGGCCAAAAAAATAGAGTTATCGTCTGCGTGTTTCAAAATTAGTAAAGCGAACAAATTTCAACCAAATAAATCTTTCTAAAAACAATGCATGGTTAAAAGGTAAGATTAACTTTGTATGAATTTTAAGTCGGACAAATTGGAAAGACATAAACGTTTTTGTAATAACATACATTCAAATCTTCTCTATTTAAAACAAAAGCGTATGCACTTACAGTCCTAATTGAATATTTTTACACCCAAAATATGTTTATGAATGATATAATTTTATTAAGCTTTTACTATGGCTAGCCAAATTCTTTCAAAATATTTATTATTTCGCTAGAGATTATGTTTATGAATGATATAATTTTATTAAGCTTTTACTATGGCAAGCCAAATTCTTTCAAAATATTTATTATTTCGCTAGAGATTTTGGCAAATTATACATTCTTGTAATTTGTTTCATCTCCAAAAGCTAAATAATCGCGATTTGCTACCGATTCTTCTCGTTTATAAACAAAAAATAATTTAAAATGCCTTACCGCGTATTCAGTTCACTTGTATGCGCTTTATTTGTGTCAATATATTAATGAATTTTTTAAAACTAACGAAACCAATTATTTCTCTTTAAGTGAACTTTATTTACTCAACTGTAAATACGAAGTAAGTGTATTCGAATACAGTACGACGAAGCTTTGGAGATGTTTAATGAAAATTTATTGTTATAAGAATTTAATATCAAAAACAATGTGCCTTTTATTTCTCTCTTTTTAGCTCATATTGTAACTGTAGAATCAATTTTATAGCAAAATATTTATTTTGTAGAATGGTAAATGCTTTTAAATAAGCCAACCGTTTAAATGAAATTAAATTAGATAATTTGAAAATGTTGAATTATTATATATTGATTTTTATTATAAACAACTGTTCCTTTATCATATTTTCCTCGTCGTTTTAATCAAGAAATGTTTCTCCTTGATAATGGGGAGGTTTCCTTCAGTCAAAAGTACTACTTTTAGTCATTAAAATGGATAGAATGAGCAAAAAAAAAACATGGACCAAGAAAATATTTTCGTTTTCCCAACAGTTTCTTTAAAATTAATTTTTTAAAAATGTCCGATTTTTCAAGCAAGGGGTGGTCTTGATGATATCACAAATGATGCACTTTGTCGCATCTTTCTACCACGTTTCCACGCTATGATAATCAAGGAGCGAATTAAATATTGCGCTCTACGCTTGCTATCAACCATATCATTGCCAATACACGTGAGTAAAAATGCGAGTTAAATATTTTGTTCTGTGAATGGCAACATAGAATTGCATTTCATCATTTGTGATGTCACACGACAGAAGTGTAAACAATGTAAGCGCACCGATTTAAGTCATTTTTTAAAAATATTAAACTTAAATAAATTATTTTAAAAAAATGTCAGATCTTATGTTTTTAAGCATGCTCTTTCAGAAAAAAAATACCTTTAAAATTTTGAAAGCGACCCCATTGTAGAAAATTCCCTTTGCCTTAATAACATCACAAGTTTATTCATAAATTCATTAGTATACATATTTTTTTGCACTAGTTAATACTTTTTTCGAATACAAAACGTGAAAATGACATTTAGAATTTTGAGACGCATGACTTGTTGATGTCACTAGCGCCGACTCCATAGGGCTTGAGGGGGCTCCCCCCCCCCCCAATAATTTGTGTGTAGGTATGTCTTTTTTAAGAGGAAGTGGCCAGTGCTTTACTTGAAGAAGAGTTTCTTTTTGCTTGAGGGTCAATGAGGATTGTTAAGTTTTTAGGAATTTGTATGCATTTATGAAATTCTATATATCAAGGCAAAAACCCTATTTAATTTACTATAAGATGCTCTTGTGTGCCTTGAGTTGCCTTTTCTGGATCTAAGAGGACTGCTTAGAGTATGTTGCATCAAATATATGAGGGGGAAGTTTGTTGGACTTCAAAAGTTGGTTTTAGCCTAACAGCCACAAGCAATATACAGAGTGTTACGTTTTAACCTACAAGACCTCTATTTTTGCAACCGTTAGTCCTAGATACATACTTCTAATTTGAAAAATATTCAAAATCAGATGAAGAGTTAAGATATTGAAAATTTGAAGTGAAAATAGAAATGGGTAAAAAAATGCAAAATTTAACTTTTTATACGATCCCTAGGCACCCTAACTTATATTTAGGGAAATTATCTCCCCTGACAAATAATTCGAACACAGAGCGTTTGACATGAGTACGACCAATATCCACCGAGATATGAAACGCAGCGTTTTGTGACTTACACCTCTTAACACTCGCCATCAATAAGGCTTTTTGGGGGAAATATAGCAGTTAACTAAGGTTCACACACAAAATTATATATGTGCATAGAGTGTGGTTTTTCAAATTTTTCGAAGTGTTGCCGAGTGTTTTTGCTTGTCATGGCATAACATTTGCATTTATTTTTGAAAAGCAATGGAACAAAAACAACAACTTTGTTTTTACTTTATTCTATATCTAATATATAGAAGAAAGTATTGGATTCGTGCAAATTTTCGAATTTCGAATTTTGACGGATTCGAACGTTTTGAGGTGTGCTGAGTCCATTTCGACTATTTTTGGAAAATGTCTGTCTGTCTGTGTGTGTGTATGTGTGTGTGTGTGTCACGTCAGTGTGTGACCAGTTTTTTGTGGCCGCTCTACAACAAAAACTACCGCAGGAAATCGAACGAAATTTGGTACACATATGTGCCCTTATGTGAACTTGTGCTCATTGGTTTTTCGCGCGAATTCCTCCAAGGGGGTGGAGCATTGGGACGTTCTTTGAGTTACGCGGCCTTGCTATTCCTCAGGAAGTAACTGGCGGAATCAAACAAAATTTGGTCCATATGTTGCCATTAATAGGAACAGGTGCTGATTCAATTTTGGTGTCAATAACTCAAACGGGGGTTGAGCTATAGAACGTTTTTTGTTGTCAATTGTGACTGCTGTATCTCAAGAAATAATTAACGGAATGAAAGAAAAATTTATCGGCAAGTAGCCCTTAGTGGGTATAAGAGCTGATTTTATTTTGGTGTCAACAGCTAAAAAGGGGGTAGCGCAATAGCCCGTTCTTTTTTTCCATTGTGAGTGCCCTATCTCAAGAAGTAATGCTACGTTCTGGTTGAAATTTGGAATATATGTGAATCCATATGTAAACAGACTTTGGCTCAATTTTGACGCCAATCGCTCCAAGAGGTGTTGATTTTTTTTTTTTTTTTTTGCGAATAAAAATAGCTTTATTAATGCAACAATAAGAAAGATAAATCGTAATAGATTGTCGTCTGCGTATTTCTCGTGATTTTAATTGTATGGAAATGATAGGAAATATTATCTCAATGATTTAAAATTTTTAACTGTTGCCATCTTATGTTTGTTAACAAATAAAATATTTGTAATTAATTCAAGCAAGGCTTTTAAAAAAACTTTCAATTTTCTCTCTTTGCTTTGCTTTTGTAATAATTCAGACATTGGGATGGTCGTCAAGTTTTTGCATGTGTAATTTTGTTTTTGTTGGGAATATTGCTTCCTCGTTAAGCATGTGGAGGGATCAGAATTATAAGAAAGATACAGAAGAAAGCTTCGTGATGGCCACAACATACTAGTTTTACTTTGACAACCTGTCATTCTTCTTGAAGAGCGATAAGTTCCAATCTCATCTTCTAGATAGTCCCTTAAAACTTTGAATTTGTATATCTTCTTGAGTTATGGTCGCACAAATGTGAAATTATTTGTGCTAATAATATCTTTCAATGGAGATTATTTCCCTAAATATAAGTTAGGGGACCTAGGGCCCGCATGAAAAGTTAAATTTGTATTTTTTGACTCATTTTAATTTTGCTTCAAACTTTCAATACCTTAACTCTGCATCTGATGCTGAATATTTTTGCAACTGGAAGTATGCATCTAGGACTAACGGTTACGAAAATAGAGGTATTTTGTGTTAAAACGGAACACCCTGTATAAGGGGTCGTCCAGAAATGATGACATGCTTTTAAGGGGAAGGGAGGTTTGAAATTGTGATATATAGTTTGTTACATGTGGGAGGGAATAGATAACAGGAAGTGTGACATCTTACATTTCGTTTGAAATAAAAACATTTTTATAATAATATGTTTATGTCATATAGCGTGGCGTGTGACAAGGGGAAAGGGAGGGTTTAGGTAAAATGTGACACTCTGTGACAAAGGGGGCAAGAGTGGATAAATATGTTCGAAAAGTGTGACATCATTTATGGACAGCATCTAAACAAATCACACAAATTCATTGAAGGATTTGCTACTTTAATTTTTTAACTTTTGTGGAGTGCATGATTTTGGGCCACACCACTTTCGCTAGAATAAAAAATCCTCCCACCAGTAAAGAGTTAAGTTCTAAAGGAACAGTAGGGAAAAAATCAAGGTGTCTAAATTTGTGGCTGGTTACCACAATTTCTTTATTGTTGTCGTTCTCGTTGAGTTCATTTATTGTGAAAAACATAAAACATTTAACGCATCCTTTAGAAGCATCGATGTCCAAACAAGCCTGCATAAAACACTGACTCTTCATGCTTCTAATTTAAATCGATATACAGGTAGTTACAAAATAATGGAAACACCTGAAAATAAAAGTGACATTTTTGAATGCGCTTTGTAAGCAATAAAATTAGATATCTGTTATATATATATATATATATATATATATATATATATATATATATATCAATGTGCATATTCTGGTACTATTTGGTGGTTTAACGGAAGTTCTGGAAGTCTCGGATTTTTTTCAAGCACGTGAAATGTCGGACTTCTCAAATTTTTAAAAAGGCCAAATTGTTGAAGCGAGTCTAGCTGAAGCAAGTGTAACTGAAACATTTCACCTTCTTAGTTCATCTGAAAGTACAGTATCTAAAGTCATGACAGCAATACACACAGCGCGGTAAGACAAGCTCGGCAAAGCAAAATAGTGGGCGAAAAGAGAAGCTCAGTGAAATAAACCGACGGGTATTGAAGTGGATTGTAGTGTCTAAAAAGCGAACAACAGCAGCAAAAGTAACCACAGAACTCAATCACCATATCGAGTCACCACTGTGAGCGATTAAAGTTAGATGGGCACCTTTTTAAACAGAACATTTACGACAGAGTAGCGATTCCCAAAATTTTTTTCCAGGTGTTTCTATTATTTTGATAACTAACTGTAGTATTGATGCATCGATTCCAACTACCGAAAGAAAAGCATCTTATTTTTAGTTTCAGAAACTAAACATAAATAAATAGAATGAGCGTAAAATAATTTCAACTTCTTATGGCCTACGTCCTCAGAAAAATAAAACACGTCCTTGTTTCTCTTCCTGAATCATACAAACCTATTCATTTTTCTCCGTTATTTTCTTAAACTTCAAAATCAGAGATTGTATTTTGAATCACTCACTTGGAAATAAACATCTGGCTAAAAACGTACACACGGACTTATAACAATAAAATGATGCCAATTACATCCTTATGCCTCACAGTGCACTGAAGAATTAAAAAACAAAGATGTCATCTCATTGCATAACATTTCATGCCAGAGTGGCATCCGTTCTTTCATAAAAACAAAGCGCCACGTTGCGTGTAAAAAAAAAGAAAAAAGAAATCTTCAATGATTCGAATTCTATAGAGCAGATGATAGTGAGTCATAAAAAAACGTGTCGATTTCTTGTATGTGGAACATTTTAAGTAAAGGCCATATCACACGTAACGAAATTCGCTCAACCTACGCGTTCAACTTCAAGCTTTCATTTAACTTTCTCTGGGAGAAGTTGAACAGGGTTTCCAGGCTCTCAAACGAAGGGTTGATCCTAAACGTGGCTTCTGTCTACCATTTTAGGCGACTTAGCACAATGTACTCTGAGCGATGTTTTTTGGATTTAATGGGGGTTTTTTTCTCAATTTATTTCAAAGCTGTAAATAAATTTCAGTTTTGAAAGTTGCAATCTTTCGAAATTATGAAAAGTGATTTATAAACATGTTGATTTTACTAGCTCAATACAGCGATAACAGCCCTTTTACCTAATAACAATGAGTAAAAGCAGGCCTGGATCTGTAAGTTTTGATCCCCCCTCCCCCGATAAGGATTGAATAAAAACATGGAAGCTTTTCTTCACTGTTTGTTTTAATTCAATATTATTATTTATTTATGTTTTAACTCGCTATTTTGATTATCATACAAAGTTTTTTTTTTTTTTTTTTTGACTTATTTTGTTTTTGAGGGAGTTTGAAATTCTTAACTCCTGATTTTTTCCCTCTCATTTTACGTATAAGTTCATTACAAAATCAATGGACCATAAGAAACTTTTTACAATAAAAAAATTTGTTTTATCCATCTTTCTGGGTCCAATAGCAAGGTTTTTTTTTTTTTTTTTTTTTTGCAAATGTTGGTAACTCTTATGTAACTATTACGTTTTTTACACTTTGATTGCTCTTGCTGCTTTTCATAATGTATTTAAAGGTTTTTTTTTAAATAATTTTATTTGAAACGGACATTTTCGTAGCTCATGTTAAGGTAATTCTATGTAATTATTTCACATTTGCTGATTTTCCAAAATAAAATCTTTTAATTATCCTGATACTTTACAGAAATGTCCTAAATGTGTTTGCAACGATGAAGGTTTAAGTATATTCGTTTGTTTAAAAAGTTTCCCAATTTTTTGGGTCGTTGCCCCCCCCCCCCCCCCCCCCCACCTGCGGGCATGCAGATCTGGACCTGAGTAAGAGTCGATATTTATAAATAACTTGTCTGTTAATGTAAAAGTTGTGATTTTTAAACCAGTAAACTTGTCTACCACGTTAAAATATGTGACAAAATTTAATAACAGCAGTTATAAATCAAGTAAATGGACATTTCTGAGTTATTACTTTTAAACACTTGTCTGCCGAAAACCTGACTAAAAAATTTGTATTTACTATAAAATTACTACAACAAATGATTCTCAGTTTAAAGTATTTTGATTTCATACACTAGAGGAAACTTTTCGACTATTTTATATATATATATATATATATATATATATATATATATATATATATATATATATATATATATATATATATATATATATATATATTTAGTAAAAAATCCCAAACAATGTTGATTCAACAAGCTGCTTGTCTGTAGAATGAGAGAGCTACTATTAGTATAGGATAACAAGTATTGGAAATAGCAGTATATTGAATAGTAACAATAATAATGACTATTTATTCCTTAAATTTTTTAAAGTTGAAAGTGCAAGGCAATGCATACATTTGTCTAGTTTAATTTTCAAACTTTAATAAAATTTTGCATCTTTAGTCAATATTTACATTTATTCCCACTCTAAATCTTTTCTCCTCAAAGCATGCAGTGATAAAATACTAATTTCAAATCCTTTTGCACACCATGTCTATTTCTAAATTTGGAATGGATCAATTCAAAACTAGAAAATATCCTCTCTATTGATGCTGAACATGAGTATATTGTGAGGAGATAACATTTCTGGGCTTATTGGCCGTGGTCTAATTGGAGTAGAAATTCCAGACGTTTCGGCTTGCTTTGCTGCAGCCATCATCAGTGGTTTGAGTTTGGTGAGACTGATTCCTGGCTTCGGTGGCTCCGGTATTTAAGCAAACTGCTGCTGCGCTGCTGGTCCTGATTGGGAGGCGTTCTCAAGCCGCTGGTGGAATGCACATGAAATTTATTACTTTAAAAAAATCAAAACTTAAATTTTTAAATAGTGAAGAGTATAAAGTACTTATTGCATAGTTTACAAGTCACATAGAACCCAAGAATATCAACTTTTCTACTGATTTAGGCAGGTTTGTACTACTTTTCATAGTTTGAGAAATTGGACTTAAAATGGTTCTATTGATTTAATTGAGTCATGCAGGTATATTCAATTAAGTAAGAAATTGTGAGTTGTTTTACTTTTGTTCTCTGAGAAGAACAATGCTTCATAGATGTTTTTACAGAGCATACTGAAAGAACATTATCTTTTATAATATATACCAAGAAAGAAAAAAAATTAAAAAATAGTTCATTTTTTCTAGTATTCTTTAGAGAAACTGACACAGAAAATTTATACATAAACTTTATTTACAATAAGTTTCATACACACACACTCATATGTATTAATACATAATTTCAATTACATTTCAAAGTTCAACAGTAATTAACTTCGCCCTGGAACAAAGTTTTTGACTGCAACCTCTATAACTGCATCTGTACACAATAACTTGAAATTCTTTCTCACATAATCTAAAATTATGAAAACAAATTACACAAGTATATATAACATGAATATTATGCAGGGAGGAAGACAGGCAAAGTACACCCTAGCTTTTATGAAATGTAAAATCAATGTATTTCCGTAAAGTTTGGCATGGTGTGTGTGCTGTTTTTAAACAATCCACATGTTATACCAGACAGCCCGGTTATCATATCCAGAGACTACAGTTTCGTTTTTATTAGAACTCATCAGTCCGGAAGAGCGAATAACCGATCTGGAGGCAGATGTCATCTCAGCGATAACATCTGCCTCCAGCCTCTGATTGTGATAACCGGGTGTCTGGTATTTTATACGCAGAAGAAAACTTAAGTAAAGGATGATAAATTGTAGCAAAAAAAAATGTGTTGCTATTAATAACAATTGATTTATGATGTGCATATACTTAAATGTTTAGGACAAAGGAGCTAAACATTTATTTCATTTATTCATTTGTTTATTTTTTGTGCATATTTCTATTGCATGAATTTAATTTATTAAAGAAGATGAACTTTTGTTGCTATTAAATGTTTGGAAAGTGAAGCTTATCTATGAATTAATATTTAACTTTGTGTATGTGTAATGCAATATTTGGCCAACTTTGATACACTATAACTCTGACACCAGATGAATTTCAGTCACCAAATTGTAATCATAGGTTCACACAATAAAAAGGTGCTACGTGTATCAATTTCATTGTTTTTCACTCGGTCACTCTTGAAATAATTTGCTTTAAACTTTGCGAAAATGCAATATTTGGCCAACTTTAATGCTCTATAACTCTAGTACCAGTCGAGTCTCTGTCATCAAATTGTAATCATATTTTCATGTCATAAAAAAGGTGTTACCTGTATTAATTTCATAATTTTTCACTAGTCCCTTTTGAGATATTTGACTTTAAACTTAGCCAAAATTCGATTTTTCCAATTTTTGAAAAAATTTGCAAAAGAAAAAAAAAGGACAAAGTTTCCAAGTTTAAAATTCCTACAGCAAGTAGTCCTATATTTTATCTACACAAGAAAAAATATATAGCTGAGACTCTCCTCCTTTTACTAATTTTGTTGCACTAAAACTCGTATTTTATGCTAATTTTCAGTTTGTAATTGTTAATTTTTTTCTTCACCTTTCTCACCATTTAAATAATATTTTGCAAGCAAATCGTATCTGGGCATCCTTCTGGTGATGTAGGATTTTATTTTGTCCTGATAACTGTAAAATTAACCGAGTTAGATTCATTTACGTAAAACTTGTTTTTGGTCCAAAAACGGCAACTAAGCAAACTTAAAATGGTGGGTTAAATAAAAGTATGAATCTAAAAAATTTTCTTTTAACACTTTTGAACTCACCTAGTAGTGAGAATTAACTAGTAAAAAAATTAGGAAAATCAAAAATGTCGAACAACACGGCCTGGGTGATTTCTACGGATTGACCCATTACCGTTGCTCTTGCTTCAGATTGTTTACAAACATTCATTGATTTGGCAAGATTGCACACTACGAGATGGGCGAATTTGGCAAGGAAATTCTTACGACGACTTTGGACTAGAAATTGACCTTTTAACACAATAATAAGGTGGAGGTTTATGAAATATTACGTTTTATATTTGTTTTTGACGAAAATATAGTAATAATAACTCACCTGAAGTTATTCTAGCAGTTTATTCCATTCCTTGCACACGCTGTTGATGTTGTTACAGGCGGCCATGTTGTATTTTGACGTAACAGGTCAAAGGATTGCTTCCTCCTGATTGGCTGAAAGTTGAGGTTGATCCAACTTTTTTGCCGAGAAGATAAAAAGTTGAATGGAATACGTTCAACCTCGGAAAGCATAGCACACGGGGATTTTCCGGTCGGAATTCGCTCTCGCGGTTGAGTCGAACCGAAGTTGATCGTCAGGTTGAACGAATTTCGCTACGTGTGATATGGCCTTAAGTGAGCAAACACAAACCTGCTGTCACTGGAAGACTTGTGCACTTTTCTCGTCTTTTCCTAGAAGAATTACTAACAAGGCCGTTAATCTTCGTAGAATAAAGAGATGTTATTTCGTGAAAAGAAACGTTTTTATGCAGTTATCGGCATCATTATATCTTGCAGTTGGTAGTTATTTGTTGTAAATAGTTTAGTAGCTTCCGAATATTTTTCACTTCTAATTGTGTTAAATGAAGCGTGAAATGAATTTCCACCAATAATACACAGTGAGCAGTGAAAAGTGAGAAGACATTGCTTCTTTTGCCCACGAAATTTATAGATTTTTGTTTTACAGCTAACTACGATTCCTATTGTGAATGACACTGGAAGCTTTATTTTTTGTCTTGCTTTTATTCTGTAATGTGAAGATAAATTTATTTTTTTGAATCGAAAAAAGTCATATAATTTTTTTTATAACATGACCATTATAATTGCAGAGTGCCCACCTAGAAGGGGAGGGGTGCAGACTGCGCCATTAAAAATTTTTAGGGGGGGGGGTGTTTTGAGGCGATTTGTTTCCATTTGGAGGGGGTTCTTGCTTTTGGGGGTCTACGCGATATTTAGGGGGCAGGTGCGCCTTTGCACGTAGGGGGTCGGGCACTCCTAACGGTTGAACTACTTCAGCGGTAAATATTTCTCTTGACTGTCATTACTTTCAATATATCAGAATTGTAAAAGCAATGTACACCCATTTAAAAGGTGAAAATAAAGCTCATTCCATAAATTTATTTAGAATATCTTTTTGTTAAAGCGTTATAATAAAGCTTAGACATTGCTACTACCTAAATACAAAAAAAAAAAAAAAACTTATAAAAAAATTGTGAAATGTTTTTTAAATAAAAGCGAATTTTTTGATAATTATCATATAACGCCATTGCCTCAAACATTTTTGCTTGCAATTTTTTTTTATAGTATAGCACTTGGACGTAAAGAACGTCTGTAATATGACTCAGTTTTTACAGTTAAAACGCACTTTTTCAATGGGCCTTTTAAAAAAACTAAATCTGTACTACTTGACTTTAGGGAGACTTCTTAATTCGTCAGTCCGTTTTGAGTTCAGGTATTTTGGGGAAATTTGACACCTTGAAGATACTAGTGTAAAAGATAGTTGATGCTCGCCTGTTGTTCGATTTTCAAGATAAAAGGCTGCCCTAACTACGCATCAAACCATTTGATTCTTTCCATCGTATGAATTATTTCGGTATTGCAACAAAAAATGGTAAGTATAAGCTGTATTACTTCCTCAATTTATTTGTAGGAACTTGTATAATATATGGAAATAAAATTATTCTTGAAATAATTCTTGGAAAATGCAAAAAAAAAAAAAAAAAAAAAAAAATAGGATGTAACATCGAAAAATTGCTAAAAGATAATTTGCTAAGTCTTATCATCGGCTAATTTGGTTTAAAATATTACCGTAAAATGGTCCAACTATGGGTCATTTTTCGATGTTTTCAATGAAAATTCTGTGTATATCTTTGTTTTAGAAATTTGAGGACTTTACAATGGTAGCTATACATCTCGTCTTTCAAATGAAATGATTTAAAAAAAATCTCAGTTGGAAAGAAGAGGATGGGGAATTTTTTTCCCGTGGCCCATAGTTGTAACCCCTACGGGGTATAACTATGGGCCACCTTATTTTAACCCAAAAAGCACTTTAAAAACTTGATCTGTCCTACTGTTGTCTGTAGATACAAGTCACCCTCTGATTGAAAATATATAAAAAATTTGTTTAGTCTGTCATTTACTTTTTTTTCTTTTTCAATTTTTTAAAGTTTAATCATCACTTGTCGTCTTGAGTGATTAATAAAGTTCAGCATGGTAAATGTTGGTAACGTTATTTATTATCTATCTAGGTTTTGACATAGAAACATTTGAAAACTAGAAAAATCTCACCAATTAAAAACTATGTACCTATAGTTCAGTCTCATAAAATACTTTAGTCCGAAAAGTTTTAAAAGAGGTCAACAAAAATTTTGAAAACTGAACTGTGAAATCACATTTTACATATTCCAAATCTCATCAAAATAATTAATTTTTAAAAATTATCTCAGTTTAAATTTGATCTAGATTTCAGTCAGCACCTTCTGCAAAAACTTCCATGAAATCGCATCATATACACACAAAAAAAAAAAAAATGTCGAAAAAAACATTCAGTCTAGAATCTAACTTTTTAGTAAAAACTAGAGGACCCGACAGACGTTGTTCTGTTCAAACTTTGTCAATTGAAAGCTGAAAAATTTCAATAAACTATCAAGTGTTTCAACCGCTTTGTGGAAAAAAATAAGTAAATAGAAAACGTTTTAAGCTGCTTAATGTCAGAATGCGTATATTTATTACAACTTGATTTATGTAGTGCCCCCTCAGCAGTCAACTATTTTTATCAACTATTTTTTCTCGCGTACTTCAAAGATCTTCAGAGATTGTATGACTTGTTCCCTTAGCCATACTCAAAGGATAAAAATAATCCTCAGATATTAAGTATAAAAAAATAACGTTCCCATCTAGTAAAAACGGGAAATCCCGCTGTAACGTCCCCCATATGAAAAAGAAGAAAACAATCGAATGGATATCGTTTAAAAAATGATAAGTGCGAAAACAGTTCTCTGAATAAGCGAAAATCACTCCCCTCCCCCCTCCCGATGTAAAATAAACACTTTCTTCAATTAAATAGACTAAACACTCTTTAAGAACCAAAAACAATTTTTTGAAATTTGAAATATTTCACCAAATGAACAAAAGATACAATAAATTACATTAACAGTAGTAAACAAATAATCACGCAACTGTGTTGTTATGGCCAAGGTCGCCAAACCACCAAGTTCCTGTAATCCAGCCGATCACTGAGCGAAGCTAACTCCGACCGATTAGCGGTCCCATCTTTTGAACGAAAACTTTATATATTTGCCTAATTTGTTCTTTCCACCAAAGATAAAAATAATACTTTTAAACATAATTTTTGAAGTTGGCGCAAAAACGATCGATAAAATCATTCACAGCCATAACTCAACTACAAGTATAAATTTTACCAGGTCCAGTTTCTTTACTACCACATGCATCACGCATTGATGACAGCATATTTAAGTAGCGATATAAATGTTTCGTTCCTAACTTTGGATGATTTTTTGATAAAAATATGAACGAAGCATGGTTACAATGGATTTTACGTTTTGTTTTTGCGCCAACTTCAAAAATTATGTTTAAAAGTATTATCGATGGTGTTTAAAGAATAAAATTATTTTTCACTTTTTAGAGCAATTTTGAAGTCGGTTCTATTTTTTTTTTCAAAATTTTTTTATTTCATTCTTTTTAGTGTAAATGTAGATATTTCAGTAAAAGTAAGAAGTTTGGTTCTATATCACTGTATTGCTTTAGAAAAGCCTTTATTCAAAATTATCATTACAATTACTATTAATGTTACTGTTATATGGCACCAAACTTTTATAACAATGAGTTTCATATTGTCGCGTAGATGAAGATAGCGAAGACAATGTGAAAGCCAAATGAAGCGAATACTTGAGAAAGTGCTGGAACTTTCCAGACTTGGAAAGATACAGAAATTAATAGAACAATCGAGAAAATACGGGAAACAGTAGAAACGAAATTTTAGTAAAATTCACTTTGTCCTAGTCGGGATTTGAACCCGGGTCCAACGGGGGGGAAGCGAGATTCTACCACTGAGCCACCGTTATCCACGGATGAAAAGTGCGAACTTCGCTACAATATCATTTTAATTGCATAAAATTTACTGTTTTTTGCCCATAACTTTTTTTCTAAAGAACAAATATGGTCAAACAAAGTAATGGGACCTAAGTTGAGCCATCCCCTATCCATTAAAAAAAGAATAATCAAAATCGGTTCACTAGGTGAGACGCTATGAGTGGACAAACAAAAAAAAAACATACATACGGTATGAACTGATAACCGCCTCCTTTTTGAAGTCGGTTAAAAAAACTTCCACTGCACTGATAAATTACAACAGGGTAGTTCTGTGTACAGAACTACCTTGTTGTAATTTATCTGGTCAAAAACAAAATTTATTTCGTTTTCAAATTCCACCATCTTTTTCTTTAATAATATACTGATTAGTTTGATAATCCTAAGTGTATTTTTGCCATTGGTACCAAAACTCGGATGGATCTGAACCAAGAAACAAATGTTGTTATGTGCGGGTACTATCCGATCATTTGTTTAGGAAAACCTAAAGCACCGACCCGGTCACATGGTTTAACTACGACGAAAAAGACGCGTTTTGCGTGAACCTAGTGAAAGAAATCTGATTTCTTCCAGTACTTTACTTTAAAATATATCACTGGACCTAAAATCGTTGCTTTCAAGAAATGAAGGCTTCACTCTCTCTCTCTCTCTACGTTTTATCTATTCTCAATTCGGAACTCCAGCGCTCGAATACGCTACCTTGCGGTGATTTATAAAACTGCGAATGCACCTAAAACTTTGCCACGTTGCGTTCCATGTGTGTCTGTTGACGTAAACACAGGCAGTTTGTTCTGAGTATTTATTAACGCAATCGATGTGTCTTAGTTTGCTTTCAGCTACAGAAATTAATTCGTCCCTTAGTAGTATTCTCGAGCTCCTCAAAATAATGTTAGTTTTCATTATTTCCTTAATAATAGGTGAAAGCGAAAATTCTGGATTAACAAACTTGGATAACGTTCTACAAGGTAAAAAATTTTATTGTTTTGTATGAATTTGTAAGAATATGGGAGTTTTTTTAATCTTAAATTAATTAAACTTACCATATTTTACAGCAGCATTTAGTTGGAATGGACAGTATGCAAAATATTTTCTTGAATATATTATCGTAGAACAAAATGAATAACCGAGAAAGAATTTACTTTATTCCTTTTATTCTCAGCTGAAAGGTATCGCCAAATTTGTTTAGGGTTATATAGTTTTGGTATTGTGCGAGCAAAGTAGCCTTGGCGAGATTTCGCGTTTTTAGTTAAACCATTTTTAATTTTTATCATGAGTGGAATAAAATGGTAGTAAGATTACAGAATTCGATAAGTGAAAGGAAATAATTGTCAATCAACTGAAAAGAAAACTACCACCATATATCCGTGAGAATTTTGTTGATGATTTGCATAACATGACACAATTAAATCGTAACTCAGAAATTAGAAAAATCGAAACAGAAAATTTTTAAATTAACCGATTCGGGAATTCAAGAGAAATAACTCAGCTACAAATGGAAAACAAGTGCTAGCCAAAGCAAAGCAAAGAAGTATCATCTTCTTTTGGTAATAATTTGTAATGTCATATTAAATTTTCTAGCATTAATTGTTATTCTTGTCAGGCCACAATTATTATTTAGTTTTATCAAGAATTGATAAATATCGAATTCAACATCGTGAAAATGGCTGCTTAGAACTACGAACTACGTACTTTGCATTAATGTTTGACGTTTAGTAATGCTTCTTGAATGCTCATTTCTTTCTACGTGGGTCAGAATATCAACAAGACTTTGAAAATTAATTTTAAAAGAATAAAGCGAAACAATCATACGTACGAACAAAAATCACAACACTTTTAGCATTTTCTTCGTTACCATGTGCGTTTGTTTTAGTTTTCAATTCCGCCATTAGACAGTGACTTCAGTGCCCCCTATAGTTCGTTGGAGTTGCGAATTGACACATGTCACAGTAGGAAATTTCATACCAAAAAGCAGAACTGGCTTTCTTATTGTTCTTTGGCAACGGGTTAAATATTTATTTCAATTCTCGCTCAACAATAGGTTAAAATAAATATTAATCATTTGGGAAATATAACCATTCAATGTTTAAATTAATTAATTAATTAACAAAAACGTTTCCGATTCGATCCATCGCGCTTCGAAACCATACTTGCCACAACTTAATTACATACAAAAAATTTGATCAAAATCGGTCCAGCCGTTTAAAAGCCTTGTGGTGACAAACGTCCGCACAGAAGATTTTTATGTATTAAAATTTCTTTACACAAAAAGATTTAAAAAAAATTTTTTTGTAACGATTCCAGTGATGTTAGATTCGTTACTTTATTATTTTGAAAAACAAAATGGAATCTTACGTAAGAATGGGGGAAGGGAGGGAATCTTACGTACCCTTGCATGAGGGCAGGGGGTCCAAATTGCCAAAATCATCGTTACGTAATTAATGAATGGCCCCTTGAACCTTTCTGCTTTGTAGGAATGTTGAAATTAGCACTCTTGCCAAGATAGACACGTCAGAATACTTTTGACGTCAGTCTTGACTCAACAACTGATATTTGTGGGCAGTTTAGAGCAAATGCACAGGTCCGTCATTAGGGCAATCACGGGGAGGGGTGTCCCTAATTTTAGAAACATAATGAAATTAGGCATTTTTGTACTTATTTTTTTCCTCTTTAAAATGCATTGAACACAAAGCCTTTGCATCCCTCCGCAACCCCACTCCTGGAAAATTTCGAAATGACGGGCCAGCAGATGCATTCAGATCAGTTCACTTTAAAATTTGACTTCATTTACGACTGAAAAGTTTTATGAAAGTCTTTTAAGGAGGATGCAGAAAAGAAAAACTTTTTTTTTCATTACCAGTTAATAGGAGTGCGTGTGATTATAGTTTCGTAATGCATGCGAATATCACATCAATTCTTCTTTTCGTGATTATTAAGAATAGAGCGAAGACATATTTATGTTCTGTTGAAACAGCAGTAAGTAGTTAAACTATGTAAAAGTAGCCCTTGACGATTTTTATATTGTTTTGTCACTAGAAGATAGCGGACATGTCTAGACCATTGGCATGGCCAGGGCCTGATTACCCAAAAGGCTCGGGAAGCTTGAGCTTCCTCTCAGAATTTTTAGGGGGCCGCCTAAATTTCACTGTGAAACTGAGCTTAACCATTCCAGTTTCTGCTTTTGACTGTGTTTCTTAAAGAGATAGCAAACATATTAACTTGCTAAACAAAAATATTTGAAAGAATTAAATTATTGAAAGTGATGACACATTTGATAAAATGTAGTTACAAGCTAGATTTTCAAACGTGGGATTTGATTCAACTCTGTTACAATGTTCTTTTATGACAATTAATTTCCTTTGTGTAGTGTCAAATATGATTCAAAATGTAAAAACCCATATTTGCTGAGAATTCAAATGCAACATATGTAAGAAACAAAATTTCCGTCATTTGGTGAAGTGGAATAAACTTAACTCCGAATTCTGCTGGGCCACTCAGCATTAGTTAGTTTTGTACCTATGTGCATAGAATGTGAAGAAAAATTTCCCAAACAAAAAGTGGGGGGCCCCCAAAATGAGGCTGAGCTTCCACTAATTTCAGAGGTTAATCGGGCCCTGGGCATGGCATAAGTATAACACTGCCTACAGCATAGTACTCGCGGATTTGTTTTAAGTTCTAAGCTGTTCTGACTTATTATTAAAATTTTAAAAATCTAAACGTAATGTGAAAATCATATGCAGCACACAGAGTTTTGATTTCCGTTAATTTATCATGAAAAATATTGTTAATGATACTCACTAATATATCTTATCTCATCGTTATTCTTAAACCAAAAGATAAACTCTCTTTAAATACATTTCTGTATTATTCTTTCTGTTTTTTATTGCGCTACTTCTGCCACTGAAAGTTATTTTTATTCGTTTAACTTTATGATGAGCAAGGATAATAATAAAATGTAAGCTTCTTGTTGCAATGCTATGAAAAGAGCATGATATTTTGCTTTGTTATTCCGTATTCTAAGGAACCATGGCCATATTGAAGGGGCGGGTTTTTAGATCCGGAAATTTTCAAAACAGATCCAAAATATGCTTTTTATTACAATTTCTTATTGAAAAATTTATCATTACTGTTTTGTTATTATTATTATTTTTATTTATTTATTTTTTATTTATTTATTTATTTTTTTGCAATTTCCTTCAGAAATAAAATTATTATTATTGACTAATTGTAAAAACTGAGTGTTTTATCTGCAGTATTAATATTTTTGTAGAAAAAGTGAACATCACTTCTTACAAAAAAAAATTACAACGTTTTCCCTCCAGATTTAGAAAACCTGACGGAAACAAAAATATCAAAACTCTTGAAATTTAAAAGTTTCAGATTCTGTATTTTACATATTTTTGAGTGAAAAAAAATATGAATTTGCGAAGCGAATGCGCGCATATGAGCACACGCATCGTTTTTTTTTTTCTTTTCTTTTCTTTTTTTTTTTTTGAGTTACTACTTACAAATTCAATATTTAACAGGCATGACGTTAAGAAATGTACGCATCAGATTTTTGTGTTTATTTAACAGACACATCACCTTTTACATTTGCTCATATAAATGCTCTTATAGTGGCATCCCCGCAACAAAATCAATAGCATATCATATACGAATAAAATCGAATTTTACTGATCATACTATAGATTTCACGTCACGCGAAATGTGTGGGTAAAACCCTCCCCGAAACAAAAGTCTGGTTACGGTCCTGAAGGAACTAAATTTTGGAAAAAGTTGAAAATGTGTAAAAAGAAAAAAAAGAAAATTCAATGATTTCTTAGAAGTATTTTTAATGCCAAATAATCACAAGTAAATATTTACGTGAATTTGTGTGTTCGTTTTGTTTTGTTTCTTTTCTTTCTTTTTCCTTTTTGCATATCGGTAGAGTCGTTTCGACCTTAGATCATCTCTCAATGGTCTAAGGTTTCGACCATACAAGCACACATCTTGTCTTCAATGTTGTGTTCCGTACATATGATAAATTTTGAAACAAAATAAATTAAGCTCATTTCTTCACATTTTTTGTATTAAAACAAGAATTGACTTTACGGACGTAGAGTAAGCGATTCATAAAAAGTAAAATCTTCAATATGAGACTCCCAACATGGATCAACAAACTATAGAAATTCCAAAAGATAAAAAAGGGGTTTTTATAGTAATAACAATAATAATAATTATTAAAATATTATTAATAATAAGATAAATTAAAAATAAAACTATGTTTGAAAATTTTGAGTGCGAAAACTTTAATTTGACACAATCAAATTCCTGTTTTTTCTTCTTTGCGTGTTCACCCTCGATTGATTTTACTAGCAATTAAAAAGAACGCTTTGTTTTTAGTCACTTTCTAAGCTCCATATATTCCATTCAGTGAATCAATTTCATGTAAATCAGCCAAAAGTTTGAGTTAACTAACATTTGTTAAACATTGATAAGACAAATATTTTAGTTTTTGAAGAATATTTTTTAAAAGAAAGACTATTTCATTTTCATAATCATTGAACTTTAACATCATTCTCCTTTTTCTTTGTTTGGTTCTTACGTGTTTCTGAAGTACATTTATCGTTTAGGTTTCAGAAAAGACAAATAATAATGAATGAATGTAATTTCAAAATAAAGTTTTGTGATAAATATTCCAAGCAAGAAATAGGAGGTGGTTCCGAAATCATCTAAGCAGAAAAAAGAAAATATCTACGTTTGAAACTTCGATTACATCTTTATGGGACTTCCATTTGGAAAATTGCCTTGCCTCAAGTGAAACTATTTCGAGTATGAAAGGAACTATTCTCTAGAAAGTGTGAGATAATACAACATGAATACGTGTTGAACGTGATCCAGATATAAATGTGAATTTTTCATAAGAACTTCCAGTTTATATTGATTTTTGTTTCGATATTTTTTGTCAAAAGTATATGGGTACTGGGTGCCAGAATTAAGCTGCTGAGAAACGTTAGAACTTAAAAAAGCTTTACTTTCTTTTGTCGATGCAGTTTGTTTTCTTCTAACCACCCGTTGATATTTTCCACATAAACTCACTTTTTGTAATTCCTTTAGACTACCGTTAGAGCTTGTAACTTGTACTATCAAACGAGTTTGTGAACCTTTCGATATCAGTCAATGCATCATGTACCAAATAATCAACCAATGCGGATTTTTAATTTCATACATTTTTAAAAGACGCTTCTTAGTTAACTTTTTTATATTTCAAGAACAGCTTTCACGTTGAATGCGTAATTTTTCACTCATAACATTGTGTAAAAATGTTCTATTGGTACAGTTGTGCGGGTAATTCATCTCATTCTTTCACATTCAGAAAAATTACTGTTGGAAACTTCAGGAAATTTCTATCTAAAAATAAGTTTGTTGAAAAATGTTTCGCTTTTATGGAAGAGAAAAATGGGTGACTGTTCAAGAGCGTAAGATGCTAAGGATATGATTATTTTAAAGTGAGTAAAAAACTAACTAAATTAATACAGCTTCAGGAAAAGTTGAGGATTTGACAATTCATGTCACCCGATGGAGAATCAAATACGTTAAAAATCGAATTCGATTTTCCATGAGAGGCCCGCAGCCACTGCGCAACAAAATAAAAATTTGCATCTAAACCATTCCTTTCAACAGACAAATTTCTTGCTGTCTTAGTCGCAAAACATCATAATTTACTGTTAAAACTACAATGCAGCTGTCGTATGTGCCTTCATTTTTACATACTTGACACGAAAATACATTAATATCCAACATAAGACCAAATAAACCAAATTAAATAAAGTTTAATCTGTATTTCTGTTAAAGTTACTTTTAACAGAAATACACAGGCAACAGGATATGTCACACTTCCTTGAAAGAAAAAAAAACATTTTTCCCTAATAGCGACAGTCAATAATTAACTACTGCTATTAGTTAATTATTTAATTAATTTTAAACTCATTACATCACTTGAGAAATTAATTTCTGCACAAATATATTTTACCAAATTGAAAAAAAAAAAAAAATAAATAAATAAACGACTGTTTGGAAGCTGTTTCTGAAATTGTTAAAAGTGCTCTTCCTGATGCATTGTATTGTAATACTAGTGGTACCCGAACAGCTTTGCCCGTAATAGAAAATTAAAAGGTCTTTTGGTTCGCCTGTATATTTACAAATAATGTATGGTGAATTTTCTCGCCAATCGGCTTGTGCCCATGTTACAGTTCCACGTTATGGTGATTTCGTAATTTACTCCTCCATCTTATGATAATTTTGTTCTTAAAATTGGAATAGAAAAAGAACCATATCGAATTTTCGAAAAATCGCTTCGAGGTGCACACCTCCATGCTACAAACTAATTCTGTGTCACATTTCATGAAAATCGGCGGAACGGTCTAGGCCAGTGGTTCCCAACCTTTTTTGGCCCATCGCCCCTTTCGGAAGTTGAATTACACCTATCGCCCCCCGCGTTCTTCCCTTAAAAACACAAATTAGATGGCGCTGATTTTAGTGAAGATTAATGTTACTGAACGCCTAATTTTAGTTTAAAGCTTCAAAAAGTGCATGATAAAGCAATAATTAGCTTCAAAACGAAATTTTTTTTATTCTTAACCCCTTCCCCCTCCCCCCCCCCCAAAAAAAAAGAAAAAACGTAGTATGAAGTGCTTTAATTAACCAAGGTCATTTACATACTTAGAAAAAATAAGAATACTACATTTTTCAGTAACATACTTTTTTTTAAAATTGAAATCCGGAAAAAATTAAAAATTTTAACTGTTAAGATTTGTTTTTTTTTTTAAACCTTTTTAATGGCTGCCTTGTGCTTGATGGAACTCCGTTAAAGCTTTGATGTCTGGCTTTATATTATAGTCCAGTTGCATACTTAAGGAAAAAGACCCTCCGTGGGAAATTTCGGGAGGAAATTGTGAGACCAATTCTAATACATTCCTTATGGCCTATATAACTATGCCTCACCGGGTGTTTTGCCTGAACCTGTGTCAGATGGCCTGTGTGACGTCATGAATCCAAGATGGCGGCTGCACTAGATATTGATGAAAATTTTCGGTTTTAACTGATTTTTGATGCATATTATGACATTTTTTCAACTTATCTTATATATTTAATATTTTAATACAATGATATTTCAAATTTGAAAACTAATTGCCAATTTAAAATAAGTTATTCATTTATTTATTTTTTGTTTCGATGCAGATTTTATGAACCTTCTTAGTAACCAATAGCAGTTAAAAAATATTTTGGAAAGCTTGTACGATAAAATCAAATTAATTATTCCAAAAAACCTGTAAAATAATTTGCATACACGCGTTTCGGGGTTATAAGGAGCATTCTTTTTCAATGCAGAAAGAAATTTCAACTTCCGATGCTTAATATTAGATATAATAATAATTTTATTTATATACTCAAGTAATGAGTGATTGATTTCATTATCTAAACTCTGATTTTAGTTCAAAATATAGATTTAAAGGTAAACAAACAGTTCTTACTTAAAGATCTTCATCTGAAGCGTTATCAAATATCGCTTTGTTGGCTATGATTTTCACATAAGTCCTCATCATCTTCACACACAAAGTTCAGTGATTGAGATTTGCATTTACATGAAACAATGCATTTTCCTTTTACGCAGCTGCATCGAACTAGTTTTAAAATGGACTCAGAAGCACAAAAAAGTGTACACTTAACTGGAGCATAGAAGTTGTCTTTCTCTTCCCATCCAAAGTCTGACGGTGATGTTAAATTCGGGTGCTGCTGGTCAGCCAGATGCCGTTCCAATACCTAATAATGCGCTCTTAAAATGAAAGGGGACAAAGATGCTCTTGCAGGTGGCAAATTTTCATTTTGAGTCTCCTGCTTAAAAAACATGAACCAAAGAAATTCTCCAATATCAGAAATCTTTGTCAGCTGCACATATACAGAACAAATAAAGCCTTCTTTCAATAACAATTTTATCATTTGTACCGAATTCTTCAATTGACCCCCAGATGAGTCAGAGCGTTGAGAGTATCTTTGTCAGGCGTCTTATAAATTTTCCAAAAAGAAAGTTTTCCCTTCTAAGTAAGTGAGCTTGTTATATTACTTCCTGACAGAGCATAGAGTCATAATATTCCTTTTGTTTTATCTAGTCTTAATGCGGTCATAATGCTGCTCATTCTTCGGTTGCTCCCTACCTCAGACAAAAATGTGCATGGACAGTGACATGATTTGAACCAGAACAATGCAAGCAAAAATACATCAGTGTCGGGCGAATATATATGAGTACTGGTTGCTTTTTCTCTAGAAGCATGAAGATAGTCCAATACACTAAAACCTGTGAAGTTGACCACCCTTGTAAGTTGACCATCTGTCTAAGTTGACCGCTTTTTTCAGGCACGGAATTAGCCCTTATCATATAAAGCAACTTCTGTAAGTTGACCACCTGTTTAAGTTGACCACCAAAGTAGTGCACCGCAGGTGGTCAACTTACACAGATTTCACTGTACTATTTTAACACCCGCCTCTTCATGACTGCTTTGCAGTGCAGTCACATCACCTTTTAATGATGATTTAGCTTCATTTCTTCAGTTAACGATTAGGTTTTTTTCAGTGCTACGTGTGTATATTAACGCTTTATTCGCCAGATAAGCTGTTAAGTTATCCTTTGTTTTTACATGAGAAAGTAGGGTCTTCATATGCACATTTTTAATATTAGTACAATCGGTTATTTTGAACTCAACGGGTATTAATATACTTCTTTCTTCCGTATGACAGATTGGCAGATTTTAGCGAGTTTTCAATGTATGTGTCAAACACTAAGTGTGTTTCATCGTAATTTAAAAGAATTTCCTTGATCTTATTATTAAATTCTGCAGCTAAATCATTACGTGTTTTCACTTGCTTTGGTTTCTTCTATGATTATAGCTGTGCCATTCCATAAAGAACAACAACACTGTAAGATTCTCTGTTCATTTGTTTCGGTATGCTTGAGTCTTTCATGGGGTTCGGCAAAGAATCTTCGATGCTGCTGTCTACTTTTTCTGAGCCACATTCTTCTAAAACCTTCATTAACTTTAATTTGTTTTGGGACAATTTTATCTACCCATCCAGATTAAACGTAGACTGTGGAACAGTTTAAAACTCATATTCTGTTTTTAAATCAATATCTGCTCGACTCCTCGATAGAACTAGCAGAAGTTTAAATAACGATCGGCTTTTAACTGTAGAACAGTGTCAGCTATATTTGTTGCAAGTTTCTTCGTGCTATTTTTACATAGATTTAGCTTTTCTTTTTTCATTGGGCCCAGAAATTCGTGTTTTCAGTTTTAATTCTCTCTCGTTTGAAAGTGGCTTACATGTCATGGCCTTTGCTTAAAATGCCTGTTTGTATTGCTTCATTATGTTCAGACTTTGTTGTGTTAACAAGTTCACTTCCCTCATATATTATAGGGCTTGTTGATATTCCGAGGGCACTATATATATATTTCACATCTTCATATAGTCGCTTTCCTCTTAAACCTGTAAAATGATAATGTTTACTCTTTAACGCTAAACTATTTTTCTATTGAGTTATGTATTTACTATTCTGCCAATTACTTTCATACTCTTTTTCTCTTGCTCAAAAGCTTCGTCTGACCCTAAAGCACAAAACGGTACAAAAGACTTTTTAACAGCCCAATTGCCTTCCATGAATTCATTCCGAAGATTCTGTTGCTTTACTATAAGACGCTTCATATTAGTCAAGTACCATGATATCATACTTGCATAATTTGTTAAATTCAAAGCAAAGAAATAGGGAACGAAACCTTCGAATGAAGAAATGTTTAATTCCCAATTTCCTGATCTAACAGACCGTATAAAAGTAACATGGTATCCCTCATATGCATGTATAACAAAGCAAGTTTAAATGTTGGTCCTCCAATTGATTCTGTGTCCTCAAATCTTTCATTTTTTCATTTATTTTAGAATCTAGTAATATCTGCATTATATTTGAGGAAAGTTCTTTTATTTCACCATACTTTTTTTCTTAAAAGCAACTAATTTTTGCGCTCTATCATCACATTGAAATTCCATGTCTTCATTGTGTGTATAAAAAGCATCGAGGGTAACATTTAAATGGTGCAACCTTTAATGAAGAATGTGCTTCTGTAGCCGGTGTAACACACTTTATTACAAGAATTTTTGACACTACAGATTCACTGTATAACTCAGTCAAATTGTCGTCAAGACCTGTACAAGTTTTTGTTTGACAGAGCAAGTTTTAAAACTGGTTTGTATAATCCAATATCCATATTGATTACTGTTGGTAAATTTTCCCCTAAAACATATTTAGTTACATGTACCAGTTTCCACATGAACGTTAGTTGCGTTGATGAAATGAATCGTGCGTTCTAAAAGATGCAAGAAAAGTTCCTAAGGCGTAATTATACAGGTTATAAGGAATTCTGTTAAACGATTATACAGTCGAACCTTGTTAAAACGAACTCAAATGGACTTTAAAAGTAAATTTGTCTCAACAGTAGCTCGTTTTATTTGAAAAAAAAAAAAAATAGTTTAAGTGTAAGTACAGTAGGACGGGGATCGTAAATGTAGTTCGCTATTGCAGTAATTCGTTATAAGCGTGTCCGAATTAACGAGGTTCGACTGTACTAATGTTTAATCATTTTAGCCTGAAAATTAACAGTATTTTTAACTGCAAAAACGCACCCGAGGTACTTTTAAACTAGCTTATTCTGAATGCCAAAGTCAAAAATGAAGACTTCAGAATTTTTTTTTTTTTAAATGAGTTAATAAACAAATAAATTAGGTATTTTACTTTCAACTTATAATAAGAAAAGTAATAGAATATTAATCAAGCAAATTTACCAGAAAATTATCACAAAATACCCAAAAATTGAGTCAGAATTGCAAAAACTCATTACAGCCGCCATCTTGTATTGATGACGTCATACAGGCCGTCTGACACAAATTCAAGCAAAACACCCGGTGAGGCATAGTTACACAGGCCATAAGCAACATAATAGAATTGGTCTCACAATTTCCTCACGGGGGGGGGGGGAATTTCCCATGGAATGTAGTATGCCCCCTACTATTAGTGAGATTTAAACTGAGGTCCCCTTTGAGGCAGATGTCCAATCTATTTCTTTGCTTCGTGAGAAGCTGCACTACAGAGCTAAATCCTCTTTCAACTAAATACGTTGAGGGGAATGAGATGAGGAGCTGTTCAACTTTTTTCGAAAGTTGTGGGTAAGTACCCATAAGCTTCACCCAGGCAAGTTCAGAACCGTATTGCTTGAAAGTAATTTTTGATTCACAATCAAATTTCAAATTTATAAACTGTCTGCAAAGAGTTTTCCAGTTCATCCACATCTTCAAAACTAAATGGGTCTAAAATCCAGTCAGGAATTTGTAAGTTGATCAAATCTGCAAACCTTGATTCCATGTTCTCTTTTAACTGATCCAGATGATCAATAAAAATTAAAAATTTTTCTTCAGGAAGTTCATCATCCACGATTAAACTTTTTTTTACAATCAGAAACAGGATAAATTCTTTACGGCCAATATTTGCCTTGTGGATTTCGAATTTGGCAATGAATGCTGAAATTATGCTTTTGGCCCTGACGAGGTTCATCTTGTTTCCTTGAAACTTAATGTTGACTTCGTTCATTTTTTCAAAAATATCTGTGAGATACGCAAGTTCCAATTTGCTCTGTTTCAAATTCTCACTTAAAGCAGGATCATGCAAGTCGAGAAACTCAGCTACAGAGTCGAATACTTCAAAGAAACGGCGTAAACAGTTTCCTTTGGAAAGCCATCTCACAGACGTATGTAAAAGCAAACGTTCGAATTTTTCATCATTTTCATGGCAAAGCTCTCAAAACAGGCGATCATTGATAGCTTAGCTTTGATCTTGTTAATACCAGTAATGACTAATTGTAAGGTTTCATGTAAAACGCCACTCAATTTTTTTGTAGCCAAGAGTTGACGATGAATGACGCAATGTATGGTAATCACTTCTGTCACTTCTTTTTTAAGGTGTGCAAGAAATCCAATATGACGACCCACCATGGCAGGGGCACCATCTGCTGCGCAAGCACTTACATTTGTCAATGGAATTTCTGTTTCTTCAAAATAATCCTTCGTCACTTTAAAAATCGACGATCCCTTTGTATCAGTAAACAAAGTTCTGGCGAACAACATTTCCTCAGTTATCTCTTTCAGCTCATTAATAAACCCCACGTAAACTAATAAAATAGCTCTGTTATCTGTCGCAGTTGATTCATCAATCTGTAGTGCTAATTTACTTTGTTTCAAAATATTTATGAGTTTGCACTCAACGTCAGCAGCCATTTCATCTATTCTCCTGAAAACTGTTGTTACTCAGGGGGAGAGATTGACTTATCTTTTTACTGGAGCCCTCACCAAGCAAAATTTCAACTATTTTTTTGGCAGCCGATAGAATAAGAGATTCGCTAATCGTATGAGGCTTACCACATTTTGCTATCAAAAGAGACACTTCGTAAGAAGCAAGAAGCCCTTTGTCAAAATCTGTTGCTTGTCTTCTAAGTCAGGGCTTCGCAACCGGTGTGCCGCGGCACACTGGTGCGCCGCGACAAGGAACCTGGTGTGCCGCAGTATTTTCGAAGTTATATAATAAAAAATTATTAAATAAAAACAAGAAATCCGACTGCGTAAAAACCAAAAAAAAAAAAAAACTAAAGAGAAAAATGTATAAGCCCAGTAATTTAGAATGTTATTAAGTACTACTGTTGAAATAGTTTTGTAACAGTACACAGATAAGACAAATCATATATTCAAAAACAGAATAGAAGGATCAGCAGTCGGGACCCATTCCTTTGTGATTCAAGGAATCCCGTAAAATTTGAATGGGCCCCGACTGTTGATCCTTCTATTTTGCTTTTGAATATATGATTTGTCTTATCTGTGTACGATTATAAAACGATTTCAACAGTGTAGTTATTCAGTTGTACTTAATAACATTCTAAATTACTGAGCTTATACATTTTTCTTTTCAGTTTTTTTGGTTTTTACCAGTTGGGGTTTTTTGTTTTTATTTAATAATTTTTATTTTACACTTTTTAGTTAATTTTCATTTTCATTACTTTGTTATTATGATTAGGAGACGGTATATTTCGCAATCTTGTCATTTCATTGAGAGCGTTTGTTTGTATCGTGAGGTTTATTAAGTAACTTGCGGTGGTCTAAACTGCTGATAATTAGTCCCTTTAGGAACCTAACTCTGCTTAAAGCTACATGTGCTTCACCTTCGTCAAAAATGAGCGAACTTCAGTCAACCACAGCACAGCTATATAAACAGCCTGTATAACTCATGATGACGCGAAATCGGAAACGTCGTCAGTTAGATCTTTTCTTTCTTTTGGTGCTTAATTGCACAGGTATGTTTTGATGAGGACTACAATCTGTGTGCCTTGCCTCCCTTAGGCATGAGATGTATTTTTATTACACATATAATAAAACACATGAAAGAATTTACATCACAAAGATGAGACAGTACAACCAGAGCGAGGGTGGGAGTCGAACCCACTGCCTCAGGTGTGCCGATGTCAAGCAGTAACTCAGACCGTTCGGCCACCTGTTCGGCCTCAGTCAAATCTTTCTCGCGAAACTCAGTCCCTTGAATCAAGGCAAAAACATTCAATTAGTTAGAGATGAAAATCGAATTAGTAGACTTTCTTTCTTTTGGTGCTTATTGCACTGTTTTATTTTGATGAGACTACAATTTGAGTGTCTTACCTTCGTTACGCATCATATATTTTTTTATTACAGTACTGAATTCTTATAAAGAACACATGAAAGAATTTACATCAGAAAGAGGGGGAAAGTGCATCCGGAACAAAGGTGTCTTGACCCACCGCCTCAAGTGGGAGGAGCAATCGTTTAGACCACTCGGCCACTGAGGCCCCAATTAGTAGACTTAGTAAACAAAAAATTCAGGCAGTGAAAACTACCTGCATTTGTCGCACGCAGGTAGCGTACGACACAATGTGCGACACCCAGCTTGCGCCGATTCCAAACTGACAAAATGGCAACTGATTTTTGAAATTGTACTTTTGATTACTGTCATGTGTTTAGTGACACTCTCAAGGTTAAGACAAATCGATTGACTTAAGAATTACTGAAATTGGCCAAGGCGTTTAGCCTGTAGAACGCTACATAGGAACAGACATACATAGACTGATAAACACATTACCCTCCTTTGCGTCGCGCACGCGCAGTTGGGTAAAAAGAAAGGGACTTGATGTATATTGTTTTAAAGTTACGACCGAATAGCGTTTGCATCGTTCTGTAACTTCTCAATTCACCCAGTCGATCTTGTGCAATAAGACATACCCAAGGAGGGGAGAGGCGGGATTTGCTGCCTCACCTCTTTTAAGTTCTTGCGATCCAATTACTTTCAGTTTTTCAAAACGGATTCTAATTTCCACGAAATCAACTAATTATACAGAATTTTTTCTAAATATTTCTCAAACGGGATTGTCGCCCCTTCCCCCAGGTAGGAATCGTGCCCTCCCACCCAGAATTTTAGCCACAGCTTTAACTTTTGTTTTCCTCTTTTCCGGTTCCGATACTAATTTAATTTTATCGTAATTTCTCAAAGCTCGGTTCTGAGACTTGGCAAACTAGGAAATAAAACCATATACTGTTTCCACAATCGTGAAGCTCTCATGGAAAAGATCTTACCAGATGAGGCGAAGTCAGCTTTAGCTGAAATCGTGAAAATCGTGAATTTTATAAAATCGAGGCCGCTTAATTCTCTTCTTTTCTCTGTATACTTTGTGAAGAATTGAGTGCAGATCACCACTCCTTACTTCTTCAAAGATTCGCTGGCTTTCATGTGGTAAGGTACTATCAATAATTTTCGAATTGAGGGACGAGGTACGACAGTTTTTGATTTTAAAAAACGAAATGCAGTAAACCAGTTTGTTGCAAGACAAATATTGACTGGGAAAACTAGCGTACATGGCTGACATTTTTGAACACCTTAACAAATTGAATCGGAAAATGCAAGGACAAGGAGAGAATTTGGGTTACATGTATGGACAAGCTAAACGGGTTCAAATCAAAAATTCAGCTGTGGAGAGAAGAAGGAGATCGTGGCTCATTGGATATGTTCAAATGGACCGTCAACATGGCATGTAAAGGAAATGGCATGGAAGTAAAGCTGCTGAATGTGGTGGCAGAATTTAGCCATATTTCGGGACAAGTTCAAGCACTATTTCAAGAATACTGACATAGAATAATATGACTGGATTCGCGATTCATTCTCTTCATCTGCGGATGCATCAGTTAAAGACCTTTCTTTGAAGGCGCGAGAAGAATTTATGAACCTCAAGAGCGACCGTACTCTTAAACGTGGGTTGAGCGAAGTGTCTCTGGACGAATTTTGGTTGCTGGTTAAGAATAAGTATCCCACCATTTCTTGTCTTGCTATTGATGTGCTGATACCATTTTCAACGACATATCTTTTGGAACTCAGCTTCATAACCCTCACACTTATAAAAAACAGCAAGAGACCATCTCTAAAGAGCCTGTATCAAGAACTTCGTGTAGCTTTTTCCAGCATAGAGCCGAACATCGAACGTCTTTGCTCCTCAAGGTAGGCTCAAGTGTCTCATTAGTGTCAAACGGAAGTTAGGTGCTTGGTTTTAATTTCTTGCTTGCTTCTTTCTTGAAACATTATTTGATAAATCGTTTAACTGCACTGTGCACTTTGATGACATGTTTGACAGAAATGCGTTGAAACATATGAAGCATAATTTTCTGTTTAGTCTGATATAAGTAGTTTTGTTGTTCATTATCAACATCAATACATTCGAAATATTTCTTCTTTCTAAATTAATTTAAATACACTACGTTAGTTATAATTGTTTTATTCATATGAAAAAAGTCCCCCCCCCCGTTTTTTTCATTTGTGAATGATAAAAAATTTATATATTACCATTGCGGAATTAAGTGCAGTGTGCCCCGTTGATCTAGAAATTTTTTAAGTGTGCCGCAAAGTGAAAAAGGTTGAGAAGCACTGTTCTAAGTAATTCACCCACCTTTGGCCGTTCATCCGCTTTTGTTTTGAGGTCTTGAAAATAACTAAGAGGTTTATTTACTTTGTCACCATGTACTCTTTCATTCGCGAGGGCTTCATCGCTTTATTGCTAGAAAATGTTTTATCGCACAAAAGACAATGCGGAAACTGCACATTTTGTGGTGACGTGACAAACCCAAATTTTAAATACTCTGCTGGATACTGCCGGCACTTCTTTTTCAAATTCATATCGAACTTCCACACTACGAAACATGCACAATTAAACAGAAATTCACTAAATTAAATCAAACAATAGAAACTACGTAAGGAGGTTTATGCGCTGATTGCAAGATTCTGAATGACAGCCGATAAGTAAATGCAAAAATCCATTCCTACACATATCCATCCACTTTTCAGGCGTTAAATATATGCTGGCGCCAACGGTCAGACTTACAAGTTTTTTTTTTTCTTCCTCCTGAAAACGGCAATAAAATAAAAGATATTATTTTTCGCTTTTGGGATTTTTTTTATCCGAACAGATTTGATTGAGCTGTAAATCATACATGCCTTATTTTCTGGGAACGACTTTCTTTGATTTGACGTGCCATATGCTTGGTTCGGTATTACACAACATAGGTATTCTGAAAGATATTTCTGAATAGTGTACCGATTTGTTTCAATAAATATAGTTTTTGAAAGGTCAAGAATTTCCCATTACCAGGTATCCGAATACCGGTCGCCCCCCTATCGCCCCCCAGAAATTTATCGCCCCCAGGTTGGGAATCACTGGTCTAGGCGCTATGCGCGTCACAGAGATCCTGACGGACAGAGATCCGGACAGAGAGACTTTCAGCTTTATTATTAGTAAAGAAGATAATGATAAAGATAATGAATAATAGGATTCTTGTGAGTTCGTGAACAGCAAATGGGGTTCTTTTAGAGATTTAGAAATTTTGCTTTGCTGCACTAAAGTTGCTTTACTTCTGCTAAAATAATTTATTTTTATCTCATTTCTGACCTGGCTCAAAGTGACCCTAAATAGCAGAAACGCTTTTGACAAGGCTAATAATTCATTTTAAATAGATTAAAAAATATTTTTTTCTTATTTTTAGATTACTATAGTATTATTTAGGAGTATTTTATTCCGTTTTATGCCAACAAACATAATAAAACTGCCAAAATATTTTTTGGCGCAGTTTAAAATTGAGGATGCCTGGAGACAGAAAATTACAAAATAAATAAATAAATACAGTAAACCCTCGTTCTACGCGGGTTTATTTTGCGCGGTTTCGATGATACTCGGTTTAAGATTTGACACCTTTATTTTATTTTACGCGGATGAGTTTCGGTTTTACGCGGATGCGGCAACGCAAACAGATAACATTTTTCCCCCTTTCAAACCCAAACTCCGAAAGATTGCAGATTACTCTTAATCAACTGAATTTTGGCATGCTAATATTCGAGCTTGGGCCACTGGAGACATTTTACGGTGACACACAACCAAAAAACGTTCACGTTGAAAATTTTGAGTCATTCCTAGAGAATAGGAATGATCTTACTGATTTGTTAGTGAAGGAAGATTCTATCATGGAAATGTGTGACGCAAGGGATCATGGATGCGTTAATGCTCACCAAAAAATTGCAGAGAAAAATTCTTAATAACTGCCAAAAGAATATCATAGACAGTTCCTCTTTATAAACAGAACACGAAATTATTTATGTGTTCTTTTTGCATGTTGTGCATAAAAATCGATCTAAGTACACATTAAACTTATTATACAATTAGTTATCACTAGAATGAAGTTTTTTTTTTTTTTTATCTACCGAACCTAACCCCTATTTTAACGCTACTATTAGGTCTCAATTTACGCGGTTTCGATTTACGCGCCATTTCCGTGGAACGTAACCCCCGAGTAGAGCAAACCAGTTGTAGCAAGAGTACTCGAGATACTACGACGGGGCTTTCTCTTTTTCTCCCTTTTCTTTGAAATATAATAGTAATAATAGTAATAAGGTAAAATATATACATTATATATACAAAATTAAAAAAAAATCGAGGTTAAACGAGGGTCTACTGTAAATAAACTTCACATTCCTAAAACAGCCAGTGCAATTATGATTTTAAAAAGACTTTGGTTCACCTTTATCAGTCTCACCTACATGGTGATGAAGACAATATCTCGAAGAATGTAAAAATCGATTATCTACAACGACTCATGTCCTGAATCATAAAATCATACGTTCATTGAAAAATGCATTGCATATTGAGGTTATGGAAAACTAAGACAAATCTTTCTTTGAAACATTGTTGAGAACGAAACAGAGAACTTGAGCGAGGTTGTTTTGGGTCAAATCATCTCAAATATCAAATAATACTTACGAAATTCCATTTTGCTTTCACGAATTTGTGCTATCTCTATTTATGCTATGATTATTTTTCTAACATTTAAAAAATATATACCCTGTATTGTTGCTGTGAAGTCCGCCCAGTTCTTGGTCATACTCATCGAATATTTTTTTAACTATGAAAGTTAAATGACAAGACTTTTTCTGTCTTCTAGAGTAAGCGAGCCCCTTGTCCTATACAAGGCTCTGCTTAACCTTTGGTCATACATATGAGTTATTACAGTCAGCTCTCGATGTTTTGAAATCCCGAGGAATCGGCTAAAACCTTCGTATTAGCAGTGGGGTAGGGGTTGGCAGGAGTGGCTCTCGCCAGGGGCGCAGCAGTCAGGGGAACGGCGATTCGACTCATTTAAAAAAAAAAAATTTTTTTTGGATCATAGAAATTGAAAAATGTTTTAAAAAAATTTAAAAAAAAGTCCCGTAAGAAAGAGTTAGAGGGGATACATATATATATATATATACACATAACATGTACTGAGAAGGAACATTGGGCATCATTGAAAACAATTCTTAAAAAGAAAATAAGAAAAAAAAACAATGCTGCCTTTATTTGTCGAATCAACTAATCAAAATGTTCCCAAAAAAAAAAAAAACATTTTTTTTTTTGAGGCACAATGATCTCCAGTGACTTCCCATGTGGGCAACCCTGGGGGGGGGGGGGGGAGGCGCAATTTCTTTAGTTCGCCAAGGGCTTTAGACCCCATAGTTACGCTACTGCGTATTAGTATTAGTAGTTCGTGTTAGGGGTAGTTCCGACAGCGTACTCAAGAGTTTGTTACTTAGTGACAACTTCGAGTTAAAGGAATATTGAAGTTATAACACTTCAAGACGAGTTGACTGTTCTTACATTTTTGCGCATAGGTTATAAAGTGTTAGGGAATAATCCTAGAAATCGAATTAATACGAGTGAGGTTTAAAAAACATAATAACACGTCTCAACAACATGATGTGTAAAATGCTAAATTGTAATTTTGAATATTTCGTATTATTCCGGGCAGGGTTTCAGAAAGAGAAAAACTTCTCCCAACTACTTATATGATGCACAAAATGCATCCGTAATTAGTGAATTTTCTGACTATTCCTAATGTGATAAATAAATACCTTTGTACTGAAAAGTAAAGTAAGAAATATCAACGTCAAAAAAGCAAATTGCAGACATCCGAAAAGAGCTTTTATCGGATGTCTTTTCATCCATAAGCTCATTATTATTATTATTATTATTATTATTATTTTGCATTGAAAACGGCGTTCCTTTTAACGTCGAAACACGTGTCTGCAGCAATCTTCAATTTGTGCTTTTTTGACGTTGTTATTTCTTACTTTATTATTCCTAATGCGGTTTTGAAAGATTGTTATCACCCATCACTAGTACTGAGGAAATGCTTCCGGAATTATGGAATTTTTGTATAATGCGGAATGAGGTTTTGAAAAAAAAAAAAAAAACCACTAACCCATCACAATTATATTAAGCACAGAATGCTTCCAGTATTTTAGAATTTTCAGGTAATTCTGTACGACGTTTTGGAAAAAGTACAATATCTTCTCACAACTATATGACGGGGGAAAATCTTCCTTAATTTCAGATTTCTTTTATAATTCCGCAACAAGACCTAAAGTGTACAATACCTTCTCACAACATTTTGATGCACAAAATTCATTCGTAGTTTTGGAATTTTCAGATAATTCCTTATGAGATTTTGAAAAAGTACAATAACCTAGCATATCAATATGCTGCACAAAAGGTTTCCATAGTTTAAAAATTTTCAGATAATTCCGTAAGAAATTTTGGAAAAAATACAACAACTCCTCACAGTTGTTATGATAGGCAAAATGCGTCCGTAATTGTTTATTTTCGGATAGTTTCGTAATAGTTTTTGGCAGTGGTGTTCCCATAGGGTATGCTCCATATACGCCGTATACTCAAACATTTTTTAGACATATAACGTGTACCCTCAAGCTTCATAAAATTTCATACTATGACATATTATGTATATGATCGCATACATAAATTGTGCGTAATAGATTACTGGGAGTATACCCTCAGAAAAATTGATGGGAACATCACTGGTTTTTGGAAAAGCTGTAATAACTTCTCACAACTATATAATGCTTCCAAAACTTTGGAATTCCAAAAGAATGGAATTCTTTTTGCATAATTAGTAAAAATTAACTAATCTGCTTTCCCTGAAATATTCGTGCAAAGAAGTTCACGCATAACTTAAACAGAAGCCTTTTGCAATGATTATGCACGCTTTGATCATTGACTCAGTCGTTAGGCATCTGTAGAAAAGATTCAAACTAGGAAGCGGTAGAATTCAACAGCTGTTCCTAGTTCAAACAAAGTCAATGATTCATTTCCTAGCGTAACACAGCTGAACTAAACGAGCGTGTAAAACTCATTGCTGTTGCAGAATCGATTTTAAAATGTATTTTCGTCGACTGAAATTATTGAAGTAAGAGGAAATAATGTAACAGTTAATAATAGATAGCGTCATTAATATCACGGTTGTAACACTTGCTCAGTAAAATTAATGACTAAGAATTTATTTCCACTATCATTGTATATTCATCTTTGGTATGATCAGTTTTAATCAATCTGTTCTGATGCAATTTGTTCTTACCAATTTATTTAAAAAAAACTATTATGGGTTGACGGCTTTCAATTGATGAATTTGAAGCATAGTTATGGCAACGCATTGATTAGAATATATCGTGAATTGAGATTTTGATTTTCGTTTATTGTTATTTTTACTCATTTATTTGTTTGGTGGGGAAGAGGGGGTTAACTACTGAAAAAATGCCCTTTTAACTAAGAGACAATTTCCTTTGAATGCTTGAAAAATAATAAATAAAAGCAATATTGTGCAAAAATGTAATTGATTTACCAAAAATATCTTAATCAAAACTATTAAAAAAATATGGGACATTAAAAATTATTTAAACGTACATGAGAATGGAAAAAAAATCAAAAAATTAATTTACACTCTGCAGGTTTAAGAAACAGGGTTACAATTCGGAACTAGGAACCTTGTACAATTTTTTTGTGACAAAAGGATATTTCTCGTCAAAAAATCAAGGGGACAAAAAACTGAAAACTTTCTTAAAAACATGCTGTGACGAGTTTAAACTGCCACTTAGTCGTGCAAGTACGTTTTATAATGTTTCGCTACATTTTGATTTAAGTGCATAAATATCTTTCTGGATGAAAAATCCTTTGCGTAGAATTATTTATCTATGATACAAAACCTTGTTTCAAACTAGTAAAAAAAAAGCTTTCAATAATTTTTGATTGTCTAAGATATAATTTAAGCGCTATATTTAGCATCATAAACAGAGGAGTTTTATAGCAACCAATAGTTATTTTCGATTTGAACGGATATTCCCATTAAGTGATTTTATTTTAATGACGTACGACTCTGATTTATTTTTAAAAGGTCTATTTATGAATCGAATATAGTGAACAAGATAAAATAACATTACAAATTCAAGGACATTCGGGTTATAAAACAACAGTATAGTATTGATTATCGAATTTTCTTGAGATAATGTCGTTCGAATAGTTGATGAAATGATCAATAAAGAGAAATAAAGTTTTCATGGACGAGTAAAGCAAAATCAGATCGTCTTTTTACTTCCTTTTACAAAAAAGGAAGTATTGCATTCGCGAAAAAATCTTCACTCAAAAATCGGCCTTAATTTCCATTTTGCTCACCCCCAAATGAATGTTGAGGTTTTTTTCTCTCGACTCGACCACTCGTGTATAAGTGCCTAAGAACGTATAGACACACGAAATATCCATTTTAACGATTCCCGAGTTAATTACAACGAGTTTTATCTTGACGTCTACCCACGTGTGTATGTATGTGCGTATGTGCGGATGTACGTCGTATAACCCAAGAACGGTATGTCCTAGAAAGTTGAAACTTGGTGCGTAGACTCCTAGTGTGATCTAGTTGTGCACTTCCCTTTTTGGTTGCATTCAGATGTTCCAATGGGGGTCTTTTACACCTTTTTGGGGGGAAATTTTTGTTGATTTCTATGCAAACTCAAGTGGTGTTATAATTTGGCAAACACTTGCCGATGTATCGCCAAGCTTTTGGTCGCCAAGTTTTGTTGCCAACTTGGCGACAAATTTGGTGGTTTCTTTCTTTTTTTAAAAAAATCTGGTTTAAATTTTTCCACTATTGGTGATATCTAGAGAGTTAATCATTAAATCACATTAAAATTGCCAATATTAGGAAAATTAATCTGAATGAAACGTTTTTATTTTTGCTTCGGTTCGGATCAAACTTGGGGTGAAAGTAAGTAAAGTGTTTCTTTGCTTACTCCAAGGCACTATTATCATTAAATTAGCGTAAAAGGAAGTCATGTAATGCACACATTAGCTCGTTTTTTCTTCCTTTTCGCTAGTATTTTTAACTATATTCGTGCTTAAAATAGAAAAAAAAAATAGAAAGGAGTAGATCAAGTAGCCCTAAACTTTTCGATGTAAATTCAATCCCATGGAAAATATATTTTGTGAACTCTTTCCAATTTTGTTATATCTAATAGTAAAAACCATAACAGTTTTAAATAGCTAGAATGAAGTGTCTTCAATAGTTTCAGACGTTTCTTCTTCTAGCCGAATTCCGTAAGTTGTCAATACTTATAGTTCGTCAATGACTGTTATGTTATAAAATATGTTTAGACTATTTTACGATTATTAAAGACTTATCAAACTTATGAAAACTTAGGGGGTGTAGTTTTGATGTTTTCATAATGAAAAAATGCGAAACATTGAAAACAACTCTTATACAAAAGTTAGAAAGTTTAAGTAATTCCTTCAAAGAAGCTACGAATTTGAAATAGTTATTATAATATAAGCTAAAACTTTGAGAGCGTTCTTATATAGCAGGGGTTTTCAGCTTCTAAATTTTTCAGGAAAGTAGATAAAACCAAACGTTTACTGGCGAGCTGCAAGGTAACGAGTATCTTTTCGAGTGGGGATGCCTAGAATGAAAGTGGTGTATGTCACCGTAACTACGTTTCGAGTAATTGAAGTTTTTGTGTAACATCAGTAACAACCAGATAAAAAATCTAGGTGTTACATTTTGAAATGGTTTGACTGTATTTTTAATTATATAAAGGCCTAATTTTTTACTGTAAACTTAACTAGGCATGAAACATACATTCAGCCTGTATTATATAGCTTTGAGTGACTTACACCACTGTCATTCTGACCGTTATGTAGGATTTGTGAAAGAAGGTGTCAAGTTACATTCTGTTTTTGTATTTATTTTACAACTATTTTTGTAAAATAGCATCAGTTTAGTTTTAAGTAGTTTATTAATGCTTTAAGCATTAAAATATCAACAATTTTAACTGAAAAAGTACATTCAAACGTTTAGAGCTGTCTGTTGCAATAGAAGTGCTAAAAATGATAATGCTGAATCGTCTTCATTAATATTATTTTCGATCTCATAATAAAAAGTCAAGAGACATACATCGTCTTCATCATTATTAGTAATCGTCAAATTACGGAAAATTCCATGGAGAATTGGAAGGATAAAAGGTAGTAAAGTCATCATGTCATTTTTTTGTTCATGGAAAATGGTCGAACATAAGGGCACACCATCTCTTATGGTTTAATTTTTAAATGAACTGGTCTTTCTTTTCTTCCTGTAGGAGTGTTATCAATTTTTTTGAAGTCAATAAATTTTTGGAGAGTTTCTTTTTACTTTATCGTATAAACATCGTCTTTTTCAAGCCGTACCCATTGTATTTTAAGCCAGTTCACATTCATATTGCTTGTATTTTTATTTTTTTTCTTGCTAATGTTCCTCTCTAAATTTTTTGTAGAAATAAACTCTTCACGATTTATCTGGCAAACAATAAATTTATTTTTGCAATGGCAAGACTTCCTTCCACAATACCAATCATCAGGCATATCCACACTTTTCCCATTTGCAGTTACTTCTACACATCCAAAGTCTGAATCGTTTGGGAGAAATGAACACTCTGGCACTAGATATTTTTAATCAATGATTTCAATGTCTCTTACTCCACTTTAAACAAATCTCATTAAAGCCAGGGTTGTATTTATGTTACGATTTTGCCAAGAGCATGTGTCGCTGTATATTGTTACTTTTTTCTTATCTGCTTTATGACTCACACCACTGTCATTCTCAATCTTACTGCTGTTTTGGTAAGTTAACATTATTGGTGCTGCTCATTGTAGCTAAATATTAAACTACTGACGTGCACCTCCATCACACTGAACAGAGGAACTAAAAAGTAACATATTTCAATGCATAACCAAAATTTAAAATATTTTGACTTACAACACTTTTATTCTAAGCAGCGCATATATTTTCGAGTATCGGAATACTGGAACATCGTAATGAATTTTAACCACAAAATGAAAAACGAATAAAAACTTTGCCAAAAATATGTGAAATTTAAATGGAAAAACTGAGTTTTTCAGCTAGCAACATCCCACCTCGATGTCCACCGTCCAACCGCGGCTCATGGTCCAACTCGAGCTCTGGCATGGAGAGAGTCAACTGCAGGGTTGCTACAAATGATTCATTCATTTACAAAACACTATATCCAAAAGTAGTACACGTATAACGATGATCAGGGCCGCAGGGAGTCAAGGCGGGCCCCTTGTCAGTTATGTCGCCGGGCCCTTCTGCGCCCCAAAAAAAAAAGCGAAAAAAGAAGAAAAACAAAAAAATTAATTTGAATTTTGATCTCTTGAATTCAAATTATGTTTTTCGCAATCACGTGTGGGTGTGTATGTAGGTGTGTGTGTTTATGTGTGTGGAGGGGAGGGGTATGTGTGTTTTTGTGCAGGCATGAATGTGTGGGTAGTTGTGTCTAGGTGTGTGCATGTGTTTGTGTATGTGTGTAGGCGTATGTATGTGTGTGTTTGTGTGTGTGTGTGTGTGTGTGTGTGTTTACGTGCGTGTATGTATACGTGTAAGTGGGATATTGACGCAACCTGGAGACGGTTTTCGCTAGAGGAGCAGCATCGTGAGGCCGGCCGGCGCGGCGGGTGGTGGTGCTGGGCAGAGGGTGCTGGCGGGAAAATAAAATGATAGCTTTATGAAAACAGTCAAATGAAAGCAATAAGCAGTCGTGATTGCTCAAAAAGGAGCAAAAGGAGGAAAAAAAGGGCGGAAAAGAAAGGAAAAGAAGAAAAAATAAAAAAATTAATTTTAATTTTGACCTCTTGAATTCAAATTATGTTTTTCGCAATCACGAGTGTGTAGGCATGTGTGTTTATGTGTGTATGGGGGGTATGTGTGATGAGTGTTTGTGTGTGGTGGGAATGTGTATGTGTGTGTAGGCATATGTGTTTGTGTCTGTGTGCAGGCAGGAGTGTGATGAGTGTGATGGTAGTTGTGTGTATTTGTAGGTGTCTGTATGTATGTGTAGGTGTCTGTATGTATGCGTGTGTGTATGTATGTGTTTGAGTGTGAATGTGTTTGTGTGTGTGTTTGTGTATGTGTGTAGGGGTATGTATTTGTGTGTGCTCGTGTGTGTGTGTAGTTGTGCATATATGCGCGTTTGTGCAGCATATGGATGCGACCTACAGACGGTTTTCGCTATAGTGAGGAACCGGTCGACGGTGATGCTGCAGAGAGTGCTGGCGGGAAAATAAAATGATAGCACATCAAAATAGTCAAGTGAGAACAATAAGCAATCGTGATTGCTCAAAAAAAAGTGGGAGAAAAAAAGGGGGGGGGAATCAGAAGTGCTTAATAGAAAACAATTAACTCTATTTTAAGTGCCACAACAGTAAATAATAAAAGAATAAATTTTACTTAATCTCTACGTTTCCTCTTATTCGGAATCCCCCCCCCCTTTTGTTTCCTTTCTACCTTTCTTTTTCTTTCATCCTTTCTTTTTTTCTTTCTTTCTTTTGTTTTTTGTATGTGTCGTCGCTCCCCCCCCCCCCCCCCCCCCCAAGGCCTAGGCCCATAGTTTCTGACTAGGCTGATATGACCTATCGTCCGGCCTGACAATGATAAATATGTGAAAATAACCACTAATTCAGCAAGATTTGGAACCAGGTGGTAATACGAGTGCATTATTTGACGATAAAACTAGAAAAGAGTTTTTTTTGTGTGTGTGTGTGTGTGTGTTACGTTTGTGGCAGCGTTCAGCGTCGTCCTGATAAACTCATTACTGCCGCATGAATACTATCATCTGACGCTTTGGGTAGTGGGATACATAAACAAGGTCATGAATGTGCTCCCAAAGCACTGAAAGAACAGATGAACACCATGCACACTGCAAAATATTTGTGTAAGGTTACTAGGATTAATGGATGTAACGTTACACGAGTTCTGGAATTTTTTAAGTACTCAAGTTGTTGGTGGAACCTTGCACTATAGTTCGTGTAAAATCTCTCCTGCAGTCAAATTACTTAAAAAATTGAGGTTAAGTAATTTTAACTCAAAGCGCATGCGTAAAGGTCAGCATCGATGTGAGCTCGTCAATTTTTTTTAGCGAAACGAACACAGGCTTTCGCGGCTGAGCGATAAAAACTCTTGCTTTGCTAGCTGTCTGTTTAACTGACGTTGTGAGTTCGATTCCGCTAAGGTGTCCTGTGTGTTATTTCCTCCCTAAGTGCTATAAAAATAATTATTTGTTTATTAAAATAAATTTCGAATTGGTGTTAATAGCTATTTAACGATCCTTTCCTTATACGACCAACAAGCGAATATCACTTTTGCAATTTTGAGAGAAAAAAAAAAGAAAGAAAATTACTGTATAATGAAGTATTTATTTGAAAAATGTTGTTGTTTTCAGTGTTTTCTAGTGTTCTCAGACGAAATATCAACTAACATTTCTTAACTAATTCCCCAAAAATGTTAAAAATTAAAATAACGTTGGATTTTCAGAAAATTTCAGTCAAGTAACGAAATCTATGACTAATCCTGTCGCCATGTAATTTTTTAGTGAATATTGTTACAATAATTAACAGAGATAATCATTTTATTCAGCGAACTCTTTGTTTTTTATTAAAATACTTGCATTTCTTATTTCATGCTTTATTAAATATAAGCTAAATTCCTTCCATGTGACAAAATTTTTCATCCCCAAAATCAAACAAAATTCCTCGGAAAAACTCCGTGAGTGCATCGCATCGGATTATCTTTTTAACCTTGTCTGTGCAACCAATACTACAGCTGAAGCAACTGTTCCTGGAAAAACTGGTGGAAGTCGTGTCAGCGAATATATTTATGAAAGACACATCTCATGCTTAGAATTTCGAAAAAACGAAATATTGCAATTTTCCTCAGAATATATTTTAATTAAATTTCAAACTATTTGTTCTCATTTAAAACGATTTTTTCAGATGAAAACGTTGTTGCAAAACAGGGTTTCGATACAGTAAAATTTTAAGCTCATTTCTTCAGGCTTTTTTTTAAATAAAATTTTTGTAACATGAAAAAAGGTTCCGTGTTTTGAAAAAATGTCGCTGAAAGCAAAACAAGTATAATTGATTCAATAAAAATTGTAAAAGCAAAACTTGAAAGCAGATTTGCTGGTGATGCCACACCCATCCCAAGAATATTTGAGGGGATAGAAAGGTTCCAACCAGGGGCGGCAAATAGGGGGGTCAAGAGGGGGCGATCGCACCCCCAAATTTTTCAAGCAGAATGATAGAAAATGGGTGAATTCAATTTATGTAAGTCGGAAATCAATGTTCATTAAAAAAATCTCGCTGGTTCTCAGTAACTATTTGATGAAACTCGACACATTCCCAGACTAGAAAAATGTTTTTCGTTATTTGGATGATGACTTAGAAATTCACGAAGTATTTTTCGGCCTTTTCACGGCTAAATATTTCATACTTGTGTGCCCAGTGTAACGACGGTATGTCCAATATGAGAGGCTCGTGCAAAGTGGTGTGGCTGCATGGTTTTCTCAAGAAAATTCCTTGATATTTTACATTCACTTTTACGCTCATTTTTTAAGTGTATATTTATTTAATGAGTGTTCATCGCTTTCTTTTGCTAGAAACACGTTTCAGCTGCTCAATGCATTATCTGCTTTCATAGAAACTTCTTAAAAATTCATGTGCTTGTTGAATTAAAAAAAAAACATATCAACAAATACCTTTTATGGGACTCTATAGTTATGCAATCTCGAAGTGACACAAGATGGTATTCAAGAGTTAAAACCATAAAAACCTTTCTCTATAACTTCAAAGCAGTGATTTGACGACTGTGAGAATTATTACAAAACTATTCTTTCAATGGTGAAAAAACTCATGCCCTTCAGCATGTATGACTTCGTTTGAATTTTTATTCAATTTGTTTCTATTGCGGAAAGTGCTTTAAAAATGCTTTACTCTTTCAAAACATCTTCAATCCGCAGCCCTTAATTTTCGGACTATTCAAGCCACAGTTCAATCTACAATCGATCTGTGCGTTCATACTACCATAGTTCAATCTGCAATTGAAATTGAAAATAGATTTTACATAGATGCACATTTCAATCAATGATGAAACGTTTTCAAAAAAATTCTTCCTCCGAGGCAATTTTAAAAAGGCGCTAAAAAACGAAAAATCCACTTGATGATGTGAAGTCAAACACTGATTTTTTAATATTTTGTATGAAGTAATAGATTTTTTTTCGAATAAAATTAACATAAGATTTTGATGATAATTATTTTTCTGCATGGTTGGCTCTATATTATCTGGATTGGATTTTTTGAAAATGAAAAATAAAATGTTTCAATTATGAGTAAAATTTTTAGCACTAAGCAAGAAAAATTACAGGCAATATACCGACAGACCGGTTATCACATCCAGAGACTGCTGTTCCGTCCTTGTTGTGGACTCTTCAGCCTGGAATAGTGAATAACAGAGCTGGTGGTAGATGACATCTCATTGAAGCTGAGAGCGCCGACGAGACTAGATTATTCAATGATGAAAAATTAAGCTCCTCGCAATTTTTGAAGTTGCCTGTGTGATTTTGAAGAGCAAGAGTTAAAAAGTGTTTTCATACATAACTTTGTTACTTCAATTATTTCTTAACTATTCCAATTAGCTCAGCTGGTAGAGAAAAATTTTTGTTAGGTTACAGAAATATTTTCGAAGCACAATGGGCAAAAGAAAAAAAAAAAAAAAAAAAAAAACCTTTTCTATTTTAGCTGTACTGGCAAAACAGCACGACACTGGGCACTGATAGTAAGACGATTCCCTGCTCTTCTGAATTCCAAAAAACATGCATTAAAACTTTTCCAAAAGGTATGAAAACTTCAGTATCGAGATGTTTTGTATGATAACTTATTAGAAAATGAATCAAAATTTTAATTCCTTCTAGGCACTAATTTTTATTCATATTAAACCCATTTTATGACCACTTCCTGTTAGTTCATGTGTGTTTGTTACCGCACTGTGATAATACATATTTAAGAAACTCGACCCCCCAAATGAAATGCTGAAATGCCGCCCCTGGTTCCAACAAAATGTACTTAGAATGGGGTCGTTTCCAAAATTTTAAAAGTATTTTTTTCTGAAAGAGCATTCTTAAAAACATAGGATCTGACCATTTTTTAAATAATATGTTTAAGTTTAATATTTTAAAAAAATTACTTAAATCGTTGCGCTTTTATTGTTTATGCTTCTGCCGATGACATCACAAATGATGAAATGCCTTTCAGTGTTGCCATTCACAGAGCAAAATATTTAATTCGCATCTTTATTCACGTGTATTGGCAACGATATGGTTGATAGCAAGCGTAGAGCGCAATTTTAATTCGCTTCTTGATTATCATAACGTGGAAACGCGAAAGAAATATGCGCCAAAGAGCATCATTTGTGACGTCATCAAGACAACGCCGTGTTTGAAAAATTGGAAATTTAAAAAAAATTTATTAAAAAATAACTGTTGGGAAAATGAAAGTATTTTCTGGGTACATGTTATTATTATTATTATTATTATTTTGCTTATTCTATCAATTTCAGTGACTAAAAGTACTACTTTTGACTGAAGGAAGCAACCCCATTTTGAGAACACTTCGAACGACCTCCTTCGTTACATGTATTTCCCTAGTTATTTTTCAATTTAAATAGATTTTCGCTAAATTTTAAACGGTATCAATGAAATAAATAAATAAATAAAACATTAAGCGTACAGAAAACATTAAAGCGTATATAAATCCAATATGACTGGCGGATTTGCTGCGAGCTAACTTCGTCAGAAAGAGCTTTTGACGAATAAGCATTTGTTTATTTAATTTCTTTGGAACTGTTTATTGAGCTTATCAAAAGTTTACCAATAGCGCCTATTATATAAGAGAAGTTCAAATCTCTTCATTTGAAAGGTCAAATTACCACGACTGGCGGGGTCGGAAGGAAAAAGACCGACTACGACTCCGAATAAGAAAATTTTAGAGCCCTCAACTCCGACTTCACAGACATTGCCGATTGTGAACCTGAAGGGAAAGTGATCGACACTCCGATTTCGTCTCCTTTACATCTAACTAAATCAGTCAGATTTGACTCCGCAGTCGAGCGGTAGGTTATATATTTGTACAGAAAAAGCAAAGCTTTCGAAAGAATAGCAGAGATTTCAAATGTATTTTTAATTTTTTGCATCTAAAAGAAAAATATTCTGAGCAAAACATAAGTGTCTTTGTGAAACGGTCCGCTTCAGCGAAATTCCTAAGAAGCGCTTTAACTTTTGGTATTTCATACAATCTTTTACACCCATAAATCTTTAAAAATTACATTAGAACTGTTTATGCTTAATTTATTTATAAAATTTTATATTGAAAGGACTTTGTTCTAATTAAGTTCCACATTTTTTTGCTCCACAGTTATCTAGTTGATTTTTAAAAAATTCCACTTAAAATACCAATGGTTTGAAATCACTGAAATATAATGCCAAACATTGTGGAGAAACGAATTTGATACCGTTTTCCAAAGTTTCCTTTTTACAAAGATATATAATTTGTAACAGATAACTGTTTTAACACTGGAAAAGAAAACTGTTTTGATAGTTGAATTAAATTAAAAACAAAAAAGTGTAATGATATATGGGAAGTACACCAGCGGTAAAAATATTTAAAGGGTGAATTGGGGAAATTCTGAAGTCGCAACTGATTTGTTTTAAATAATGGCTACTACTTTCTTTTATTCAAAATGATAAACGAAAAGGTTTCGTTTTTTATCTTTTTTTTCTGCCAAGTTTATGAAAGTAATAATAGTAAGTATTTTAATCAATGTAAGCAATTTATTTTTAATGAGTTAGTTCATAAGTGTTGCATGTTGATTTAGTGAAAAACACTGTACCAAACACTTAGCTCCTTTTGTATATACTTGAAGAGAATTAATTTATTTTTAACCCGGACGTAAAAAAGGAAGAGGGATATAAGCCTAACGTGTATGTGTGGATATCTGTGTGTGTGTATCTATGTGTCTATGTGTGGCATAGTATTTCCTAATGGGATGAACCGATTATGATTTTTTCTTTTTCGCACAAAAGAAGATTTGATCGAGAGTATTCTTAGTGTTCTTAGCTAGGTCTCGTCTTTGTACGACTTTAATTGTCAGAGATATTAACTTAAATTTAAAAAAAAAAATCATTCTTTCGCAGTTTTGGTAGTGAAAACGTTCTCGCATATTTAAAGGGGTCATTTCCGAAATTTTAAGTATTTTTCTCTGAAAGAGCATGCTTAAAAGCATAGGATTTGATAATTTTTTAAATAATTTGATGAAGTTTAATGTTTTTTAAACAAATTTTAATCGTTGCGCATATTTAATTTTATTTCATTCGTTTCTGTGCATGACATCACAAGTGATGAAATGCCATTAGCGCAGAGCACACAATATTTGATTCGCTGCTTTACTCACATGTACTGGCAGCGATACTGTTGATAGCAAGCGTGGAGCACAATATTTAATTCACTTCTTAATTATCATACCGTGCAAATGCGGTAGACACAAGCGTAAGCACTCAGTGCGCCAGTCGAGTAGCGTGCCAATTTTCATCATTTGTGACGTCATAAACACCACGCCTTATTTAAAAAATTGGACATTTTAAAAAAGAAATAAAAATTAAACGTTTTGAAAATAAAAGCTTTTCCTCGCTCCATGATTTTTTTTTTTTTTTTTTTTTGCTCATTCTATCATCTTCAGTAATTAAAAAGTAATAGGGGAATGTGGGGCAAAGTGAAATGGTTAAGATGAGTGAGCTTTTTCAAAATGAACAAATTGGAAATTTGTTTTGAAAATTACAGTATATAAAGAAGGAACTTTGTATTTTATTATAAAACTTTCATTGAAACTTTTTTTTTTTTGATGGTAAAACTGCCTTTAAAAAAAAGGTGGAAATTTTTCACTTTTTTTTTTCCATGGGGCAAAGTGAAAAATGAAATACTTTTCGAATGAAATATTTTCTATTCGATTATGAAAAATATTTTTGAACAAAGTAATGAGAAAATAGAAGTATTATTTATTAAATGAAAATGTAATGAAACAATAAGCTAATCAATTAAGTAAATTTATTACTTACTACATGCGGAAAAATAAATCAGTGAATGAAATAGTAAATGAATAAGAACACAAGTGAAAGGATGAATTAATAAGTGAATTATTAAATGAAGGAATGTAAATAAGTTAGTTAGGTAATACGTAAATGAATACGTAAGTGATTTAGTAAATGATTGAATGAATAAACGAAATTAACTATTTCACTTTGCCCCATCTGTTTTGCCCCGCATGCACTTGACTAATTGTGAAAAATATAAACAATACAAATTAGCTAAATATGAATTAAATAAATACTGCACCAAGTATTAGAAGGTCCCAATTAATATTTAAAATGTTAATAACAAGAACTTTATCATTCGATAATATCAAAATAGTTTAGGATTTACAAAAAAATAATAAAATATAATTATTAATTATTGAAAATTGTTAGTATTATCATATGCTTTGATTTTCAGAGGCATTTATTTCTTCACTAGAATAGATTACACGTGTTACTACATATTTAAAATATCTCTAGATAGATGGCGCAAAAAGCAGAGTAAATGTTTCCACATTTCTCTTTGCCCTGCTATTTAACTTTACCCCACATTCCCCTACTTTTGACTAATGGAAACAACCCCATTGCGTTTCCCTTTGAGGTGGCGATAGACATTTTTTTTTACTCATTATTTTTTAGCTGCCCTGCGGCCGGCGTCGACCTAAGGCCCTTGTATTTACGAACCGACTCATCAGCTTAAGATAGCCATTTTGGATCGGAGCGCGTGTTTGAGTGGTTGTCTTTTCTGGCAAGTTATCGCATTAGGTGATTTTTCACTGCGAACAAGTATTTGTGGCAGGTGAATTGTTTATTAAATAAAATATTATTTTTGGCCTATTTGGCAAAACCCGAAGCTTTTCTCTGGTAACCCTAGCTCCGCAACAATGAAAAATCCGTTCCAAAATGGCTAAACTTATGCTGATGCGTCGGCTTGTTTATATAGCGGCTCTATGTCGACAGCTAATTTTGACGTTTAAAAATATTGTTTTAAATAGTTTCCGGTTGAAAATTAGTATTTCCTTCAGTCACCCTACATAGCCAAATTTAGCCCTGCCTCCCTCTCCTTATTTTAATAATGCGGCAAAAGAGATACGATCGTTCACACCAAAATGCAACAAACATAGTGCTTCAAAGCGAATTTCAAAAAGCTAATTAAAACCACGTGAGCTTATATAAAAGGCGACAATATGTTTCTTGTAAAACAGAAAATAACTATAATTCAGCTAAAATGGGCGTTCAAAACAGATGATTTCGAAAGAAGGATGAAATTAAATCCGTCATTGCATAAAACAGCCGAGGTTATACATTTCATCTTACATGTTACGCAACTTAAAAACAAAACATGGAAACAATCAAACCAAAAGAAGTTATGAGAAAGAAAGTAAAATGTCTGGATGTGTCTAAAACTGGTTTTGCATTGCAAGGTGGGTTTTTTGATGTAACTGTGTGATTTAATTCTGTACTTGGAAAATAATAGGATTTTCAGTAATTATCTTTTATAAATATTCTGAACTACCTCAGAAATTGATTTCAGCGAAAATAGATACTAGCTGCAAAAGAAATCCTATTCAAGGCTTCAAGCTAATTAAAGATGTTGTCTTGGTTTGGAAAGAGACCTTGTTTTGAAACAATATTGCTTATTGTTTGGCTGTTATATCCGCTGGCTTTCAGTTAGTTTCACTTTATAATTGAGTGGTTACCTTTGAGCAGTAATTTTAACTACTGATGGAAATATTTTTGCTTTAGAAGTTCCGCCATTTTTCTCTTTTGTCTTCCACTTTTAAAACAAAGTAAAGCTCTATTCGATGCGTTACATTTATTTATTTATTTTCGAAAAACGAACTGATTTTGTCTTGTTTTTAAGTGAGATATTCCTGCTCAAGTTTAATGTGAAGTCAGTATAGTCCTGTAAAATTGACGATTTTGATCCGATTTCAAACAACCTTACTTTTTTTTTCTTTTCAGTTTAACTGTATTTTTAACATCATAATTTGTAAAAAGAATGACATTTCGTTCGAAAATAATTATATCTGCGTACAAGTTGGTTATAATTGAAGTTTCCGTTTTTGTATCTACGTAAAGCTCGCCCTAATTGACGTAAGCGTTGGAGCTATGTAACCTGTGATTTTTGACATCCCAACGCCTGTAACATTTTGCATTAATTATTGGGTTACTTGTAACCAAGTAACAAGAGCTTTTTTTGAAATTTCACTATGCTTATCTTTTTATTCGCATTTAATTATTCACCACTTACCATCATGTAGATGGTGAGTAACCCGGTTCATTGTCATTGTGTGAAAAATTATTTATATTTAATATTTAAAAAAAATTTGAAAAAAAAAAAAGAGAACCGTCTTCAAAATTGCTCTAAAAAGTGTAAAACAATTTTATTCTTTAAACACTATCGATAATACGTTTAAACATAATTTTTAAAGTTGGCGCAAAAAAAAAAAAAAAAAAGGAAAATCCAGTGTAACCATGCTTCGTTCATATTTTTTCAGAAAATCATCCAAAGCTTCATTCAAAATTATCACTACAATTACAATTAATATTACTGTTGTATGGCACCAAACTTTTGTAACAATAGGTTTTATATTTAATCATTTAATAAGAAAATTGCATAAAATTTACTGTTTTTTGACCATAACTTAATTTTTTAAAGAGCAAATATGGTCAAACAAAGTAATGAGACCTAAGTTGAGCCATCCCCTATCCATTAAAAAAAGAATAATCAAAATCGGCTCACTAAGACGCTGTGAGTGGACAAAAAAAAAAAAAAAAAAAAAAATCATCAAAATCGGTAAATTGGTTCACTAGGTGAGACGCTGTGAGTGGACAAAAAAAAAAAAAAAAAAAAAAAAAAAAAAAAAAAAAAAAAAAAAAAAAAACCATACGATGATATGAACTGATAACCGCCTTCTTTTTGAAATCGGTTAAAAATTGCCCTCATTTCCAACTTCATGAGAGTATGTAATTCATTTTTTAGTATTTCGTATATTACAGTGTAACTTAAAATAATATGATTCATTTCTGTTCTTTTTGAATGAGCAAAATTATAGCCTATAGAAATAATTATCAATTTGATAGAAAACGAGCTGATGTTGTGCATCACATGACTTTCTTTTACTCCAATTTAATGTAATTTCCCCATTACTGGCAATTTTAGTGTGATTCAATAGTTTACTCTCCAAATGTCACCAACAGTGGCCGAATTAAAACAGATTTTTAAAAAATTTAAAAAATCGCCTAATTTGTCGCCAAGTTGGTGACAAAACTTGGCGACCAAAAGACTGGCGATATATCCCCAAGTGTCCGTCAAATTATAACACCACTTCAGTTTACATCGAAATTAGCAATGATTTCCCCCCAGAAAGAGGCAAAAGATCCCTTTAGAAACACCCGAATGCAGCCAAAAGGGGAGGAGCACAACTAGACCCTACTAGGAGTCTACGTAGCACATTTCAACTTTCTAGGATTTACCGTTCTTGAGTTATGCGACATACATACGCACATCCGCACATACGCACATACATGCGTACATACAGACGTCACGAGAAAATTCGTTATAATTAACTCGGGAATCGTCAAAATGGTTATTTCGCGTGTCTATGCGTTCTAGGCACTTATCCACGTGTGGTCGAGTTGAAAAAAAAACTCAATATTCATTCGGGGGTGAGTAAAATGGAAATTAAGGTCGATTTTTGAGTGAAAATTTTTTTGCGAATACAATACTTCCTCTTTTGTAAAAAAAAAAAAAAAAAAGTAAAAAAGAGTGCTAAAAAAATTAAAAAAACACGTTTTAAAACTTGGTTGCAATGCTTGTTGGGAAAAACTTTAAATTTTCAAAAACCTATTTCTGCATTCATAAGTTTTTATTTGTACTTTAATAAGATTTATGTACTCATTTATAATCTCATGATCGTTTATTTTAAGATTAAGGTTTGTTCAAAAAATCTGCAATCAATAGTCGATAATTTGAATTTATTTTTGTTCCATATATAGATTGTAAACTGTACGACATTGATAATAAACACGCTTTAAGGACAAATCAAATCTGCAAGTATTTATTTCTTTGTAGCGGAACGTGTTCGCTAAGGCATTAACTTAAACCTATCAATGTTGATGATGATTCATGTTTGGTTGATTGAAAAAGTAAACATGCTTCTTTAAAAGTCCTCTTTAATTTTTTTTTTCTTCTTCTCTGGCTTTTAAGATGCATCTGATGACAACAAAAAACTATTTTCCAAAGCGAAGATATATTACTAAAGGATAGTCATTTAATCATTGACCTAACACATTAAATAGAGCGAAACTTTTAGTAACATTGCATTTAAACGACATGGTTAAAAAATGATAACATGAACGTATAGCCCTCGAAACCTTCCCATTAGCAAAAAAATAAATAAAAAATGGTGAGTAAAAAGCTCTGAAATTCTTGACACTTAATTAGAACCTGCTTCAAGAAAGCTTAAAACATTTCTGATCTTTCGAGTCTTTTTTTTTTTTTTTGGCTCATTCGGTTTACCTGGAAATGTGAAATTACCAGCAGAAATATCCGACATTTTCCGGATCACTGAAATTTAGGATCTGATGATGAAGGGTGAAAAAAAAAATGTTTTAGATTGTATATACATGTTTTACTTTTATCGCCGATCTGAAATATTTATTTTGAAATGATCGAGGCGAAAATGCTTATTAAAACCGATGCACTTTTTTCTTTAACCTTGTCCAGCCGGCTGGCCCGACTCCTAGGTTAGGAGACCTATGTACCAGCGCCTTAGGCGGCAGATTATAGGGGCTGCAAATTTCATGATTTCAAAATGTAAGGAAGTCAAAAAAAGAAAAGAATTAATTTGAATTCTGAATTCAAATTATGTTTTTCGCAATCACGAGTTGCGACAGGACTGAAGTTATTGTTTCTAGAAATGACTCCTGTCCCCCAAGCCTGTCCCTTATCCTGGGTAGTTACATATGTATAGTTGTGTGTGTATGCACGTAGGCCTGTGTAAGCATGCATGTGTGTAGGACATGGACGCCACCGCCCAGGAGAAGTGGATTCCAGGGGACAGTGCTCAGGACCAGAGGAGCCGCGCCTGCAGAGGCCGGTGGGAGATGGTGCTGCAGAGGCCTCTGGTCCAAGCTGAAAAAGGAACCACGACATCAAGGACGGTCAAGTAAGAACAATAAGCAATCGGGATTGCACAAAAAAAAATGAAAAACTCAAATTTATTCCTTAGTTTTTCTTTCTTTTTTCTTTACAGCGCAAATTGCAGCAATACGTGAGAGTATGCTTTAATTGAAAAAGACTAGGGGACAGAAATTTTCAACATCGCCTGGGGCGGCAAAACTACTTGAGCCAGCCCTGCCTCTCGGTTAATTTTATTTCCTTACTGCAAAAAGTGTTATAGTAATTTTTTTTAAATATGCAGTCGAATCCCGACTTACGCGAGGGATGTGTTCCAAGACACCTCGCGTAAGTTGAAATTTCGCGTTGTGGCGAAGTGTGTGTGCAAAAACTTTTATAAATGTACCCAATTATTTTAAACACTTGTAAACACCACCTAAAACTGTTTAAAATAATTTCTCAACTACATATTACTGTTTCTTGCATAAAAACTGAATTTATATTTGTATTTTAAAAGGAAACCGTTTTATTCAACCCAAAATATTGCTGCGATGCACAAAATCAGTGATCAATGGGAAAAAAAGATATAAAATAAACCAGTACGGGGTATTACATGTGTACTGTATGTAGTAAGAAAAACAAATGACTATAGTTGCAATGTATATAGTAGATCCAGTAATGATATTTGTAACTTAATAAAGTGAAGATGATGATGATTTATGCTGCTTGATCCAACCATTATTCTCATATATTTTTAAATGAACAATACAGTTGCTTCACTATTTTTTTATAACGTTTCCATCTAAGGTAACACCCCTCTTCCTGATTTCTTAAATTCACAATACAAGAGCAGCTTCCATATTCATAATTTTTGCATTTTTCCTAGATACTACTCGGTGAACTTTTACGGATCTCCTTTTCTTGACTTTTAATTGTACATATGGAAGATTCACTCATACCTAATTGTAGTGCTACCTTCAGCGCATTTTATAGTTGTTCATGCATGTAACCTTTAGTTTTTCTTTAATTATAAGAAACTTTCTCTTTTTCTTCCATCTTCTTAAACTTTAGATGAAACGACGCTCTTATGTGTCGTTATATTTCGTCAACATTCACATTTAGAATGAAAAAAAATAATGGAAAATGAGGAGTATTTGTATATGCGATGTTCAGACTAGTACGATGTGGGAACGTCCGCTCTCAGTGATGCTAAAGGGATGAAGGTCCATTCACGGGGGGGGAAAAAAAATTTTACTAGAAAATAACAGAGCCGATACTTACACACCGCAATTCCCTTCCGAAAGTTTTCGTGCTGCGAGCGAGGAATTCGCTTTAGATCTAAAATTGTTTACGGGGGGAAAAATCGCGTTATAACCATTTCGCGTAAGTCGGTTCGCGTTGTAGCGGGAGTCGACTGTATATATCCACCAAATGACCCACCAAATGACCAAAGAAATATAAAAACGCCTTTAAGAGTTGTTGATGGTTGTAGAATTGACGTTCGAATGAAACCGTTTTATTTTTTTGTAATTTTTCATAAATAGATAAAAACAACGTAAGTAAAGTTTTTTGTCGGATGTTCTTTCATCAAAACACTGACGTCTTCTGTATAGAAAAAAGGGTGCTTTTGTATCCCTGAAACAGGTGCATGCCATCCTGACAAATTGGCGCATGACTCCGCTGTCTCCCATGCCTACGACAGGAGTGATTTACCAATTGGATGAGACCCTGAAGACAGTTCAGTCTTTTTGATCCAAACCAGGGGTCTAGAAACATCTTATTCAGCACCTCGAAAGGTGTTAGCTGCAATGAAAGCTCAAGGCACCTTGTGATCACGACAGGTTTAACGTCCACCAGTCACCTTTAGCGTACATGGAGGGTCTTTGACCGAACAGTGTGGATTTGAAATTCTTGACCCTTCGACCACGAGCCCGGCGCTAAGCCGATCAGGCTACCTCGACTCTCACCCTGCCTACTGACATTCACTGAAAAGTGCTAGATATTTTTTTACTCTATTCAAGAATGTAAAAAAAATAATTTCTAAAACCAGTCACTCCATGACCGTCTAATACAGTAAAAAAGGCAGTTTGAGTAAAAATTTAAATAATCTATTTGATGAAGAAAAAATATAATGTTTTTTCTAATGTTTACTTATACAAGTTTTATTCTAATTTTTATTTCTATAGGAATGCTTTTTTTTCCTTTTACATAATCGGACACGACCTTTTTAGATTGCGTTTCATTTAATTTTTTGAAAATTAAGCAATTCTACACAAAAATACTGCGAAGAAAAAAAAATCTTTAAAATTTGAAAAGTAATTACTGATTTTTACATTTAAATTAATGTAATATATTAAACTGAAATGATTGAAACGAAATAACTTACGTTTACAAACAAAGTAAGCTTCGAATTTAGAAATCATTACATTTTTAAATTAAAAGCGAAATATATTTACATTAAACTTAAATGAGAAACATTAAAAAAGTAATTTTGTCGCCTCCACGAAAGAGAAAATTAAAGAATTTCTTTTCATTTGCAGAATGCGAAGAAAATTAATTTTCTTCATGTTCGTTTTGTAATTCTCGCTTTAGCTCGGATCTCGATAAAAGGAAATATGTGTTTTTATTTTTTAGAAAATGCTTGTGAAGTAGTGCGTGTACTCACTAAGGTGAAAAGAAATAAAAGACAGGAAACTGTTTTTGGGCTAGAAGGGTTGAAAAATAAAAGTCATTTCACTCGACGTATGAATTGACCGCTAAGTTAATAGAACACAAAGAAATAATAGAAATTCAAATTTGGAGTAAAATATAAAAACAAATGATTTATTCGTCCAAAACATGCGGTTAATTGTCTTGCTTCCTGAAACAATCTAACCTATATTTTCATTTGTAGCTAACGGAATTCTTTTGTGATGAAATAAATGTGTGAGAGAGAGGAAAAAAAAAGTCAAAACATTTTTTTTCACTTAGAAATATATTTATCCTGCCCTGAAAAGATCATTTTATTGGTTTTTATTGATTTTATGAGATCAAAAAACAAGACATTTCGACTGGAATATCTATCGCTTTATTGGTTTTGATTGATTTTAAGGGATAAAAAGTAACTGTCGATAGTATAGCTTACCAATGTATTTCTCCACAGCTCTTCGTAACTAAAGAATCTATTAGGAACTTCAAAAGTTTTCTGTTAAAATCCAGAAACCGTCAAAAACAAACTCAAAGCAAAACTAAAAAAATAGGAAAAATTAGATGTGAAAAGATTTATAATTTCTGAAAAATACAAAAGTACATATCTCCAAAACTAAACGAGGTTACTGTATCGTTTACCAAACTCGATTTTCTATGCTAACACACACAACACTCTCTCGCTCAGGAGACTAAGGCTGCAAATTATATCAGATATACTACCTTGATACGTAACGCCACTTGGCGAGTGTTGACTTCGCACTTACAGTTGTATCACTTTACTTTATGCTGCTATGAAGTTTTATAATCGCAAAGATGCTGATTTAATATTTTGTTGGAGAATGATGACTGATAAAAACATACATCCATTAACTTGGCGTACAGGGAAGTCATATGATGTCCATATCAGATTTTTCAAAATTTATTATTAAATAAATGCAAACAAAAAAAAAACGTTATTTTTAAGTGTCACATCTGGACAGTTTTGAAAAATATCAGTAGAGTGACAGTAACCATAATCTTTGTTAGCAGTTTTCTCATAATTAATAAATTAATGCATTTTCTATGAAACTATACTGTTGTTGAGAGAGCAGTTAAATACTTCATTTTATTGCCATTAATATTATTTAATAACTTGAATATCATTGTTGATCATAAACATTGTTTAAAACTACGTAAATGCTGCTCAGTTTTAATAAAAGTGACTAATTTTCCAAGCACAAACTTACAGGAATCAAAAACACATATCTTCTAAAGGAACAAAAAAAAAAAAAAAAAAAAAAAACTTTTAAATTTTAACGTTTTGCATTCAAATTATGTTTTTCACGGATTGCGACAGCACCCTACTCGTTGAGTTTCTTGTTTCTGCAAATGGACTAGAATGGAAGTAAAGAAGAAATTCGCATCCGTCATATTATGACTGGTGATTTTCTAGATTAGGTAACACGAATTATATATGTAAAAAAGAAAAGAAAGAAAAAAAAACTGGTCTTTAGGATGCCGTGATAGAGATATAGTTATTATGGCAAACTTGCACTCATTATAAAGAATAAATTTACAGTGTATACCTAAATGGTATTTTTATTTCTTACTATCATTCCCGTACCCGGCATTGCTCGGGTAATGGAATTAGCAGGGGTTAACAGTGCTTGGTGCACATAGTTTCGAAAATCCCCTGTAATAATTACTTATTACCTATATTTTTTTCTAATTTTGGGAGGATCCCGGGGCCCTGGACCCTATTAACGATCCTAACGATTTAAAGTATTCATTATCTTTGTAAACACAAGCCATCCACATTTTTTTTTTGTTATACCTATGTTTAAGCAAGAACTTCTTTGTATACAACGTTTTTAGTTTTTTTTCTGGTGCTAAAATTATTAAGCTGCTTGATGAACTGACTTTGGAGCAAGCTACATAAAATTGGCCGTGTGAAAGAAAGTCTTCTCTTAAATCGATCCCTGCTACTTTTAATGTCTGTCCTTGTGACTTATTATTGGTTATTGCAAAGCAAACTTTTACAGGAAACTGCACTCTTCTAAATTCAAAAGGATAGTCCGCCTGTGATGATGCTCTTAAAAACTTCGTTTGTAGTTTTGAAAAAATAAAAGCAAAAGACAGAAACATTATTATTTGACTTGAGAAAAGCCTTGAATAATCACGTGAGAAACAAAAACAATATCAAATTCAAAATTCGCTATCGACCAAAAGTTGAGATGAAGTACTGAATAATGATTTGAATGGAGGAAAGAATCTGAAAATAAGGGATTTAAATTTCAATGACAGGTTTTAATTTCACAGATATTAAGGGGTTTTAATTAATTTCTCCCGAACTAATTGATATTTCTAAAAATTCATTCTTAGTGGATACTTTCGTAATCATGTGGACATGCCTGCCAAATTTCAAGTTTGAGGCTTCAGCGGTATGGGCTGTGCGTTGATATATATATATATATATATATATATATATATATATATATATATATATATATATATATATATATATATATATATATATATATATATATATATATATATATATATGTGTGTGTGTGTGTGTGTGTGTGTGTGTGTGTGTGTGTGTGTTACCTCAGGACATTGATTTTTATATATTAAGATTAATCTTAAATGATAGGGATTAGTTATCGGGAAATTTTTGTATTTATACGAACTTTTGCTTTTTAAGTTCATCTGTGTTGATTTTTTTCCTCAAAAAGCGTAATTTTACATCCCTCCCCCCTTTTTAAGCACTTTTATTATACTTGGCCTGATTGTCATGGAGAAATCTGAGGCCTGGTTTTGTTTATATCTCTGCAACTAGACCACTTAGAGACTTCGGGATTTCACTAAATGATTTGCTTGATCTAAAGGTACAACTTAGCGCTGAAGAATTAAAATTCTAAAATAAAATTATTATTTCAGTTAGTATGGAAAACAGCAAATATTATGTAATTTCCCTATTAAATGTTTAAATATAAAAACCATTGTTACAAATTTTGTTCCCTTGCAACAGTAATGTTAAAAGTAACCATAATGAAAATTTTGAATCAAGGCTTCTCTGAAGCAAGCATGAAATTAGCAAGCGTAAATCCTTGAGAGGAACAAGGATTAAATTTTACCGAGCATTTATATGAAAAAATAAGGTGAAGTTTCGTGAGGATAAAATTACTCTATTTCTGAAATACATTTACCCTAAAAAGAATAAAGTAAAGAATTTTTTTAAAAATACCAAGCACTTTTCATAATGCACTCAAAAGGACAAAATAACTTTTCTGGGTCAGAAAGGACAGTTTAAGAAAAGTGCGGTTATAGTCATTTTAAACCAAACTTTCCCAATAAGAAAAATATGCATGTTTTAACACCCGAAGTTATGATTGAAAGCTTGATAATGATAAGAAAATCTCTTCATGACTTGAGCCGCACTTTTCTTCGTTTGTGGTGTCATTTCTTTGGAATTTTCGAAAACTACAGGAATTCTTAATTTGTTCTTTCTGACCTAGAAAAGTTATTTTGTCCTTTTGAGTGCATTATGAAAAGTGCTTGGTATTTAAAAAAAAATTCTGTTATTATTAAAAGTAAAATCTGCTCAAGGTAAGCCGTGCGAACGATTTGTAACCATAGCGACGAAATGTTGTCATCTTAATAAATGATTTAAACATCAAACTGGACTTATTCTCGTCGTCATGGTAACGTAAAAAATCAGAGCAACATGAATCTCGGTCAAGTGATCTTGATAAGCATTTCGTGATTGCTCAAAAAAAAAAAAAATAAATAAATAAATAAATAATAATAATAATTATAATAAATACAAATTCAGTTGCAAAAAAATGGTTAATTTTTTCCCATATGAAGCAGTGAAAAAATAAGGGACGTAAGTGGATATTTTCAAGTTTTGAGTAAAACGCGTTTAAAGATAACGTCCTAAGTAACCATTCATTGATTTTTTTTTTCTAAATCATGCTGTACAGCAGCACCGACCAGGGCTACTAGTACTATCTCTTACCCCATGACAAAGGAGAGGTTCCCCTACTATTTGTACTGGTTATCTCCAAATTTTTAATTTTGATACTTACATCCCTTTGCTTCTCACTGCCTCAAATGTTTAACTAACAACAGATTTTTTTTTACTGAGTTGGTTTTCGTGAAACTAAACTTCCATTTTCTCCCTGTAATTAATTCCGTAATTGTTACTTAACACTGAAACACAATATTCTTCTGCCCATACACAATTAACTTTTGAAAGAAAATATAATTCCACAGAAACAATCGGCAGCTCGCCGCATGCCATTAGAACAAATGATCCCTATACAAAATACCATTCGTTCTCAGACGAACACGTGATTTTTTTTAAATTTGCTGACAAGGGAGCAAAATTCTGCATTTGCATATAAATAACTTATCGGATGCGAGTATGTAGGAAATACGCTTCGGAACGTCAGAGTTCGATTTGTATTCTTAAAACGCGTGTTTGAGTCAAATAAGCTTCCTTTCAAGCAAAATAAAAGTTTATGGTGAAAGCGTGTAAAATTTACTTGCAGAAAAATGTTTGAGATTTTTCGGATGGAAACTGAGGAGAAATAAAAGAGAAGCCGTTTTCGTGCTATCATAAAATTTTAAAGGTTTGTGCTTTAATGTAACTCGATTTCTTGAAGGTTCTCTTGGAAGAATGCTCCACCTAAAGAATAAATTATTCTTAGAATGCTTTTTAATAATATGTGCTTCAATATAATAGTGAATTTGTGACTTTTTGTCTTATTCAGAAATATATGGGAACCACGACTAAAAATGAAAAAGCTTTTTTGTTTTACCTTTAAAAAAATACTTGATTGGATTTTTTGAGATTGACAACGCAAGAGCCTTTTAACAGGCTATTTTACGCCAAATGCTAATAATGTTAATAATAATAAGAGCAATGGCTTAAGATATTTTTTCGTTACTACCCTCCCCCCCCCTCTCTTTCTCGTAAAAATCAAAATACATCTTTAAATGCAATGTCAATTGATTTTATGGTTACTACGAATCTGATAAAATAGTAAATGATTTGACTTTCTTTTCTTTCTGAGTTTCTTCTTTTTTTTTCTTTTAATGAGACATTGAAATCCAAAAAATATTTTTTAAACCAATAGCTAAAACAAAACAAAATTAAATAAATAAGTAAAATTAAAAAAAGAAGAAGAAAGGAAAAGAAAACATTGTTTTAAAACCTACCTGCAATCTTGAATTGAGAACACTTATTATCAGAACCAAATTCATTTCGTTCATTTTTCTTTCCTTTTCTTCTTTTTTTAAAAATTTGATTCAGAGTATAGGGTCTTGGAACACATTCCTAGAAAGATTACGAAACCTATATTAAACGAATCTAAACGTAAGTTCTGATTCATAGTCATAACATTCTAGCAGTTTTATTTTTAAAATCAATTTAAGTATTTATCTTTCTCGAAAATATTTCAAACAATAATAACTTTAATGATAGTTATGATGTTGGTTGCTGAAAGAAAAAGAGTGCGGTTATGTTTAAATTGCATGTGGGAGTAGAACTCGTTTAGGAATAAATTTCAAGTGCATTGATTCTTCCTGAGCTCAATAAAGAACAGGAATCACAAGCTTAAGATCAAATCGATGTTGCTTAAATGTATCACGCGATGAAAAGTTTTAAAGTACAGTAGAACCACATTAGTCCAGACTAATAGAGATCCAGGTCGTACGATTTAATAAAAGTACGGATTAACCAAAATAACCTAGAATTGAGCCAAAGTTCCACGGCCGTGTGCAAGGGGGAGGTTTAACCCCCTCCGAAAATTTTCAAAACAATTACAAAAGAAGTCTCAAAAGAATTTCAATCTTTCATTTGAAAAATGAAATCATTTCTCACTATAATGAAAATACCCACTTACCCCATAGTGAGGGGACCCACTTACCCCTTATAGCAAAAACTCACGGGGTAAATGGGGGGAGTCTTTTTAAACACTTATTAATGATATTTTATTCAAAAATTCTTGTTTCTATATGCACTTTAAGTTAAACTATACACGAAAGAAATGATCATAAAAAAATAATAATGATAACTAACCAGGAAGCACTTCTTTAAAAAATATTGCTTAAACTAGCAAAAAAATATTTTTCAGATTTTTTTTCTTTTTTCTTTTTTTTTTTTTTGGACTTAGTTTTATGACATAGAAAAAAAAAATTCTACGAAGCCCAAATATATGCAAAATCAAACACTGATGAAAAAAGACATGATCAGTGTAAAAAAGTATAAAACCCATACTCGTATTTCAGTTTTAGGGGGGGGGGGAGATCCACTCCCCCCAACCAACCCTACTGAAAAATTGCACAAACTGTTGCTGTATCTGAATCTTCTTGAAAATGTTAGTTGTTTCATTGGCCACCACTGTGAAGTGAAACGTTATGCAACATTTACTTCTCTTAGTTTCTTTATTATTAAGATTTTAAAATATGAATTAAAGGATTTTGTAATTAATAGATTTTTATATTGCACATTTCCTGAAGTGGATTTTAGTTGTTTTTTGATTACTGAATTGTTAGAAAAAGACTCTGAATTTGAAAAAAGCACGATATTTTCTATCATTGACATTCTCTTAACTGCCACTCGCTTTTCATCAATTTTCCAAAATAAGGAGTCCCTCTAAGTGCAATTTCTTGAATTCTGCAAAGGATATTTGTTTCTGTATTCTTTAAATGCTTACATCATCTGCTAAATTTGCTCATGTTTAGGCCTCAAAAAGCAGAAATGTCTCCCCCTCATTTAAATAATGCGTTAAAACAAAGAGCAATAAAATATACGAATGAAACCAATTTTGATTGATAATATAGATTTCACACGAAATGTATTTGGTAAAACCCTCCCCGAAGCAAAAGTCTTGTTACGGCCATGCAAGGTGGATAAACAAACAACAGCTGAGAGTAAAAATTATATTTTCGTTTCAAGAGAATGGAATATAAGAAATATTCCATTAAAGAAAAAGACTGAAAGAAGTAAACACAGGATAGTTCTTTCAGTCTTTTTCCGGTCACGTACATGAGTGTTTTTCAAAATACGGAAAGAGTTTTGTGTGAATACGCGGTAAGAGAAAAAAAAAAGTTTTTTTTTTTTTTTTGGGGGGGGGGGGTCTAGTTTTGACAGAAAAAGCTTTGAAATATATCTTACCCTATGAATTTTCATAACAATTTCTTTTTCTTTAAATCAGGCTTTTGGATGCGGAAACCACAGTTTGAAATTAATAGCAAGAAAACCTAATTAAGAAAAGCTGTTGTCTCGACATGAACAATCTGATCCTTCTCATTGATTATAAGGAATGTTATTCAAAAGGTAATTTATTTATTTCATTTATGTTTTACTAGTGGTATCCGCACGCCTTTGCCCGTAATAGAAAAGTAAAAGGTCATTTGATTCGCCTGTATATATACAAATAGTGGATGATGAATTTCTCGCCAATATGCTATGTTTGCCCATGTTACGGTTCCACGTTATGATAATTTGGTAATTTACTCGCCTACGTTGTGATAATTTGCTCGGTGAAAAGTTCTTAAAATTGGAATAGAAAAAGAACAAAATTGAATTTTCGAAAAGTGCACACACCCATGCTATAAACTAATTCTGTGCGAAATTTCATGAAAATCGGCGGAACGGTCTAGGCGCTACGTGCGTCACAGAGATCTGGACAGAGAAAGATCCAGATAGAGACTTTCATCTTTACTATTAGTAAAGTTTATGAATGGTATTTCATTTTTCCCTTTATGAACTATTATTTTGTTAATGGTTTGGAACACAAGAAATAAAAATAGGCATATTATAATTGTACTATTAAAGCTATATTATTAAAACAGAGGGATACACTACACGGATGTCGAAAGTTTCGGTACATACCTTAAAGAATTTCTTACAAAAACGAGCTATATTTTAAACATTGGTTTCACGCGCAACAACCGTGAATATCATCAAGTAGAAGTAAAACTCTGTTTCCTGTAACATTTAAATCTGTTGAGAATGAAACACAGTTAATTTCATGTGTAATGAAAAGGAAAAACAGCCCAAAGATACAAGACTGTTTTTGAGGCAGTCAAACGTCATTCGAGTCACCACTCCACTTTAAAGTAATCAAGACCTCTGTCATTAAAATCGAGACTTGCAAAATCAGAAAGAGGCAGATTCTGCTCTTGTATTTTACAAATTCAACTTCAAAACTATCCTCCGAGGGAGTCGTTTTTTTAGCACAACGGGTTTTACAATATAGAAAGAAGAAATTCAACTAAATGTGATTTTTTTGAGATTATTAGTAGTTAGTAATTGCAATACTGGACCAATAGCGGTATTTGGTATTTTTTAAAGCGTGATATCGGAATATTTGACTAAGAAATTTCTCGTAAAAGGATTAAAAACATACTCCTTTCGCTGCCGTATTTCATAATTTTATTCAAAAAGTGTATTAACTATGAAACTTTATTGTGAACAAATATAAGTGAAGGGGCAAATGTTTTAGTAAAAAACCGATAATGGTAAGAAACATAATGCAACTATTGAATTGTCACTAAGCCTGGAACTCATTTTAGTGCAAAAATTTCCTGCAGTTAAAAATACTTTTTCTGAATTCCCGCTGGTCTCTGGTACTGTTATTAATTGCTTGATACACTACTTCTAATTGTTCTTTACCGTTAAAAAGTTATTTACTTTCAAATTATTCGGTCTCTTGCATGCTGGTTTTGGATTTATCTTTGTGTGTGTGTGCACATTTAGTTTTTTTTTTTAATTTCTAGCTAGTTGTAATTTCTCTTCGAGAGATGATTCATCCCAATATTAACATCGTTTTCAACGGCTTCCTCTTGATCAGGATGTGTTTGCACTTGCTTTTTGTCAACCCCTTAGTTTGAAATCTATATATATAAAAATGAATGTTTGTCTGTATGTCATCCATGAACTCAAAAACTACCCGGCAGATTTGGCTGAAACTTTCACCGTTTGTTATTTTTGGTACTGGAAATGTTTATAGACCAGTTCGAAAAAAATCCGATCGATAGTTCCTTTTTTATTCCAATTTCAGTCACAATCCATTGGATAAATACGAATAAAATTATCGGCTGCAGAAATTAATTCGCGTGAAAGGTCTCATTGATAAGAAGTTAGCTGTTGCCATTTTTCTTGAGTTTGAACAAATAAATTCTTTCTTTATTGTTTTATGTCTTTTCATGCAACGGGGGGATTTAAAACTTTTTCTATTTGATATTTTTAGCGATTGATTGATTTTGCAAACTGCGTGAGTACAAAATTTGAGTATAGTCACGGCTTCACTTGATACCTGGACCGATTATTATGAAAATTGCTATATATATATATATCTATATATATAATTCTCTTACGTGCCGGCAAATGAAGGGGTGAATTTCTAAACCTCTGTTGGCAACACTTCGCCGATAAATCATGTAAACAAACTTCTACGTTGTTTTGAAATCTTGAATCACAGAATACTCAACGAACTTTTTTTTTTTTGAGATGAGTTTGAGTCGGGCTGTGGCCCATTTCAACCTTAATCAGCAAAGAAAAGCTCAAAGAAGGCAGGAAACCGTTCTTGAATCCAATTTAAGACGAGCCATTTCCAGAGTTGCATTCTCTGATTCGCTGCCGATAATTTTTAGCGGCTGGGGAATTTTCAGTCAGCAGTTCCTTCAACAGATCAGGTGCGTCACACAATGCCGGTAACCGCACCTTTCCGTCATGGCAACATTTAGTATATTTATTTGCAGTATTACGCTCTTTCTGCCAATAAAGAGCACCACAAAATTCGCATTCTTCACACATTGCTCCACAATCATGTTCATCGGCAATGTTGTTTTGAACGCGTAGGCGCTTTGAGCGTCGTCTATTCTCTGCTTCAGTACGACAGTTCAGTTCAAAATGAATAACCGAGAAAGAATTTACTTTATTCCTTTTATTCTCAGCTGAAAGGTTTCGCCAAATTTGTTTAGGGTTATAGTAGTTTTAGTATTGTGCAAGCAAAGTAGCCTTGGCGAGTTTTCGCGTTTTTAGTTAAACCATTTTTTGTTCGTGACGTGGCAAGGATTCAGAATAACAACAAGAAGGACAAACGTTTGAGAAAATATGTTTGGTGCTCTCTGAGCCTGTTTTTAGTCATGGCCAGCTCTATGTGGCATTATCAAGAACAAGATCTTTTGAAGCAGTGTCAGTTGTGGCTCCCAAACGGGACATTTTTAATTGTGTATATGAGGAAGTTTTCTCAGATTAGAATATATAAGAGTGTAAATATGTAAATATATAAGAGTGTAAATAATGTAAATACATCCCTCGGGGGAGCCTGTAACCCCTAGAGGGCGCGTCCCCAGGTGGCGGATAGGGGAATGCCTTCATTGGTTTTCCAATGGGTGGTAGAAGGGAAATAAAATACCTTCCGCGGACCAACAGGTAGAAGTGCAATCTCTCCAAAGCAATGACAGACACTTTTGTATCTATAATGGTAAAGTTGTGCACATTGCCAAGGCAGTCATCTTACATACAGCAAAGTTAAACTGTCGAAAATCTGGCTAAAGCAGACAAATTAACATTATGAACGTAATTTTCATATTGGTTAAATGGATGGTGACCTAAATGCAATTACCAACTTTAATTTTTACGGAAAATTTTAGCTAGGCTAATGTATTGGCATACAGCGAGCGAGCGAAGCGAGCATGGATCGCGAAGCGATCCACAGGGAACTGCGTAAGCAGTTCCGGGGGTTGGCGAGCGATAGCGAGCAGGGGGCGATAGCCCCCTAGTATATATATATATATATATATATATATATATATATATATATATATATATATATATATATATTTCCACGGAGAAGGTGCATAATATGCTCATTGAAACCACTCGCCACCAGGTGGCACTGCAGAGTAGCAACTTCTGCCCCGTTCAACCGATTGTCATGAAAATCAGTATAATGATGTATTTTTTTTTGTTGGCGTAGCAACGCGCGTCGGGTACAGCTAGTTTACAATAAAATAAACAAAATTTGAACTTTTACCAGGCGATATAGGGGAATGTGGGGCAAGTGAAATAAGATAACATACCTTTTTCAAAATGAACAAATTAGAATTTTGAATCGAAAATAAGTGTATCATGAAAGAAAAAATATATTTTATATATATTTTTTTTGGCATGCCGGAAATTCAAATTTTGAAGCATGCCAGATAATCTGGGTTTTATCTCGAAAAAAAATTAAAAAAGAGTGACCTTATGGGTTAAAATACACTTGGCAAAAGCCAAATGCCGATTTGTTTGCTCTGTTCCTATGCATTTATATGTACAACTATGCAATCTATTGAAAGTTTGATTTGAATCATATGCAGCTCTATTAAACTGGTTTTGCATGATGATATGAAAACGTTTTGGGGACGCGTTATTTGAAATTTAATTGTTTTTAAATTTTTGAAATACCGATTTTGAGTTTAATTATATAAAATTAATCAATTGCGAAAGTTTCTAAAGCATTTTGAAAAAATCAAAAAAGTCCTATTTAAATAAAGAAAATCTGATTTAAATAAAAAAAAAATCCTTTTTTTTTTCAAAAAAAAAAAAAATCATGATTTTTTTTCACCCTGATCATTATCATTTTTATTATTATATTTCAAAATTGATACTATAGGTTTATGGTAAATAAAATAGGAAATAAACAATTTTGATTCGAATCTTTTTAAATCCTCATAAAGACTGCATCAATTGTAGTTTTCACTTCCAAGCGAACTCACGAACTTCAGATTGCTCACTCAGGAATCGGATCATGAGACTGATGCGCTGCCGACTGCGATATCGAGGCTCGTTTTTTCAACGAAAACACGCATGTAAAGGAGCATAGAAAAGCCGCGCATGTGCTGTATTCCAAATGTCGCACAGTGGAGTATTTGACTGAAAATCCTGGCCAAAAGTCCAAAATTAAAAATTCACCCGATTTTTATGAAAATTTATTCCATGATAGTTGACTAACTGGTGCATCGATCGGCACCTGTTTTGGAAACTTGAGTCACATACAATTGCTCATAGCCTCGGTGAAAGATGAGATTTCTATAAGAATTTTCGCTTTTTTGTTACGTTTCAGCTTAATTATTACGTTTCAATGTAGATTTTTTTGTGGCTTTCTAAATGAATGGAATTGAACCAAACCAATTTTACGGTATAAAGAAATGTCAGGGCTTAGTGCTAATTATAAATCAAAGTAAATATTTTTATTTTCTTTTAGTGAAAAAAAATAAAGAAAACTTGGTACGTGAGATTTTTAAAGGCTTTTCGCCTTAATTTATAACTAGAGAAAGCTTTTTAAATGGGTGTCGGGCTTGGTCGGGCTGTTTTGAAAGTTGCATCGTATTTGGCAAAGTCTCTAGTGCTAATTTCAGCAAAAAAATCTTCCGCCTACAACTGCCCTTTTTTTAAATGATTTTTTAAAAAAAAAGTGCATAATCCGATCTTTTTGTGACAAGTCATGATTTTAAACTGAATTTACCTACAAAGATTTAATAAATTTGTAAAAAGTTATCATAAGTACTACTGAATGAAAAGATCGACATATTTGAGCGCACAAACAACAATAAAATTTCAGACACGAGTTTCATGGTTACGAGAAACCGCTTCATCAATGTGTAAAGATGTAAGTTATGGAATGAGAATCATCCAATTAATTTCGAAAACGCTTACCTTTATGCATCGCTAAAGAGATTCACTGCACCCCTAAAACATGTGTTTGCGTTGAGTTATGTTAATTTTCTCATGTACGTTAATGAGTTAATAAATTAATTTATTTTGTGATCTCGCTAAGAAAATTTGCTCTTCCTTAAAATTGAGATAGATTTTAGATAAAATAAATAAAATATTTATATTTTTTCAGATCATTGCTGCAAATAATGTGCCGGGGTAGGGGGTCTTTCCCCCTTATACGTAGCAAAAGGGGGAACCCCCCCCCCCCCATTTGCTAGCGTTAGGAGACAATTGTAATTGTCTCCTAACGTTCCTACGCTAGCGAGCTATCCATATTTAAGACATTTTACCTACTCATTGTGAAATTAAAGTTATATAAAATTTTAGTTCCAAATTTGTTCGTACAATTTTTAGCGGGACACATCACACGATGTAAAACTAAGGATCGACCCAAGGTATGAGTACAATATATACAATTCAAAAACAAAGAACTTTTGAATATAAATTTTCGAGTGTTTTTACAGTTATAATATCCTAGTTCATTTATTTATTTTTTTTTCAATAAAAAAAAGGTTCTTTGTAACCCCGAAACCCTTGTCTTTAATTCTTTTTGTGCATGATTAACTCAGGGTTTTAATAATTGAAACCAAACGAAAAGAATAAAATTGATTATTTCTTTGGTTTCAAATTATTGTTTTGTACAGAATACTAGGATTTTTTAACCGCTTTTTGCTTCCCCCCCCTCGAACAGTGCACTTAATTACATATCTTCAAAGGAAAACAGCCATTCGCATCGAACATGTTTACTTATCACTTGGCTAAGCATTATTGGCAAAGAGCCAACCGTGGTATTCATTTCGGATCGAGTGAAAATTATTGAAAATTTTTATTTCAACTCATTGAAAAAAAATTCATTATAAATCAGTGAAAGAACATAGCTTCACCGTTTTCGCTGTAAATGAAGGTAAGGTGTTTATATTATTTCCTGAAAAAGTTTCAGAGCCATAACATAATTAGAATATTGGATGCAAGAATTTTAGTTTACATGGATTGAATAATTGAAAAAAGTCGAAAAAGTGACCTCCATTTGTAAATTCTTAGAAATTCGGTTAATTACGTTAGAATTTCAAACAAACCATAATCTTGAAGAAAATTATTTTTCCTATCTAGTGATGCATTGGGTTTTTTTCTACGTTTACTAGGATCGTTTTTACGGTCGTAAACATGCAAAAGTCTAAACCGTGGATAAAATATTAAATATTTCATTTTCTAATTCAAATTTTAAAAATCGAGTTTCAAATTGTAACATCAGACATTTCAGACAACTTGTATACCAAGTTTCATATCTATAAATGGGATAGCTTCGCCGTACAGCGCACAAACGCACACAAGGGTGTCGCCTTCAGAAGAGTGAAAATTTCAAACTAGTTTTGGCCAGGATTTTCAGTCAAATACTCCACTGTGTGTCGGTGACTGTGTTGCGAAATGAATGATTTTTCCCACATTTCATAAATGCTCAACGCGCCTAAAGAAATTTTCACTTCAAAAAAATTATCTGATGCAGAAAACTCCGAAGTTTCGATGGATATTTAATTTTAATTTATACGAGCATTTTTTCGTCCTCATGTTAATGAATTTATGCAAAAATGTAGATTAAAATTAAATTAAACTTATAATTAATGATTAATTGACGAATTTGAACATAAGAATCCGATCACAGGAAGTGGGTAAAAGTTAAGTTGCAAAATTCCTCCCGAACAGACAAAAACCAAACCAAAGTTAATAAAAACATGGTAATAACATGGTAAAATGTCGATAGAGTTACATTTAGGGGCAAATGTATACCCTACTGAGTTCTTTTTGTCTAGAAGCTGCTGCTAATTGATAAAAATGTCGATAGAGTTGCACTTTGGGGGAACTGTCTAAGGAGTTACATTTGTTTCGAAGCTGCTGGGAAAAAGAGAAAAATGACAAACAATGAAGCTATAGGCGAAAAATAGCCAAGTGCAATTTTTCTCTCATAGCCTCATTTCTTACATCTCGTTAACACGTGCATGCACTTTTCATTGCTAATTTTGGGCCAAACAGCGTTTGATTTGTTAAAATTTCCAATCTGTGTCACAAAAAAAAAAAAATTCGTGCGCATATTCATCGATTTATATGCATTTCGAAGATATCAAAAAAGAGAAAAAAAAAGCAAAGTAAGAAATCTCAGACTGCATTGGCTATGTGTGTATTTTTCTTGACCTTTCTCCCGGAAACGAAGGCCATTCTTATATAAATTATCACTGATTTATTATCCTTATTGATTTTATCCTTCCCTCGATTCTCCGATCTTTTGTTCTCCGAAATATTGGTTTATTGTGCATAAAAACATGTAATTATCATGGCATCATCCGCTTTACGATGGCAATGTGTAGAGTAACTCTGGGAAGACGTGTTGAAATTCCGATGCTGAACTTTTCGATCCGACTTTTGGGTCACGAAGAAACCACTTAACCTTCAATTGGCGTTTGTGTGAGAGCTATATATAAAGTAGGTTAGGAGGGAGCCTTATTCGTTACAATTTATTCATTCGTTGGAAAGTTTGCAATTTTTTCGATCTTGAAAGCTCCAATGCTGCATTTTTTTACTTTCTTTTACAATAAAAAAATTTTGAAAAAAAAAATAGAACCGACTTCAAAATTGCTCTAAAAAGTGAAAAATAATTTTATTCTTTAAACACCATCGATAATACTTTTAAACATAATTTTTGAAGTTGGCGCAAAAACGATCGATAAAATCATTCACAGCGATAACTCAACTACAAGTATAAATTTAACCACGTCTAGTTTCTTCACTACCACATGCATTACGCATTGATGACAGCATATTTGAGTAACGATATAAATGTTCCGTTCCTAAGTTTGGATGATTTTTTGATAAAAATATGAACGAAGCATGGTTACAATGGATTTTACTTTTTGTTTTTGCGCCAACTTCAAAAATTATGTTTAAAAGTATTATCGATGGTGTTTAAAGAATAAAATTATTTTTCACTTTTTAGAGCAATTTTGAAGTCGGTTCTATTTTTTTTTTTTTCAAAATTTTTTTATTTCATTCTTTTTAGTGTAAATGTAGATATTTCAGTAAAAGTAAGAAGTTACCTAGTAAGAAGTGCGGCTCTATATCACTGTATTGCTTTAGAAAAGCCTTTATTCAAAATTATCATTACAATTACTATTAATGTTACAGTTATATGGCACCAAACTTTTATAACAATGAATTTCATATTGTCGCGTAGATGAAGATAGCGAAGACAATGTGAAAGCCAAATGAAGCGAATACTCGTTAGTCTCAACTCGAGATCTTTATTCAGAACCACTAATGAACGTTACATCTCCTTATATACAACTTGAAAAAGTGCTGGAACTTTCCAGACTTGAAAAGATACAGAAATTAATAGAACATTCGAGAAAATACGGGAAACAGTAGAAACGAAATTTTAGTAAAATTCACTTTGTCCTAGTCGGGATTTGAACCCGGGTCGCTCGTGTGGGAGACGAGAATTCTACCACTGAGCCACCGTTATCCACGGATGAAAAGTGCGAACTTCGCTACAATATCATTTTAATCATTTAATAGGGAAATTTACTGTTTTTTGCCCATTACTTTTTTTCTAAAGAACAAATATGGTCAAACAAAGTAATGGGACCTAAGTTGACCCATCCTCTATCCATTAAAAAAAGAATCATCAAAATCGGTTCACTAGGTGGGACGCTATGAGTGGACAAACAAAAAAAAAACATACATACGGTATGAACTGATAACCGCCTCCTTTTTGAAGTCGGTTAAAAATGGAAGTATTGTATTCGCGAAAAAATTTTCACTCAAAAATCGACCTTAATTTCCATTTTACTCACTCCCGAATGAATGTTGAGGGTTTTTTTTTTCCGACTCCACCGCACGTAGATAAATGCCTAAGAACGTATAAACACGCGAAATCTTCATTTTGTCGATTCCCGAGTTAATTACGACGAGTTTTCTCGTGTCGTCTGTATGTACGTATGTGCGGATGTGCATATGTATGTCGCGTAACTCAAGAACGGTATGTCCTAAAAAGTTGAAATTTGGTACGTAGACTCCTAGTGTGGTCTAGTTGTGCACTTCCCTTTTTGGTTGCATTCAGATGTTCCAATGGGGGTCTTTTACACCTTTTTTGGGGGAAATCTTTGTTGATTTCGGGTGTTTCTAAAGGGGTCTTTCGCGCCTTTTTTTTTTTTGGGGGGGGGGGGGAATCATTGTTAATTTCGATGTCAACTCAAGTGGTGTTACAATTTGGCGGACACTTGGCAAATTATCGCCGGTCTTTTGGTCGCCAAGTTTTGTCGCCAACTTGGCGGCAAATTTGGCGATTTTTAAAAATTTTGTTTTTAAAATCTGGTTTCAATTTGGCCACTGTTGGTAATATTTAGAGAGTAAACTATTGAATCACATTAAAATTGCCAAAAATGGGAAAATGACATTAAATTGGAGTAAACGGAAGTCATGTGATGCAGATATCAGCTCGTTTTTTCTTGTTTTCAGCAGAAGTCTATCATTAAAATTCTTTTATTAAAGTTGACAAAACGCTATTATTGTCCATGCAGGGATGCCCGGAGCTTAAATTTTTGGGAGGGTGAAAATTCTCAAATCGCCGAATGAACTCCAAATTTCATGAAATGTTGATAATTTAGCCGAATGGCAAGGACCAAGGGAGGGGAGATGGGGGCTGTCACCCCCTCCTTGGACGAAATACAGGAACTTTCTTCAGGTATATTTTCGATATTAAAGTTCCAAAAACGGCATTTTTATATAATCTTTGATGGAGTTAGGAGAATAAAAGTCCTTCCCCGCAATTTTTCCGGAGTTGAAGTCTTGAAAACGCAATCGTAGCCCATCAAGTTCAAGGGCTCCACTTGGATATTTTTCGAAAGAAACACAACTGTAGAACACCTTTGATTACGTAAAGGTAAAAGATGGGGTTCAGTAAACTCCTTCAAAAATTTTAAGAAATTGAAGTTTCAAAGAGTAAACAGTAAAAAACCGCCCCCTCCTTGAACATTTTCTGGATCCCCTTTGCCGAATGGTGAATATTTTGCCGAACAGAAATCTAAGTATTACTGAATGATGGTAATTTAATGCCGAATCGTAAGACAAAATGGTCGGGTAAGGACATTTTTGTAAGTTCACAGTGACCTCTCATGACTTCCATCGGGTGCATGGTATTCGTTCTAAAATTGAATGAAGAAAGAGAACTTCTCTACTTTTTGCCGTTCGCCTCTAAGGTTGCACATTTATATTGTTCCTGTGGTCTTATTCTATTGTTCCTCACAGAGTCATGTACAGATCCACGATTGTTAGGAGAGAACGTTCACCTGCGAGTAATTTTTGCAGTTAATGTAACAACTATAAGTGGTGGCTACAATGTTAATGGATTGGGGGTGTTGTCTGTCCAAGCTAATAGAAGCGGGATTCATTCTTTCGATCATATTCTATTTTTTTACTGCAGTGAGCTCGTTTAATGGTAAAAAGTTTCCAACTGTGAAAGTAATTTTATCCCATTTATCACTTTCGGCCGTTTTGAGTTGGGGCTGACATATTTGAAATAGTGCTTGTTTATTTATTTTTCAGTCAATTTAAACGGAATTTAGAATGATCATCAAAGTCGGAACATTACTCAAAACGAATTTTTTAAAAAAAACCCTCCCGTTGATGAATCTATGACCATATGCATTTGCAATTGTTTTCCAATGATTTTATCGAAGTTCAAAATAATCATAGGAGTCATGACATTTTTTGAAAACGATTTTTAAGTTCTAGATAGAACGACGGGTTCATCCTACTGACGCTGGTACTGAGAAATTCCCTTTGCGGTCTTTGAAATACCGTTGCAATGAACGACATTCAAAATATTCGAAACCTCCTTCCTTAAAAGAAATTCTAGATTAGAAAAAGTCGAAAGGTGCAAATCAGAGCTGCTGCAAGGAGGTAGGTTTCGGGTTAAAAAAAAGAGAATCCTTAATATTATTCCATATTCGTAATCCTGGTACATTAATTTTGCATGCAAAGACTGCTATGACCCCCTCTCTCACCATCACCCACCACCAAACACGCCAGAACATTGTGGATTATTATGACTAATTTCCCAGTTTATCTAGGAAAAAAAAGTCCTCTTTAAATGGCGATAACAACTACAGCTGAAAAAATTACTTGTTGAACCACAATTCACTTGAAGTATTTTGAATGGTCGATCACACTAATAGAGAGATTAAACATGAATACTTGCTTGTTATTTTGTCACTTTCAGCAACTGTGGCAAAAAGGAGGCCATTGAATGACAAGGAGGGTAGAGTTTTAATAAGACACAAGAGAGAGGAAATAATGCTGAAAGTACCGGTGGGGGGGGGGCACAATCTCGGGGGGCATACGGAGCAAATGTTTCGACGGAGACCTCAAGAAGGTCCATGAAAGGCATTAATAAAGAAACATAAATTCAGTCAACATTTCGTGTTATCAAATTGTTATAATTCATTGAATATGAAATGTGGAAGTTTTCTATTTGCAAAATCCTCTTGGATCAAATACCACATTTTTTCTCCTTCTTCTTAATCAATTTCCTCTCATTTTCCACTTCAATTCCCCCAATAAGAGAGCAAAAACTAAGGTGCTAAACGTTGAAGTGCTCTCGTGCTCCCAAGCCGGTGTCTTCCCTCATGCATAGGAAAACACTCGACGACCCGACGCGAACCGGCCCAGCACACCCACACACCAATTCCCATCAACACGTTTTGCTCCTAAAAAACGAATAAATAAAGATGTGCTTTTAACGACAGATCAGAGGAGGAAAAAGCCATCAGTAATTGGTATCAACCAATCCGCTTTCCGCTTCAGTTGGCACAAGCCTTGACCCACTTGGTATACAAAACATGCTACTGGTCTTTTTTTTATCTATCTTAGTTGTGTATTTTTACAATATTCAGCGATTGTTGTCAGAACAATAGCTTCCGATACTAAAGACAATGAAAGATCCATGCGGAATTTGTTTATTTTTTCTTTTCATCTGCTTACTAACTGAGAAGAATTTCCAATTGTTGTAGCAAGTAATTTCTCTTGTTTTTTCTTTGCCCCAACTCTTGTCTGCTATACGACCTACAGGTGAAGAATTTTGTTGGAATTCCTAGAAATTATCCTCTTCTGTAAAGGATTGGGTGAACATTGTAACATGTTACACGCATGATCACTACTCAGGGTTCAAAAATATCTGATATTTTTATATATATATCGGATATTTTGATATATGAGGTCCCTAGTTTCAAAACCGGATACTTGTAGAAAACCAAATTTTACAGGAGACGTAAAAGTCCGGTTTTGAAACTGAGGCAGACCTTCCCGCCCCATTTCAAGGGTGAAAGAAGCGGTTTTTGAACCTAATATTGAGCAGGCAAATAGGCCTTATGATTCTCTACAAGATTAACAAAAAAAAAAAAAAAAAAGAAAGAAAATCGAATTTTTTGCAAGTATCCGGTTTTGAAACTAGGGGCCTCATATATCCGATATTTTCAATTAGCACAAATTGAAATCTTCAAAATTTTAAATGCATCCTCAAATCACTCTTTATTTTGTTATATTATGATTACAATATGTATACTTAAAATTAAGGTTTCTTTCATTATTCATATCTAATTTTTCATTTTACATTTCTATCAATTTTAATGGAGTTAATTTAGCATTAGCTGTTCTACTCATCTTTCTTCTGTTAGCTACGTTTACATTCATATGACTCAGAAATAAATGATATACATTAGTCAGTGCACAGTCATAAGACATTTTCTTTTTTTTCAGAGCAATGTTTAACATTTAATTAGGCACTTTTAATATGAATTAAAATTGTTACATTACTAATAATTTTATGTGCATAAAATACAACTAAAAAAGGAATATTATATTACTTTGTTATATTAATGATGTATCAATGCATCATAAAAATATAGTACATAACTTTTTGGTTATGTATAATAATAAATGAACAATATTACTGTGATTAATGTACTTTTTTATATTGAAAATATACCATAGTTGAAAAAATAAATATCGCAGATATCAAAATATCATGATATTTTCAAAATAAATATCGGATATATATCGTGATATATATCATGATATATATCGGCGAACCCTGTCACTCCTTGATTTACTTAAGCACTTTAATTCAAACGCGTCAAGTGTTTTTTTGAAGGAAATTATTCCCAAATGTAGTGTTATAACTGAAAGTGTTTAAACTTCCATGAAAAGTGATTTAGATTATTTTTTTTTAATGTATCACCGAAGATGGTACTCACAATTTACAAAACGATATCACAGACATATCATTTGCAACGATACGCTGTTTAGAAATTTCAGCATGCTTTCTTTGTGAAGCATCAGCGTTGAAAATAATGAAGAAAATTCGTCGCAAATATCGCTAACTAGATTTATGCGTAAAATAACATAAAGAAAACACTTTAAAGCTAAGTATTAGGCTTCCCCAAAGGTATATAAGCAACGTACATTCCAGTTTTAATATATCCCACTTGCTTTGCAGTTATGAAAGCAGTGGCGTAGCTACACTTTCTGCCCCTCGGGGCGGTTCCTCAATTTGCCGCCCTTTTGATGGGAAATAGTTATTCATTAACTTTTCCCATCAAAATAAGATTTTGACTTTTTAAAAATCTTATTAAAAAGTCAAAAGTATTTAATAAGATTTTTAAAAAGAAGAAAATAAACTTATCTTTTTTCTTTCGTATTTTTCCTGCAGAAGAAAAAAAAGGAATTCAGATCCCCAACGAAATATTCCAAAAGTTAAGTGAAAATTCGGAATTTTAAGCAATTTTAAGCAACGCTTATAGAAAAGGGGCTTGGCGCTCAATCCAGATTTTTTTTTTTTTTTTTCAAAATTAAAATCAGTTATATGCTTTCTTTGGTGACGTTAGGGGGTCGGGACTTCTCAAGCAAATTTTCCGAAATTGAGATGTTAAAAAAAAGCAATTTTAGGCTGTTTATAAATACTTGAAGATACTGGGAAAGGTTCGGGGGCGCTGTACGGAAAGCGTTTTAACTAAACTGAAAAACACGTAACTGTAAGCTGTATCTAGTGGTGTAAGGGTCTCCCCAAACTCCAACAAAGATTGGACTTTCCTCCCGAAATATTTTCGAACTTGAAATCAATTTTATTCTATCTTTGATGGCGTTAAAGAGAATATTGAACGTTTGGGAGCTCTCTAGAATTTTCCGATGCGGAAGCTTCAAAAACGCAAAGGCTATCTTTGACGGCATAAGTTCCCAAATGTTGGTAAGTCAAATGGTTTTCCCGTCTCCCTTGAAACTTTTTGAAAATGACGTCCTAAAAACGCGATTTTAGCCGTTGTTTGGCGAACAACGTTATGAGAGAGAGTTCACAGGGGTTGTTTCCCACCCAAAATCTTTTTCGAAACTTGCTCATTTTAAACTCTTTATCACTAAGAAAAAAAAAAGCTTTGTGGTCTTCCCTCAGAAATTTCTAAAAAACGAAGTTTGGAACCAACTGTGATGACTTTAGGTGATTTCGTGCACATTCGGGGTCCCTACCTTAGAATTTTTCTGAAATTTAACTTTCAAAAACCCTACTTTAAGCTATTTTTGGAGACAATGGATGAGCTGGGGATTTTACAGTTCAAAGTTGATGTCCTAAATACACATTATAGACTATCTTTAATCACGTTACAGGAAGCGTCAGAGCTTGACCGCCCTCAGGAATTTGTTTTTATTGAAGTTTCAAAAACTCAATAATAGGCTAAAGGATGAGATGGGAAGGGATGAGGTGGGCATTATCCTTTGGAAATGTTTCGAGACTCAAGGCCTAAAACTGCACTTTTGGGCTGCTTGGTGACGTTAAGAGATAGGAAGGTTCGGTTGCTCTTCCCGAAAAATTAAACATTTTTGAGGGTTTAAGAAAACAATTTTAAGCTGTTTTTAGTGGGTCAAAACTCTCTGGCCTTAAAACACATTTAAAAGCTTTCTTTGGCAACGTTAGACAGCGAAAATGGGGGAGGATTGAAAATGGAGCCCCACAAAACGCTGTTTTAGGCTATGTTTGGCCAAGTTAAAGGAGAATGGGATGGTTAGTGGCTCTCCTCTGGAAATTTTTCGAAATTCGTCCTGAAAATACATTTTAAGCATTGTGACAGTATAGGAAAGATCTTAAAGGACGGGGAAATTATCCTAATTTTAAGTTTTAGAAACGCTAATTCTGGGTCAATTTGGTTTCTCAGGGGAGTTATAACTTCCTTTTGGATCCGTGTTTTAGCAAATCACTTAATATTGACAAACTCAGAAGTTCCCACCCAGGGTACGAGCAAGACTCACCCCCTCCTCCTTCCCTAGATCCGGTACTGCTATATTGCCAAATTTAGATGATTCTATTTTTCACTGATTGAGGACGATAAGATAAAGAGACCCTTTACATTCGACTCACCATCCTGTGATTCATAAGAAGAAAAAGTTGAGCATGCATCAAAAATCACTACTTTTGATGTAATTGTGAAAGCCTTTGCCTAGAGAAAATTTTACTGATTAAAAACCTTTCCTTAAAATGAATGACTAAATGAGTTTCTCACTTTAACTCATTTGTTTAAAGGATTTTGCTGATATAAAACAGTAACCCAAGCAATTACTATTCGAGTTGCGAATACGTGTTTTTTTTTTTTAAATGAACATAAAATTCATTCTTCCTTAGTGAAAATTTTGTAATCAATGACCAATCAAAGCAATTGTTGAAACAGATCTTCAAAATAAGCAAGAAATCGCCCACCTTTAGAGACCTCTCTCCTTTTACTCTTGTTGTCACTTTCCTTTAAAGGAAAGTGATTTTTTTTTAAATAAGGTGGTTTTTCCAAGGAACTTTCTTAAAATAAAGTGATAGCTTCATCATATAACGAAACGTTATGAAGTGTATTGTTTCTTTCGCAATAGTGAACCCTAACAGTAAAAGGAAAAAATTATGGTCCCTTGACTTTACACTACCACCTCCCTCAGTCTATAGCTTCAGATGAAGGAAGAGAAAAAACAAATAATAGTGCTGATATGTCCACAAGAAAATCACATGTTTCGTATAAGAGTAATTTAATTATCATAATTGTACCAAAACCTTACAATTCGAAGACCTTTTTTCTCTTTTTTTTTGCGTTCAGTTATAGATCAAAGGTATGATTTCCTTATTGAGAAAAAAGCATTAAATATTTTCGCATCAAAAGTGTGAAATTGCCGCCCCCCAAAAAGTGCCGCCCGGGGCGGACCACCCCCTCCGCCCCTCCCTAGCTACGCCACTGATTGAAAGTGAGTACCTTTATAAGACATTCACTTGATACAGTGAAACCCGTGTAAGTTGACCCGTTGTGGTGCACTACTTTAGTGTCCAACTTAAACAGGTGGTTAACTTATACAGGTTGTTCTATATGATATAGGACTAATTCTGTACCAGAAAAAAGTGGTCAACTTAGACAGGTGGTCAACTTCACAGGTTTTAGTGAACTGATATTTTTTTAAAATAAAACAATTATTTAAAAACGGTTAAAATATCAAGGATTAACGTTTCTGAATATGAAAAATAGTTCCAAATTATGCAGAAACGATCATTAATTTCCAAAAGTCAACAACCTGAAAGGTGGCAAATGAACTTTTTTGCACTTCCACTCCCACCTTTTGTGATCCATTCAGTACTGCTACTTATAAGACGAGATCCTAATGGGGTTGTTTTCTTCAGTCAAAAGTACTACTTTCAGTCACTGAAATTGATAGAATAAGCAAAAATAATAACATGGACCCAGAAAATACTTTCATTTTTTCAACAGTTATTTTTTAATTAATTTTTAAAAATGTCCGATTTTTCAAGCAAGGCGCGGTCTTGATGACGTTACAAATGATGCATTTTGCCGCATCTTTCTACAGCGTTTCCACGTTATGATAATCAAGAAGCGAATTAAACATTGCGCTCTGCGCTTGCTATTAACCATATCGTTGCCAATGCACGTGAGTAAAGATGCGAATTAAATATTTTGCTCTGTGAATGGCAACACTGAATGGCATTTCATCATTTGTGATGTCATCGGCAGAAATATAAACAGTGAAAGCGTACCGATTTAAGTTTTTTCTTTAAAATGTTAAACTTAAGCAAATTATTTAAAAAATGATCAGATCCTACTTTTTAAACATGCTCTTTCAGAAAAAAATACTTATATAAAAATATTTTAAATTTTTGGAAACTACCTCATTCCTCCCCCTACCTGTTTCTTAAACAGAACACAATTTTCGTGCATAACCATGATTATAGAAGTATGTTTCTATCCGGTTGCCAATCAAAATATGTCTGGAAGTTGGGTGAACTCACGTCGCCATATTGGATTTTAGGTATTTTTTCAGATTTCGTTTCATGTCTCAAAAACTGCTGATGTGCGAAGAAAATCATTCATTGACAAAGAGCATAAAATTACCTTTAAAAAGGTATTTTTATTTTTGTCGTACGTTGTAGCTGTAAGAGGTGTGGAGATATTTAAATTCGAAGTCTGCGAATTTTTGAAAAAAACTGACTATTTACCCCTTCTTCTTATTTTTGGAGAAGGCGATTATTTTTGGCGATTTCCCCTACTTCTGATAATATTTTGATAGGCAACATACATATTCCTCCAATCATAATCTATTTACATATATAAAAATGCGTGTATGTTTGTGGATGTATGTTCCTTCACAGTGTTTACTTCGGGTCTTTGCCAATTTTGGCACAGAGGTCCTTTGATGCTCAGTAGTTCACGTGGGGGCGGGGGAGGGGGTCCTTTATGATGAGCAAAAACTCTCTATACAAATCCGTGGTTTAAGTCGAATCTTTCTCAAATTTGTTTATTAATCACGGTAAAATATTTATATTATGTATTTTCAAATGTTCTGCATTCCATGATGCTTCCTAGCATAAAAAGGCATTTTGTGTAAAAAATTCACTGAAATATTTCAGAAATGTTTTTTTTTTTTTACTGTGAAATTTTCTGTGTGTCCTTATAATTCTGAACACCACTGTATGACTTGCGTTCGGTTGCATCATTTTTTAAATTTCAATAATTTGACCCCCCCCCCCTCCCATTCCTTTTTTTAAAAACAAACTCTTTGTCAGTTTCCGAATATGAGATGTCTTATACGTCACGTCAATTGAACGAGCCTATGCTATACCTTTTGCATACATAAAACATATAAATAGCTTACGTCCTCATGGTCAAATCAGCTAATTGTGCAAGGCAACAACTTGCAAACATCATAAATTATTATTTAAACTTTCTTAACAACATACATACGTCCAACATGTGACGTAAAACTATCCATCAAAGCTTACGAAAAGGTAATCGATGTTACAAAAACTACATCTGCGGTCCTTGATTAGAAAAAACTCCATCTATATATAAACGCTCAATACGGTTGGGAATTTCTAATCTCTCAAAAAATTTCCCAATACTAACAAAAAGATTCTGATATTAATAAAAAGAAATATTTGCGGGTGGAAAAGCAGACCTTGACTGACCGAATGTAACGGCTTCAAGCAGTGGTCTGAGGGAGTTCTTCGTAGCCTTTTTTTTCTTTTTTGCAACCCAGATCTATGACCCAAAACACAGCTTCTTTCAAAAAGAAGTCTCATCTCACGAAGGAGAAGTAAAAGGGTTGAATGGAGATAGAAATGGACTCGCGTAAAGTCATAAATTCAAATGAATTTTCGCAGTGTTGATTGTTGTGGTCTCGTTTATCACGTTTAGCATATTATCTTGCTTAAAGCAAACTCTCAATGTAACGGGTCTCAATTCAGAGAAGTTGTTTTATCCTACAGGACAGGGATTAATTTGCGTGGGAGCTCAGCTCATGGACAGTTGAACCTCATTTATCCGGCACTCGTTCATCCACATTAAACTTATAAAGGTTTTTTTTTTTTACATTTTATGTTTATTAAGCGTAGGAATTGGCCAAGGAAAACCAACGTTAATCTGTTGTTATTTTCATTTGAAAAACGTAGATAATACAGAACGTAGACGGGTAAATCGTGATTCTGTTGGCCACTCCTGCTATATGCCCTCCCCCCTCCCCCAGGAAAGAAATATATTGTGTCGAAGCATGCACGCAGGGCCGCGACAAACCTGATCAACGACGTCGTGCAAATGTCTTCTCAGCGCCTCTCTGCTCTGGCGTTCAGGGAAAAAAATATAGTTAACACCTGGAGGGAGGTTTTGTGGACAAATATAAAATCGGAAAAAAATACGTTTAGCATTTAATTTGTGGGTCATTCTTCAAAAAGTAATTTTTCTGTCACACGCCTTTTACAGCAAAAACTTTGAGGAACGATTCATTTAACAATGATTTTTAATTTCATTAAAAATATATCTATTTAAAACTGCCAACATTTTTTTAACAATAATTTTTATTTAATATATTTTTGGTTCATATGAATTCTCACCTCCGTGGCATGTCACACACCTTGGTTGACTGTTTATGTTGCTTAATAACTTGTTTAATTAAAAGTATATACTTTTTTATTGATTATTCCTTTCACAAGTGTCTCAAATACTAATTGTTTAAGTATATTTAGCTTTTTAATATTGTGTTTTATTTCGTTTTAGTGGGACAAGAAGCCATGTCACACAATAAATTCTCACCTCCGTTACCTAAACACAAAATGCCATTCCTCATTAACATGTGGCAGTAATGACATCAAATTTTATTTTCCATGATACAAGGGAGCCCCCTTGTTTATTTTTTGTCATAGTTGAAGTTGAGAGATTTTTGTCGAAAAACAAAAAGATAGATTTCGCTGTAAAAGCTTAGTATGGTTATTCTGATTTCTCACCTCCATGAACTTGAATTTCAGGGATGTAAATTAATGTAAAAAAAGAAGTGAACATGTTTTCATATGCTTTACGTGTGCAGATTGTAGCAACGAAGAAAAAAAGATTTCTCTGAAAATAACATTTTTTTAGGGCTATATTAATGGAAAATTTCCCACCTCCGTGAATCTCACCTCCGTGACAGACCTTATCAATGTCATTATTTCTGAGGTGAAAATAAATGTTGGAGGGGAAATACATCAATAATAGGCATTCTACCAAAATTATAAATTGCCAGTATATCCTCAAATTTACTAATACTTTTTTTTTTTGGCATACATTTGAAACTACTAGTTAAGCAGTACAGAGCTTAATATTTTATCCCCACTAATCTTTAAAATAGCTGATTGTTTGCACAACTGACAAAATTACTACTTTGATATTAAATTGGCCTCGATTTTTTAATATTAAAAGTTTCTTCTTTTTTTTATTTCCGTGAGCAAGGCATTTTTTTATTATTTTTATTTATGAGTAAAATAATTGGAACTTAGCTGGGCCATTGTTTATAGTTACTTTTAGTAGGTAACACTTTCAAGTAAGAATGAAAAAAAAAAAAAAAAGGTTTCGAAATTGAAAAAGTTTTGCGTTCAAAAGTTACGTTTTCTGGAGAATGACCCTTATACAAAAAATAATGAGTGAATATTAATTTTGGAACATGGTGTACGTTTTTACTTCACATCTCGAAATTATTTCGACTTCAGCAGCTCCTTTTGATGTGCCAATAATGCGTTTTGGAAAAGGATAATGTTTTAAATATCAAAGCTAACACCACTTTGAATGTCTACGAGTAGCCAATCTGTAAGTGATGCATAATTAATAAAACTTTTATGCCTTTCCCTGTCAAAACATGACAATAGGATCAGTGGCCGCACAACTAGAAAGTAGTTTTAGAGGGGCACATTAAAAAATTGATCTCTTTTAAAAAGAAAGATCCAGGGGTTCTCCCAGAAAAATTTTTGAAACTTGTAGTTTTAAAAACGCAGTTTTAGACGATATTTGGTAGTAATCCTTTATACTGAGTATAAAGGGACGCTAGTATTTGGTGGTGTTACGGGGGAAAATAGTACAAGGGGCTCCGCAGAAATTTGTAGAAGTTGAACCTTAAAACGCGATAATAGGTCACATTTATTGACGTTAGAACAAGAGATGGACTCTGGGGTTCCACCCGATGTTTTTTTCTTCTTTCTGGATAAAAATAGATTCTTCCTCTCTCCTCCCAATTTTTCGAAATTAAGCTTCCAAAATCGCAATTGTAGACAACTTCAAATATTTTTATAAGAAGGGGATTCTGGAGCTCCCCCATGGAAAATGTTTCAAAATAAAGGTTCTAAAAACTTAAGCAATATTCTATGATATTAGAAGAAGAGGTTCAGAGGTAATTCGACTCAAAGTTTTCGTAAATCATGTTTTAAAAACCTATTTTTTGATGATATTAAAGAAAGACTTATTTGGAGGCCGTTGCCCGAATATTTTCTGAAAATGAAAAAACGCGATTGTAAGACCATATTTGGTTACATTGGGCGGGAAATCTTTCACGCAATTTTAGATGATTTTCGAAAGCAGTTTCAGGTGATGTTACTTGGTTTTCGAGGGAATCCCCTTGGGATCCCCAGATCCTCGGGGGAGGGGGATTTTCCCTGGAAATTTTGCAAAATTGAAGATCTGGAAACGAAATTTGAGACGAACTAGAAAACAGAAAAATAATTAAGAAAAAAGAAAAAAATAGGACGGAGGGGACGAGTAGCTGACTAATGATATGAACCTGTTAAAACTTTTGTTTCAAAGATTTTTTTCTTAACAAAATAAAAGTTTTACCCCAACATCATTACCTTTTTCTTTTCAAAATCACTTTGTTTTCCAAAGAAGCGTCTTTTTTTTCTCCTCAATAATAAGGAATATTTTTTAAAAAACATTCAACTCAGCATTCCGGAGAGATGGGGCAACCAAAGGGTGCCATGTGACATCCCCCCCTCCAGTTGCGCCACGGAACAGGAGTACAATATGTTTCTAAATTGAAGGGTAATATTGTAGAGGATATTCCACATTAAAATCTAAAACAGAAACTAGCCGGTAAAACGAAAAATTCTTAATTACGGAATCGTTAAAAAGGTATTGACTTTAATATCTGAAACAAACACATGATACAAAGCTCTTTCTTTAAATCAATACAGAAATAGTTGCAGAAAAATGGTGTAGGAGAATTGAGTAATTATGGTCAAGTCGTTACTTTTCGGAACTAAAAATATAACCTAAATGATTGTCTAAAATATATGTGTATTATGCACAAGTAAATGATATGCAAATGCGCTTACCGTATTTATTTATGTATGATAACAGAAAGAAGTACGGAACAGTGAAATTACCACAAACAATAGTTAAAAATCACAAAAGACATATTGCACAAATTCTAGTACAACATATTCACCGTAAGAACCAAAATGGGTAATAGCAAATTTCTTGCGCTTGGTATGATCAACCTTGTGAAAATATATATACCGAAATAGCATTCACGGCTGCAAATATGAAGAAAAATGCAAAATTATGCATCAAGTAGCATCATGTGTTTTCACTGTAAACGATTGCACTGTTGAATAACAGCATGTTTAGACACAGCAAGGCAATAATTTTCCCTTTTAGGCATTCAGCGAGGAGGATTGCTTGTTGAAGGAGCAGTATAATTTCACTGCCATTATTAGATATAATGAATAGTTCAATATTTTTGGTTGGAGATTTTTTCCACCCATTTGGAGCATTTTTCATTGGTAGAGCTTGGAGCCCTTTTGACTCTGGCGCCGTCGTGCGTCGTACGACCTCGCACATAGAGACGGCGCGACCCTGCATGCACGCCTCTGACATGTTTTTATGAAGCAAAGAGGTAAAGGGGTTTCACATTTATGATTCATGTATTAGGTTCGTTTTTTCCTTGTCAAAACAAATTAGTAAATTTGTACCCTCAAAAACAAGTGGAAACTTTTACCTTTTTTTTTTCTGCGTGGAGCAAAGTGAAAAATATGACATTTTCTGGTGAAATAGATTTCTATTTGGTTATTAAAAGTATTTTTCATCAATTGAAAGAAGAAATGAACAAATAAATGAATAAATAATGAAACAATAACCGAATAAATAAAAAATAATAATTACCTAGTGCATGAGAAAAAAATAAGTGAATAAAATAGTGAATAATTGAATAAATAACACAAATTAATATATGAAGAAATGTAAATGAATAAATTAATTAATGGATACGTAAGGGTGAATGAATTCGTAAAAAAAATGAGCTATTTCTCTTTGCCTCGTGTGCGCTTGGCAAATTCTGTTAAACATGTAAAATCAAAACATGCCTAATCTTTACTAATAATAAAGCTGAAAGTCTCTCTGTCCGGAGGATGTCTGTAGGATGTCTGTGACGCGCATAGCGCCTAGACCGTTCGGCCGATTTTCATGAACTTTGGCACAAAGTTAGTTTGTAGCATGGGGGTGTGCACCTCGAAGCGATTTTTCGAAAATTCGATGTAATTATTTTTTTATTCCAATTTTAAGAAAAAAGCTATCATAAATTACGAAATTATCATAACGTGGAACCGTAACATGGGCACAAGCCAATTGGCGAGATGCGAAATTATCATAACGTGGAACTGTAACGTGGGTACAAGCCAATTGGCGAGAAAATTCACCATATTACATTTGTAAATATACAGGCGAACCAAAAGACCTTTTAATTTTTTCTATTACGGGCAAAGCCGTGCGGGTGCCACTAGTATTAAATAAACTAGAAAGTCGCCCGTCAAGGTATGACGAGTGAATATTGCTTCTACTCTTCTACATTTGAACGAAGCCATTGCCTGTGTTGGTGATATTTTGATAGTTGAAATTTTAACACTAACACCAGCGGATTAACCCTAAACTCCTGTATATTCGCAACTCCAACGAACTATAGGGGGCACTGAAGTCACTGTCTAATGGCGGAATTGAAAACTAAAACAAACGCACATGGTAACGAAGAAAATGCTAAAAGTGTTGTGATTTTTGTTCGTACGTATGATTGTTTCGCTTTATTCTTTTTAAATTAATTTTCAAAGTCTTGTTGATATTCTGACCCACGTAGAAAGAAATGAGAATTCAAGAAGCATTACTAAACGTCAAACATTAATGCAAAGTACGTAGTTCGTAGTTCTAAGCAGCCATTTTCACGATGTTGAATTCGATATTTATCAATTCTTGATAAAACTAAATAATAATTGTGGCCTGACAAGAATAACAATTAATGCTAGAAAATTTAATATGACATTACAAATTATTACCAAAAGAAGATGATACTTCTTTGCTTTGCTTTGGCTAGCGCTTGTTTTCCATTTGCAGCTGAGTTATTTCTCTTGAATTCCCGAATCGGTTAATTTAAAAATTTTCTGTTTCGATTTTTCTAATTTCTGAGTTACGATTTAATTGTGTCATGTTATGCAAATCATCAACAAAATTCTCACGGATATATGGTGGTAGTTTTCTTTTCAGTTGATTGACAATTATTTCTTTTTACTTATCGAATTCTGTAATCTTACTACCATTTTATTCCACTCATGATAAAATTTGAAAATGGTTTAACTAAAAACGCGAAATCTCGCCAAGGCTACTTTGCTCGCACAATGCCAAAATTATAACCCTAAACAAATTTGGCGATACCTTTCAGCTGAGAATAAAAGGAATAAAGTAAATTCTTTCTCGGTTATTCATTTTGTTCTACGATAATATATTCAAGAAAATATTTTGCATACTGTCCATTCCAACTAAATGCTGCTGTAAAATATGGTAAGTTTAATTAATTTAAGATTAAAAAAACTCCCATATTCTTACAAATTCATACAAAACAATAAAATTTTTTACCTTGTATAACGTTATCCAAGTTTGTTAATCCAGAATTTTCGCTTTCACCTATTATTAAGGAAATAATGAAAACTAACATTATTTTGAGGAGCTCGAGAATACTACTAAGGGACGAATTAATTTCTGTAGCTGAAAGCAAACTAAGACACATCGATTGCGTTAATAAATACTCAGAACAAACTGCCTGTGTTTACGTCAACAGACACACATGGAACGCAACGTGGCAAAGTTTTAGTTGCATTCGCAGTTTTATAAATCACCGCAAGGTAGCGTATTCGAGCGCTGGAGTTCCGAATAGCGTTAATTGTTTTCGTTTCTTCATTTCCCTGAAATGACACAGTCTTACCAGTAAAATTGTTAAGTTACCGGATCGAGTTCAGCCTTGTCACAATAAAACCTTTCCCTGCTTGTTAAACATTTCCAAAACATATTTTCAAATTATCATGCCGTGGCGCGAGTTTCATTGTTGAAACACGCGGGTTATTCCATCATCGGCTATTATTTATATGAGGATAAATACTGCACTGATCAATAGATCTCAATTAATGCTTAAAAAAGTCATTATAAAAACTTTATTATTTCATAATATAAAATTATTTTTTATAAACTTCAGAATGTTAGAATATGTGTATCAAATTTTGAAAATAACTTGTATTACATTCTTTTCCTTGATTGTGATTCGAATCACAATTAACTATTAAGAGCATATGTAGTTAAAATATTGATAAATAGACAGCGCGGCGCTGCAGACTTTAAAAACATTTTACCATTTCACTTTGCCTTGCTATTTCAGCTTCTCCTACATTCCCCTACTTCTACAAATAAGCTTTTAACACCGACGAAGGCATGGTATGAACTTGATTTTACAGAAATAAAATTTTGAAACAGGGCTCTTATATTGAGGGCGCTGAACCCGATGTTGGGGGTCCAATTTTTCGCAACTTTCTCGTTTTCGAAATATACGAGATTGAAAGTGTTATATTTCAACGGCGTAAAACTTGGTGTATGAAACACTATCCAGAACACCTTTTAAATATTTGAAAAATCGAGACTACTTCCTACATGTACACCGAATTTAATATAGAAATTGAAAACTGATACGTTATTTAAGAGATTGACCAATGACTAGTGGAAAGTCTCACAAGTGACAATCATTGCATAGCTAACTACCGAGACATTCGCCAAAAAATGAAATGCACCATCATGTGCTGTATTTTAGTATCGTATACCTCGAAAACCGGAAAGTTGCAAAAATTAGACTCCCATAACCCACCATCGAGTTCAGCGCCCTCGATATACACTAATTGACCAAAAGTATTGGGACACTTTCAAAAATTTACATTTTTTGGATTTCTCGAGAAATAAGAGACCAATTGCTCTGTTTTTTTTTTCGCATAAAAAGTATACTCTAGCTGTCATTTTCCAATAACAATTAAATCTGCTGTTCATTTAGGGGACCAGCAACAAATTGAGGAAACTAAAAAACGTTTTGATCATTTTTCATTGTAAATAGCTGGTAATCAGCTATAAATTTCAGAAACAAGTTAAAAACCTATCTAGAATTTATTTTCAAATTTGTGTGAGTGTATCTCTTATACCCACGGAGGTATAAGTATTTCTTTCAGAAATGCAAATTTTTTTTGAAGGTTTTCGGCTCACATCACGCAGAGTTTTCCGTCGAACGCTACTAAAATTTCAGAATATTTGACAGCATATTAGATAAACATAATAATAAAATTTGAGGTTAAAATATTGAAAATTTAATGAAATATGAACGTTTAAAGCAATTAATTTTTCACTGCATGTGCGAAAGATAGCAATTTATAACTTTTATAATCCAAAGCTCAGATATATCCTACAACACATAAAAAAATTCCACCTCAATATCTTTAAAATTAAAAAAGTTATCAGCGATCTAATGAGCCGAATTTGTATAATTCTTGGATTGGCGACGAATGGTAAGGGGTCATTCGCAAACTGACAACACTTTCCTACTATCGTTGCAGAGTGATTCCTAATAAGAACGGATTATTTGCGAGCGATCCCTCACGATTCGTCGTCTAGCCAAGAATTATTCAAATTCGGAGCATTAGACCGCTGATAACTTTTTGGATTTTAAAGATATCAAGGTGGAATTTTTTCATAAGATGCAGGATATATCTGGGCTTCCGATTATGAAGGGTATAAATTGCTATCTTTCGCCCATGCGCAGTGGAAAATTAATTGCTTTAAACGGTCATATTTCAATAAATTTTCAATATTTTAACTTCAAATTTTATTATTATGTTTCTCTAATATGCTGCCAAATATTCTAAAAGTTTAGTAACGTTTGATGGAAAACTCTTCGTGATATAAGCCGAAAATCTTCAAAAAAAAAAAAAAAAAAAGCATTTTTGAAAGAAATACTTATATTTCCGTGGGTATAAGTATAAGAGATACTTTCACGCAAATTTAAAAATAAATTCTAGATAGGTTTTTAAATTGTTTCTGAAATTTATAGCTTATTCCCAGCTATTTACAATGAAAAATGATCAAAAACTTTTTTTTTTATTTCCTCAATTTGTTGCTTGTCGCCTAAATGAATAGTAGACTAAAATTTGTTGGAAAATGGCGGCTGGAGTATACCTTTAATGTGAAAAAAATTACAGACCAATTAGTCTTTTATTTCTCAAAACATCCGTAAAAATGTGAATTTTTGAAAGTGTCCCATTGCTTTTGGTCATATAGTTTATGTGTCCCGGGACGCCTCGAGACGCACTGTGATCTCACAAAAATTTTCTTATTGGAAGATGTTGTCTGACGACGGCAAATTTGGGGACGTAATTGCAATTTTTAAATGCCTGAATGTCTCTTTTCAGAAAATGCACTTGTGTGGGCATACCCTTGTTTCATCTTTCGGCAAAACTTGAGTTCCATTCGGCAAATTGAGAATTTTCGCCCTTCCGAAAATTTAGGATTGTCATTGTTAAAGTGGTATGGTGTATATCCTTTTTTTTAAATATGTATTTGTTTTCTAAATGATATCACATTTAGTAATATCTTTTAGCATAAAGGTGAGGCAACTAACTTTTTCAAAGATAAATAATGAGAAATGCTTGCTGAACAATTAAAATTTTTTTTTCGTGAGGAAAAATTTGCTAAGGGCTTTACATAATATGTCATGATAAAATCATGACTAGGAGATACACAACTTTTGCAACGATTGACACACACACACACACACAAACATATTGCATTTTTTTTTCTGGAAAAATTAATTCATACCGTCCTTTCGTAAGTAAAACATTCTACATCCCCATCTTCTTCTCGGGTCCTTGAGAGAAACAAGTGAAAGATGCTTTAAAATATTTTGTTAAAGATGTGACCTTACAATGTAGACGTATGGATTGTGTAGGGGAGGGTGGATGACTTTTGCAAATGTTCCTCGTTGGACAAAGGTGGGCGGAGCTCCAATGAACTTTCGCCATTTGCAATCCCACAATGGCATTTTCGTTTTAATGAACCACAAAAACGAAAGGTCAAACATGTAACAAAGTACTCCCTCCCTTTCCTTGCTTTCCGAAAGAGGAAGGTTATTTTTAAGTGGATGCTGTGAAATAATGTATTTAGCGGAACTAAATTAAAGTTTACTGAAAAAAAACGAAAAAAAAACACACAATACATAACAAATAAACAAGGAAAACGAGCTATGAGATTCTAGATTCTTTAAATGATAACTTGGAGTCAAGCGCACTGGGAAACTAAAATTTTGGTAAATCGACCAGAAATTCTCAGCAATTAGCATGCCAGGGGAATTCATGCAATAAACGGGAAAATGTTGCGATGTTTTGCAAAGAAAGAAAGGAGGGAAAAAAGGAGCTGGACTATAGTGAACTTACAACACATTAAAAAGTTTCAGCAGTAAAGTAAACCTTGAGTATAATTGAGAAGAGCCCAAACTGGTGGGTCACGGCTTACTGGGTCGCTAATCGTTTCTTAGTGAGTCACTTGCGATGCTGTAATAATCTAATTTCTTTCACAGCAGCGTAGTTAACTTGTTGAAGTAATCTATTAAATATATGCAAACGGACAAGTTCAAAGTGTTGTTTTTCAATTTCTGAAAACTTTGTTGTGCGTATGAAATAAAGTTTTGAAAAGCAAGCAAATCCCTTCATTTTTCTTTTTTTCTTTTTCTTTTTTTTTTTGATTTTTCACCTTTTAGCTATAAAAATTTTGATAATTATCTTTATGTAAGCTCTGTTTTGAGCCGTAAAACTTTCTTCGGAAATGATATGTACTTATCTCAGCCTTGTAGGCCACATTATAAAATACGCAGTAGTGACACAGTGACATTGTGACGCAATGTAAAAAGTCCGCGAAACAAGTAATAATATTAACAATAATAAAGCTAATTTAATAAATCAATCAAACGAAGTGAAAGAAATTTTATTTTTACAACGTCTTTTGCACAAACATTGAGTTTAGAAATTCCAGATAAAGTGGGTCACCAATGATTAAGTTTCTGAAAATGGGTCACAATATTTAAAAGTTACTGAATCCTTATTATAGAGCTTATAATTTCAAATATTAGTTTTTAAGTGTTAAAGTGTTAAACAAAGAATCCAAACGCTTCTACACTGATAGACAAAACTACAAACTCAAAAATTTTCGATTTTGTTTTTATCATAACTCAGTTTAACTTTTTTTCATTAAAATAGGAAATAGTTCTAAATTCAGTAAAACTCATTAATTAAATTAAATTTGAAAAATTAACGTAGTAAAAATGTGCAACTTTAATACTTTATCATTGCGTAAAACCAGATCGCAAAGGTGAAAACATCCTGGAGTACGGTAAAGAGTCGTTCTAAGCTAATTTAAAGCCATAAAGTGAATTAATGTTGCCATTAGTAATTGTTAAATGTTTTATTTTTCAAAATTAATTCAAACATCAAAACACACTGCTTGACAAAATTGTAAACACAAATACATTTAACCTTGTTTTACTCACAACGTAACCCAGTTCAATGTTACTTCGTAAAAGTAAAAATCAATAACTGATAGATGGTCCTGAATTCAATATAACTCATCGTAAATTAAATGAAACAATCAACGTAATTTTAAAAATGGACAGCTTTAATATCCTATCATTACGCGAAGCTTAGAAAGAAGTATAAAATCAAAAGGGGGAAATTCTTGAATTGCAATAAAATTTTGATCGAATTATTACACTTAAAATCCACTTAAATCCACTTAAAGCTCTAACACGAATCAATGTTGCCCTTAGGGGTTGTCAGTTGCTTTATTTTGAAAAATTAATGAGAGACAATAAGACTATGAATTAATAATGAAACATCTTGTGTATTTAGCTCTAAAATTCTGGTTTTCTCTTCATAAATGCATTTTATAGTTGGAAAAAAATAATCACGTCATTAGATATATTAGATACTTATTAGCACTCATCAGTTGGGCTGATGAGTGCTAATAAGCACGAAACTGCAGTCCTCGGCTGGAATGACTGAGCTGGCGTTATGTATTACTGCCTTAGCCCTGGCTATAGGCCGGTAACTTACTGAAAATACGTCATTAGATATTGCTATTTTCTCTTCAAAAAAAAAAGAGGAGAAAAGCATGAAAGAAGACTTGATGCATCTTAAAAATATCGCGAAAAACAAAAAAAGTCAAAAATAAATAAAATAATTAAATAATTATCGAAAAATTAAAAATTGGAAAGAAGGGCATTGAGATTGAGGAAAATGTCTGCCGGTCTGTCTGTCTAATTTTTGAGTAAATAATCTGATTCGAACAATTTTTTTTTTGCTCGAAAGATCTCGGGATCCCGGAGAGGAGTTCTCATTTCCATATTTCACTTTTTGATTCGAACAATTTTTCGTTCAATTTTGAGCAGTTCAAAAAAACTTAACATTAGCGTCTACGGGGAAATCCAAGGCAATCCAGAACTTAGAGGCGAATTTGCTTGACAAACTTTGTAGGAAAAAGTTTTTGAAGAGCCCATGTTTAGAAAATATCTTTTTGATTTGAACAACTTTCCATTTAATTTGAACAGATCAAATCTCTTAACATTAGTGCCTACGGAGAAACTGAAAGTCAATATAGATTCCGAACTTCAACGCGGATTTACTTCAAACAAATTTTGTTGCAAATAGCTCTCGACGCCCTACTCTCGACTCCGAGTCCGAGAATTTTGGGGCACTTGACTTCGATTCCGACTCCTGTGCCCGAAAATTAGTTGGACTCCGACTCCCCGGCTTCGACTCTGTTTTCGTAGCTCTTTGGCAAAAATTTATACACGGAGAAAAAATGACTGACTCCGACTCTTGGAAATTCGTCTCCGTCTCCAGTATCAAAAAATGATTCCGACTCCGAGTCCACAAACATTCGCAGAGTTGCGGACTTGAAGAGAAAATGGCAGATTCCAACTCCTAGTCTTTGAATTAAGAACTTTCGGGTCTCGAATCTGACTCTTTTGTCCCAAAATTAGATTGACTCCGACTTCAACTCCGCAGCCATGGTTTTTACTGTGAAATTCTTGTTTTTAATATGATTTGTTTTTATTTTCACTCTAAAGTTTCAATTTATGTATTCAGTTTTTGGCGGAGAAATTCGGAGTACTTTGTTTCTACATTAAAGATATGCGCAGACGATTTTTTTTTTGGACAATGAAAATTATTTCTTTAAGTTGACATTTTATTGTTTTTATTTATTTTTTAAAGTACATAAATTCATTTACAAAATTAGTTTTCGGCAACAATGGAAAAACAAACGATTTTTTTTTTTTTTATATGATAATGTATTTGGGTGATTCTCCAAAAACTTGCCGTTTTTCAGTCACATTTTCAAAAAAAATAAATAAATAAATAAATAAAAAAAAAATATATATATATATATATATATATATATATATATATATATATATATATATAAACTGGTATGTCTTTGGAACGATTTTCGGATATGTTTTTATGTTTTTAATGTTTTGTTGACGAATGGATTGGCTTTTTTATCAGGCTGAACAATGGACAGGATTTGTTTACGCGGATTTCAAGGTAAGACAATTTTGTTATTGGCAGGTACTGTCCCGTGGAAGGCTAATTATCGGAACTTGTTTTCCTAATTAGTCGAGGCGAAACCCCCTGCTTTTAGTTTTAGGTTTGAGCTCTAGTTTATTGTTTTTAGTTTAGCAAGTGGTGCGTTTGCCCATTGTTACTCTATATTACATGTACTGGAGCTTAAGCATTCTCTTCTAGTTTATAGTTAAAATTTTGGTCTTTTGACCATAATTAATGAATCCTCCACGGCTGATGAGCTCTGGATTCACTCTTTTTCTATTCCTACTTAATAGCTGTTTGCATTTTTCCTTTTTATCATCATTTGTTATTTATAATTTGTTTAATATTTGTAATTCTGTTTGCTTAATTTTATATTTACTTGGCTTTTTAGTTTTGCTGCGTTGCGCATCTATGGGCTCTTGGTGTGGTCTTTTCAATATTTTTCACTTTATTATATATATATATGTATATATATATATATATATATATATATATATATATATATATATATATATATATATATATATATATATATATATATATATATATATATATATAATTATTTAGTGACGCCCCCTAGTTTTGTGACACTATAATAAAAAGTAACGTGTGCAAAATTTGAACTCGATCGGTCAATAATAACACGTGCCCCTAGGCCGTTGAACTTTAACACTTTTGATAATTTTCAAACAAATCTTCCGAGTTTTTATTTCAGACCCAGTACATTGTTTCTCCTAGGTTTGCAAAATATTTTTACAGTGAGGTAGCACTAAAATTAATCTTTTTAACTACTTTATATCATCTAAAGATTTTCATTGAATAAGAATGAAATAGTGCTTCAGAAACTTTACCTTAATCAGACGCTTTTCTCAATGTATCTCAATCGTGTGCATTTTTTCCCGATAGTCTTGGAATATCTGTAAAATAAATTGCTTTTGTGACTCATATTTGGTAAATGGATTGTGAAATTCTTCGATTAATTGTGCTCCTCATTCAATTGTATCATTCACAACTTTCAGCATTTTAACGGTACCTCTTCCCTGTAAATAGCTTCCTTCATTTTGCCGTGAATCAGGATCAATTAGGAAAAAATCTTTTAGTATTTGTAACTTATCAAACAATTTTATTGACTCGTAATTGATTCTATTAAGAGGAAGATCTTTACTAAGAAAGTATTCCAGATCATCTACTGTTATCTGAAATTTGTTAAATAGTCATCACACACGTCTTCCTTATCACAAGCATTTTTTAAACTAGTCTTTTCCTATCTTCAAAGTTAATTCCTACATCCAATAAGGACAAAGCTACTAGTTTATCCCCTAAATACCATAAGTGATTTATGAATTTTCCAATCACTGATTCTGCTGCATGTTTGTCGTCATTTTGTACGCTGCTAGTTTTTCAGACATATTATATTGATCAAAGGAGCCTCGATTGGGTTGCTGCGAAAAACCATATCTTTTCATACAGCATTTAATTGTAAAACAGCTTTGCAAAACAGCATTGAAGGGCTTTCTTTTCATGTAAGGTCAATTATATTGTTCCCTAAATGCAAAAATTTTCAAACAAAAATTCCTTTTGCCACCCATGTGGCTCAAGGATAAGCTCCAGGTTGCCGAAAACATATCCCTGTAGGAGGAAATTCAACAGGAAATATTATTACAAGTTATGAGAATTCTCTGTAATCTTTCTCAATTCCGCTTTTTACGAACAATAATATGTCATCAACTTCGTCTTTCAGAATTTAAGTGGTATGTGTACTTGATTGAAATGTTACTTATAACATTTCAATCAAGTACACTTCAATCAGTTGTACACTTCACTTCAATCAGTTCTCAAGAACTGTTCATTCTCAAGTTCAGAATGATTCAATCATTCTGAATGATGGAGATCTTTCCACAAAATTTTGAAGCGCTTAAATAATTGAATATCTGATCTAGAACTAAGAAAGGCAAGAACTTCTTTAAGGACACACTCTGCAGTACGATTTCAAGTGCATGATGATGGCAATCCAAATGTAATATATCACCATTCAGTTTTTGCTCTAAAAAATTTCCTGCACAATTAGTACGGTTGGTGTTGCAGGTCATTGTATCAAACATTACAGCTAGAACAGTTAGCAATAAAGAGCTATCACCTAAGATATCATATACAACTGAAGAAATATCTAAGGAATTCCGAGTAGCTGTTCAATATTAGGACCTGAAGCTATCACGGTAATCCTGTCGGCGTTCTTTTTCCAGTTACATCTGGATGTAACTTTGTATCCCAGTGAATAACTTCGAAATCTAAATTTAAGTTCATGAAATTTAATTTTACCTCTCGAAGATTTCTTTTGCTCTCTTAAGGAATGTACGATTGATCATTAGGTCATTTGGATTTAAATTTACTGCATCTACATAGGCTGTAAATAAATGAACAACATCTTTATCCCTAATATGGAAGTTGTCTAACAGTGATGAAAGGCGAGCAAATATCAATAGTTGTCAAGCTTTTTTGCATTGTGGTAGACCAGCTGTAGAAAGCAGAAGTTCAACAGGTTAGTATAGATACCCATTTCGGTTTCTAGATCTTGTGAATCGCAAGAATTTGATGATAATAAAGGACTATGTACTGAAATAGAAGAAAATTAATTTAAAGTATAGATTTCTACATTATTCCGATCTGGATATTTTTTTTAATTTATATTTTAGCTATGGAAAATACAGTATATTTTTATGTGAGGAGTAAGTAAGAACAGCGATTTAAAATATAATTGCAATTTCTTATACTTATAGCATTGAAACCTTGCGACTCTATTTGCCACACCTATTACATACATAGGGAATTTCGTAAATCAACACCCCCAAACCCTTGAGGAGGCAATTTGTTGTTGTCAAAGATCGTTCATTAATGGCCTAGGCCATTCATTAATGGCCTATAGAATCCCTTGTGTCCATCTTGATGGGAAGAAACGTTCCCCTGCCGCTTGGTTGGAACAAGCGCAGAAGAGCGGTACGCATGATCCGAGGCCATTGGTGTACATTTTATCATCTGTAACATGTTAAATTTTACAGAATGAAAGCGAGAGAATGGTCGGTCTGGAATTAGCAGCACCTATTGAGGTTCAAAATCACTTTAAATATAAAACGTTAGAATATTTTTACATAAAAATGAGAAAATCCGCAATTTTTTCTTCGAAACTCAAAAAAGGGGGCACTAGGGGCACGTGTTAATATTCATGGATTGACTTAAAATTTTGCAAGGATCATTTATTTGTACAATGGAACAAATTGAGGGGGCGTCGCGTAAAATATCTGCAACTTCAAAAATAAGGACCACCCTAATATATATATATATATATATATATATATATATATATATATATATATATATATATATATATATATATAATAAATAAATAAATATATATATATATATATATATATATATATATATATATATTCATTTATTTATTTATTTATTTATTTACTCTTTGTTAGGAACTTATTAAGAGAAAAATAGAGGGAATTCACTTTAACTATGTTACACCCTCAAAAAAGAGGATAAAATTTTCATACAGCAAGAGGCTGACAAGCAGCACCAGGAGGGTTACAAAATGAATTTCTTCATGGGTTATCTAAAATGTAACTATAGTAATAAAGAAATAACTGAAGCCTAAAGCAAAAAGCATGACTATCAAATGACAAAACAAAATTTATGTAAAACCTCCCTTAACGGATACCCCCAATTTCTTCGAGTACAAGTCCCATATCCATATAGGTTTTTCCATATTATTCACTCTGAATAGTTTACACTCCGAATAACAGACATTCATTTCAACGAAAAAAAAATCGATTGCTACCTTAAAACTTTTTTTAAGTTAGCCATTCACAGTATGATAAAATTTACAATAAGAAAAGTCTTCTCATTACCTGCGAATTGTTTTATAGTTCAGGAAATACAAACTTAAAAAAATGGAATCCAGCAGTATTAATAACATATATATATTTCTTTTAATTTAAAGCGACTACGAAAGTTATAGCAACTTTACCTATTCGAGCGACTTTTAGGTAAACAAATGTCTAGCCAATAAATTTCTTTTAAAACGCTTCGTCTGAACAAAAATAAATAAATAAATAAATAAAAATAAATAAAATAAAAATTAAATAAATAGAATTCAAAATGTTAACGTGAACAGCAGACAAATCATATTAACAAAATACTCAAGTAATCCAACAAAATGGTGATAATAAACAGTTTTATAGTACAGCGGATTAAAAATTCCTTTTTTTATCTATAATGATTGTGCTCATTCCTAGGACAGAAGAATGACATGAAAACCTGGGGACAAAGTTTAAAACGATGTACCTTGATGATTTAAATAATTAAATTTATTTAAAGAATGCTATTTTACACCTTTAATTATGCTTAATTTTGTACTACAAATTGAATTAGTGGAATGTTGATATAAGATTTTTAAATAATTTAAGTCCATTTGAAAAACGGATGGGGACACGCCAAAAGTGTGACTTTCTGGTAATTCAAAAATTTTTGTAGAAAAAACTAAATTAGTTATTGTTTTTAATAAGAGTAGAATAACATCAGATAAGTTATTTCTAGCTATTAAAAAAATGAAAACACTTTCTGGGTTAAGCAGTATTTATGTTAGGCTACTGGGACATCTGTTAGGATTTTGGAGAATCACCCATTTATTTTAATTAACTATTTATTTTTAATTTTTTTTTTCTTTTTGAAAGCGGTTAAAGATTTTTTTTTCAATGCAAAAAAAAATATGATCTGCTTTGTTTAAAAGATGCTGTTACTTTATTTGTTTGTTTGTTTATTTATTTTTTATGCATCAATTCTTTAGATGAGGGGGACATGTTTTCTAGAAATCAGCTTTTAATATTAAAAAAATAATTGAAATAATTTGCGATTTTAGCTAATTTTGAGAATGTTGATCAGAAACTAGAAAGTCGATATTAATATACGAGAAAGTAGGCTCGTTTAGTTTTAAACGGAACTTCCTGTTTATTTTTGTGGATTTTTTGAGAAAGGCTTTTTATTGACTATGATTTTATGCTCAGAATAATTTAAATTTAAAATAGCGTGTTTTCTACTTTGTTGAGTCGTTTGATACTGTTATTCGTACTTTGAAATTCAAGGGAATTTGATATGACTTGAGCTTAAACTCTTTATAGTACTACAAGTGGTCAAAAATAATGGCCTTCAAACATCAGAGCCCTTTAAAAATCCCAAAGTCAAATTGCTGCTTTAATTGAATGCTCCTCAGAACTGGCAAAAGTGTGGCAGCCCAGTTTACAGCTCTGCCATGTCTTCGAAATCGAAATCGGGCAGATTTTTGGTAAAGTCGGAGTCAGTCATTTTTCCTCCGACTGCCTGGTTATGACCCCTCCCCCCCGAAACTTTTGTCATAGCTAGAGCTTGGACGCATTTTTTTTTCTCTCTCTTTTTAGGAAAAAATAGGATTTGTTGAATTCTATTCTTGTGATTTTTTTTTCAAACATTTTATGAAATTATCATTTTTCTATACTCATGCTTGAACATAAAAATGTTCGCATTTATTTACACCCGTCTACACTCTTCTCTTATTACCTTTGATGACGGGGAAAACGCTTTACTCTTTCATTGGCATCAGAGAAGGGTTTAGAGCTCGCTGAAAGCGGTATCACCGATAATTTCCGGTGGGTCGTTACATTCGAAATGAAGCTAAGTAAAATATGCCATGACTTTACGGAGAGATCCACTACGGCAGGGTTCAAGACTTCTGACATACTTTGCATCCGGTTTTCTTTTTCGGAACTGTGAGAGCAGCAAGGGTCGGCGTTCTCAAGCCTCCTTTTTTAACCGCCCGAAGATCAACAATCCCCAACTCCCCCCCCCCCCATCCGTCTCCTCCTCACGCATAAGACTGAGAGCACGCTCTATTATAGAATGTTGTTTGCTCGAAAGCAGAATGGTCCGATTATTTATTCTGATTTGGACTGAGTCATTGAAGGATTTTGAACACATTGATAAGCGCAAGGTTCTTTACCCTTTAGGATTTCCCATAAAGCACGGAATGTGTGTACGCATAATTTGAGTCAGTGTTTAACCAGTTGCAAAACTAGAATTTTTTCATAGGTGGGGGAGGGGGCATAATAGTCTTTAGATGTATGTTTGTTACCATATCAGGACTGGCATCGCTTCTTGGTAATGTTTTAACCATTGGAAAAATGTCAGAATCCGACTCCGACTCCTAGAATTAAGCCAAAATCAAACCTACTGCACATTTGCAGCCCTGGCAGAATTGTGAACTCATAGGGAAAATGACCGGCTCCGTCTCTTTGAATTTTAAGGTCTTCTACCTCCGACTCCTTTTCCCCCAAAATCAGATCCACTTGGACTCCATGGCTCCAACCCCACTCCTTAGCCCTGGTTCTAAAACTCCAATCCTGATTGCAGCTGTCCGTTTAATTCTTGTGTTTCTATAGTACCGTTCGGGAATCTTTTTCTCCCCCCCCCCCCCTCTCTCTTACGCATATAAATTTTTCCAATTTTCTGCACCATCCTACTACTATATTATAAATGCGAAAAGTTTGAATAAATGGACGTATGGATGTTTATTACTCTTACACGCAAAAACTACTGAATGGATTTTAATGAAACCTTACAATAAAATAGCATATGCATCAGAATAACACATAGGCTGTGATTTATTAAATTGTGTGTGAATTGTCCGAAACATATAACGATAAGTGCCAAGTAAGTAGCAAAAAATTCTGCCATCTGCGAGCTATTCTGGCGTGTGCGATCATTATATCAAAATAAATACTTATCGCTTCGTGTTTTAAAGATTGAGTTACGTGTTTGAGTCAAATTCTTTCTTTCTACGGGGGAGCAGGATTTTTCTTTTGCATTTGCAATGCGGATTTTAATTTTAACCAATTTTTTTTTTTCTAGGGTGCATGATATGATCATTTTATGTAAATTGCGTTGCATTTCTTTTTTCTACGGGTGACAAGATTTTTCATTTCTTCTCGATATGTGTTTTTTAATAACATTCTTCTTCTTCGAAGGAAGGGTAGAGAACGGGGTTTTTGTTTAAGCGTTTTAGTTAAAAATATCGGATCAATAATTGATTGGAGTTCGTTTCGCTCGCTAATCGGTTGGGTTGCGGTAGCTCGGTCGCTTGGCTAGATAGGCGATAAACAATGGTGTTGGGTAATTGTTTGACATTTTAAAGCAACTGTTAATGTAATTTAATGCTTTTTATTTCTTTGGAGAACTATATTAAATTGTAAAAGAACTTTTGCTGTTTTCCTTATGGTGTGTGCAGGAAGGGAGACTTTCATGTATTCAAGGGAAATTCTTTAAATTCTTTGCATGGGCATCGCCGTAAGGGTACAGCTAGTATAATGATTGGTAAGTATTACGTGTGGCAACTTATCAGTCTTCGAAGAAAATCTTCAAAAGTGATCTACACGAGGCTACATTTGCATGGCAGCTCACGGGAGTTCAGCTCCTGCGCTTGTTTTCAATTTTGTGTGAATTTAAAATTATCGTAGACGTATTTGACAGAATGCGACTTGTTCGTAGCTGAAATAAAGTTTTGAAGATTATTGGGCTTCCGCACTTCTTACGTTAGAAATAATTCCCTGGGTGATTCCGCGTCACGCGTGGGATAATTTAGACTAAATTGTTCCTTTCATTTTTATACATAAACAAATTAATGAGGGCTGAAAGTTTAAATTTTGTTTACTTAGTGAAATTACTTTACTTGTGTGGTTCATTAAGCAAGAGTTTTTTTTTTTTAGTCTTTTTTCGTTACTGATTTTTGAATAAAGTTTGCCTGTCACGTACGACATACTTTGTACATCAGCTTTGGAGTTCTCAGTTATACCAATAGTGTATCTGCCGAATCTATTGGTACATTTTAAAAATATATACAGTGGCTCCCAAAAGTGTTCGTACACTTTGAAATTTTTTAGTAAAACCAAAATAACTCGAAAATGAATTCGAATATGAAGTGCAATATTTTTTCACATCATTCCTAAGTCATTCCAAATACAACCCATTGGTTCTTTTCAAAATATTGACGGATCTTCTTTTTGAAATGGGTCAGAAAACGAAGAGACAGAGAAATAACACGCCACCAAAGTCATCGTACACTCAAATATTTTCGAATAAATTAATGTTTAAAATTATCATATGTCGTTTCATTAATATTTTTGCAGTGTGTTGACCCTTACAAGCCATTTGGCTTTAATTTTTTGTTTATTTTTTCCTTAATATTGTGCTTATTACTATAAAATGGCTGGTATTCGTAAAAAACCGCAAACATCATTCAAAATTTGAATTTTTTTCCCACAGTAGCGGTAAATTGGTTTGAAATGTCTCTAATGTAGTTAATTTATTTGTTTGTATATGAAAGTGCTTCATAAAATGCTTTAAAGTAAGAAATCGGACCGAAAACAATGTAAGAAAAGGTCAACCGGCAAAGTTGACAAAACGTAATCGGAGATTTAAAGTTAAAAATATTATGAAAAATTCACATTTGAGTGATGTAAAAGTTTCTGCAGAGTTAAAAGAAACATTTTACATTTAATTTTCACCTAAAATTGTTCGTCAAGTGCTCTGATTAGCTGGATTAAATGGGACCTCTTCCAGCAGAAATTTTCTTGATCGTGCGAAAAACAGAAAGCTTACGCTTTTCGTCGCAAAATCAATGATAAATAATCTCAAAACGTTTTAGAATTACGTCTTACTTACAGATAAAAATTAATTCAACATTTTTGGTTAAATTTTTGTATAATTGTAAGTAAAAGAAGAAATTATGAACTTAATCTTAAGAACTTAATTGGATCAGTTAATCAGGACGGTGGAGGTGTTTTAGTGTGAGGGTGCATATCAGCATCAGGACTTGGTAGTTTGGAATTTTTTGATGAAATAATGAATCATGCTGTTCCTATAAATATTTTAAAAACCAATTTTGAACTCTTAGCCAAAAATTTGGTTATTGGAAACAACTTTTTTCTATCAAGATAACGATAAGAAGCACACGGTTTTCAACGTTTGCGTCTAGTGACTCGAAAATTGTCCTAAAATTTAGAAAATACCCCCTCAATCTCCAGATTTTAACTTAATGTAACGTATTTATAGATATCTGAGGGCTAGATTACGAAAATAGGGCTTCAAAACGAAAATAGAGCTAGAAATAGTAAGACTCGAAGTGTGGTTGAACACTTACGCAGAAATTACGCAAAAAAGAAAGAAAGAAAAAGAATGAAATTTATTCCCAGACGTTTAAAAGGTATTATGAATGCTGTATGATATTCTACTAATTAATAACTTAATCAAAAGTTAGATTTTTCAATAATATATAGACATTTTATAAAGTGTACGAAGACTTTTGTGAGATAAAATTTCCGGCACTTTTTGGTTTTTGATTTTTAAAAAATTAAGCTTTAATATTTTTTAAAAACTTTTCATGTAGTTTTGTTAAAAATAGATCATAGCTCTTATAATATAATACCTATTCCGAAATATTAATCCTAACCAATGGATTGGGGCCTATTTCATTGAAAGTCGAAGGTGTACGAAGACTTTTGGGAGCCACTGTATATACTTTGCTTTCTTACTAACCATTTTTAATGTTAGTTTCAAAAAAGAAACACATAACTGGCCATTCCATAGAACCATTTGCGCAGCCAAAAATACCTTCTGGAAGGGGTTTTTTTTTTTGATGAAAAATACATTCTAAAGGAGGTTTTTTTATCCAAACTTTTTTTGGGGGGGGAGGATGAAAAATACCTTCTGTAGGGGATTTTTTGATCGAAACAGCCCTTTCATATGCATAAAACACTGAATTAGTATTTGCATTTATGTTAAAACCAATAGCTCTGGGGGGGGGGGGGGGTTTCACCCCCAAAAGCCCTCCTTCGCTGCGCCACTGCATAGAACAATATGTATTTTGTCCCACCCATGATAGATCTATATTTCGTTTCAAAAGTTCAACTCAAAAATAATCAACAAAAGTTTTTTGCCTTAGCAATCACCATATATACCCGTGTGATATACCGCATTTTGAATACATGAGAGTTGTTTCTACGCAGTGAATTAAAAGTGTATATTATGATTAAAAAATAACACAATTTCATTATTTCTCCACAAAAACAAAGTGTACGTGCTTTTTCCGAAAATAAATTAACTAAAGAAACTCGCAAAAACAGTTGAAAACATTTAATAAAATATGAGCAGTAAAATGTTACGACGTAAATAAAATATAAGAAAAAAAAGGTAAAATGAGACTTTCTCTTAATTGAAAAAAGGGCTAAATCAAATGGATTTAATTGAATGTATCTTTTTTTTCCATTAAATATTAAAACTAGGTGAAAAATAGGGTACCGCCGATGATTTTAGAAAAAAAAGTCATGTTTTAATTTATTTGTAGCATTAAAAATTGATTGTTGTTTGCATTGCAGAGAAATATCAGTTTTTGCTTTTAACTTACTGATTATTTATTCATTCTCTACTTTACAGCAAGAAAATTTACAGATAGTGGAATGCTTATTTATTTATACCATGAAAGCTTTTCTGGAAATTTAGTTCGGTGTCACACCTTCAGGGGAAAAAAGCCTTCTCGAAAATTACACATTACCTGAGGTAGAAAGGGAGAAAAGAGCAAAAGAAACGAAGACAGGGAAAAGAGGAGAAAAGTAATAAATAAAAATAAAAGCTCGGGGTTTCGAATGTAATCGTAGAAACGAGAAATTCCACAACACGTTTACTGCGGTTGGGGGCAGAGGTGCACCTGTGAAGCTTGTTATAGGTAAATGTCTCGTGCCAGCCGGCGACAGGTACGCAAGGACCGCCAGATTGGCGAAAAAGTAGGGCTACATTTGGCGAGTTTGCACTCTTCGTCAATTAGACTACTATCGTGCTGTACGACATCGCGTTTTGGCGTAAAAGCTGTCATAAAAAGTTTCAACACTTCATTTCGAAATTGATGTGTTAATTTTTTTTTTTTTTTTGCTATACTAGTAATTTTGAAGTTGTTTAAATCAAGAAGTGCATATCATTAATGTAGCTTGCGTTTTGTGGAAACAAGAATAGCTTTATAGAAAATTAAAAATATATATATATATATAAAAATATGGAATTTTATAATTTTTTAGCATTTTTGAAAATTACTTTAAATGTGAAGATTATAATTATTTCTTTAAAAAAAATAAAATTTGACATAGAACTTTTCTTGCGTGTTTTTACAGCTCAATGATTCTTTTTTAGTTAAGAAAAATAAAATAAACAAATTAACTAACATGTCGAAAGTAACTGAAATGGTTTATTTCTTCACTAAAATGAGTTACGTTTTCTTTTCTATCATTTTTTCTTGTTTCTTTTCTTTTTTTTTTTTTTTTTTCATTTTTTTGTCTCACTTTTTCTCTATTTGTTCATAAAAAATATGTTGAAAATAGACAAAACAAATTCAGTATCAATGAAAAATTTACAGTTGCAGAGTGATAACGATACTCGTTTTTCATTCTAGCTAAAAATAGAATAACGCGCGACAAAATGCAAGGGCGCCCATATGCAAAATTTAAGGGGGGGGGGGGGCTCAAAAATTTTCCCCGTGGTTTAGCAGAATATTTTCCCCATTGAAACCGATTTCAGTACAGACTTAAGTTATTAAAATTTGAAATTTTTAATAAATTATTCATTAATGACTGGAAAAGAAATTTTTAGACATTTTTGCAAAGAAAAAAAAAAGCTTGCATGTGCGAAATTAAATGGTACTTTTGTACTAAAAGTAAAGTCATAAAAAAAAAACTTTGAAGTATCATAAAAATAGCAAATTAATGCATACACGTATTTCGAGATTGTAACGAAGCCCTTTTTCAATAAGCATATGGATGGAAGAACATCAATAAAAAAAAAATTGTTCGTCATCAAAAAAGTCAATTGCTCTTTCTTTCCCAAGAAACTTTTCTTGCTCATTTTTCTGAGTTGATAAAAAGAGTTTCCTTGTAACCGTGAACGTGAAACCCTCGTATATAATATTCTGTAATGTCTGTACTTCATTAAGAGTGATTAATTATTCAATTGCCCATTGTATATTTTTACATGAATGTTTCATTTTAGTTTCTTAAATCTGACAAAAACACTACACTATATCATAGCAAAGGAATTTGCGTGATTTTTTTTTTCTTCTTTCACCCTCATTCTTCGTTTTCCTTTCCTTTTAGAACGTTAAACACCTGAGGTTAAGTGGTTAGGTGAGGTCTCTGTGCAAACCTCACTTTTGTTAGGCTGTTGACGACTCCAACATCTAAAGTTTTTTTTTTTTTTTTTGTTCTTTTAATTTTAAATTCTCTCTCTTTTCTTTCTTTTGAAGTTTTTCAAATGTTTTGCTGAACTATTTCGAGGAGTTCTTGAACTGGAACTAGGGGAAACTTCCAAAATTTAGGTTATTTTGTGGCATGCAAACTTAGATAAAAGAAAAGAATCACAAAAACTTGTGGAGAACAGAATCCATGGAAAATTAATTCTAATTTCCATACGACTCTTCGTAATTCAATTTTGCAGGCCCCATTTGAAGTTCCATTTCACTTCAAATAGAATGTAATCTGAGAATGGCAACACTAAAAAATAAAACTGAATACTCGTCGAAAGCGTTGCTCTGCATTCATTTGTATATTAGGGTAAAACGAAAAGTATGTTTTTTGAGCAATCACGATTGCTTATTGCTTTCATTTGACTGTTTTTGACGTTCCTTTGATTTTTCCCACCGCCACCTTCTGCACCATCACCGTGGACAGGCGGGCTCCTCACGATGCTGCTCCTCGAGCGAAAGCCGTCTCCAGGTTGCATCCATGTCCTACACACACGCGCATACATACACAACTACACACACACACAAACACATACACACACACAAACACACATACACACATACACCTACACACATATACACCTACACACACAAACACATACACACACAAACACACACGCATACATATACACACATACACACAACTACCCACACATTCATGCCTGCACACAGACACAAACACATATGCCCACATACGCATACATACACACACATACACACAACTACCCACACATTCCTGCCTGCACACAGACACAAATACATATGCCTACACACACATACACATACCCCCCCCCCACACTTATGCCAGCACACAGACACAAACACACATACCCCGTACACACAAACACCCCCCCCCCCCACACACAAACACCCCCCCCCCCCCACACACAAACACCCCCCCCCCACACACACCCACAAACACACATGCCTACATACACACACTCGTGATTGCGAAAAACATAATTTGAATTCAAGATGTCAAAATTCAAATTAATATTTTTTTTTTCCTTTCTTTCTTTTTTTCCCCCCGAATTTTCTTTTGGCTCGGGTTTTCTATCCACATCTTCCCGTGGCCCAAAAGGATTAAATATAGTAAAAAATTTATAATTTAATGAAAATTTAAGGAAAAGAATTTTTTTTACTGCATTTTTGGTGCTTCGTTGGAAAGTTGTCTTTTAGGTACATCAATTTACATTCTTTTTTCATCGAAATCCGTTCATATCTTCCGGTGCCCCAAGCGTTTCAAACAAAGTAGCAGATTTTTTTCTGTTTTAATATTTATTTATTCATAGAGCAATCACACGTTGCTTATTATCCTCATTTAGCCAAAGTCGATGTTACTCTGACTTTTTCAGAATACCATGGCGACGGTTGATTTTATTTATTTATTTTGAGAGCGAAATTTTCTTCGTCATAGTTACAAATCGTCTGTGGTTTGAGTATATTCATTTTTTTTTCAGGGTTTAACAAAGGCCGACTTTACATTAAAAAAGGGTTTTTGCATAAAATTACTTTTTTTTTCATAAATTTTCCAGATTACTAATTCCCATCATTTAAGCTTGATAAGAAATAAAAATATAACGTAATACACTGAAAATAATCTTTATGATAAGTGTACTGGTGGATATTGGCCATACAGTCTCTATTACTGCATCACCTTGCATTATCTATTCTTGAAAATCACCAGGAAATTTGCACCCGTCATAATATGACGGGTGCAAATTTCTTGGTCATTTCCATTCCATTCCATTTTTAAACAGGAAAGCCAACTAGTAGGATACTATCGCATTTAGTGAATGCGAAAAACATCATTTGAATCCAAAGCGTCAAAATTCAAATATTTTTTTTTCTTTTAAATTATGTATTGGCTTGGGATGGGTAAATAATATGATGGGGAAAAAAAGTTCACATTTGTTTCTAAAACTAAAAACCATTCATATTTTCTTTTATTCCAAAACATGTTAAAAAGCCGCATGATAATGAAAACATATTAGAAGCGTAAAATAATTCAAGTTATCCACAAAAAAAAAGGGAACTGCTGTATTGACATTTTTGCTTCGTTCGTATGCAGTTAGCTACTGTTAGCTCATTTCATCCTATGTTACTAAAATTCCAATTCCTTATAAAAGATTAAATTTGTTAAAAATTGAATTTTAAAAATAAATAATAATAATAATAATATTAATAATAATAATAATAATAATAATAATAATAATAATAATAATAATAATAATAATAATAATAAGTAAGATAAAATAAAGAACGAAATAAATGCATTTTTAAAAAATTTTTAGCAAGCCCTTCAGTTTTTTTTTTTTTTGAAGTTTTGCACTACATATGTGATGTTTTTTAACTCGTGCTTTAGGTCTATCATAGTATTTAACCCTTAAAAAAGCCCTAATTGGGACACAAACTATTGTTATATCTTGTAATGGTAAACTTTTGAAAAGCATGGTCATTGTTAGTCTTCTAGTTTGCGTAGTTTTAAGAGGTAATTATCCACTCTTTACGCTTATTCTATTGTGCTATGAAAGTATGAAGAAAAAGAAAATGCAAGAAGAAAAAGATAATTATACATTTTTCTATGACTCTACTCAAAGAATTGATGAAAATTATCATGATATAGATGAACAAATGAAATCAACAAAAAATCAGAGCGATGTGAAACCTTGATTTGAAACAAAATAACTATTCTGCTTTCAGCTAGGGTAACAAAGGACTGACAGAAATAATTTATTATTGAAGAGTCATGAAAAACTATGATCATATAAAAATGTTTCAATGCCTTTTAATGTACTTGCTATTGTGAATTATGCATACTACATCACGAATTGTGGAATGTTTTTACCTTTTTTCCGACTTCGTCTTAGTATCTTTTATTTATAGTAATAGTTTTTCTAACGAATTTCAATGTAGCTTATAATACAGCGTGAAATAAATTTATTTAAGTAAATTTTAACTCGCTTAAAGTTAGCATTGATTTAGTTAGAAACCGGATTTAGCGATTAAATCAGAAAGATTTGACTGACGCAATGGTAAGTCTATTGGAGGGTATAGGCCGTTTTAAAACGGCAACAAATCACGCTTACCTTAAAGCAGTTTTTTTTTTTTTTTTTTTTTTTTTTTTTGTGATTCATAAAATTTCTATTAACTTCCAGCTCAGACTAATCCATCTTTACTTTGAAAAACTAACCCTAAAACTCGCTGACCACTTTTCTTTTGCCCATGCCTCTTCTTCCAATTCATTGCTATTTATGTTCGGAAAACTTATTATTTTCATGAAATAGAAGAAAATTGATTAAATAATGAATCAATTATATTTAACGAAAATAAAAGATGTCACCACAGAATTTTTTCCAGAGGTAAAATTTGCCGCTTCTAAAAATTCACCACGTTAAGTAACTCCATCTTATTAGAAATTCGACAATGATTGTCGATACGTTATAATTATTTTTATTAAAGCAAGAGTTAGCTTTTTTCATAATACTTAAATGAAGTCATATTAATTAAATACAACAAAACCATATCATACTTGTATTCAACCTAAAAAAAAAAAAAGATTATCAAATATGCGTAAATTACAAAAATATTAAGTGGAATCGCCGAAACTGATTCTTAGCTTTAATAAACTTGATTTAGGGAACGAGATAACAATGGAGCTGTTTCCTTCAGTGAAAAGTACTACTTTTAGTCACTAAAATTGATAGAATAAGCAAAAAAAAAAAAAAAAAAAACATGCAGCCAGGAAAAACTTTTATTTTCCCAGCAGTTATTTTTTACTTATTTATTATTATTTTTTTTAATGTCCGATTTCTGAAATAAGGCATGGTCTTTATGACGTCACAAGTGATGTACTTTAGCTCGCTATTCCATTGTCACGCTAAATATTTACACTTTGCAGTCAACCGCGTTCCTAGGTTGTGATAATTTGCACTGTGCGCTAATGGCATCAGTGAATGGCATTTCATCACTTGTGATGTCATGTGCAGAATATTAAAAGATGAATTTCAATCTGCGCACCGATTAAAATAATTGTTAATAAATATTACACTTTGTCAAACTATTTAAAAATGGTTAAATTCTATGTTTTTAAGCAAGCTCTTTCGGAAACAACCCCATTACCAATAAGGCAATGACAATATCACAAATTTTAAATTAATCCCTATGTTTTTCTGAACAATTGAAACCCCAAGATACGAACAAAAAAAATAATATTAGAAAATTAAAATGTCATGAATTTCGTATTATTTACTGGGGAATAAACAGGGCCGTATTTACATATATTGCGCACGTCCTTTGTAATCAAACTTCTTGTAATCGTATATTACGTAATGTAGATGTCTTTATGACAATGCAGACAGCTTTTGTGGCGCGCAAATAGCTAGGAATTACTTCATAGGCTCTTTCTGAAAATTCCTTAGGGGTAGCATTTGTTCCATCCAAGGTATCGCTTCAAAACACACGTACACAGAAGAAAAATTTCTAAAAATAAGGAAATTCATGCGCGGTTTTAGCGTGGTACGTGTTGATGTCAAAGGAATCAATTCAACTGGAGGCTTTCAAAAGCTCTGTGTAATAGATTTAAAGAAATATGCTTCTTGCTCAGCGAAAATTGGAGATATGCAAATTTATTTGCAGATTTAAAAAGCTGTAAGTTGAAGAGAAAAACAACAACAATAAATTATTTGTAGCATTAAGTTATTACGGAAGAGCGGCTCTCCTTGGGATACTCTTTTAACTTTATTTTTTCCAATTTTTTGACATTGATTAATTATTATCAAAAGTTTACCTGGTACTCTTTCAGCCTTGGCATACATTATAAAATAGGCTTTAATCTTATATCGATCAGAGAAAAATCTAAAGAAAAAAATAATTTGCACTTTTACTTTGTCCATAGATGCACAATATAGTGGGACACCTTGGAACAATCCTCATATATATATATATATATATATATATATATATATATATATATATATATATATATATATATATATATATATACACAGTGAAACCTGTGTAAGTTGACCACTCGCGGTGCAGTACTTTGGTGGTCAACTTAGACAGGTGGTCAACTTATAAAGGGCGGTAATTTTTTTTTTTTGTCATTTCTTGCACCATGTATTTATTTTTTTGAGGAATTCACCCTTACTCTTTCTGTTCAACTCCACTTTCATTGTAACACAATAATTAAAAATAATATTCAAATACTTTTGTTATTTTTCCCTTGTTTTTAACTGTATTAGACACTGTAGTTTTAGAAATTCCATATATGCCAGCTAATTTTCTCTGGCTTTCTCCATTTTCAATTACTTTTAATATTTCATGCTTTTTATTAATCTCAAGTATCACTAACTTTCTTTTTTGAAGCCATTTTATGTAAAACTTAATGCACAAAAAGCAACAAGCTCGACTCTCACAGTTCATAAAGGTAAAATTAAAATGTTCTATAATCCCTTGCACCAGAAACATGTAACTTTACTCATTACTCATTAACAGGCCCAGATCTGCGTACCCGCAGTGCGAGGGGCCCGCGTCCTTAAAAGGGCTAACAGCCCTAGAAATTGAAAAAAAAAAAAAAAAAAAAAAAAAAACTAGCACTAAGCCTTATTCGCTTTACAAATAGACACTGCTGGCCGCTAGGGAGGGGCCCTACATATTTTGTTGCAGGAGGGCCCAAAATGTATAGATCCGGGCCTGCTCTTTTTAGCAGAATTCCTGTGTTGAAACAACATATTGCAACTGAAAGAAAAAACTTTGAACTTTTCTACTGACACCTATTTTCATTGAACAGAGTACAAAAAGCTATCTCAAATAGAACAACAAATGAAAAACAAGTTTGGAGAATAAAGAGCAGCATAAAGCTTATGCTGCTCTTTATTCTCCAAACTTGCGCCAGTGTGGCCGTGTATTATCGTCCGTAAAGAGAAAGTCTGGACCTACAGCCCCCCTAATAAGAAGACGAACATGGTCCAGCATAACGTCTCTGCAATACATTTGCGAAGCATCGTTTTCTTATTCAAAAATGTGAAGCGGTGTTCTGCCATTGTGCATGGTGCCTGCCCACACCATGACGCCTGGGCCGCACCGATCACGTTCGCAAACACATTTTTGTGCATAACGTGTTCCACGCTCTCTCCACAGTAGTTGGTGACCAGAATCACTTGTCACACTGAAACGAGATTCGTCAGAGAATATCACTCTAGACCAATTTTGACGATCCCACCAACATGTTCCTTACACCATCGTAATCTCTCTCGACGACGGCGTGGTTGAACTTGGATGCAACGTACGGCCTTCCGTGCATACAAAACCGACATTATTTACTCGCCGTGAGATGGTTCTTGCAGAAACATGCGTACCGGTAGCGGTTGTTAGATTTGCAGCTATCTGTCCAGGAGTGAAATTTCTGTTCCTTTTTCACACGTGGGCTACATAGCGATCCTCTGAAAGTGTGGTGCTCCTACCACGACCCCCGGAATGCTTTTGCAAAGCATTTCCACCTCCAGCGGCCTTCTTTAATCGGGAGATGCCACTTTTTGACACACCCATTGCAGCAGTCACAGTGGTGACACTTTGACCTGCTTCCAGTCGTCCAACCGCTCGTCCACGATCGTAGATACTCAAATAATGTCTTGCTGACATTTTACGCTTAAGTATTTCAAGAACCAAACAGAATTTCAGAGAAAAACCTTTTTTAACATCCAGCACTATTTTGTTAAAAATCAAACAGCGTGAATTTTCGTACGAATCTTGAGTGTGTATGCACTGTCTTTTATACAGATAGCGAGTCTTGGTCTACCACGCCATCTGAACTTGAATTTATTTCCATTGACCAGGTGGTTGAGGTACAAATTTGCATAAATCACTTGTTCCTTAGCAATTGTCAAGCAGTGTATATAATAGCCAATGATCGTCATCAACAATGAAACTCGCGCAACGGCATGATAACTTGATAATATATTTTGGTAATGTTTAAAATGCAGGGAAAGGCTAGTTCTGACAAGGCTGAACTGGATCCGGTCACTTAACTGTTTTACTGGTAAGACTGTCATTTCAGGCGAATAAAGAAACGAAAAAGCGATTAACAATGAACGCTACCTACTGGAGTTTAGGGTTAATCCAGTGGAATCAGGGATAAAATTTCAACAATCAAAATATCACCAAACAGGCAATTGCTTCGTTCAAATTTAGAAGCAATATTCACCCGTCATATCTTGACGGGCGATTTTCCCGTTAAAAATGTAAAGGTTGTAGCTACAAAAGTTGGAGCAACAATACATATAAGCAGAGCTGCCAACTGCTACGAAAAAATCGTAGTTTCTACGCATACAGCTTTAAACTACGACTCTACGAAAGCAGGTCCAAAAATTACGATTTTTTTTTAAATTTTTAATCCAAAAAAAAAAAGAAAAAAAAACATAAACTGCATGAAAACTAAATACCGTTAAGTTCAGAAAATCAAACTTCTAAACGTGTGTTGACGGTCTCTGTGCATCAAGCATCGCTCTTCGAAAGTTGCATGATGTAAAGATGGATCGGTCTTTAGATTGTGACGCTGATTTGATCCAGTCATTGAATCTTCAGCAAAAAAAGCAGAAAAACTGGCAAAAATTCCGTGAAGAATATAATTTTTTTTTATTCCGTATTAATATTTTCTGTATCATATTTGAAATTTGTTAAGTATCTTTTTTTTTCCTTGTTCTTTATGCTGTTGACAATTCATCACTGTTTCGGTAGCAGATCCTCTCCCCCCCCCCCTCCACTGCAAAATGCTGCTACGATTTTGGGTTTTCAAAAGTTGGCAGCTCTGCATATAAGCATCCTATTGTTGAATACAGAAACAAATAAACATGTTTACGGTAACATGTTATGATAGCTATCAAGAAAATGAAGTTTTCAATCGCCAAGCCAAGTCTTTACTCCATCGATTCTCAAGAATGTTGTGAGTAATTAATTAAAAGGGCGTTAACAATAACCTTTGTGGAAGTATTTGTGGCGCCAAGAACGCGATTATCTGGACTCATCAGTGTAAGCACGAGAGAGCTTTGTTCGCTCGGCACGCCCGTGTGTTCCTGATTCCATCGATGTTCTGTGATAAATAATGCAGCCATCAAGTATATAATAGCTCAATAGAATTACAGTGGATTTTATTGCCGTGGTTAGGTGTCCTTCCAATCTTTAAAGAAAGTACATTCTCTATTGCGTGTTTACTTTTTGGTCGGGTCTTTCCTTTGATAAACTTTACTATTATAAGATTCAGGAGTATCGGATTTAGTGATACGTATTAATAAATATGTGTAGCTTGATAGTTGTCTTGATACTTCAAGTCACATAAAATGAAACCTCAACATTTCTTTCCAGTTGTAGAAGTTTCGTTAATTTTACTGTAGTGATTGTGCGAAAATTTTCATGAAGTCGGTCATGGGAAGCTTTTTAACCCGTAGTAAGAAATAGAGAATCATTGTTATATGATTCACCTGTGTGTGTACGAAAGTGTCAAAAACTACATTTATAGTGAAATAGTGTAGAGAGTACAGTGAGAAAATATCAAAAACGGAAGAGAATCTATTGAAGCAATGTTTCATATTAAAAATGCATTGGATGGTGAACATTCAAGTATATTTATATTTAAAAGCGTATAAAATTTATTTATACAGCTGATTATAATGTATAGTTGGGGTAAATCTAACCTGGCAGCATTCTGAAGGCTACGCAGATCCTAATCACAGCGTTGCGACGCTGCCAGGTTAGGTTTGCCCCAACTATAGTTGCATAGAAGTTGCAATTCATCTTTAAAATTTTCAGTTAGTATGCATGAGTTTAATTTTTTTAATAAAACTTAGAGTAACTACCCTTTCCTACATATATATATATATATATATAGGAAAGTTGCTGTTGCCACGCACATGGTGGATAAAATGTTAAGGCAAAAATCAAATTGCACGCAAATTCAACTTGAGTGGATGAAGCATGATAAACATAATAGAGAGTTCCAGACATTTTCGGACACATTTTAGAAAAAGCCTCCTGTCCTGTTCAAAACTAGTTTCTAACCTCCAAAACCCCAAACCTGAAAAATATAAAGCGCTTATGACATCCAGTTCTACAAACTAAGTAGAATCAAGGGCTCCTCGATCTCACATTTTTGACAGGAAGAGAACTCTCAATTTACCGACTGACACTCCGATTTTTACCGAACGATAAAACTTGAGCATGCAAGTCTTGTCATGCACTTGAGGCTGTCTGGTATATTGCATGCAAAACCAATTTTTAAGGAGAAATTAGGTATTTACTGGGTGACAGGAAATAACTTGGACCAGTGGCGTAGCGAGGGGGGGGGGGTGAAAACACCCCCCAGAGCTTTTGGTTTTAACATAAATGCAAATTCTAATATAGTAGTTTATGCATATGAAAGGGCTGTTTTGATCAAAAAACCCCTCCAAAACGTATTTTTGATCAAAATGAAAACTCTTCAAAAGGTATTTTTGACCAAAAAATCTCCTTCAGAAGATATTTTTCATTTAAAGAAACCACCTCCAGACGGAAACTACTTCCAGACGGAAACCACCTCCATTTTTGATTTAAAAAAAAAAACCTCCGGAAGGTATTTCTAGATGCACTAGTAACTTCGACACACATAATACATTATAATTTTAATTCTAAATATTGAGGCGAACTTCAAAATTAAAATGAATACATTATTTCGTCTGGTGTATTCGCAAATTTTTAAAGTAGCTACCTTTAGCCTTAATACAAAGCTTTAAAAGTCACAAAATTTTTGGCTATGGGCCGCAACTCACTTACTGATATTGTATCTCATTCCTCGCATAGCATTAAAGTTGTGATGTATTATGTGTGTATTAGATATTTCTTGTCACCCTGTAAAAAGGAGTTTTTTTAAAAAAAGAAAGGAACAACTGCAATATTGTCTCCGAATTTCCGAGGATAGACTGCCGAAATAAATAAAAAAAATGGGAAGTCACAGACTCACACACCTCCCACGATTGATTAGAATAAAAGTACGTTAGATGGTGAAGGGCCTACAGTGGCTCCCAAAAGTGTTCGTACACCTACGATTTTCAATGAAATAGGCCATTATCCATTAGTTAGAATTAATATTTCGGAATAGGTATTTTATTATAAGATCTATGATCTATATTTAACAAAACTGCATGAAAATTTTTAATAAAACATTAAAACTTAATTTTTTAAAAATCAAAAACCAAAAATTGCCGGAAATTTTATCTCACAAAAGTCTTCGTACACTTTGAAAAAATGTTAAAAAATTTGTAAATAATCTAACTTTTTACAAAGTTATTATTTAGTAGAACATCATGCAGTATCAACAAGAGCTTTTAAACGTCTGGGAATAGATTTCATTGTTTTTTCTTTCTTTTTTTGCGTAATTTCTGAGTAAGTGTTCAACCCCAGTTTGAGTCTTACTGTTTCTAGCTCTATTTTCGTTTCAAAGCTGTATTTTCGTAATCTATCCCCCAGATATCTCTAAATATGTTACATTAAGTTCAAATCTGGAGATTGAGGGGGTATTTCTAAGCTTAAGGACAATTTTTGAGGCACCAAACGCAAACGTGTGCTTCTTATCGTTATCTCGATAAAAAAACAAAGTTGTTTCCGATTACCAAATTTTGGGCTAATAGTTTAAAATTGCTTTTTTAAATATTTAAATGAGCAGCATGATTCATTATTTAATCAAAAAATTCCAAATTTCCAAGTCCTGATGCTGTAATGCACCCTCACACTAAAACACTTTCACCGTCCTGATTAACTGATCCAACTAAGTTCTTCAGATTAAATTCCTCATTTTTTCTTTTATTTACAATTATACAACAATTTAACCCAAAATGTTAAATTTATTTTCATCTATAAGTAAGACGTTGTTCCAAAACGTTTTGAGCTTATTTATCATTGATTTTGCGACGGAAAGCGTAAGCTTACTGTTATTCACACGAACAAGAAAATTTCTGCAGGAAGAGGTCCCATTTAATCTTGTTAATCAGAGAACTTGGCGAACAATTTTAGGTGAAAATTAAACGTAAAATGTTTCATTCAATTCTGCAGAAATTTTTTCAGCACTCAAATGTGTATTTTTCATAATTTTTTTAACTGTAAACCTCCGATCACGCATTGTTAACTTTGCCAGTTGACCTTTTCTTACCGTATTTTCGATCCTATTCTTGTCTTTAAAGCATTTTATCAAGCACTTCACTATAGAATGGTATAAATTACCTAATTTAGAGACATTTCAAACCAATTTACCGCTACTGTGAGTAAACAATTCAAATTTCGAATGGTGTTTGTGGTGTTTTTCAAATACCAGTCATTTTAAAGTAATAAGCACAATATTAAGGAATAAATAAACAAAAAATTAAAGCCAAATGACTTTTAAGGGTCAACACAATGCAAAAATAATAAAAAAATGACATATGATAGTTTTAATCATGAATTTATTCGAAAAAATTTGAGTGTACGACGACTTTTGTGGCGTATTATTTCTCCGTCTCTTCATTTTTTGACAAATTTCAAAAATAAAATCTGGCAATATTTTGAAAAAAACTACTGAGTTTTATTCAGAATGGCATAAGAATGGTGTGAAAAAAAATTGGACTTCATATTCAAATTCAGTTTTGCGTTATTTTGGTTTTACTACAAAATTTCAAGGTGTACGAACACTTTTGGAAGCCACTGTATATCAGTATGATTGAAAAGAGCAATTGACTTTTGTGCATTTCCTTAAGAAAACACAAGGATACAAGAGAAAAGAACTAATACACATGTGTGTTCCAGTTCCTCTGAATAACTCATATCGCGTAACCCAACAACACGATTGATATTTCTCACTTTCTAACGAGCCGCATTTAAACACAATAGACACACGGCATTCGGAAACTTCACAATAGGGGGCAAGGCCGTCCCGAGCCGAACTTTTTTTCCGAAATCAAAAACAATTGATAGCTCGAAGAAAGAAAGGGAAGTGCTGGATTGTGCGAATTCCGGCGTGTTTTCTTTCTAATCATTTGGCTGTTAATGAGGAAAAAGTGACCTTGAACTACGTCTTTTTTGGACTCCATTGACTTTTGTCTCAAACCGGTCGGACGTCTTTGCTTGTTTACGGTCCCTTTCATGGAGCTTTTGGCCCTATCGAATTTGTATTACCGATACCACCAACCACTCAGAGCATTGGCTCAGAATCAGTTTTCATTGAATTTTGAAGAACCTTTATTCAAAACTAATTTTTATTTTAGGTATATTATTGAACTTCCTAGTTACAATTATAAATGTGTTTTTAAAACATTAAAAAGTATCGCAGTAGTAAAATATGTAAATTTTCTACGTATCTTGCAACCAGGGGCACAGCAGCGTCCATAGGTTCTGTACAATCTCCCCGAAATGAGTAAAAAAATTCAAGAATGAAAATGTCTATTTCTTTTACACATAATTTTCCTATTCGATAAAAAAAAATTTCGAATTTGAGAACATGCAAATTTTATTGAACCCCTTTCGAAATCCTGGCTACGCTATTACAGGAGCAATCTCCTTTTGTGTCAAATTTCCAATCCTAGAGGAGCCAGCTAGAAAATTTTTTTTCCCCTTTTGGGGGGAGCTTTGCATTACATTTGCATTATTTTTACTATAAAAACCAAATATTTCAGAGGATGGCGTTTTTCCAGCCCCCCCCCCTCAACTGCAGTACTGCCAAGAATTGTCTTTTATATACAGTGGCCGCCGCTTATATGAATCACAATTGTTCTAAACAGTTTTGATTCCATAAAGTGACTGATTCAATAAAGCGGCTAAGTCAATAAAGCTGGTTTTTGTTTTGTTTTTGACGATTTGATTTATTAAAGCGGATGATTCAATTAACCGTGGTTTCAAGTAACCGGCGTCCACTGTACATGCAAGTACGAATGACTAACTCCCATCCCCACCAGAAGGTAAATTCTGGCTACGCTGATGCTTGAAACTATTTAAACTTTTGCAGTTCGAAGAATTTTATCGAAATTTTAAAAATTTGTTTTAATTTTGGTTCAACAAATTCTCAAATGCCTGTTCTTCGAAAACCTGTTTTCATTTTAAATTTGTTATTAACAAAAATTGGTTTTATCCTCATAAGGGAAAATTAAAGGTAATCTCTTGCTCATTAAATCAGGCATGCGTTTTATTCATTCCTCAGTAGTGCATCATTCACACCATCTGTTATTGCTACACACAATTAAAAATAGAAAAAAAAAACTACCGGAGGCGCAGTAATCTCTGGCAGATGGCTGCTGAAAGAGGTAAAACAAACAAATCAAGTAATTTATAATCTGCTTTTAAGCTTCAAGAATGAGTTACTTTTCCTCGTGTTTATGGGCTTTCTTATTTATATTCTTTTGAAATAATTTTTCTTAAGTCTTGTGGATATTCTGGTCTGTCTAAAAAGAAATGAAAAAATCACGGGATGGAATGTTTTTTCTCATTGGCTAATTTCTTAACTTACCGGAAGGAGGCGTAATCAAGCTCTGTAATTGTGAATTGAAATATATCTTCTGCCGTGCTTTACATTTATTATTTACTAGTGGTACCCGCACGGCTTTGCTCGTAATAGAAAATTAAAAGGTCTTTTGGTTCGCCTGTATATTTACAAACAATGTATGGTGAATTTTCTCGCCAATTGGCTTGTGCCCATGTTACGGTTCCACGTAATGATAATTTCGTAATTTACTCGTCCATCTTATGAGAATTTTGTTCTTCAAATTGGAATAGAAAAAGAACCACATCGAATTTTCGAAAAATCGCTTCGAGGTGCACACCCCCATGCTACAAACTAACTTTGTGCCAAATTTCATGAAAATCGGCCGAACGGTCTAGGCGCTATGCGCGTCACAGAGATCCTGACAGACAGAGATCCGGACAGACAGAGATCAGGACAGACAGAGGGACTTTCAGCTTTATCATTAGTAGAGATCAATTTACTATTCGTAACTCCAATAAACTATAGGGGGCGCTGCAGTCAGTCTAATGACGGATGAAAAGGTGAAACAAACAAATGCCGTATTTTATAACTTGCTTTGACGCTTATAGTGAATGACAGTAATGTTTCATCGTGTTTGTAAGAAGCTTTCTTTTCTATTCTTCTGAAATTACATTACACTACAAACTGTCTGAAGCCTGTAATTTACCCCAAAGAAAACACGTAGAATGGAATGTTTTACCTTTTTCTTTAGTATTCTTAATCACCGCAAGGTAGCGTATTCGAGCTTTGGAGTTGCGAATCCGCTGCAATGCTTTGTAATTCTTTGCTTTAATTTATTTGAGTGCTGCCTTTTTTCTTTTTTTCTTTTTTGTAATGGCAACGAAAAAGAAGTTTATACAGAAAAGTTGAAATATTTTGATGGAACGTGAATGTTGTTTTTCTCACCCGTTGCTGGCAGAGAATGAAACTTATATTTCACGTAAATATTATAAGTTTTTTTTTTTTTTTTAAATAAAAAATGAAGAATTTGATTTTTTTTAACTTAAGTGTAGAAATACATTTATTTTAAAATTCCAAAGGAAGCGGAATGGAAAAAACATAAGGTAATCAGAATTTTATTTCCTCAAAATGCGACATTAGGCAACAGTGTGCTTGAAACTAAAAAAATAATAATAAAAATAAATAAATAAAAAAGTTGTGCTTATTCCAAAGAACAGAAATGAAGATAAAAAAAAGAAGAATGGTAGTTTAGATTTGAATAGACAAACATACAATAATACACTTAGTCAATCACTATCAATATAATTAAACCTAATCTGAGTACTTTAACTCTTTGTGTTTTCTATTTTCGTCTCTCAAACAAGGGTTGTCAGGTGAAAAATTTTGATTAAAAATAGCCAAAATTACTTAATAGCCAAAAATAGCTGACATGTGTGAGCTACACCACCTTCTGATAATTTTAAAAGCTTCACTATAGTATAATCATACTTGAATATTTACACTAACATACATTCCCGTATGTTTACACATAAAATTGTTAAGGTGAGATAATAACTGCTAACTTTGATATTCTTTATATTTTTGCCGAGTGTGACTTATAAAAAAAAGCTAAATTGGTAAATATTTGCTAAATAAGATACCAATTTTCTACACATTGATCTACTAATCGCGTGGTTATGCTTACTTTGCTCGTTGTTTTTTCACTTATATGATTAACTTGATCGTCGCTCTATATTTTATCATCTGGTGCTTAAGTTTCTTCCTTTTTAAGCAATCACGATTGCTTATTGTTCTCATTTGACCGTCTTTGATGTCCCTGCCTTTTTCAACCCCCACCGTCATCTGTAGGCGCGACTCCGTTCCCCGGTAGCCGCTCCTAGTCGGTGGCGTCCACGTCCTACACACATGCACGCTCATACGCATACGCACCAGTGGCGAATTCAGGATTTAGTTCTGGGGGCGGCTGAGACCATTAAAAATGTATGTCTCCTTGACATCACCAAAAGTTCATTGATGTAAACGACGTCGTTTGAAAAAAAAAATATTTATTTTTCAGGAGGTGTCAATGGCTAATGAAATTTTCTGAGTTACAGTTGAAATTATCTAAAATTTGGTATTTAGTGATAAAATTTTAAAATTTAAATGTCGGTAAAAATAAAAATAAATAAAATAAAAATTAATTTGAATTTTTGGCATCTTGAATTCAAATTATGTTTTCGCAATCACGAGCGTGTGTGTTTGTGTAGGCGCATGTGTGTGGGTGCGTGGGTGCGTAAGTGTATGTATGCATGTGTGTGAGTGAGTGTTGTGTACGTGCGTGTGCGTGTAGGCGTTCGTGTGTGTGTGTGTGTGTAGGCGTTCGTGTGTGTGTGTGTGTGTGTAGGCGTTCGTGTGTGTGGGACATGGACGCCACCGCCCAGCAAAAGTGGATTCCGGGTGACAGTGCTCAGGACCAGCCGCGCCGCCGCCGGTGGACGGTGGTGCTGCAGGCCTGGTCCAAGCTGAAAAAGGCACGGACGCCAAAAACGGTCAAGTGAGAACAATAAGCAATCGTGATTGCTCAAAATTAAATAAAAAAAAATTTTTTAGACATTATTTCTTAACAATTTGAAGGCAAAAATAACAATTCTTGTTGATTATAAAAAATACTGTCCATGGCAAATGCAAGTACACTAAATGTAAGTAAGAAAACCAGAAAAATCGTGGACTAATAGTTAAAAAAAGGGAAAAAGAAGATAAAATTCTGAGAATCGACACTAAGCGCATTAATTAAAGAGGTCTGAAATTTTTTTCTGTCTTTCTTATAGAGTAAATAAATAAATTTTTTGAAAAGAAAGGGAAAAATTTCCGAAATTCGAAAGTAAATTTCGAAAAACAAGTATCTCTATTACTATAGCAAATTCGTGTATAAACCTGAGAGAAAACGAATAAAATGATAAAGATAGGATAGATATAGGAAATTATATATTTTATTATTTTACATTAAGATACATAAACAATAAAAAAAATTCTAATAAAAAAAAAGGTTCTAGTCTGGGGGGTGGCTGCAGCCTCATAGCCGTCCCCCTGGATTCGCCACTGATACGCACTCACACACATACACACCCGCCAACGTGCATACACACAGGTCTACGTGCACACACAAGCCTACACATACACATACACAACTGTACACACGCAACCGCCCAAGAGGAGGGACAGGAGCCGTTTCTAGAAACAAGTGAGTAGAGTAGTAACCAATGAGTAGGGTCCTGTCGCAACTCGTGATTGCGAAAAACATAATTTGAATTCAAAATTTCAAAATTCAAATTGGTTATAAACTTACAGGTTTTTTTTTTTTTTTTCAATTTGCTAAGGAGTAGGTTGCTTACTTTTAGAACGTGCGTCCCAACACAATGTACAGGGACAACTGGACAAACTGCCTGAAAACACACACAGGACCTTAAGAAATACTATTATTCCCTCATTAAGAATCGCAATGATAATAATTACCTGAACCCGTGTGGATATAATATATCTGAATAAAAATAACTCATAATAAGAATCCTCAACAAAGTTCTCTCCCCGACTTGGTTATTTTGGTACGCAATTCGAGTCATCCGCAACCACGGTCTAAATATTTTTTAAATAACAAGGGTCTTCCTTTAAAGCAATTTTGGGCTGCTTCAATCCCATTATTCAGAAACGGAAAATATTTATGACATTAGAAGCAACCATTCTATGTATTGCAAAGCTTTCGTACAATATATGTTCTAAAATTAGAGAGTCTCCGTTAGAACTCCGTTTCAGTGTCCATTTTCATCAAGAACTTAAAGCTGTTTGGCGCCACAAATTCATTTTTACGTTACACAATAAGTTGTTTTGTGCATTTGAGCGGTAACACTGAAAATGATGCTAATAATATTTGCTTCTGAACTTGAGTTTGATTATTTACTTTAGTTTTTTACTGGGTAGTCTAAAATCAAATTCTGTTTGAATATTTAAAAAAAAAAGAAAGAAAGAAAAGAAAAGAGAGAAATCAGCGAAAAGAATTATAAAAACTTTGTTTCAAAACAAAGTCAATTTCCATTGTCTCTTTATTCTTTAGAAAACGGTTATTTATATTAGCGTTAAAGAAAGAAAAAGCAATAAAATTACTTTGTTTTTAAATTTTCTAGCCATTCCATTTAATTTACTGCAAGTACATTTCTATTGTTAACGAACAGAGAGCAGCGCAATTTATTTTAGCGGAACAAGTTTTCATTGTCTCTCAGTGGGATGCTTTTTTTCGTTATGTAAGTGTTATGACCTTGTGTCAATTTAATTTACACTTCAGCAGTAAGTTTGTACAAACATCGATAAAATATATTCTTATTTTTAAAATGTTACGCAAGCACATTTTTCTCTTTCAATACAACTGTTATACAAGAGATATACTGCTGACCTTTTCAATTTTCACTTATCTTAAATTATTTATTAACCTTAAGCAGTTACAGATTGCACTGTTTTTACGAAAGCATAAATAATTCATACAAAATGTACATCTTTATTATATCTCTTTTTATAAGACAGTGCCAAAATTGAAGGTAGGGAGCATCTAAGAGGTAGTTGACAGCTGAGGCAAAAAAGAGCAGAATCCTTTATTATTGTGTGATTGTTAAAGGAGTGTTTGTTCTATATCATATTTTTATTAACGCAGTTGAGTTTGATCTTGTTTCATAATTGATGAATATAGCCCGGTCAAAATAGACATTCGAGTTCGGAAAAATTCCCATAAAGCTGAAAACTGGTACAGACCTTAAGAACATCATTATAAGTGAAATGTCAAAAGTCCTCATCGATCCGAGTGGAGCTAAAAATTTTATGCAAGGTCAAAGGTCAAAATTAAATTTTTTTTTGTTTTAATTGAAAACATTCGTACAGTGCTGAAAATTGGTACAGACTTTAAATGCATCATTGTGAATGATATATGAAAAATTCCCATCAATTCCACTTGAACTAAAAATTTTATGGAAGGTCAAAGGTCAAAAAAAACAAAAAAAAACTTAAAAAATCGGAAAAATTCACATAGAGCTGAAAATTGGCAGAGACACAAAATACACAATTATAAATGAAATATAAAAAATCCCCATCGATCCCACTTAATATAAACATTTTATGCACGGTCAAAGGTCAAAAAATGTTTTTATTTTTTTATTTTGCAATTATTTTAAAAACATAACTGTTATTATAAAAAGCGCATATTAATTTGTAAATTATACAATATGTTGAAAAGACGTTTTTATATGAAGTTCAACTCTTTCTGGTTCAAATTAGGTGAAAATGGTGAAACAAGTACAACATTATCCCTTATTTAACGGATATAAGATGCCTCTCAGTACCTATTATCCCTAATCAGATTCTTCAGGTGCAGCAGCAACAACTTCTCTAGCCTTTGCATACAAAGGTTGATCAAAAGTAACAAGTAATGCTTTGTATTCTACAAAGCACAAAGTAAAGTAGTGTATATTAGGGTGTCCCAAGATATAATGGCGAAAAAAAAATTGTGAAATCGAATACGCATACCCTCCAAATTTTTTCCTTTTCACCTCAGAAACATGAGAAAAAAGTTTCATTGCAATAAAATAATGGGAACCCGTGCCGACTTGAGGTCAAAGTTGGGCCTGATTTCCAGTACGGTGACTACAGTGGAAAGATTGCTAACTGTATAATTTCTTATTACACGTGACATCAATTTATTTAAAGCAAATATTTACAACAATATTAGACTACAAGAAACATTACTGCACATACTTTTATTTCAATGTTTGCTTTTTGCAGTCAGGATAGAGCTTCCGGTGCTCTTGAACGCAACGTAACACAAATTGTTTTTGTTCCTCATCAGCTGTAAGCAAGCCATGAAAATCCTGCATCATTTACTGCTCTAAGCATTGAAACAGTCTTTTTCACATCTAAGAATGAAATATTATTGACCATACCATAAAAGCTGGATGAATTTTTGTAGAGCAGCTTTTGAGATAATTGGGTCCACATTTTTGTACACTTTTTCAAAAAGCACAAATCTTTGTTGGGTGCTTTGACTGCCAAAATGCATTGAAGCCATGGTTTCACGTATATTGTTACTACAAACAAGCAGGCATCAAACAATGTTTCATTCTCCTTCGTATCTAATTTTAGTTGTGAACTAAATAGTAATAGTTTTAGGGAGTAAATCGCTCGAGCCGTTCATCGAGCTTGGTGCATGACTCCCGGTGGTCTTATTTTAAATTCATTTTCTGTTTCTCCACCTAAAAATATGATAGGCAGTTCTATCAACTCTTGATAGTCATTCCTGACCGTAATATTAGTGAGTTCAGCACGGTAAAAGTCAAGTAAATTTTCTAAGTTAGGCTACAGTTCGTAACTACTCCTCCACAGCATTGTATTTTAGTGGGATAGATCAGTTCATATATATGATGACGGCAAGCAAAGGAAAGCATTTCTCTATCAAATATTTGCTCAAGAATAGCGCAAGTACCACTTAAAGGACCTGTTTTGGAAGCTGTAGTATCACAACAAAGAGTTTTGAACTTTGTCTTCGAGATTCCAATCTAAAACTGCCTTTCAAACAGCCTGTGTGTTCTTTTCCTGTAGAATTATCCAGTTTAAACTCAGCAATGAGTTGTTTGTTACATCCTTATGAAATAACTATAAATAAGTGATATTCTTTTGATTTTTGAGCACTCAAAGCAGGCAACAGTTTATTCACAACATGTGATACCTCGTACTGAAAACCAGTTTTTATTCTTTCCTCGTGCTCCTTCCGCTTTTCGGTTCGAATTCTCTGAATTGAAGATATCTATGGGAAATTCATCAATGTTACACTCAAGTGCGTCAATCGTAGCTTCAAGAACTAACACATAATCTCGTATACTTGGACGCCTGTCCAATGCAGCAACTGACTTTGGAGTAATAAAATTTCTCCTCATTACATATTTACTTGTTCCAGGTTCTGATAATTCTTGTTCCTGGTTCTGGAATACTTGTTCCATGTTCTGTTATACTTGTTCCAGGTTCTAATATACTTGTTCCATGTTCTGTTATACTTGTTCCAGGTTCTAATATACTTGTTCCAGGTTCTGATAAACTTGTTCCAGGTACTGCTTTATATGTTTCAGGGAAATCTTCTGAATTAATATTTTCACTAGAGCTCGAAGAGGAATTTTCTTGAACAGGTTCATACAATTCTGAGGATGTTGAAGCGGAATCGTATTTCATGCGCCTGTTTTCTTCTTTGACAGCTAATAGTTGAGCCCTTTTTTCTTTGTCGGCCAGTTTTTTATCTACTCCACCTAAAGTGACCACGTCGGCCGGGTTCTCTTTGGACTCGCAAGAAAATCCCATCTTCCTCTATTTTGACTAACCGAAGTGCATCAGCATGTGCAATATTGAATAAATTGTTTAAATTACTCTCAAACTCTTGTTGGCGCTGCCTGAAAACTTCTTGTAAGTCTCTTCAAATTTGATATGGGTTTTTAAGTTTATTCACACAATTTGGCTACGATTTGGTGGGAATGCGTGCCTTTTCCCAAAAGATGATGCATTCCCGAATATCAACATTTGCACTTTAACTGATGGTTAAATTTACTTCTCGAATTTTATAAAACAAAACAGACAGAACTTGTCCGTTAGAGGGCAGTTTCAAACCCGTAATTTGGTGTTTGACGACTCCTATTAAAAATATCTTTTTTTTTCGAACTTTGCAATTTCAGTGCCATGTTTCGTTTCCTATGGAACGACTATACTGCGCTCGCTGACCGGAATGTTTTCGTACTGACACGTTTGACGGCTTGCAAATTGCCACGTATAAGCCCCCCCCCCCCCCCAACACATATTTTTTCTGTTTTCATTTGTTTTCTGTGCACTGTTTACAGCTGTTTTGAGCTTCGCAAAGTATCATGTCGCCAGCGTTCGTTTGCTTATGAATACGCGTGCTATTTACACGTCTTTAGGCCTTTAGGCGCAAGTCGGCACGGGTTACCGTGCTTCAAATTGCATGAAACTTTTTTTACAACGGTTTTGATGTAAAAGGAAAAAAATAAGAGGGTATGCGTTTAAAAAAAACGACTTTCATTTTTTTGGGACACCCTAGTGTATATACTATTGTAGTTATTTGCAGGTTGGTGAATAAATGGTCAGAGCAAAATTCTAGACACTGAAAAATCCATATTATTCTTTGTTAAACCTTCAATATAACCGTTCCAACCTGATAGCGATAAATTATTCCATTTCCCATACAACCATAACAAATCTATTTTCCGGAGTAAGAAAGAAGTTGTATCACTTTCATAAGCAAAATTCTGAGCAGTTATTTTACTATATCCTACTACACCATTATTGTGGTACTCTTGTGTTGGCACATGAGCTTTTTCTGCAAAATCTTTCGCTGAAATAATTTGTTTCATTCGCGATAAAGGATCTTCTGCTAAAACTGAACTTGTAGGAGTAATAATTTGGATTATGCCCATTATGTGTAGAGTGTTATGGCCATCTAAAGCGTGTACGTTAATACCAGCATTGTCTGCTGCGTATTGAATAAATGTCTCGGTTTCTGGTGGTAAAATATGTGGCTGATGGTTAAAAACTGTAGCCGCCTCATACGCCATAGTATCATTATACGAAGCACTTAAACCAAAAGACGAGAAAATTTGTATCAAACGTTTAGATCCAAATCGTCGATGAAAAAAAAACTGAGAGACCCATTTGTAATCTCGAGATGAAAGATCTAGGACGAACAGCAGCCATAATACAGTGGCTGACACTAGTACATATTAATTTCAAATGTTCCAATTTAGATCGTTTTCTTTTTAAGATAATTTGCTCCAAAAAATAAGTCAATGACTCCGGAATGTCACTATTAGTATTTTCAAACATTTGACATGGCGGGGGATAATTGTTAGTGTCGCACACGACAGATTGAATATCTTCTTGAATAATTTCTGCCGCAGTCTTTAGTACCCTAAATCTTTCCTCTTTTGCTGTTTTTTTTTTTTTTTTCGTACCAAGCTTTGTTCAGTATATCGTGCTGAGTGTAAACAAATCATTGCTAAACTTCCACGTTTCTCGGTTATAATCATTCTATTGCCATACCTTAACTTTAATCTGTTTTTGATTGTTTTATCATCTGGGATTTCAGTTTTACAAATATTTTTTAGTTCTTACAGTGAAAACTGACAATCATCATTATTTTCAATATAATCAAATATTCCTGTCATCGCCATAGTAACAGCGGGATTTTTAGGACGACCTGCTTTAAGACCTACAGAACGCTTTAGAAATGAAGTGTAGCAATTAGAATGGTACTCCGCTTCAGCAGCAACTAAATCGTATTCATATTGTATGCGTGCAATAACAATTTTTGCTACGTCATCTGAACGATTATGTGCAATCTTTAGAATATTATCTTTAAAGGAAAGAGTAGCAACTTGACAAATTCTACGCCGTATATTCTGCTGTTTTTTCTTTTCAGTCTCTTCATTTGCTTCATCACCACAAAATAAGCAACAGTTTTTAAAACAAAATGTTGTCTCACCTGATAGGACTCTAGTACGAGGTGGACTACTCAGAGATGTACTGGCCTCTTGTTGTCTTTTAGCTGCCGCAATGCCCACTTTCGGTTGTACATTTTGCGACACTACATGAACTGATCCACCGACTGTTTGTCTTTCAAGTATTCAACAAACCCATCGTTCCTTGCACTACTTGAATCAATTAAAGATTTTAGTCCGCGTTCAACAGTAACAATTTCACCGTCAGTCAAAGATTTATTGCAAATAAAGCAATCTTGCGGTATCTTTGAAGAATTATTTGTTAAGGGTACGTATTCATATCAAAAATACTATCAATAAATCCGACTTTTCACAACAAAGAATCACTCCCTGTTAATAGGAGCACTTGTGCGACTGACTTTGCTCATACAAAGGAATCTAAGTGCATCCACTCTCCCCTGAATGTAATTTGATCTTTTCAATTTGAAGGGGGTATGTGAATCGTAAGAGGGGATAGGCATAGCGGTCAAGTGTAGTTTCTCGAGGTCACTCGAAAGAAAGAAAAGGAGCTTCAGTACTATTTCCAAGTTTCAAAAACTGCGATACCTTATGAATGTTATCATTTATTAAGGGGGGGGGGCACAAATATTGGGCTTTTTTAACACCTAGGGCAGATCCAGCTTCTGGTTTTGGAAGTACTCGTTATCAGAAAGGGATCAAAGTAATTTTAGGGCACAAATAGGGGGTTTAAGGTCAACGAAATATGTCATCAAAATGCAGCTTTAATTTTGTCGCTTACGGGGGGGGGGGGGGGGGGGTAAGACCACCAAGGCACAGCCTCTAAATCTCCGCTTGTATGTACATAAATGCATAGTTTTCAAACTTTGTATCCTCTATTTTAAGACACTTACCGTTTAAGAGATATTTGTGAAAAATTGATTTTCTGAGCTTCCACCTCGAATAAAACGTTTAGCTCCACTGGGATTCGTTGAGAACGCTTGAAATTTCGTTTGTAATGATGTCTGTAATTATTTCTATGGTAATTTCATAGTCAAAGTGCAATATTTGGACAAAAATTGGGATTTTAGGGTGAATTTTTAGAAATTTGAGTCCCTGAACTGCAGTTTTAGACTTTATTTTATCGCTTTAGGGAGAGGGGGGTATGACCCCTTGACCCATCCACTGAATCCCCTCCCGTTTGTGCATAATTATCTATTAATTATGTATTAATTATCTATTAATTTTCAATCTTTGTACCCCCTACTTTTACAATACCACTTACCGTTTAAGGAAAGTTGCGAAAAATCGGTTTTTGACCTTTGACCTTGAATAAAATTTTTAGCTCGACCGGGATCGATGGGGACTTCTGACACTTCACTTTAGTGTTGTCCATAACTATATTTGTGTTAATTTCATAGTCAAAGTACCAAATAGGGGTACAAATAAGGGGTCTAAGGGATTTTTTTTTTTTTTTAATATGTCTCCAATGCCATTTTAACCCATATTTAGTAGCTTTAGGGTGGAAGGTATGACCTCCATGACCCATCCTCGGAATCCCCACTTGTTTGTACTCAATTGCATACCTTTCAAACTTTGTAACCTCCATTTTTTCGCTAACAATTATCGTTTAAGAGACATATATGAAAAATTGATTTTTTGACCTTTGACCTTGCATAAAATTTTTAGCTCCACTCGGATCGATGAGGACTTTTGACATTTCATGTATAATGATGTTCTTAAGGTCTGTACCAATTTTCAGCTTTATGGGAATTTTTCCGAACTTTCGCTTTTTTTGGTCTATTTTGACCGGGCTAATATGCATATGACGATTTCGTTTTTAAAAGTCATTATCCTAAATGAAGAAAAAAAAAGAATTTAAAACCATAACGTCCTAACTAACAGTAAAAATAATAGTGTAATGACGTTTTATTTGGTAAGGGAATAATGTAGAAATGTAGTTCTAAAAAATATATATGGGTATATTGGTATCTGGAAATAGGGTTGTCCGGTGTCCGGTAACAAACTGGCAGTTTTTTTTTTTTTTTTTTTTTTTTTGTACCTTTCATCACGGTTTCCCCCCCCCTTCCCCCTCAAATTGAAAGCTCTTATTAAAAATGTGGAATTTAACAATGGCTAAATACTTTCATTGATTTTCTCATTTTAAGAGCATTTATGAGAAATATTTTAAATAAAACTCTTTAAAAAATGATTAAAATAAAATAGTTCATTCAGAAGCTTTTTCACTGTAACATATTTATAAAATAAATGAACATTAATATCGAGCTATAATGCATTTAATAGCAATTTTGAAACATTCTTGTTAATTTTAACATGTTTGTATGTCGTATGGAAGTTCTTATATCGATTATGCACTTACAAAGTTAAAAATGCAGATAAAAAGTTGTAAAATATATTGAGCATGAACGTTTTATGATGACATACCAAATTGATGTTAATAAAAAAATGTTGGACTGAAAATGTTGTATTTATTTTCCATTTTGGTTTAGCATTTTCGGGGGTGCCCACCAAGGAGGGACGGAGGGCCATAGCGCAGACTGCACCACTGGAATTTTTAGAGGAGGGGAGCTGTTTTGAGTGATATTTTCCTCTTTTTTGAAGGTTGGGGTAATGGTGCTTGGGAAATCTTTATAGAATTTACAGGAAGGATCCTGCATCGCTTTTTTGAGGGGGGGGGGGATTGGCACCTCTGGTATTTAAACTGTACCCTTATGGTATAATTTGCACTTGAAAATAATTTTAAAAAATGACGTTTTAAATATTGACTAAAGGTTTTATTCATACAATTCATTAAAAAAATAAAACGGTACAAATGTTTCAAATTTCCACACAATATATTAGAGGGAAATATGCTTCATCATAACTTATATATAATTCAAAATTTAATTTTGCTAACATTATTCATTTATTTATTTATGTTTATTTTATTTTATTTTATTTATTTATTTTTTAATATTTATACCATAAGAAAATAACTTTCTTTTTCTAGAAATATGCTATAGTTTTCAGCAATTATGTTCTAATTCTTATATTATTCATTGTATAAGCAGTATAAGTATTATATATATATATATATATATATATATATATATATATATTTTGCTACATTTTATTAATCTTACAGAGAAAATGTTAGTTCTCATTTGATTTATCAAATGAGGCACTAACCAATTTTTTTTTTTACTTTCTCCTACTTTTCTGCATTTATAGCGTACTATTATGCCATCAAAACTAAGTTTGATCTGAATCAAATTTGTTTACATTAAAATGTGTTTTACATGATATTATTTATTGATTTTTTTTTTTTTTTTTTTTTTTTTTTGTGTGTGTGTGTGTGTGTAGCAATTCATAAAAAACCTTTTATTCCGTATTTGCAAAAACATCTATTTTAAGTTTAGCATTTTTTATGCTAGGAAATTAAAAACTAAAAATCCTTCAGAATGTTCAAAAATATTCTGAATATTTGATTTAACTTTTAAAAATTCTTTCTTACAGCTGAATAACATATATTTTTTTATACAAAAAGAAGAATCGCGATTTTTTCATTCTATTACTACAAAGCAATAGTTTTACGTTGCTTTTCAAACATGAAAAAATCAGTGGATTTAAAAAAAAAACAAAAAAAAAAAACCGTTTACCCACTTATCTTAAAAATAAAAAAAAATGTACCTACTTCATTTCTGTTTTCTTTTTTAAAACTATCTGTTTTATCCAACTACATAGTTGTGAATAAGAATAATTTGGATTCAGCTAGTTTTGTAATAAATCCACTTTATTTTTTATTTTTATTTGCAAATTTTTCATTCAGATTCTGATTGTTAAAATATGGCCCACATTCCACATGGTAAAAGCATGAACTGAGCTAGTTTTGAAAAAAAGTCATCCTGAATTGAATAAGAACTGAATAAATACATTTGTGCTTGAAAAATAAAATATTATATTACAACGTTTGTTTCACAAAATTTGCAGATTACTGCAGACACGTATTTTGGAGTTGTAAGGAACCTTTTTTACCCGACTGCGCGTGCGCGACGCAGAGGGTAATGTGTTTATCAGTCTATGTATGTATGTCCGTTTCTATGTGGCGTTCTACAGGCTAAACGCTTTGGCCAATTTTGGTAATTCTTACGTCAATCGATTTGTCTTAACCTTGGGAGTGTCACTAAACACATGACAGTAATTAAAAGTATCATTTCAAAAACCTGTTGCCATTTTGTCAGTTCGGAATCGGCGCACGTTGGGTTACAAGGTTAACCCGATTGAAAAGGATTCGAGGGATTCCTTCCTTTCTGATGTGATAGTATCGACAAAGAAGTATCAAGTATCAAACGAAAAATAAAATGTGAAAAATCATGAATTGAACTTGCTTTGATCGCCTCAAATATTGAAACAATATAAAATTATCAGCTTCTTAAAATTAGATAACAAAAGAGAATCAATAGAACAAATTTAAACTCACTGGGTTTGAGGTATTTGAGGACTTATTTTAAAGCGCAAAGCGCAAAAAGCAAGTTCTATATGATATTATTGCAATACAAAGAAACAAATCTAAAAGCTTAATGACTTTTAAATCACCGTGAATGGATATTTTGTGTCAAATAGGGTAACACCCTCAGTAATTGGCAGGTCACCAGTGATTGGCACTTCCAACAAAAATGTCCAAAAATAAGATTCCTATTCAATCTTTTAAAGGTAGAAGGCTATATTCCAACTGAATGTACAATTACTTTAAAGATTATAACTTCAATTCATGTTACAAAATGGTTGCAGTGCATAAGAAAGAGTAAAAGTTGTGGCTTGTTCACATCAGCCATTTTTCTTGTAAAAGCGTCTTCTCTGGCTTAAGGAAGCATGCGCATTGATTCAAAATCTGACTTAAAATATATTTTAAATTTTCGGTGTCAAACATTTTGTTTAGTTGAAAGGTGTTGATTTGAGTGGTGAGAAATAAATTTTTGTCACTTTTTGGATTTTTGAAATAATGGTGGATGCCATTTAGTGGTGCATCAGCTTTGCTAGTCTCCAGTAATTGGCACATGTGCCTACAAACACTAATTTGTTGTGCAATATGACATTAGTTTGATTTCTGATACTTTTTCTGCAATTGTATTATATGGGTTCTACTATTGATTTGAATCCTACAGAATATACTGTTAAATTTTTAAGAGAAACAATAAAAAATAAATATGTTCGGCCATCAGTCAGATGTTGCGACTGTAGGGAATCGGTTCATTTTTTATTGTCCTTTAGAATCATCAGGTCAATGTTTCTTTTTCTATGGAAACAGCTAAATTCGTAAAATCGAAACTACATACCGACTAATGAAACAGCAATAATCTCGATATTTTTTTCATGCAACACTCCAAATTTATTTTTATTTAATACTTTTTCCACGTCAAGATGTGTGATTTAACATTAATTTATGTAAATTATCTACTTTAAATTAACATTAATTATGTTTCTTATGATGATAAAATTTGTATTTAATCTAAAAGTGAAAAATAAAGTGCTTTTCCGGTTCTATTAACATGTGCTAATTACTGGATCACAAAGTGTCATACACTGGGGTATCAGGTGGCAATTACTGGTGATTTTGGTAACTTTTTATATACATATTTTTATAAAAATATCAATTCAAATGTTTTTGATTTTAGTGAACTAAATAGATGCACAGATACGCATTCTTTAATACAAAAATGTTTGCAAGTGAATATTTGTTTTCTGAGTAATGAAAACAGAGTTAAATTTAAAAAAGGACAAGCTCTTAAAGTGCCAGTCACTGGGGTCGTTACCCTACCTACCATAAATCTTTTCCAAACTTATTTTCTTTCAATGAACGTAAATTATAGTTGATTTAAGTAAGAGTTACCGTGATCTTAAGCACATTTAATCCAAAAAACAAATACCTTAAGCTTATTTTTTCACTTGCAGTACAATTTTACTAGCTTAGATCATTCATGGAAAATATCAGTAGTAGAAGTCTACAAGTATCAAAAACTGAGTTTCTGTTCATATTTTTATCTTATGTTATTTTTAAAAATATAATAAGCTATTCAAAATTATTTCAACAACATTTTCTGGTCAACTTTCTGTCATTGATATTTTTTCGCATCACCCCTATTTTTTAACGAAAAAAACGCAATAGCGGATTATATTTTCAATTAAATTTTGAGGTTGAATTAATATTTTCTCTAATCTCTCCCGTTTTTTTTAATTGAAAAGCATAATAGGATATTAAAAAAAATGATTTCAATCAAGTTTTAAGGTCAGTTTTCTGTCATTAATATTTTCTCGAATGATTGAGTGAACTTTTAAGGAAAAACAATATTTCATTGTTTATTTCATGCATTACGGGAACTCGTAAATTGACGAAATTCACTGAATGCACTGAAGTTCTACGAATCTCACTATAGTTCTTCAAAATAAGATGTGATTCACTGTTCTCAATTTTAACAGGGCATCATGAAAATGATGAAGTAAGTCATGAAATTTTCTTAAGAATATTTTATTATGAGTTAAAACACTTAACATCGCCGTCGTCGTTTTTTGCTGAGTTAAATATGTTACGGTTCTATCATTTGCTTAAACATAACCCACGGCCATATTTTTTTTTTTTCTTTTTTCCCCAAAATATCCCCAGGAGAAAATCTTGGTTGCGCTAGTGATTCCCTTGCCATCAATCCTTACCAAAAGAGGCAATTTCAGTTCTCATTTGAATGTTTCTTCTTTTTTTTCCTCGCTTTTATTATAAAACAATTTTTATTCTCTTCGTTAAAAAATCACAATTATCTAAAAATACTGTTATTCTTTTTAATTATTTTTTATTCTGTTCTTTTATTCATTCATTGAGCAATCAAGATTGCTTATTGTTTTCACTGTAACGTAACTGACGTTCACTTCTTTTATATGATTGGCAGACAGTGATTTACACGACGCATTGTCATTGCATGAAAAATTGTTTGCTATTTATTTTTCTATTTTATTTTATTTTTTTACAATTTCTTTCGTGTTGAATTTTCTTTTCATCAGCCGATGGAAACCTCCGTCAAACGCCCCACCGTCGAATGAAGTCATCCTCATATATATAATAGCCAATGACCGAGTAGCGCTCCTGACGTCACCAACAATGAAACTCGCTCCACGGCATGATAATTTGACAGTATTTTTTGGTAATGTTTGACATGCAAGGAAAGGCTTTATTGTGACGAGGCTGATTTGGATCCAGAAACTGAACTGGGTAAGACTGTGTCATTTCAGAGGAATGAAGAGACGAGAAAATATTCGCCACCTACTGGAGTTTAGGGTTCATCCACTGGAGTTAGTTTTAAAATTTCAACTATCAAAATATCACCAAACAGGCAATTGCTTCGTTCAAATGTAGAAGCAATTTTCACCCGTCATATCTTGGCGGGCGATTTTCTGGTTTTGTACAGTGGTTGAAAAAGGCTTCCACCGACGGTTCGGGGGCCAGACGGAGTTTTGAATCAGCTAGTTGCGAACAAGGCCGTGAGTGACGGATGCTTTCCCCGAGAGGTCAATCGAAATGTAAGATGTCGTGAATGAGTTAAAAGGAACCAAAAATCTTCTTTTCCCCGTGCTTCAAGGACGTAAGAAATCATCCTTGATCAGTCCAGTATGGCTCTGGCAAGTTAAGCTATGACCTTGACATTGTTTTTACCTATTTTTAAAACGTTCAATGAAAACGGGACGAGTCATGGGCATGGATTTGAGTTGGAATTCTTTTGTAAGACTACTATCAAAGTAGCCCAACTTCCCAGAATACGAATTAAAACTTGGCCACGAAGAAATTTCGGAAACTGCAGTACAAAGTTCACTTTTGCGCGTTCTTGCTGATCCTATTACAAACTGAATTGTTCTGTTCTCACCTCCAGTTCATCCACCATCTGTCCGTAGCACAACTATACCCTATCCTCTTACTCCAAAAAAAGGAAAACGTTGTCAACAAATGGGGGAGTCAATTGCCCCGTCCCCGGACTTCGGAAAATTAATGTTTTTACAAAAGGAGGGCGTGTTTTTTGCTGTTTTCCTATAAAATTTTGCATTGAGTATTTCTTATTTGTCCCCCCTCCCCCCCAGGAGAATTCAAAATGACAGTCAAAGTCATAGCTCAAATTATTGGAACTATATTGTAGAACACTAAGAAAGGTTGATGTCAAAGGCAACACGATCTCCTTAATATCAACAGATGCATCGCAGCCTCTTTTTTGGTAGTCCCAAACAATTCCTTTCGATAGAAATAGAAATCTTGACTCAAAGCAGTTTGTTGAATTTTTGTCGTTAAATTAATGAAATAAAGTTCCACAAAAATATTTTCACAAAAATTTTCCTATTCGTCTTGAACAAAATTGAGTTACTTTTATGCTGCTGGTTATTGTGTTGTTTAACTCGATAGTTAAAATTTACTTCGTTTTGATCTTGACAATGTACGGATGTCAGTGGAGAAAATTTCAATGCGTGTTTTACTGCACGGAAAATCCGTAAACCTCGTATAATAGTTATTGGTTCTCTGGTGTAATCGATCCCTTTTAGTTGTAAAATTGAATTCATTTTATAGTTTTCCTTCAGATCTGCATGTGGTGTAAAACAGTCAACAGTAAGTGATTCAATTTTATTCAAGGCGAGGAACACAGTTACAAAATATTTTCGAGGAACTTTATTTAATTAAATTTTACCCCAAAACCTAAATAAACACTATTTTATAACATAATTTTTATTTCCATGATAGGCAGACATTAGTAATATCCATTTTGTATTGAATCAAAACTCTGAAGTTGGGGTACCGAAGAAAGGGGGAGGAGGAAGCAAAAATTACCTAGCATTTTAATAACAAGGCGGTTTTTTTTTTTTTTTTTTTTTTAAACATGAGTGGTGAGGTTGGGTGTGTGTGTATGTTTCTCCAAAATTATATCTCTTGTGCACCCCACAAAATTTAGCAAAGTAAAGTAGGAAAGTTTCCATTGGTTTTTTCATTAATTATTTAAAAGATACAATTGAAACAGTTCGGAAAGTAACATACATTTTCTGGTAAAGCTGTAGCCATACCTACAAACATTACAAAATGTTTAAATGTTCAAATCTTTGAACGAGGAACCTATATGATAGTGTAACAATGAAAACGATTTTCATAAGAAGCAATCAAAAGATCATAGTAAAACATGTTTCTGGACTCATAAATTATGTGCGCTCGTATGCCCGTTATCGAAGTATGAGGTCTTAAAATTTGCCGAAATTGTTTAAAAAATTGCCAAATTTACCGAATTTCGGTGAGCAATGGAAGACAAGACATCTTTCACACACTCTGCAGATGGATGTCCTGCCGCATGCAGGCAATGAAAACGGGTGGTACTTTCAATTTCTCCTTCAAACCTTTAAGTTTGGCGCTGTTCTTAAAATTTCGGCTGACCTTAAGACATTATGTCTCGTAACGGGAGCACGAGGGCAAATGATTTTTGCGTCAAAAAAAATTTCTCCTCAATATGCTCTTTTGATTGCTACCAGTCAGAACTTTTTTCATTATTACACTGTTCGCGTAACGGTGAGGTGTAAAACACCCCAAGTCATGTCAGGGCTTGTTTGACCCCGATGGCACCCGCTTTGTCCCCCTCCCCCCCTTGCAGTGTTGTTTTGACCTTCTGTGTTGCATAATAAACAGTCTAATTAACGCTTCACCAGAGAATTAGAAAATTCGAAAGATTAGGTGTCATGAATTCTTCCTCGAATCCTTACTCAAAAGTAACAGAATTCGTGAGTCTCATTTCCATCTCACCTTGAAATCTTCATCGGAAATGTTCAAGGGCAATGTTCGCCACTCGATACAAACCATTGCTGAATATATTGGGCGCTGTTCTTGATCACAACAGCTGCCAAAAGGGATTTGTTGCAGTCGATTAAATTACCTTTACCTCCTGGACACACAGGCAAAAGCAGCTCTATTTCAAGGTCAAAGAGAGCAGCTATCATTTTTCACTGGGACCCCGAGGGCACGAACAGCTTAAAACGCGGTTGTTCCACTTTTTTGTCGAACAGTCAGGCGTCATCGCTCGGAAGATATTTAACATCACTTTAATAGATCAATGCTTCTTGTTTCGAAAAGTGGCCGCGCCCCGATGACGCAGACGAAATCAGAGCGCCCGAGTCTCATTCGGTGATATAATTCTCTAAAGGAGATGCGCTGCCCCGCAGAAGTACTTTTACGGTCTGAAAATTCGGATTTAATATTTGCCGCCAGCGAGGAATTCTCTTGAGGCTAGAAAGTTTCAAAAATGTGCGTGAAATCGTTCGATTACGAATGTAATCTGAAGATAATAATATTTTTTCCCCTTTTTCCCTTCAAATGAAATTTGATTAAATAATGATCAACAAACCTGGTGTGGACACCATTGAGTTAAAAATTAGTGATCGATTGATTTTTTAAAGGGTGGACTGATTGGTTTTACGCAACTTAAAACTGAAAACTCTAAATTAATGGATTTTTCTCATCTTATTTCATAAAAATAGAACTTTGAATTGGAAGGGGAAATTACGGTGGCCATCTGTTCCTATTTTTGAGACCATATTCCACATTTTTTCGAAGTCGTAGGATCAATATTGTTAAAAGCCTATAGTGTAGGCCAGTTATACAAAAAAAAAGAGAGATTCCTGGGGCCACGCCCCTAAACTCAACACATGTTTTTTGACATTGATTTGTGAATGTCTTGCTGAAATTGTAAGGATGAAACAGATTTAAGTAATTCAAAGACAACGTTTGATGAATTTAAAATGAAAATGTAACACAGTCCTATTTAATGGATTGCTTAATGGGGTCGTTTCCAAAATTTTAAAAGTATTTTTTTTTTCTGAAAGAGCATGCTTAAAACATAGGATTTGACCATTTTTTAGATAATTTGACTAAAATTAATATTTTTAAAAAATTACTTTAATCGGTGCGTTTTCATTGTTTACGCTTCTGCCGATGACATCACAAATGATGAAATGCCATTCGCTGTTGCCATTCAGAAGAGCACAATATTAAATTCGCATCTTTACTCACTTGTACTGGCAACGATATGGATGATAGCAAGCGTAGAGCGCAATGTTTAATTCGCTTCTTGATTATCATAACGTAGAAACATGGAAGAAAGATGCGCCCAAGTACATCATTTGAGGCGTCATAAAGACCACGACTTGTTTGAAAAATCGGGCATTTTAAAAAATTAATTAAAAAATTACTGTTGGGAAAATGAAATTATTTTCTGTGTCCATGGTTTTTTTTTTGCTTATTCTATCAATTTCTGTGTCTCAAAGAAGTATTTTTGACTGAAGGAAACAACCCCATTGCTTTATTTAAAACTAAACATTAAATTCCAAATTTCAACAGTATTGGTTTTGGCTAGGTTTTGGTAAAGTTTGATGAGAAAAATAAGCATATGTTGTTTTGACCAATTTGGCGACAGAGTTTGAAAACGAACCGTGACATACCTATAACCTAAAAGGGCCACCCTTATCACCCTTATTCGGGCTTTTGTTGATCTCATGGTTAAACCAAACGTATTTTCCCTGAAGCTTGCATTATCGCCTTAATACAAAAAAAAAATAATAATAATAATTTGAATTTTGGCATCTTGAATTCAAATTATGTTTTTCGCAATCACGAGTGCGTGTATGTAGGCGTGTGTGTTTGTGTGTGGGGGGTATGTGTATGTGTGTGTAGGCATATGTGTTTGTGTGTATGTATGTGTTTGTGTATGTGTGTAGGTGTATGAGTTTGTGTGTGTGTATGTGTGTGTGTGTAGTTGTGTATGTATGCGCGTGTGTGTAGGACATGGATGCAGCCTGGAGACGGCTTTCGCTATAGGAGCAGCATCGTGAGGAGCCGGTCGACGGTGACGGTGCGGAGGGTGACGGTGGGAAAATAAAATAATAGCACGCCAAAAACAGTCAAATGAAAGCAATAAGTAATCGTGATTGCTCAAAAAAAAAAAAAAAAATGTGAAATCATTTCTTCTATAAAAAAAAAAGTGACAATAAATTAAGAATTTGGGTTTCCACTTCTTTTTTTTTTTTTTTTTTTTTTAGCGTCTTATTTGTTTTACTTTACCACTCTCATTTTATAAATAACTTAGTTTTATCAGCAATGAGTTACTGTATCAGTATAATTACCTCCAACACAGACTTTCTTACACAGATTATTATGTATTACCTTGGATGTTATTATTTCAACTACCGAGACAGATTGAGAAAAAAAAAAATCTTCGAATTTATTAGTTGCCCGGTAACCTCTTATGTAACCTTCTAAATCTGTCAAGACGAAATAAATGATTTCTGGTTCATGAAAGAAAATTCTCGAACATTCTTGGAACGAAAACGAAATCCGTGCACATGAAGATGATTAGAAGGGACGAACAAGAAATACCTTAAATCGTCGTTATTCGTCTTCCCATCAAACGTTGCGACATTTGAATAATTGAAGGTGATTATAGCGGTCGTCTGGGGTTCATTCTTGCGTGAAACTACCTACCAATCTGCTCATCTGATCACACGCAATATGTACTTCAAACGACGGTCGCTTCTTCAGCACAGCTGCTCATTTTGTCTCTGCTTATTCCTTCTAACAATTTAATGTTTCTTTTTATTTTTATGCTACACTCTGTTTTGTATCGAACTAAAGCTTGAAGAACCGGCATTTAAGGGAAGGAGGTGGCACAGGCAGGGTGAAGATCAAGATTAGTCGCCGCAATCCGCCACATGAAGACTAAGTAGCAAAGCGTAACTGAATTTTAAATTGGCTCTTTAAACTTCTACTAAAACATAAAAATAATGAATTTGGTAAAGGTTAATGTAGCTAATTAATGGCACTAGTATTTATTGAACCATTCGTAGAGTTGAAGAATGTGGCGACCAGGTGGCAAGTGAAACTCATATTTTTTGTCACCCTGTAAAAACAGGCTAACAAATACAATTAATTGCCACATTGAAATAATGGCTTCAATTTTTTCGGGTCGCCAGACGAAATTTGCAGAGTAAAAACATCTTTTTGGAGGTCACAGTGACTTCCCATCGGGGCGCCTGTGCTCCTAAAAATGCCACTTTAAAGTACACGATAAACGTCATTCGTGAATCTGTTACGAAAAGTGGTAGGAAATTATAAAATGTAAGTAGGTATGAAATAAGTTTTGAAAGCACTTGATGGTTTTATTCTTGAAACGAAATTCTTGGTGACGAAAATTTTGAGAACATGCGAAACTTCTAACTGGGAATTTATGAAATGCACTTAACGCCGAAATAATAAAATGAATAATCAAAGCATGAAAAATTAAGTTGATGTGGAAAAAAAGCCATTATCCAGTTTAAATCTTAAGCTAGCTATAAATTGTTTTTATTTCACTAATAAAACATTAACCTTCAATTCGTGACAATGTGACAATGCATGTAACAGCAAACGTAGGAAATCCTTTTCAAATATCCAGTCATGAAATTGCATCAATTTTCCAATAAAATGTTATTAGAATTTTATTTGTATCACAGTTTGTTCAACTGATGCAAATCATGGAGTTTCTGCTGTCTGAAATGAAAGCCCTTTCTATGCATAAGGAACTTTCGTGCATGCCAACTAAACACATTACCATTACCTTTTTTTGCAAACGTGAATCTGCTTTGTTATGCTTATGTCTTTTTCCCTTTTCGTGAACAAAAACTTTCAAAACAATATTGATCTTCTCATCCATGAATGATTTTCCCTACTTGATCAATATTAACGATATTTAATTGCCCAAATTTGTTTTCATTTTCTTGAAAATCGACCGTAAAATGCATAAAAATAATGTAGGGGAATGTGGGGCAAAGTGAAGTAGCGTGGCAAAAGTGAAAAGGTAAAATATTTTTTTCAGTTAGCAGCACAACTTATGATACAAAATTTTGACGTCAAAAAATAAATAGCTTTTACGATCAAGGATAGTTTTTCAACATTTGATACTCATATGTAACATGAAGTGCTTGATCAAAATTATTTTATTATAAAATGATGAAGTTTTTGTAATTCGCATTTTAAGTAATAATTCATATCTACTAATGTCCAGTGTAACATTTATTTAGTTATTATCAGATATGTTTTGATTTTAAATGTAAAATAATTTTATTCAAGTTCACTTGAGGCAAAGTGAAACTAAATGCACATTAATTAATTTATTTATTTATTTATTTGTTCTTTGTTTGATTATCAGTATTTTAATTCATTGTTTCATTTATTTATTTATCTATTTGAGAAAAAATACTTTTAATAATAAAATACAAAATAATTTATTACAAAAATATTTTATTTTTCATTTGTGCGATGCAAAAAACAGTGAACATTTTCCACTTTTTTTATAATTTTTCTTGAAGGTACAAATTTACTACCAAAAATAAAAAATAATATTTCAATTCATTTTTTTTTTTTTTTTTTTTTTTGTAAAATGCATTATCCTTTCCTTATGTATCGTAATTTTCAAAAAAAATTTCCAATTTGTTCATTGGGAAAAAGGCTAGTTATCTGAGCTATTTCACTTTGCCCCTCATTCCCATACTATTGGATTACTATTTACTTCACTGCATAAAACATAAAAATTCTCAATTACTGGTTCAGAGGGCCGACATCGGTCTGTGGAAACATTTGGTCGATTCTGCCCGAGTAAAAATTTCCTTGCTCAAAAAATGAAAATGAAAACATTTCATACTATGTGAAATTAATAAATGTTTTTGCTTTTAAATACTATTCTTTGTATGTCACAATAAAAATCTTTTTCTTGACTTTTGCTGCAATTCTTTAATACTCGAATTTTTTTTTTTAAAACGAGCTGATGTGTGCATCACATGACTTCCTTTTACTCCAATTTAATGTCATTTCCCCATTACTGGAAATTTTAATGTAGTTCAATAGTTTACTGAATAAAAATCACCAACAGTGGCCAAATTGAAATCAGTTTAAAAAAAAAACGCCAAATTTGTCGCCAAATACAAGGACAGGATCTGCCGCTTTTTCTGATTTTGCAAGTCTTGATTTTAATGTCAAAGGTCTTGATACTTGAAGTGGAGTGGTGACCCGAATGACGTTTGACTGCCTCAAAAACAGTCTTGTATCCTCGGGCTGTTTTTCCTTTTCATTACACATGAAATTAACTGTGTTTCATTCTCAACAGATTTAAATGTTGCAGGAAACAGAGTTTTACTTCTGCTTGATGATGTGCATGGTTGTTGCTCGTGAAACCAATGTTTAAACGAGCCGATGTGTGCATCACATGACTGCCTTTTACTCCAATTTAATGTCATTTTCTCATTATTGATAGTTTTAATATGATTCAATAGTTAAATATCACCAACAGTGGCCAAATTGAAACCAGATTTAAAAAAAAAAAAATTAAAAAAGCGCCAAATTTGTCTCCAAGTTGGCGAACAAAACTTGGCGACCAAAAGACTGGCGATATATCGCCAAGTGTCTGCCAAATTATAACACCACTTAAGTTTACATCGAAATTAACAATGATTTCTCCCCAAAAAGGGGCAAAAGACCCCTTTAGAAATACCCGAATGCAACCAAAACGGGAGGTGCACAACTAGACCCCACTAGGAGTCTACGTACCAAATTTCAACTTTCTAGGACATTCCCTTCTTGAGTTATGCTACATACATACGCACATACATACATACAGACGTCACGAGAAAACTCGTTGTATTCAACTCGGGAATCGTCAAAATGGATATTTCGAGTGTCTATACGTTCTCAGGCACTTATCCACGTGTGGTCGAGTCGAAAAAAAACTCAACATTCATTCGCGGGTGAGTAAAATGGAAATTAAGGTTAATTTTTGAGTGAAATTTTTTTCGCGAATACGATACTTCCTTTTTTTATAAAAGGATAAAGGTAAAAGTAAAAAATCAGCGATCTATGTTTTTTTTTAATTTATTATTTTTAAAAAAAAATTAATTCTATCAAATCGGCGGGTCAAAAAAGGCAGAGAAATAACGAAATAAGGCCTTAGTAGAAATTTCTCTCTTTAGAAATTAATGCAAATGTGAATTATTTTCAGCCAAGTTCACAAAACTGAAACAATGAAATGTTCACAAAACCAACGAAAAAAAAATCATAATACATGTCTGCATACTTTCCTTGACAGATAGAAAAGAGTAATTCAATGGCAGTATAATTATTTTATATTATTATTATTTATTTATTTTTATTTTATTTTATTTATTTATTTTATTATTTTTTTTTTTCACTGCTCTAATTTTGAGAGCAAAATATATTAGGGGCAAAGCTTCTGCAATAAATATTTACGGAGTTTTGCCTTTATGCATTACTGCTTATAAGCATTAATATTATAATAAGGTGGTTTTTGCACAATTTTTATGAATATATTTATTAATTTTAGATATTTGTATTTATGAACTAAAGTTGACTTTCAACAATAACGCTCTCATAAGTGTAAACGATGGACAAACCGTCGTGAACCCAAATATCAAAGACGGCGCCAAAAAAAAAAATGTTATTAGTAAATAACTGATTGATGCCAAAATATTAATTCATCAAAATTTCCACTAAAATGAAAGTTTCGCGGGACGTGCATAATAAGCTAAATTTCTCATCAATTAGTAGAACGGCTAATAAAGTGTAAAGAAAAATAAAAGTAAATAAGTAGGGGAATGTGGGGCAAAGTGAAATGATTAAGATGACTGAGTTTTTTCAAAATGAACAAATCGGAAATTTGTTTTGAAAATTACAGTACATAAAGAAAGAACATTGTATTTTATAATAAAACTTGCGTTGAAACAGTATTTTTTATTTTTGGCTGTAAATTTGAGTCTTCAAAAAAAAAAAAAAATATTTCACATCTTTTTCATCTGGCAAAGTGAAAAATAAAATATTTTTCAAAGGAAATATTTTCTATTCGTTTATAAAACATATTTTAGATCAAAAGAATCAGTAAATAAAATGTTGAATGAACAAATGAGGAAATAATGAAACAATAAACGAGCAATTAAATGAATAAATCAATATATGAAGAAAAATAAATGAGCGAGTAAAGGAATGAATGAATACGAAAATAAGTGAATGAATGAATAAATAAGTGAATAACTAAATGAAGGAATGTAAATGAATTAATTAATAATTGAAAAAGTAAGTGATTTATAATAAATAGTTGAGTGGGTAAGTGAAACAAACTATCTCACTTTGCCCTATCCACTTTGCCCCGTATGTACTTGACTAATTGCACAATTTATATAAAATACAAATGAGCTTAATATTAACTAAATTAACACTGCATTAAATATTAGGAGGTCTCAATTAATATTTAAAATGTTAATAACAATAACTTTATAATTTCATAGTAAAAAAAATAATAATTTTTGACTTACAGCAAAATATTACAATATGAGTATCATTTTTAACAATTTCCTGCATTGGCAAATGCTTTAATCTTTGACGGTATATTTTTCTTGACTGGAATAGACTACATATGGTACTACATCGTTGAAATAATACCAGATAGGTGGAGCTAAAAGCAGAGAAAATATTTCACCGTTTCACTTTGCCCCATGTTCCCCTACTTAATTATTTTCTAATTCCATGAATGTTTGGAATTGCACTGAAGTTAAGTACAGTCAAAATAAAGTGGAATATAGAATTCGTTATACAATAGTTTCTAATATCCGAAACTAACGGGTGATCAATACATCAGTAAATAAACTCGTTCCTTTTTTATGTGCAAGTTAAAATTTATGTTAAGAAAAGCATCGATCAATTCAATGTTTCCATAATGAAAAGCGCATTCTTACTGGGAAACACTTTTAAGGAAATTAGAGGAATTGCGGTTGATAACTTCTTTTTCGCGCTTATGCGAAAATGAGGAAAGTCATGTAAATGTGTTTTTGCTGCTAAAGTACTATATACGCAGGGAAGTACGCTACTTAAATGAAAAACGAACCAGTATTGCAAAACGGAATACAATTTTAATTATTTTGTTAAAAACTGTAGTTGAATTTAGCATGATGTTTTACGTCACTATTAAAAATTTAGAGACAGAAGAATATTTTACACTTTCTATTCTTAGGTTAGTTTTAAAATAAAATTACGCGAATTGATAAAGGTTCAAAGATAATTATTAAACAAGGTTAAAATGAATAAATTATCAAAAAGAAAGAAAGTGAAGAAAATTTGCAATTTTTTTTCTTACAAATTTGTGTGTGAACGTTGTTTAGCTATCTTTTACAATTTAGCAGCAAGATATTAATTGATTTTTGTAATTGATGAAGTTGCTTAATTTTAACTAATGCAGAAAAACCTAGAAACGCTTTTTGTGACACATTGAATTATTATTTAATTTCAAAAAGAATTTTCTTGGTAAGATTTTTTTAAGAGTTGAGGAAATGACAAATTTAATATATTTTTCCTCAATTCCTGTATATTTGCAAAAAAAAAAAAAAAAAAAAAAAAAAAAAAAGATTAAGGATTACGAAACATTTTTGCTCATAAAAAAAAAACACAAATACTCGCTTTAAGGTTTTTCCAGCTCTCTGTCGTATAACATTGAAATTCCAATAGTTGAAACTTGTCGAGGGAAAAAAATCTAATGTGTTAGTTAAGCTATTCAAGCATTTAGAGTGTTGGGATCGTTATTATTATAATGTAAATAGTAATGAATTTTTTATTGAAATTTGAAACCATTCTTTTAAGCAGGACTTTAGAGTCTTCTTAGTAATTACAATAATGGTTTTTATTAAAGTAATTGTAGGTTTGATGAACAAAAATAACAAACGCTCGTGAATGGGAGAACGCCATCAGCACTAAGCGACAATAAGGTCAAGGACATTAAGTGCTAATGGAAAGTTCTAAAGTAGCTTATATATCAATTTCCACAGAATATATTTGAAATAGAGTGATAATCTACAGATTTAACGGAACACTTGAACCGAACATAATTTTCTGCTTTACCCAAAGCATTATTTTATTTTACTAATTTATTTATTTATTTTTGTAGTTTCTATGATAAAAAGGATTTATAGTTTTCTGCCTTTATAGAGAGTCTGGACTTGTAAGGAGTTGAAATGCAAATTGACAAATTTTTACCAAAGACAGAGTTGGGAATATTTTTTCTCTTTCTCTCTCTCTCTCTCTCTCTCTCTCTTTTGAGCAATCACGAATTGCTTACTGCTTGCATTTTTTCGTAGTTGATGTTCCTTTGATTTTATTTTTCTATTCTTATTATGCAAACTCCTATGGTCCACGGGCCTCCGTGAATATGTTCCTCCGCCTAGAAAATGGCGTTTATGTTCCCCTGAATCGACTTTAGTTGTACCCGACTTCGCGCAATCCTTTTTAGCATAGGAAGGGGGGGAGGGACAGCTGTTGGCCCGTGCCTGAGCCTGAAGGGGGTCCAAGGTTTCTTTTAAAAAAAAAGGATGAAATATATGTGGGGGTGTAAAGGTAAACAACGTGGAAGGGGACCCGTAAAAGTCATTTGTGTCGGGTCCCAAAACTTCTGTGCACGCACCTGATTTTTAGACATCTAGCGTCCTGCTTCTGGTATTAATTTGAGTTCAAATTACGTTTTCCAAAATTATGATTGCGACAGTAGCCATTTGTAGAAACAAGAAACCCAACTAGTAGAGTCCTATCACAATTCGTGATTGCGAAAACCATAATTTGAATTCAAGACTTCAAAATTCAAATAAAAGCCAGGGGCTGGACGCTGAATGTATTGTACAGGATATTAAAAAAATTAACATATTTATTGATTTATTTATTTTTTGCTACAGGTACAGTTATTACACGAACTAAAGAGGAATGTAAAGTCATGCTTAACTCAATTTGCAAAATTATTGACTTGCACCACTATCATTCTAACCCGTCCACTTGATGAAATGAATTATGGAAAATGCATTTGACTCGTCCCCAATGGTTTGCCTTTTTCACTGATTCTTTATTGCTTCTCTTAATGTGTCATATTTCCCTAACACTTTTCTCGTTTGCAAAGCTAAAAGGTTATTCGTCAGGCTTCGTCACCTCCGGTGCAAGTAGTTTTCCATGTTAGTATGTTATTAAATTGTAGCGGTTTATTTATGAGACGATTACAGGCAGTGGAGTAGCAAAGGGGGGATGGGGGATTACAACCCCTCTCATGAGGAAAAAAGAAATCAATGCAATGTAGCACCAATTTAAAAAAAAGAAAAAACCAATTTCTAGAGGAATGAAAAATTACTTTTTTGCAGCAAAGTATCAATAAGAAACAATGTAATTAATGCACAAATATTGCAAGAAGTTGCAGACACGTGTTTTGGGATTTTAAAGAAATCCTTTATCAATGCATAAAAGTGTGAGCTTTGGGATTTATCGGATAACTTTACATCCCAAAGCTTACACTTTTCTGTATTGAAAACGGAGTTCTTTAAAACTCCGAAACACATGCCTGCAACTTCTTGCAACATTTGTCAGCAAATTATCTTGTTTCTAACGTTTAATTTCTGTATGTGTTTATCACTCCACTTATATATCTATCGTTTTTCTATTTATATCTGTCTATTTATTTATCCATTCATCTATTTATATTTATTTATTCATATCTATCTACATTTATGTCAAGTTGTTTATTTTGTCTATCTATTTATACATACATCTTTCTGCTTATTCATCTATTAATATAAATCTATTCATCTGTTTATATTTATAATTCGATTCATTTATATCAAAATATTCCATTTATCTGTCTATCTGTGTAAACGAAAAAATAAATGAAAACTCTCCCCATGTAAAAATCTCGCCACCCCACTGGGTGTAGGGTTGTGAAAGACAAAGCATCAATTCCACTTTTCATACAAAAGTTGGAGCACACTTTTGGAGTTACAGCCAACATCATCCTCAACGCTTGGTATTCGTAATCGGTGACAAAAATAACTTTTTTATTTAAAATCACATTTCTTTATTTATACAAATTGAAGAAAAGACAGCCTTCATCTCTAAAAGATGAGTTGTGAACAGTGGCGCACACAAGGGAGGGGTCCAGGGGGTCCGGACCCCTACCGCAGCTCTTGCATTTTTCTTATTTCAACTGATTATGATTCTATGTACTTTACACACAAAATATTTCCATACAAAGAAAACAAGAATTTCAGTTCTAATAATAGGGAAAAAAATCCTCTTGTTAAAAGATTTTTTAGAAAATGTGTACATTTCTTGTAACGAATTGCACAAGCGAGAGATCTTTCTCGACTTTGAGAAGGCTAAAAACATACTTAAATAGTACTATGTATAATGAACGTTTAATGTGTTCTTGTACTGCTGAATTCAAGCAATGTCACCATCACACACTGAGGAAGTTATAAATAAATCGAAAAATGAACTAGAAAACTAAATTTTATTCTACGATGTTTTGTAAACCTATAGAGGCAGACTATGGGTGACTGTAAATGAAAACAGAGTAATAATAATGTTTTTAGTTTTGTAGTTACAGGTTAAAATGAGATTTTTCTTGTTCTTCAGACTTGATGCTTCTTATACTTGAATTTGGGCATCTGTTTTCATTTATGAACAATGATAAAAGTAAATACATTGCATAAATTCATTTGCTTTCTGGTAATTTAAGTATCTGTTATTAATTAGTGCTAATTATTTATTCAATAATTTATTTTTTACTGTTTTTGTTCTCAAGAATCAATAAAATCAAGTCAATATGTTTGACGGCATATTGGGGTATGATATGAAAATGGGACTTTTAACTATGGACCCTCCCCTTGCAAAATTTCTGTGTGCGCCACTGGTTGCGAATGTATATGATTTGATTCGCAGGTTACTATGTCAGTAAAGGTTCAAATTTTTAGAGAACACGACGTTTGATCTCAGCCACATTGACATTACATGCTCTCTAATGCGCATAGGGAAGACATCCTGTTGCTTCAGGTGGTGATCTGTGCCATAGATGTAGTGTTAACTAGATACATACCGAGAAACATGTTCCATGGGCAATCAAGACCAACTTAGCAAACGGACAAGCGTTTGAAAAGCGCATACGCACAATAACTTTTGCCGTAACCTACGAGAATGCAAACAGTGTTGCATCCACTGGAAACGAAAAGTTGCATCCTCGTAGGCTGCGCTTTCACCAGTTAACTTCAAAAACCGCGCATTCTATGGCGAGGCGACTATAGTTGGGGAAACCTAACCTGGCAACGCCGTAATGCGGTGATAAATATCTGCATAGACTTCCCAATGATGCCATGTTAGGTTTGATCCAACTATAATGATTACCGCTATTTGGAGAGTTATACTACATCTATGATCTGTGCCTCTGAGATCGAGCTGGATGTTCTCTTTAAATTTGAATTGTAATGTTATTAATTTTGATGCATCACAAAACTAATTTCTTTTAGCTGCTTTCATTTCCTTCCCTTCTTTTTAAATTTAAAATAAACTTGAACCTTATAATTCACACAAACACTATATCACATTTCCACTAAGTTCCCTCTAACCATAACCGACTACAGTTTTAGAAGCGATTATATCTGTTTTAAATTTTAAAGTTATCCCTTCAATCAAAAACGTATTATATTTTACGATTTGTAAACTGAATAAGGTACAGTGTACAATTAATCGTAACCAGTTTTAACAACAACACCAAGTCTATCATTTGGAGCGTACTGGTAGGAGAAATCCCCGATCCCTCCGACTTTCCTAAAAATTTATAAAATACATTTTGAGACAAACAAGGGTGTGCAGTGAGGACGAGAGTAGGGTTGGGGTCATACCGCCCCCCCCCCCACACAGAACTTTTGTTTTTGGCAATATTACCAAGCCTAGTATAGTAATTTATGTACTTGTAAGGACTGTTATGAATCCCCGACATTCTCCAGAAAGTAAAATCTGGCTGTGTCTGTGACATATCTAATGGATGGATGCGAAAGAGTGTGTATGTTCCTTACACAAATCAGCAACTTGCGTCGGATCTTTGCAAAATTTGGTACAGAGGTCCTTTGATACTCAGGAATTCACATAGTAAAGTTTTTGGAAATTAAAAAAGAATCCGAAGAGATCTCAATACAAATTTTGAGTCACACAACTGCTGTTTTCTACACGTTGACAGGAAGTTTTACACTATTTTGTTTTCTGTTATTCAAGCCTAATTGTTGAACATGCAGCACTTGACACAACTTTTGTTTTCGAGGTAGGCCATGCTACGTCGGGCGATGCAGTTATATATACGTATATATTTGTGTATATATATATATATATATATATATATATATATATATATATATATATATATATATATATATATATATATATATATATATATATGTGTGTGTGTGTGTGTGTGTGTGTGTGTGTGTGTGTTACGCTCCCCCCCCCCCCCCTCTCCCCAACTCTTCCATTCGGAAAAGTCTTAATAGCAGGAAAAAGGTAACATTACTCTAAAAGTAACGATTCTTTTACTTCAGCAACATTCTTTTTACAAATGTTTTTTTCAGTCAACTGCCAAGAGAAAGTATGAGTGAGACTGGTCTCCACTTTCTCTCACTCGCAGAGCTGGCAGGGATAAAATACAAAATCGTCGCGTCGTTCAGCTAAGGGAGTGTTGTGTGTGTGAAACTTGGCGCGTGACGTCACAACAATTGGCTGAGGAGAAGGTTACCCGAGGTCAACCAACCCAGGTGGTTGCTGATGTGACAGAGGCCATTGGCCACCTAATGGCACCTGCCGAATTCGAGAGGGCTACATTTGGCGCCGGAGCGCTCCTTTGCTGCAGAGCATCAGGAAAAGGAAACGGAGAAATAAATTTATGGGGGAGTTAATGGGATCGTGTGATTCTCTTACCTCTTCGATGCAAGGCGAAAGCTACTCCCACGATATTTGAATGTTTTGATTGGTAACTTCCGTGTACTTAGCTGTTAATAGATTTTTTTTTCTCTCCTTTTCAATGTTTTCTTTTAAAGAAGAAGTTCATCGTGTCTCAATCCAAAAAAGTTTTATTACGTTTTCTTCGCATGCTGGGATTACTAATTAGGCATGACATAGTCACGAATCGTAGGCAGTCATCAGCGGTTCAGCGGTAACAGTTTGTTTAACCGATTAATGTTAAGTTGATTTCGGTTGGTAAGAAGGTGACTGCTGTGTGATTCAGTTTTGATTTCAATAAACATCCTGTGAGAACGAGAAGATTTTTTTCCTTCCTTTTTTTTTCGAGGAAGTTAATGAGCGTAAAGATTGTAAGAAATCGTTGAAGACAAATACGATCTGAGACCGTTTCATCTGTGAATCAATTAAGGAGCAGACTGTCAAAGTACATGCATATAATTGTCCCTGTTTCTTCCCTTTTTTTCATTCATTTTTAGGCTCAACCCTTCTTGTTATTACCTATTATCAAAAGCCACACTTTCTCACTTCATGACCAAGGTTCGATTGGGGGTGGGCAAAAACGCAGCAGAAATTGTCTCCTGGAGGTTTTTTTTTAATCAAAACAGTCCATGTGTATAAGCTGCTGTATTAGTATTGGCAATAATGTTAAAACACAGTTCTCTGAAAGAGAGAGAGGGGGGTAACCCCCAAAACCCCTTCTTTCACTACGCCACTGCAAGGGGGGTGGGAGATTGTTTAACATGGAAATTCTCAACTCCACTCGTCGTCAAATATACAACAACTGATAAACAACTGTCTAAATCTTAAGAAAAGTATGGAAATAAAAAGCAGGATTTAGGGGGTCCCTAATAGCAGGGTCCTGCGCCAGGGATCCTCTTCCCTCTGCAGGGATTAAGAGTTTGCCAATGAAGATTCCACTGAACGCATACTAAGTCCTTTTTTATCACATACAAAGTCCTTTTTTCATCACGCAAAACAGTTTTTTGAATCAAAGGATTTTCAAAAATAGTACACTATTACGTAAGTGCAGTTAGTAAAAGAATTTCAGTTAGTGTATTTCTAAGTTTTTTGTATTTCGTTTATCCTTTTATATCATTTTGTTTGGGCAAAAAATCTTCTAAAGAACATTGTTTTCAGCTATAGTTTCACATGGAAACATTACAAAAATTTTGCTTCAATGTTTTTTAATCTACATGAAACTTCCTTTACTTTTTAAAGATCGAACCAAAAGTAGGTTGTAATCATGTTATTAAACATGAAGCAAATATTGCGAAGAATTGAAATTTATGTTTGTTTCTGGTCTACCTCTTGAAAAATAGAATAGAAATTCCTTAAAATAACCTGAAGCATTGAATACTAAATAAACAACAACAAATTCTGAACATGAACTGAAGCATTGAAACTGTAGTTAATGGTTTTGGCAGTTAGACTAGTTATTTATACAACTGCGGAATGCACACTTGGCTAAGCAAATACAAAAAATAAAGAAAAGTCTTTTTTTTTCTTTTTGTTCAAAACTTGGGGATTAAAAAGTTATTTCGGGAAATAGAAACTTAAGTTTTTCATACATTTTTTGATACATCAGAATTTGTCAAAAAAAGTGTGACATCATTTGGAAACGCCCCTCAGGTCAGTTTGAAGTCCATAAATAATGACTATTCGCTTATCTATCGTATCATACAAGAAACGTAACAAAAATCAAACTACGTTTTTACAGCGAAGGGTCATCTGAAAATGATATTTAAATTTCATTCACCACTGTGGTAGAAACCACAATGTGGTGTTTTCTTTAAGCAAGCAGGGTGTTTAATTAAAATTTGACGGGGAGATGGTGCTTGCATAGCAAAAATTTTCATAACTGTTAAAACTGTTTCAATACAACCATGAAAACGTGCGTCCTCATGGCTCTAACTCAGTGGTGCCCAACCTATTTCTACTCGAGGGCTGCACCTCATATAAAAATGATTACAGCGGACCAGAACACATAATAAAATTTCAAACTAATTAAATATTTTCTAAATAACAAGAGGAAATAGGAAAAAGGAAAGAAAATTAAAATCCATTTAAACCAATACCCGAAATCAATTTCCGAATATTCGGTTCCAAATTTGTAACCGTATTTGAACCTAAGTTGGACATCACAATACTAACCGAAATTTACATATGATTAACCGAACCATATATTTACAACTTACTCTAACATATTTATAATATCAAGCTTCGATATATATTACGGGTCTGATAGTAAGACTCATAATCTTGAGTGAAATCATTTCTGCTAGGGGAGTTCAAGTTATCAAGTTATCTCTTAAGGTCATTTTATGAAATGACCATGGACATCGGCAAGAATTTCTCTCTATATATTTCAAGAGAACTATTTATATATTCTAATGGCAGTGTTAAAGTGTCTGCCAATGAGCGAAGGATTAAACAATGTCATTTGCTAAAACAGGGGTAAGAATGCATTGATATGCTAATTACGATTATTGGCGTTGCGCAAATGAAAAAATTTCCCTTCTTTCAACCCAAACATAAATGAACTCATCTAAGGTCAAGAATATTGTTATCAGACACACTATACATGTAGTGTGCATCTTTGTAAGTTTTAAAATAAACCAGTAAATAAAGCATAACATAAACGTTACAGCAGTTGGTGTTTTGAAAATAAGTTTATTAACAGAAAACGAATCAAACTAAAACTTCATTTGAGAATCACTCGCCAAAAGCTATCGGATCTTACACTTAATTCTCTGAACTGTTTTCAATAGATTAGATTCCGAACAAGCTTTATACGCAAAATACGGCATTTCCGAAATTAATGGAAAACGCTTTAGTTTTGAAAGCTGAAAATTTAATCAGAAGTAACTGGGATATTTTATTGATTACATTCTCGAAATTCAAGCTTTAAGTTATATGAACGTTTTGCACGCTAGCAAAAAGTGGTTTAATTTGATTGATTGAATGCTAAATTTTCGTTTTATAAAACTTAATGGATTTTCTCTGCGATATTAATGCTATAAAAAGAAAAGCAAGCTTGAATAGAAGTAGTACCATGAATATTGATACGTGTATTCAATAGTTCTTCCATTAAATTCTTTTCAAATCGATACTACCTTACTGAAAAGGATGCAAGTGGAAACTGAGGAAGCTTTAATTCATTTTTTTAATTAAAATAAAACTGTTTAGATTTTCTACAAAAGTACCGATTTATTGATATTTTTGCTTTACATTTTCTGTTCAGCATTGAAAGTAATCTCATATTTGGTTGACGCTTAAAAACAGTCATCTAATTATTTTAAAAGCTTTTTTATTACAAAACAATGCATTCAATTTTTCATTTTGTAACTTTTCAACTTTATGAGTGCTCGTTAAAAATATAAATTTAAAAAAATAGATTCAAAAACCCTCTTCAGTATCGATTACTCGTTTATAAAATGTGCATATTTTAAGTATATTTGTGTCAATTGCTTGCTACATAAAGTAATTTAAATCAAATTACTGTTAATTGAGTACAATTCACCATTTTGGGAGGCAAACATTTGAGACTGTTAAGTTTTCTTAAGCGGTATTTGTGTTTATTAAATAAAACAATATGTAAAAACATTTGTGATTATTGATTACATATTCGGATGCACTAAACAAAGAAAAAAATTATTTTTAAAATGAAATAGTGACAGAAAACTATGTTTCGTATTAAATAAGAAAAATACCAAATTTCAGATTTTTTATTTTATGACAAAAAACAGAGCTGAATTCCCAATAAATTTTAGCCAAGAAAAATCAAGGGTGTCTGATTATTTTTGAAGTAAATATTTAGCAAAAAGTGTCAGACGACTGGTCGGGGCAATCAAAAAAGTCATAGAAATCTTTTACATCAGGTTGATGTCGAGGTGGAATCAATGAGCAATCTTCTTGAATGCTCAAAAAGGGGAAAAAAAAGTATAATAAATAAAGTAATAAATAAACAATTAAAATCTAATTTCATAAAATTAAATTAAAATAAAAACTTTTTGTTCGCAATTTTCTTTATTCGTCAAAAAAATAAAATGTTTTAAATAGAAAATTTTATTTTAGACAGTTGCGCGATGATTGCTTCGGCACACTTTTCGACATGTTCAGTCTATTTCGACAGCTATATTCTTATTTTTTTACTTCTCCTCCCCCGCTTTCTCCCCAGTGACAGATCTCTTTCAGACAGATTTTGACACCTTTTGAGATAAATCCATTGTATTCAAACCGAAAAGTGGAATACAATGACATGCGATAAAAGAATCGGTACACGTTCCCCTTTAGACATAATTGCCTGCAGCCTTTTTACAGGGAATGCAAAACAGCACAATCTACAAATATGGAGAAAGTTATGAGCAATTCTGATCAGAGCGTTTGACAAATTTACAACAAATAAGCGAAATGCATCGTAATAACTTATCATAACAAACAGCATTGTGTGATTTTACTAAATGAACATTCATGGTGAAAAAATACTATTTGGGAGAATTATTCACGTGAATACGAACTAATTCGAGTGCAAGGTTTCGCATTTTTGGCGTGGAATATACAAGTCAAATATGGTTAGTTCTCAGACCTTTTTTAAATTTGAAATATTTTTTTTTAAATGGAAAGTGGTTCAATGAGGGTCGTGTATTGCAGTGATTCTCATCCTATGGTTAGGGCCTCCGAGAAACGGGCCCCGGCCCCTTGTTTCCGACTAGACTGACATAGCCTCTCGTAGACCCTACCTGTCGTCTACGTACTAATAATGCTCCGCGAGAAATTTCATGTTGTCCGCGTGGGTAAAAGGAGTCTGCAAGGACCCTTCTGCAATTCAAAGAAAATAGAACTTTTGTATGAAAAAGCATCCGAAAGCGGGGATTTATTTTTCCTGACAAAAAGGATCGGTTTTATTGGATATTTTTTCGAATAACCTGATTTTTTTTTTTTTTTTTTTTTTTTTTTTTTTGTAGTGAAAAGTGGATTTATTTGTAAATCCGAAAACGTATCTGCAACTCTACTGTTATTTTTGCGATTTCACCCTCTTATAGTGCCTGAAACTTGTCGCACGAAGATAAACATTTATTTGTATACTAGTGACCGTACCGTAAAAGTCTGAGTTTGGCGAGTGTCGACCGTCACCGGTGAAACATTGGAAACATTCGAACTTTGTCTTATGTTGATATTCACCGGCTGATGTCGATATTTACCAAACTTTGGACTTTTGCAGCAACACACAAACATTATTTATGAATTAAACAATTGTAAGGGAAGAAATCTGGTAGCTCTCCGGTCTATTCTAAGCGTAAAAATCATTAATTAGTGCAACAGATGTAAATTTCGTTGGAGCTTGATTGGCAAGGACATCGCTTATCAAGCCGAGCAAGGTCCATCCGCGTTTCTTCCCCCATCCCGTGGGTGGAAAGGAAAAAAACAACGCCTCTCCCGATTCAACAAGTTGTTCGAAATTCTTGTCATCATGGAGCAGGTATATCGAGGATCGGACGGCACACAGGAAGCGGGGTGAGCCCGTCTTCGTGTTCGAAAGAAAGAACGGTAACAACACCAAAAAAAGAAAAGAGGACACGGAAAACAATGAAAAGGCATATTTAGGCTAATGTCGAGGGCACCGTTGGATCTTTTTCCTCATTCCGAAGTCTTATTTATTTTTTTGATTTTTTTCACATATTATTATTCCTTCTTATCTAAATAGTGCGGTTGGCCCGTCAGTTATTTATTCCTCATTTTATCAGGTCGATGCTACAAGTGTGAGAATGTTTTAATGTATTTAATAGCATATTTGTTTTTTTTCCCCCCTTGGTTTCTTTGTAAACACCGTAGCATCATGTATTTCTGATCCTATGTGATGCAGTGAGAGGTAAAGAGGAGTAAGTGCAGGAAATTCCTGCTACTCTGAACACTCATGGGACTGAACAATAGTGTTCAGATTATAGGGGTGTTCAGTATTGATGGAGACTGGATGATGCGTATGTATTCGCATGGACCATCAAAATGTATTCAGAATTTTTGGGTGTTCACATTAGGAAGTGTTCAGACAGAGAGTCCACTGTACCAAAAAAAAAAAAAAAAAAAATCAGAAAAACGAGTTCTAAGTTGGAGTCGACTCCAGGAACGTCAGAGCCTTCGACTCAAACTCCGACTCCTTTACCCCCGAAATCAGTCCGTCTGCGACCCCTACTTCACAAGCACTTGCTGAGTTGTGGACTTTGATTGAAAACGACCGACTCCGAATTCGACTCTTGAAATTTTAAACATTCGACTCCCAACTCTGACTTTGACTCCGTTACCACAAAATCAGTACAACTCTGACTCTTCGACTTCGATTCCAACTTCGCAGCCCTGGTCAGAAGGTCTATGTAACTGTTGAATTTGTTTTAGCCTTGGTGCATATTTTTATTCATTGAATACTTTTGAATAACTGGTCTGTTTTAGTTTTGCTTATGATATTTCATAGCATGGCCCCACTATATGGTGCTGACGCTCAACGAGCCTTGACAATTTCTGACTTTTCTGTATTAAACCGATGCAACTGTGATCCGCTCATGCATCCACCAATCAATGTCAACGTTTCAAAATTTGTTTATTTTTTTATTGGATGTCGCCCATTTTGACCGCAAGAGGCGCTGATAGGAACCTCTGCATCCACCAATCAATGGCAACATAATGGAAACAGGTTCACTGCAGCGCCTTCTTTGTTGCTATGAGTTTCAGTGATTGTCACAGCCTATAAGAATTAAGTGGGGTCATGTTCAGAGAGATGTTCGAAGTAAAATGAGCTGAGAGTAATTACATTAGAATTTGGAGGAAAAAAAAAAAAGAACGAAACTCTACGAATATCTCTGATTGTCACCAAATGCACAATTACTTTCACTCGATGCACGTGTAGAAGAACATATTTCTGCTGCCTTCTGAAATCCAACTCCGTTTTCGAACGAGCAGTGAGTTATTTGTCGCATGTCGCAATAGATTACGAAAAAAGCCGCGACGGTGTCGTCTCTAGTCCCTGCTTTTACGCTCTGGAACGAAGTCCTAAAACTTGTCAAATGCGTTAAGGTTACAGGAGAAAGGCAAAACTTTTTATGATACAATTGTAAATAAATTTATGCTTCCCGAAGCGCCATTGTTTTCGCCGTCTGTCGCAAGTTTAACAACGCATAGTAAAAACATGATTTTCTCAGAAAAATTTGACCACATTTTTATTTTTTGGCCATCTTTTTGTGTTAAAAGCAGCAGACAAAAACGTGAGATTCTTTCGCATTCTTTATTTTTATGTTTCTGTATTTATCATGCGCAATACACTCGATGGCCCGCAACTTAAAATTTTACTTTTGTTTTTCATAACCTGTTCTCTCTTTTCACTGGTTTGCGTTGTCACATTCTTATAATGGCTGACGCCGCGTTTCGTTAATTAAAAAAAAATCTCCTTTCCTATCTATTTATTCGAACGGACTCTGAGAAAAGGTGCTATCAGAATTATTTTTTTTTCATACATATTAAATTATTTTAGCTACTTACATTTCGTTCCTTCAATTATTCTTTTTTTTTTTTTTTTGTAATTAAACATTGAGGTCAAATTTATGCAAAACTACACAATAAAAAATAAATTCGAAAAAGTAATGTGGAGAAACTAAAAACTGACTGTAAAATCAACGAAACATTTGATATAACTGCTCGCAAATGAGGCGCAAATTTGCTGCCAATCATAATAATAATAATTGTAACAACAACAATAATAATAATAACTAGTATCATTATTATTATCATCATCATCATTATTTTTATCATTATATTTTGCTATTATTACTTCAAACAATTATTACTCTTTTGTTATTATTATTTCTGACTTGTTTTGCTATTATTATTATTATTATTATTCATTACTTGTTAAGCTATTATTATTACCATTTTATGTAGTTATTATTCGTTTTATTATTACTATTATTATTATTATTGTTATTATTATTATTTTCATTATTATTAAAGCGAGGTTTTTTGACTGGTTACAGTCATTTTTACGGCCTGCACAAGTTTGCTATCATGAAGACCTTTTCCTGTATTAAATGTTTTAGTTTTAATATGTTTCAATAGACCATTTCATATTGGAAAGTTTTCTTCCAAAAAAGAGAAGATTTATGTAATTTCCCTAGTTTTCGTGGTCTTCCGTTTTACCTGGAACTCAGATTTTTTATTTTAATCCATAAAACTTCCAGAATAACAAAACGCGTTTTCAAAACATTCCAAGAACTTCGAGCACGTTCGAACTAAAATTCATATTCTAATGCTTTGAGGAGGGTGAGAAAGTATATTGTAGTGATGCTCTTGAATCTCAATGATTTCTGAATTTCGTATTCCTGGAAAAAGGAAAATGGAATGCTGTTTTATGGAAATAACGTTCCAAGAATGCCTAAAAATAACACGGAATATTCTAAGATGAAGCGAACTTTCTTGCTCACTTTTCGAAATCATATTTCAAAAACCTATAAAATTTTCTATTCCTTTAATTTTGATTTTTGAAAATTGTGGAATTCTACATTATTATTTGTAAAAATTGCAACACCATAAAGTTTGAACAGATATGAATGACACCTATTTTACATGCAATCTCAGAAGGGATTTATTTTGTAAATTTCTTCCTACGTTTCATTGAAAAAAGATTTTGCACCAAGCTTCAAATGATGAAGATATAAATTACATGATGTAAAGTAGCTATTGTAAGATGAAAGGAAAACATTAAGGAGTGCAATATGTTATGAAATTGCGTACACGTGTTTAAAAGTTACGAGAAAGACCCGCTTCCATTCATATAAAAGCCCTGTTTAGTTTACTTGCCATTTGTAATAAAACAAAGTTTAAAAATAAATAAATTCAACATTATTAAAAAAAAGACAAAAATTAATTAATTTCAAATATTTTAAGGTAAAAAAAATTATTGTATTTTTTCAATTCCCCGTGAATTTTCAGATTAGCCGGAATTAAGACTATTCCCCTGGAAAATAAACTCATTAAGTCTATATGACTCTATGGCTCTCGTACATTGATTGCTAGAAATGAAATGCTGGAAAAGATACCAAGCAGTACTGTTTCACTCTTTTAATAACTGCCATTTTAAATCAGCTTAGCTTCTATAAATTTATTTATTTATTTATTTTTAACATTGAGAAAAAAGATGTTTCTATGTCAACTTTGAAATACGAGAATGCAATTTTGTTTTCTATACGTACATCAGAAGTTTCCAAACTTTCATATTCGCGCCTCCCTTTTTCCATAAAGAAGTTGTTATGCCCCCCCCCCCTCTCAATTTTCATATTGTTTCAATTTCCTTAATGCCATACGAAGTTTCAATTCATTTAATAAGCTGGAAAAACACTACTATAGTTTATCTAAATAGTTTTTATGCACAAAGGTTTTTTTTTTTTTTTTTTTTTTTATTTTCATATGAGTATTGATATACAACTACTTTAACAACTCTTACAAAATTACCGAAACATAGATGTTTAAAACAACATTAGTGAAACATAAATACACTATTAATGGGCCAGGTAAGCATGCTTTAGAGCGCAAATGTTCTCAAACCGTGATGTCATTGAAAATATATCGATGTTCTTCGGCACTCAAATCCAAATGGCATAGTGCATGCAATGGCACTATGCTGTTTTTTATTTTCTGAGTTTTTTCCCCCGTATAAAATCTATTTGTCGATAGCGACTGCGTGCACCCCTTAAACTGCTACATGACTCCCTAAACTGTAAAAAAAAAAAAAAAAAAAAAAACCTCCTTAAACGTTTCTGAACATATGGGGCAGCTGTGGTTCATGGAATTTTCAAAAATGTTTCTGAGTATTTCGGAATCCGCTTTCTGTAGTTTTGGAAAACGTCTCCATGTATTTCGGAATCCGCTTTCTGTAATTTTGGAAAACGTCTCCATGTATTTCGGAATCCTCTTTCTGTAATTTTCGAAGACGTTTTTGAGTGGGTCGAAACCTTTTTCTGCAACTTTAAAAAACGTTTCTGAGTATTTTAAAAATTGTTTTCTGCATTACTCAGAAATTCTTTTGGAGTATTTTAGAAAATTTTCAAAAATGTTTTTGAAATTTACATACACCATAGTTGCCCCATAGATTTAGAAACGTTTCAGAAATTTTCTCACAGTAGCGTAAGCGATCTATTCATTTTCGGACCGTTTAGGACCAAATATTAGTACACAAGAAATATACAAAAAAAAAAAAAACATCAATCAGTTATGAACATGAAAAAATTTCCTGAACATAAGAGATTGGAAACTGTTGACGTGACTTGTTTTTCACGCTTAATAATTTCAGCGCAAAGGTAAACGTTTTTACGTTTAATATACATTGCGTATACAGTGTATATAATCCAGCATATGAATTGGTAGAATTCACAATTCCAACTTGAATGCGGTTTGCGGTTGAGCAATTCTGTTTCAACAGAAAGAAATGTTTTATCACCTTGCTGTCCTGAATAAATCCAGGTAATTAGTGCTCAAGACCTTAAGCAAATTCATTCTATGGTTGCTCAGAGTCGAAATCCAACTAGCAATTTAGCAAATTTAATGCCGCAAAAAATCGCAAAAATTGCAAGACAAAAAAAAAAAAGTAAAATAAAAATTTCGCTCTGGGAATGATTCTACATTTTTTTTGTGGCAACAGTATATTCTAGTTTTAATTTTGGTTGACTTAAAGTTCACTGAATCTTACTCTGCTACTCTTTACTAGCATCTTTATTGGCTTTTATGTATTAGCCATAAATAGAGCCGAATTACCACTTAAAGCCATCAGTAACAAGTTATTGGTACTATTGTGTTAATCGAAACCCGGTCCTTAGGCTAGACTCTCTGCTCAGGTCTTATCGGTCCGTAGCGTTAACGTGTTAAACAACTTTAAAAATGATTTACATCGAACCAGCGAGTATAAAGATATATTTGGAGCACACACACACAGAATTTCGACCCCATTTTCGCTCGCCTTGGAGTTGACTTCATAGTCGTTTTCAACTCGGTCACGTGACGAACTTGAAATCGGATGGAGTTTCATCCACGTGACTGGCCGAAAACAATATGGAAAGAAGTTCGACCGGATCAAGGGTCTTCGTGAATGTGACTGTTTCAATTGAAGTTGGGCAAGAAATATCCATATACATAAATTTAAGTCTGTTTTTACTCACACGTTATTACGTTATTCATTTTTCATAAAAATTGTCTGTTGCAGCTTTGTGACTTAAAACAGTAAAGCGTCGATTATTGAACCGGTCAACCGAAGTAGATAAGAATAACGAAAAATCCGGTTAACTAGACAATTAAAAAAAAAAAAAGGCTAAGGATTTTTTTTTGTACATATCACAAATGGCGTGTTTAGAAGCTATATTTTTAAAAAGTAACTTTGAACAGAATTTCTAAAAATTTGCAACTCAAGTACAGATAGATTTTTTTTTTTTAATGGAAAATGAGGGCGAGATGAACGCATGGTAAATGATCAACCCGGTGAATTGTCCGTCCGGCTAATCGGCGTTTGGATAATTGGTGCTATATTTTATTTAAAGTATAAAATTGCATTTGCACACATGGAAAAATGAAGCTAGATCTCAGTATCCGCAGTCAACTCTTCCAAATGGGAACAGATTGGACACATGAGTTTTGGAGATTTTTGATCAATGAGTTTGAACATTTTAAAACGTCAGTTTGCAAAATTACCATCTCCCCCCCCCCCTTCAGGGAATCAACAAAAAAATAGAAGTTTAGTAAGACCTCATTTGGAGTATGTTGTTCAGTTTTGGTCTCCTTATCTTAAGAAAGATATTAATGTATTGGAAAGGGTTCAAAGGCGGACTACAAGGCTAATAAATGGACTTTCTCATTTAGACTATGATTCCATGCTTAGAAGGCTAAAAATATACAGTCTTGAGCGAAGAAGAGACCGAGGGGACATGATTCAGTTGTTTAAATTTATTAAAATGAAAGATGTTACGGGGCTGAAGTTTAGCACTGAAAACAGGACAAGGGGTCATTGTTTTAAGCTATTTAAAGCTCAGGCTAACATGGATATTAGGAAAAATTATTATTATAGCAGAGTAGTGGAACCTTGGAACAGCTTACCGGAAGAGGTGGTAAGGAGCACGAGAGTAGATAGTTTTAAGAGGGCCATTGATCTTCACTGGGGATTGTAAATTGACTAGGACCAGTCTAGCTGGGCCCAGAGTCTGTTGCTGGTCGTCACTTTTGTATTTGTATTTGTAATTCTGTAAACATTAGTTTATAACTTTTATTTTACTTTTTAATTTTGCTTCAAGAATGAAGGTGTGTGAGACACATTATAGAATACAATAGACAGTTATGTTTGCTTGTTTTTTTTTTTTTTTTTAATATTTTTTGCCAATATCAGAAGTTAAATATTGTTTTTCTTTTATATCTTTTAAATGCACCTGTATCCTCTGTCTAATGAATGTTACGTATTTCAATAATTTAACAAATTGGTCCAATAATTTCAATTTCAGAGATGATGCCTTAATCAGTTTTGGCGAATACTCGTACAAAGAATTCAATGACACACTGTGTAAGTTGATACTTCCTAGAATTATGGGAAAAATAAGAAAAAATCACCGTCTCTGAGACTTGTCTAGGTCAAGTTTATTACATTCTTTATCAATCTTTTTTCACTTCGCTCCAAGCTTAATCCTCGTCGGAATTACACAGGCAAGAATAACTTAATTACGTCTCAGGCATAAATCCAGCGAAGCAAGCAAAATGGCAATTGACAGCTAACGCCTCCTCATCGTCGTGGCGGAAATGGTGCGAAACAAATGAAACCTCAGCATTGTCCACGCGTCGCGTATCAATAGTCACTGGGTGATAAAGGAAGGAAATTTATGAACCAGGAAAATATTGAGCAGGACATGCAGAAAAAAAGTTCATGCAAAAAGTGAGCATGTGCAGTGGCTCATGCGGACTTAAATCACGTGCCCTCTGTGTCTGGCGGAAGCTATGAACAAAGGAAACCAAGACTGGAGAAGACAAAAAAAAAAAAAAAAAATATGCCCCTGAAAAATAAAACGCTGCACAATGCCAGTCGCTATTGATTGACAGATCGATAAGGTCTTATTTTGTACTTCAGTCGAGATGGTCACGAATCGCTGCCTTGGGACTTTTGCGATAGTCAAGCATGAACTGTTATTGGTGAATCCATTCTGACCGGGCAAGCTCAGATTACTGTTCTTCTTTCGGACATGCACAGAGAGGGTTAATTAATCGAGCAGTGGAAAACACAAATAAGTATTAAACCTTCAGATATCCGCCAGTCTCACCCAGTGACATGATCCCACATTCATAAATGTTTGCAGGTCACTGAAATCTCCCAAAATATTCCTTACTCGGCAAGTTTTGTCTAACTATTCAGCAAATTCGGAGATAGTATTGCAAAATTGCCATTTTTTTTCTTTCCTTTTTTTTTTTAATATCATGATTAATTTACCGAATGATACTCATATTTCATCATTCAGTAAAATTTGGAGTTTCATTCAGCAAACTGAAAATTTCCCTTTCCCAAAACTTTTAGTTCAGAGCGCCTCTGCATGTTTATTTATTTATTTATTTCTTATCCATAAAGTTTTTTACTAACGTATACCAGGCAGTTGAGATAAATTGAAACAAAATCTTTATAGTACATAATCTTTCTTATTTCAACTTTATAGATCATTGCTTTCCTTTTGGTTGATATGAGAGATAAAATTTTGTACATTACAACCAAAAGAACTTATGGGTATGAAAAATGTGACTTAATGATAATTTTTTAGCGAATAAAATTATGTTTCTGTTTAAACCAACTTGTTTTTATTTACCCCATGGGCTAGGGGGTAGATAAAAACTGGAATCTTTCCTCACGAGGTTGATATATGCAGAAGGTAACCGTGATAAACACGCTGATTTGAAAAACATTCTGAGAAATAATTCTGCAGGAACAATGCATAACTGTAGCTGTAAGGTTTCATGCGAACCGCTGCATACTCCAAACGTAACGATGCTCAATCTGTAGCTGTAAGGGGGCATACGATCCGCTGAATCCTCCAAATGTAATCTAAAATCATTTTAAAAGCAAAATCACACAAAAAATTAAATCGTATGCTAAAGTTGTGGAAGATGCAAAGAAAAGTACACAGTACACATTATTCCTCCCAAAAGATAGGAAGAATGACCCAGTTGTTTCCATTCACCCTAAAGTATAATGTGTAGTATATGGGACAAACGAAGGACCCAAAATACACACTGAAGATAGCAGGGAACACAAAATTTATAGCTAAATGATTTCAGTAAGTTTCCACATGAGAAATGAAACTAGCTGAAACCAGTTGCTTCAGGTATGTATCTCTTCTGGAGAAGAAAATGTAAGATTAGTTAACTTTTTTAGTGTCATCTTGTACCAATGATCGACTAAACAGTAGCTTAGAAACATGCAGAATTGTCAGAACATCTTCTATATGTGTTGCATAATCTCTTCTCAATATCAGTTTAGTTTCAAAAATCACAATAAATTTAGGAATGCAATTGGTTCTCATTTACCCCTACGGATCCTACTTCCGGGGACGAAAGAAATTGCTTAAGGCCAGGTTCCCAAGCAGTCTTGGGATAAACTGAAGCTTTTTTAAGTCTTTTATTTATTTATTTATTTTTCTTAAAAAGGCCAGCCGCCTTGTTTAGTGGTCAGAGAAGTCTGGCTGCAATAGGATGGGGAGGTCCTAGGTATGAACCTCGGCTCGGGCATGAATGTGCTTTCTTTCTCCTTTTCTTGTTCTTTCTTTGTGTGCATGTGCTGTTGAGCTGTGAATGGTGTCTACCTTATAAATGGGTCTTTATGGCATGGGTGTCAAAATCGAACTTCACACCAAATTACGGTACAGTTGGAAAAGTGAAGCAGTGCACTCCAAATTGCGGGCCTAGCCAGCACAAGACAACAACAACCAACAAAGTGAAACTTGTGATTCGAAGGCAGCACGTAACGTTGCTTAATTCAAAGGGGGAAGGAGGTGTTTTTTTTTTTGGTTGACTTGAGCAACAGTTTTTACTGGTATTTCTAGAAGACATCGATGACGAACTTAGCGAATGCAGTAGATTGATAAATGAGACCATCTAACAGACGATTATAACTTCGCTGCTTTACGGAGATGATTTCATAAGATATCATCAAGCACTTTTACTACCCAAATAAATACGATTAGTGTGCGTGAAAACCATAATAAGTGGGCACTTTAAAGAAATGGTGGAAAAGGAATCATGTCTTACTGAGCATTTTTTGCAATGCATTTTTCTAATTTATCTCTTAAGTGTAGAACATAATGCCGAGAGAACAAGGAAAAGAATGTCTGCGCTGTGAGCTGAGCTGAACCTTGCGTGACACATGACTCTGAAACTCCATTCTTCAAAGCCGGTGCATAAACACACAACACACTCCCAAATCCTTGTCCTACTTTTAACTCAGCAATCCAGTGATACGGGTGCTCGTGAAGATTATCCATCCTTTAATAACCACTGGGCAGGTAGGCAGTTTGTATCGAAATGGGGTAATTGTTCTAAGGAAAGCTCAGTTGCCTGTTTTAAATTGCAATGCCATTAGAAGCCTTCATAATTAGTTAAAATGGACAGGTGATAATATATTTCAGAACGGGCGCCCAACCCTGTTTCGTGAAAAAGTAGATGCTTTGGCAAAAAAGGGTATCTCGGGGAGTTAAGAGTTCGTGGAGTTGACAATCATTTCGTTAACGAAAATAGCAAATCGTTTTAAGCACGTTATGTACCTATACCGCACGTGTTTGAGAAACGATTGAAGTTTCAATTTTGAAATCAATTGAGGCAGTGAGAAGCAAAGGGATGAAGGTGGGCATTTTCAAGTTTCGAGTAAAACGCGTTTAAAGATAAGGTCTTAGGTAGACTTTCATGGAAATTTTTTCCAAATCGTGCTGTATAACTGCACCTACCAGAGCTACGAACGACAGTTTCCCGAACGACAGTGAACTGACCATCGAACCAAGTATCGATGGATTCGTAATCTTCCCGTCTTCATGTTTGGCTATTTAACATAATCCTCCGATAATAATTAACGGAGATATCAATTAAAAACTTAATCATGACACTTAGATTTCGACATAAAATCCCTAATTTTCGAAGGCTTTCCTCCATTCAAATTATTATTCAGTGCTTCATCTCAACTTTCCGCAACAATGCTTTTATTAAAATGTATAGCGGTGAAGAAAATCATTGAGATGAAAGATCTGTTGCCATTTATTTGCCATCGAATATGAACAGGTAAAATTCTTGTTTTTGTTTTGAGGCTTTTCCTGTAATCAGGGGATTTAAAATGTTTACTTTGGGGGGGGGGGGGGTCCGCAATCTGCCGCAAAATTTCACTGACTTTTTTTTTTGTTGTTGTTGTTTTGGTTCAAGCCTGAGTTGAACTCGCGTCACTTGACATAACTTTTATTTTCGAGGTGGACCGTGCAAAGCCGGGCGACGCAGTCAGTTTGTTTATAAAATCTGTGAATGACTAGTTACAGCAAATCAAATCTGCCAGTGTTTGTAATGGCGTGATTAGGATTTGCGTAGCCTTCACAATCCTGCCATGTTTGTTTTGGTCCAACGATAGTTAAAGTCTACAGAAAATGTCAATACAACTTTCAAGTAAGAAGGCTTAATATGGTATACACTGTCGTGGGAAAGTGAAGGGCAGTATCTGCACGTTTTTTATTCCCCCCCTCCCCTTTTTTTTTCATTTTTGTCATCTATTTTAGTTAAGCTTGCTTATTTGGTTTTCGCAGAAAATAAAGCGCGAAAAAAAACGTCAAACTCCAACATTTCTATGTTAGTATGGAATCCAAAGCCCGATTCTAAAGACATAAAAAAAAACTTATTTCTGCAGATATTGCCTTTTACCTTTCCACGGCAGTATGGAATTAATGCAAGTTAGAAAGAGTCACAGAGTGTAAATCTTCTACGATATACATAAGCCGTGTTAATAATGGGTAATAAACGGCTAGCTGCACAAAAAATATAGTTTCTAGTTCGCACGATTCATAAAATAAATGCAAACAGGGGTGCCCACAAGGGGGGATTATGGCGCAAGTTGCGCCATCAAAATTTTTGGGGGGGATTTTTTTTTCCAGAAGGTTTTTTTTCTTTAGAACATGAAATTTTCGAAATTTGGAATGAAAAATATTAAAACTCATTCAATAATAAATAGATGCATTAATAATGCTTTTTTCACGTACTCTCTTACGGGCCGTCGCAGTAGCTAGCACCCCCTCCCCCCCCCCCCTAGTTTTTCAGAAATGGGGCTGCCAATTTCATTTTAGCGATGCAACTAACGAAGAAAAAGGGAAACTCTTCGTTGTTTTACAAAATTAAAATAGTAATTATAAATGAACAATTGAAATAATAGTGAAAAAAAGTATTTTTTCTGTAAAATTTGAATAGCAAATGTAATCTTAAAATACAATTTAGGAGCATCCATGATTCTCTTTTATTAGGAGTATCTAAGTAAAGGCCGCAAAAATGTACGCTTCAAACATTTTTATTAACGCAAAAAAAAGTATTCAGTACAGTACACTCTTCACTAGGCAGCAGAGTGGGTATGTCTGCCTAGTCGGAAACTATAGGCTCGGATCAGATTAAAGTATTGCGCATAGAGTAAAATTAGCTTAATGGGAGGGATGACCGGCGGCAAAACTAACATTCTGCACGCCTTGTCTCTCGGAGGTCCTGGTTATACAAAATCATGCTTCATGGTTCTTCAGTTTAAAAAAATAAAAATAAAACACATACATAAATAGGACAGCCCACAGGATAGGGGTTGCCGAAACATTCCCATATGTTTTTTTTTTTTTTGATGAAAAATGTTGCAATGAAAATCATTGCCAAGTGGAGAAAAATGTATGGGTCGCCGAAATAAATTTCAAATAGAGAGAGAGAGGAAAGAAAAACATTTAAATGTAAAGAGAGATTAAAATTATTGTAATGAATACTCACACCAAAAGTTCTAAATGTTTAAATGTAAAAATCGTAAGTAAATCAAAGCTTGATCAAGAGATGCAGGTTGCATATTTAAAATAAAATGAAGTGGAATAGAGACCTAAGGTATCGCAGAAAATTACCACATCCGTTCAAATTGTTAAAAGTCCTTTCTCTAAAGCCGCAAACGCTTGTATTGCAAGAAAACAAAAATATATTCGGCGAGAAATTGAAAACTTTATTATGGAAAATCCAAGCAAATAATCGTGTTTGGCAAAGGAAAATTAGAAAAAAAATTCCCAATGTGTTTATCAATAATTAAAATTTACAATGAAGATAGGAGGGACCATACTGAAAGGAAGAGTGGAGAACTCCAAATCCTTCTTTTTACGTCCCCTAAGCTGGCCTGGAAGTGAGTTTTTAAAACTTAGATTTTGAAAAAATCCCGGGAAAACGTTCTCCAACCCCAATTCTTACCCTAACGTCATTTAAGATGGCCTACACCTGAGTATTTAGGACTGCAATTTCGGAAAACCGTGAGAGTGCTCCCAACGTAACCTCTGAAAAACGCCCTCTCAATTAATCATTCACATCATTCAAGGTCGAATAAATTTCGTTTTTGGACTTTAATTTAAAAAAAAAACTCCCTAAGGTTTCCCAAAACTGTCGTCCTCCAAATATTACCGAAGATCCTCAAAAATTTCATTATTAAGACTTAAATTCAGAAAATTTTTCGGGGAAGAACTCCAAAACCTTCTACCCTTCTAACAGTATTTAAAATCGTCTAGGATTACGTTAATTAAATTTCAATTTGTAAAAATTTGCCAGGGGATTACTCCGAATATCTCTACCCATTAACATCAACAAAAATCTTCTAAAATTGCGGTTTCAACAGATCGAATTTTTTTCAAGAGAATGCCTTCCCCTTCAAAACTCCCCCCGCCCCCTTTCATCGAAGGTAGGCTTAAATACGTCTTCGGAGATATAGTTTCAAGAAACTGGCGGTGCACTAAATTTTTAACAAAAAATGTCTCCAATTGTGTTTTTAAGGCTTCAAAATTTCGGGGGGGGGGCACATCCCTCTTCTCCTTAATATAACTATAGATCGTCTAAAACTGATTTTTTCGAACGACAATTTTGAAAATTTTCCCGGGGGGAGTCCCCGGACCCCCCTTTACGTAATCAGAAATAATTCCCAATTGGGAATGCGTGCTTGAAGTTTACATTTTGAAAAATTATGGAACGATGACCCCGAGTCTCTTCCTCTCTCAACATCACCATAGATCGTCTAAAACTGTATTTTTTAAATAACAATCTTGAAAATTCCCGGGGGAGAGCCCCCGGACCCCTTCTTCGGAACATAGTTAAATATAACGTACGATTTTGTTGGGAACTTAAATTTGGAAAAATTATCGGGAGATGCTATCCTGGACCTCCCTTCCTCACAAACTTAAAATATACTCTAAAACTGCATTTTTATATCTTCAATTTCGAAATAATGCAAGAAGGTAACCCTCCGACACCCCCTAATTCTGATTGAATATTATCCTTACGATTAAATTTATATTGCTAGTAATAAGGTCTAGTAATATGACTATCCCTGCTAAATCAGAAGCCAAATCTTCTCTCTCTCTCTGAGCATTGAAACATGCGTTCGAAACAATTAAGGGACCGCCAAAAGCGTCCCCCCCCCCGTTTTTTTGACCTAGCGACGGCTCCGGTACTCTTTCCAAAATTTAATAACCGTGTCTCCTTTTCAATGAAGGGAATATCACAGACGGCTATAAGTTGGTGTCCGTTTCAAAGCTGGATCAGACGATTTGATATCTTTTCAATTTTTTATAAATTTTCTGGAAATAGTACAATTTTGCATGATGAATACGTGTGACAGTGATGAGAGGGAGAGAGGTCAAAAATATTGTTACAAATTCTGTAAATAGTAATTATTGTAGGAACGTAACCTGTAAATAGTTTCCCGTAATGAATATACAACCCCTTTTTTTCATTCGGCTAAAGTATATGACCCCTATTTTCTTTCTTTTCATTGATAACGGTCTACTACTTTACAGAAGCGTGTGGAATATTTGAGAAATTTCTTTTCGGTGTATTTAAGCCGTTAGCGATGGATAAACAGTTAGTTTCGATTGATATTTCGAACTGAGAAGATTTTTGCTCTGTTGATAGCGAGGCATTTCGCTGTGTTGTTTTCGTATTTGGAAGTAAATACGTGTGTAAACGTTGAGTTTACGGTGTAGTGTGATAATTGCTTAATTGCTGATGAATAATTTAGCAGTTGTTGAAGATCTTTCCTGTACATAGTGTAAATAAATTTCCTGTGTTTTTATCAAGAACTGTGTCTTCATTTCAAGAAAGTGGAAGTCGCACCGAATCCGTTACAATTTGGCGCCCAACGTGGGGCTTCTTCTGGACTTTCTTGGAGTAAGTGACTTTGGACATTTTTTCATAAAGACTTTTTTTTGAATTAGGACTTTATTTTTATGGTGATTACTCGCGCAATGGATGAACAATTAAAACAACTTCTTGACGCAATCACCTCTGTGAAGAGTGATATGGCGGCTAATCAAGAACAATTAAAAAATGATATGGCGGCTAATCAAGAACAATTAAAAAATGATATGGCGGCTAATCAAGAACAATTAAAAAATGATCTGACTGCAAGTATGTTGGCAAATCAAGACCAGTTAAAAAGCGATTTAACGGTGCTGAAAAAGGACTTAACGTCTAACCAAGAAGAAATTAAAAACGACCTTATTTCGGTAAAGACTGTGATGGAAAATAAATTTAATGACATAGAGCATCGAGTTGATGCTATTGAAGAAAAATTTAATACCGTTGAAAGCCGATTCAATGCTGTAGAAAATAAATTTGAAGATGAAGATAGAAGATTTCATCTACTTAAAGAAGAGATCTTTAAGGACGTGGAAAGGAGATTGGCGACCGCGGAAAGCAGCTCTGTACAGTTTGGCGCTCCCACATCGGTTGCTCGACCGTCCATTAAACTTGCCACATTTGATGGGAAAACTTCGTGGCAGGTTTACAAAACTCAATTCATGATAGTGGCGGAAGCGAACGGATGGGACTCTGCTACCAAGGCCTGTCATCTTGCAGCATCCCTGAGAGGTGACGCAGCGGACATTCTCCAGACCCGGTTGGAAGACGTTCATAACTTCGCACGAGAGCGAATCAACATCGCGGCGGAGAAGATGAAGACCCGATACGACACAAGGTCTACTGGACATGAATTCAACGAAGGCGACAAGGTTTGGTTATGGAATCCCATCCGACGGAAAGGTCTTTCACCCAAATTGCAGTCGCATTGGGATGGACCCTACAAAGTCGTTAACCGACTAAATGACGTCGTAGTGAGGATCCAAAAATCACCTAATGCAAAACCTAGGGTTGTACATTATGATCGGTTAGCCCCATACTATGGCCATAGTTCATGAGTATTACGTAAACAACCATGGTTGATAACATAAAAGTTGTAGATAATTTTTGCTTTTAATGTTTAGTAATATTTCTTGTTATTATTGTGTTTTCTGTATCTGTTAGTTATTAATTAATGTGTATATTTGTAAACTTGTGATAGAAGTTTGGCACCCTTTCTGGGGATTGTACTGCCCGGGACGTGCAGTCCTTGGGAAGGGGGCAATGTTACAAATTCTGTAAATAGTAATTATTGTAGGAACGTAACCTGTAAATAGTTTCCCGTAATGAATATACAACCCCTTTTTTTCATTCGGCTAAAGTATACGACCCCTATTTTCTTTCTTTTCATTGATAACGGTCTACTACTTTACAGAAGCGTGTGGAATATTTGAGAAATTTCTTTTCGGTGTATTTAAGCCGTTAGCGATGGATAAACAGTTAGTTTCGATTGATATTTCGAACTGAGAAGATTTTTGCTCTGTTGATAGCGAGGCATTTCGCTGTGTTGTTTTCGTATTTGGAAGTAAATACGTGTGTAAACGTTGAGTTTACGGTGTAGTGTGATAATTGCTTAATTGCTGATGAATAATTTAGCAGTTGTTGAAGATCTTTCCTGTACATAGTGTAAATAAATTTCCTGTGTTTTTATCAAGAACTGTGTCTTCATTTCAAGAAAGTGGAAGTCGCACCGAATCCGTTACAATATTTTAGTGTTTGTAATGATTCTGACCATATGCTCTAGTTTACCATTGATTCATTTGCACCTTGACAATCATTAAGAACCAGTTTTGAAGTTTGCAAATAACGTATTTTTTATCACTCCAATCGATAATTAATATATTTTATTCATTAACTAGCTTAAGCTTATGAAGAATTTTTCTCATTTCACTTTACTCCCATCTTCTCCACCATTTTTAAACTGATTGTTTCAATTTATCATTAGATCATTTTCATTAAAACTTTCAGTGATGTTGGTTTTCGCTCATGGAAGTAGAACAGTCTGTTCTCAAGGTGTTTAAATTACTTTTCGTAAATCACATTTACTTTCTTCTATATCTGATATGTATAGAAGGATATTTGATTCGTTAAAATTTCCGAGTTCTGATTTTCGATGTGGGCTGAATAGCTGAATCCATTTTTGAGGATTTCCGACAAAGATCTGTCATAATGTGCGTGATCCATCTTTTTTGGCTATGCGACTTCAATTTTGGAAAACTTCCATAAGAGCTCCCCCACTGTAACGCCAGAATAAGACTCTCTTTATCATCAAGAATCATCTAAAACTCCGTTTCTAGTACTGCAGTTTTGAAAAATTTATAGGAGAGAGCCCCCGACTCCCACCTTTTTCCTTAGCACGATCAAAGAAAAGCCTAGAATTGCGTTTCTGGAATATCAATTTTAAAAAATTGCCGGAGGAATGGCACTGAAATTCACCTTCCACTAATATTATCACGATCTATCAAAACTGCGTTTTTAAAGCTACAAGTTCGAAAATTTAAGTGGAGAGCCCCTCTTCCTCCCCCCCCCCCAATCTCGTCAACATTATTTAAAAAATCGTCTTATATTTGGTTTTTAGGGCTTCAATTTCGAGAAAATTACGGGAGAGCTTCCGAAAACTCTTTTGCTTAACGTCACAAAGGTCGGCTACAATTGCAATTTTAGAGCTTCAATTTCAGAAAACTGCTTTTCCCTCAACCATAGATAACGTTTTTAAGACTTTAATTTTAAATATTTTCCTGGGGCGAGCCCTAGGATCTCTTCTTTATCTAACATTGCCACAAATAGTCTAAAACTCGTTTTTAGAACCACAATTTTGAAAACAAAGGAGAGCCCTCCTTAACACAACGTTAAACTATCTACAATTGCACTTTTAAAGTTTCAATATTGAAAAATTACCGGGAAGGGGTAACCAACCCTTTTGTCCCCCTAACATCACCAGAGATCGTCTAAAACTGGTTTTAAAACTGCAAGTTCGAAAATTTTCCGGGGGAGAAACCCCCGGGCTATCTAAGTGACAATAAAATAGGATTCATATTGTATAGATTCGTATTATATACATTTAATAATGACTCCATCCCAAGCCAGAAAGTTGAATCCACTCTTCCTGTAATTATTCATACGTTTGAAAAAAGAAAAAAAATAAGGTGAAGCAAAATTCAGGAGCACCCAAAACTTGTTTACTCAAGGTCCACGTTGTAAAATTTGGGGAGGCAAGGCAGGTCAACAATTCAATAATATTTCAGTTCAAATGGTATTTTTTAGCGCTAATCCCCCCCCCCTTGAATTTTACTGGAAATTATACACTCCAAAAACTTATGTTTGACCCGATTCGAAAGTGAGAAATTTTTTTTTGGGGGGGGGGGATTTTGCGCCATTGAGCTTGGGGGGGATGGGCACCCCTGAATGCAAAACTGCTGTAGAATTTATTGCAGTTAATCTAAAATATGTGTAGTAAAAAGCCGTTAAATATCAAACCTGCGTTTTAGCTTAATGTGGTGTGTATAGAAAGTATCTATGATAAAATTTACTGAGTTCCTTATATTCGTCATCAAGTTGCGTAAAAATAAGTTCTGAAAAATGTTCATTTTTTTTTCTTAAAAAAAAAAAAAAAAAAAAAAAAAAAAAAACGTTACATTAACTGTAAACTAAGAAAGTTATAATTTAGTTGAATTCGAATCCTCCTTCACGGGCACTGCGAGTGAGGGATTTTGGTCTTCCCCGGAAAATCCCCCTGCCCCAGAACCCTTGTTTTCAAAACCAACAGCCAATCCTAGTATCATAGTGTCAGGAAGGGCCGTTACGACCAAACCTCTTGGGAGAAGATGCTGTCTAGTTATGACCTCCTCCCCAGGGACAAATCCTAGCATGGTATGCTTCCCACGATAGAAGTACCTATTTATTTACTCCTTTATGACATTTATTATTATTATTATTATTTTTGGAAAAAGCATTTTCCAAATTACATGGTTGAGGTTGGAGAATCAAGCATTTAAAAAGTGATTTATATATAGGCTTGAAAGATTTCTGAAATGTTCAACCGGGACACCGGAATGCCGCTCTCTCTCCCTTCCCCCAACGTCTCTAGTGTTCAATGGGTACATAGCCCTGGCTGAATTTCGGAACGTTTTATATGGCAGTTTATTTTCAATGCTATGAATAAAAATGGTTACTAATTATGAACCTAAAACAGGGGTAATAAAAAATAACACAAGCAGATAAAATTTGAACATTTCACATCTTGCATGGAAATATCTACAAGTTATTTTAGTAAGAGGAAACACTTAGAATGAGAAATAAAAAATAGAGGAATATTTAGTATATACTTTTCAACTTATTAGTTAGTATACTTTTCATTTTATAGGACTTTTTTATAGTCTTTTTTGGTTTTAATCCTATTGTAAAAATCCTCACAAGATAATCCGATATGATATATCCGATTGTGATATTAATTTCACAAGTCAATGTTTCAAATGATACAGTAATTATCCTAAATAATCCTTCACAGTTAATTATTTTTAGACCTTTTTGGTCATTTTTATCAAATTTATCTTTTTCCGGGACTTGAAGTAAACCGACCGGGAAACCGGGATTTTGTTTGAAAACCGGGACGTCTGGCAAGCCTATTTATACATACTCACTATTCTATGCACGAATGTTCAAACACCCCCCGAATCGAACATAATTTCTTGGGAAATGCGTTGTTTTCCTTGAGTCCGTTGATTGATGCATTTCCGAAAATACACTCATCGATCAAAAATATTTATTGCATTTCGGAAATCTCACGCTCGCTTGTAAAGCCCAGAATAAGCAAATGCAACGTGGCCAGAAAATTACTCCTTCAGAAGAGTAACGGTAAAATGATTGAACGATTTCCTACTATTGGGGAGGGAGTTTTGCCTTCCCTGTCGATGAATATTCCAGTAAACATATCAATAGTACAGATACATTGAATAATAAGTGGACAGTTGATATAATTCTCAGATCGTAATCCGTTGCGTTGGAAGGACATCGGAAATAAATAAATATCAAAGACAATAAGAAAAGAAAAGAAAAAGCTTATTCTGTGTCGGGGGATTTGATGGTGTTACGCTTTGAGGGGGATGAGGTTCGTCATTTTGTGACACGGGAGTAGAAGGAGGCAATAAGAAGTGTGATATCCCATTTTTTAAATGACACTATGCTTATGAAAAACAGCGTGACATATGTGACAAGAGAAGGGAGCAAGGTGAAGGTGGACACTTTGTGACCTAGGGAGACGGGGGTCGAATTTGTTGAAAAAAGTGTGACATATTCATGGACATCGCATATTTCAAACTATTGGAGAAAGTCTGGTTTTGCCTTTTTACTTCTTTTTCTTTCTTTTTTTTTTCTGAGCTAGTTCCAGAACTTTGGGAAAGCAACTGAAATCTTCTTCTCTTTCTGAAAAACTTAATTTAATAATTTATTTCTGGTACATTTTTCCTACTGACTTTTTTTCCATTCACTACAACTTCTTCAAAAATCTCCACTCTGTTGCCACTGGTAACAGAGAGTAAACAATCTCCCACTCTATTACCACTGGTAGCACAGTGAAAATTTTTCCCCTTTTCAATTTGTAATTAATTAAATTTTGTTTCTTACTACTTGAAAATGTTCAAGTTAAAACTAATTGGGTTCATAAATATTTCTTTTTAAATAAATAATAAAAGTTTATGATACACATATTTCAAAAATCGAATGTTCAAATTGCAACATTTTTTGAGTGGTTGTATCCACAGGTTGTACTGAAGAAAAGTTGTATGAGTGGGAAGTAAGAATCCTTTCCTAACATTTCGTTATGTTGAACTTTTTCAGATTGTAGATTGTGGGAAATTTAGCGAAAATTTTCCCTGATAAATTGGGGAAATGCAATAGCTTTTGCATGAAAATCCTTCAATACGAGCCTTACTTCAGATTTCACGAAATCGCGCACCTTTTTTGATTTCTGCTAAAAGCAAACTTACTCAGTAACAAATTATGAAAGTCTTTTCAGACTCCGTTACAACCTGTTTTCACTCCACTTCATCTTAATTACATATTCGTTGATAAAAGATTACATTCATTTCGACTCAAAGAGAGGAGGGCAGCGCAGAGTAGAGGTTTGACTGCTTTTCCAGTTGTCTCATGAACTTTGCATCAATATTTTTGCTTCACCTGTAGGTGAATTAGCAGCAAGGGCTGGATCTTCTCCAATCAAATTCTTTTTTCCTGGGGGAATTCCATCTGGTTTATACACTACGTCGGGTCGCCTAATGACCTGGGGTCAAACGAGCACACGAAAGGAAAGTTTCCGCCAAATTGCCTGGCGCGATTTCTTGGCGAGAATATAAAATTAATGGATGGGAATTGAAGAACAGGTTCTCTCTGCCTTGGTGGAGAATCATAATTTTATACTTTTTTTCTGCCCCCCCCCCCCCCCCGCCCCTCTCTCCCGACTGGGAATTCTTCAGGCTGGATTTCAAAGCTTGTTATTTGAGAAAGAAAAGAAAAAAAAGAAAGAAAGGAAAAGTAAAAAATAGACGACATGGATGAAAGTGAAATCCAAGAGACACGTGGACTGGCCGCTCAGCAGTTCTTTTCCGCATTGCATTGTAATGGGATAAAAGATCCTTAATTGTAGATTGTACTGATAGATGAGACTGCTTGATTAAACGACGTTTTTTTTTTTTTTTTTTTTTTTTTTTTTTGTGAGGTTTTTAAGTAGGCATAAAGCGTATTTATGAAATGAATAGTGTAATAGTTCATTTTCTTAAACTTTGTTGGTGACACAAAAGAAAAAAAAAAGGTAACTACGTACATTTGTGAATTCTGCGAAATCGAGACATCTGTTTCAACTTGAATATTTCGACTCTTTAGGAATTTGGTTCTTATGCTGTTACGAGAGAACGCATTATACTTGACTTTTTAAATTTAGTGTGATATGAATGCTTCCTTAGCTCATTAAAAACAACAAACAAAAACGGATTTTTTTTCACTGAACATCATTGGAAAGTTGATTTTTGGAACGAGTTGTAATACGATAGCGTAGTAATAACCAAAATTAAATTAACTAGCAATTCAAAAAGCATAGTATATAGTAAGACATGTTTCTAAAAGCACACATTGTTTGCCTTCGTATCTCCGTCATCTTTATACATAAAGGTCTAAGCTCTGTCCGGATGTCCGGGGTAAACGTCAAAACTACTGGAGGGATTTCAACCATTTTTTCAGCATAGATAGCTACATAATCGGGGAACAACTTAGGCTATAATTTGTTCCTTAAAAACTTAGATTTCAAAAGTTATGGTGGAAAACAGCAAATTTCATGTAATTTCCCCATTGAAAGATTAAATATAAAATCCATTGTTGGGTAAATTCGTTGCCTAACAACAGGAATGTTAAAAGTAATCACAATGTAAAATTTGAATCAAGGCCTCTCTGGAGCAAGCATGACATTTATTGCTTTCTTAGGAGTTGTATCCTTATCTTTATACATAAAGAGCTAATCTCTGTCCGGATGTCCGGGGTACACTTCAAAACTACTGGAGGGATTTTAACCATTTTTTCACCATAGATAGTTACATAATCGGGGAACAACTTAGGCTATAATTTATTGCTAAAAAACTTAGTTTAAGAATGTCGTGATCGAAAACAGTAAATGTCATGTAATTTTCACATCAAATGATTAAGGATTAAACCCATTGTTTCGAAAATTCGTTGCCTAACAACAGCAATATTAAAAGTAATCATAATGTAAATTTTGAATCAAGGCCTCTCTGGAGCAAGCATGACATTGCTTTCTTAGGAATTGCATCCTCATCTTTATACATAAAGGGCTAATCTCTGTCCGGATGTCCGGGGTAAACTTCAAAACTACTGGAGGGATTTTAACCATTTTTTCACCATAGATAGATACATTATGAGGGAGCAACTTAGGCTGTAATTCATTCCTCAAAAACTTAGTTGTAAAAAGTTATGGTGGAAAACAGTAAATTTCGTGTCATTTCCCCATTAAATAATTAAATTCGTAACTCCAATAAATTATAGGGGGCGCAGCAGCCACTGTCTAATGGCGGATGAAAAAAGGTGAAACAAACAAATGCCATAGCTTATAACTTGCTTTGACGTTTAGTTGAATGACAGTACTTTTTCATCGTATTTATGCGAAGCTTTTTTTTTTAATTCTTCTGAAATTACATTACACCACAAACTGCTTGAAGCCGGAAATTTACCCCAAAGAAAACTCGTGGAATGGAATGTTTTACCTTTTTCTTTAGTATTGGTAATCACCGCAAGGTAGCGTATTCGAGCTTTGAAGTTGCGAATATAAAACCCATTGTTACAAAAATTCGTTGCCTAACAACAGCAATAATAAAAGTAATCATAATGAAATTTTTGAATCATGGCTTCTCCGGAGTAGACATAAGTTTAAACATTTGAAACTCTACTTTTTGCATCCTTAAAGAAACATAGTAGAGAGCTTTTTTTTTCTTTTGAGTGTGTACTATTTAATTAAATAAAGCGCACGGTTTTTTCAGTGATCTTTGTTCAATCAACGTTAGTTCATATTTTGTAAATTCTTCAAAATTTTAATATGCTTAAATTCGTGCTTTCGCTTCTAAATGAATATTCGTTGTTCTTTACACTTATTGCTATTTTACTGTTATGGGTAAGGAAGAAGCTCGATTTTTAATCACGTCAAAGCGGTGTGTTTTGAGTTCTTTGAGTTAAAACAGAAAACGAAAGAAAGTAGCGATTGTTTCTTACAATTATTACTGACCCAGGCAACGCCGGGTACATTTGCTAGTCGTAATATAAAGTCTCAAAATCTGCCAAAATTTGAAGAAATGTCGCCAAATTTAGCATGTTTCAGTGAGTAGTGGAAGACACCTCTCACACGCTTTGCAGATGGAAATCCTGCCACATGCAGACGCACGGTGAAATCTGGTAGCTCGAATTTCTGAACACGTCATAAAATTTGGCGCTTTTCTTAAAAATTTGGCAGATTTTAAGATATACGTACTTTGATAACGAGGACGCGAGGGCAAATAATTTTTGCGCCAAAAAATGTCTCAATGTTTTATTTTGAGTGCTACCTATTTAAACTTTTTTTCATTTTTGCATGATTCGTGTGATTCCCTGGCTAGGTTATTTACAGTACATAGAATGCCCCAGAAGTTTTAAGACTTTAGCGATAAAAAACGCTAAAAGTTACAAAACAGTTTCAACAGTTTTTAAAATTCAAAACATTTTCTGTTAGAAGTAATAAACATGTAGGCATGATCTTCGAACCATTTCATGGCTTCTAAAAACTCCTCTTTTGAATCACATTACGATCCTCTTGATGCGCAATTTTTCATGTTATTTTTAACTACATACACACAAAACAGTTTCGAACGAAAAAAAAAGAAGAAAAAAAAAATTGAATCACTTGCGAAAAAGCGGAAAAGTGTCCAAGTAATGTTTTTGATGTGTATGTTTTCTGCAATGAGGGTATAGTTTCGATAAAATACATTTGTATATGATTAATCTCAATCACATTTTGTTAGGATTAGAAAATTAACCACTTTGAATACAATAATATATAAAGAATTAAACGAAAAAATGTATAACACATAATTGTGGTTTGCTTTTCAATATGTATTTATTAATTACGCTTGGTGATGTTGATAATCCAAAAATTATTTTTCACTGATTACAGGTTTGAAAAATTGTCACGTTGCACATGCGCTCTTATTGCCAAGGTGCACGCGACATTTTTCTCCGGTCACGCACGCGCCGTGTGCAATCCGAAGAAAAGGAAACCCGCTGATTACATACATTGCTTCCGTAAAAATTGCATTCAGTTCTTTTTTCTTCTGAACAGATGGCAACACGCGTCGCGTGGATTCCTTGCATTGTATCAGGAAGCAAAAGAGGAAATTACATGAAATCACTTTTTTTTTCCCTCTTAGATTTAGCATGAATTGTGAGAAGTATTCTTTTTATCACATTAATTTCTAAAGAATTTGTAACATTTTATGTTTATTTAGCTATTCCTGGATTAAAAAAAAATCCACGGTCGAATATCAAGAAAAATAAAGACTCAATCTGTATCCGTAACACAAGAACTGCTTTTTTTCTTGGCGAAACTTTTCACTGAACTTCCTACTATCCATATTACAGAAATAGAGTAAACGTGGAAGTGGAAAACCTGGATAATCAAATGTTGATTTTTTAGATAAAAAATCAATATTTTTTAGGGGGAAAAAAAGGTCTTTTTTGGCTAAAATTAGAAGGATTTAAAAGTTGATTGAGAAACACTGAGAAATGCATTGCTCAATTTGGAGGGTTCTTCAATCTACTACCCGATCGTATCTATCTATAAATAACTAGAAAATCGCCAGTCAAGGTGTAACAGGTGAAAATTGCTTCTACATTTAAACGAAGTCATTGCCTGCTTGGTTATATTTTAATAGTTGAAATTTTAACCCTAACTCCAGTGGATTAACCCTATACTCCAGTAGATAGCTTTCATTGTGGAACCACATTTTCGTTTCTTCATTCTCCTAAAATGAGTCTTACCAGTAAAACAGTTAAGTTACCGAATCCAGTTCAGCCTTGCCGAAGTAAAGCATTTTCCCTGCACGTCAAACATTCCCAAAAAATATTATCAAATTATCATGTCGTGGCACGAGTTTCATTGTTGATCACATCAGGAGCATTACTCTATCATTGGCTATTATACATACGAGAATTATATGTATATCCTCGAGAACGTCAGAGAACTGACAATTGATGCAGGAATCGATAGATTCTTAATCTTTCAGGCATTATGTTAGGCCCGGTTGCATAACTGTACGATTTCAATTAGAGGAGATATTAATTAAAAGCGTCAATTCTCTGGGTTGTAGTTTCTCCCTCCTTCTGCTACTGGCAGATTGACACTAATATCTTTCTCGCTGCTTCGAACGAAAATCACGCGGGGAAAATGAGTGTTTCGAGCGAAAGAGGCTCTAAAGCTAAAGCCTAATAACTTGTCTAACATCGCTTATGTGTGCTGCGTATTCTTAGTAACGGTAGATCCCAAGAATCCAGATATTAAAGCGTCATTGTTTGAGAGTGACTATCATGGAGTCCCAAGACCCAAGAGGAAGCCCTGGAGCAAAGATGAAATGAGGCAGTGAAAGCAAAAGGATGTAGTTAGACATTTTCAAGTTTGGAGTAAAACACCTTGGTGGTTCATTGAAAAGTTTTTCTAAGTCATGCTGTACAGCAGCACCTACCAGGCCTACTAGTTCTATCTCTTGTCCAAAGACAGAGAAGAAATTCACTCACCATTTGTACTGGTTATCTCCAAATTTTCAATTTTGGCACTTACTTCCCTTTGCTTCTCGCTGCCTCAAATGATATCAGAACAAAAAAAAAAAAAAAACTTAGAACCAGAGGTGCCCACAGGGGGAGGGGGGAGGGGAGGATTATGGCGCAAGTTGGCGCCATCAAAATTTTTTTGGTGATTTTTTTTTATATTTTTTTAATTTATTTAAGTTTTAAATTGATTTGTTTTTTATTTAAGTCATTTATTTTGTTTTACTTTATTTTATTCTGTTTATATTTTACTTCATTTATTTATTTAGTTTGTGTGTGTACGTTATTGACGTTGCACAGAACTTTTCTTGTATAATAATATTTTTATGTATGATTATTTCTCTTATAAAACAATAATAATACAATGAAAAATAAATATGGGAAGAAGGTTGAGACTTTTTTTGGGAGGAAGGGGGATTTGCGCCATTGAACTTTGGGGGGGGGGGGGGGGGCACCCCTGCCTAGAACAAATATTAGAGTAAATTTAATTTTTAGATTGCCAACATAAAAGTGCTTGCAATCACAGTCACGGGACCATTTGGCGAGCTGAGAAAGGTCTCACTCATTCAAGTGATGTTTCTCGCAAGTTAAGAGAAGCACGAAATTTTTATCTCGATGAGCGACGAAGATACCCGCTCCTTTCTTAACCAAAATCTCTGCTTGTAACCGGACAGACGTTTTCTACATTGTCAACAATAAAGATGCACTCAATATAATCACTGCTGTCAGGAAAGAATCAGATGAGAAAATCTTGAAAAAATTGGTTAACAACTGAAAAATAAGGCAGCGAATAGGAGGGAACTGGATTATGGCTCAATATACTATATGTATCGTCAGAGTGTGGCAAATCCCGCTCACCTGGTCGCCTGGACGACTTAAATAAATACCTTGGCGACTGGTTCTTTCAGAACAAGAATTTTTCAGAAGCAATGCTACGCTGAATTCTGCCGTAAACTCTGAAAAAAAAAATTTTTTCGGCACATAAAATTTATTCCTGGCTCTGCAGATTTTACAATATTTATCGAACTCTGTATCATCGAAGTCTATAATAATGAATTTAAAAACATTCTAGTATATCACTTGCGGATGTTTTTGTTCTTAAATCGAATGTACCAAAACTGTTCACACATTGATGAACTTTCAAAAATGATTCACTAAATCTTCATTCCACTGTGCATTTTAATTTAAAACAGAAATAAGAAAAATTCATGTTCCGATTTGTTCACAACATCCTCTTAAAATGCATAGGAAACGGCAATGTCAGGACAAAAATAACTACTATGTGATCTATTTATAGTACGAGTTGTTATTATTATTTTTTTGCATTATACAACATTCTTGATTGTTGCAAAGAGCAATGTGATTTGCTGTGATTTAGAGATAAAGTAGTAATTCAATTTTCGCTGAAAGCGTCCGTTACATTACACTCTCTTAATCTACATTCAACAGTACAATAGTCTTAAAAAACTCAGCGGTTGATCACGCGGACGAATCCAGAAAACTCGGTCATGTTTCAGTAGGCAGAAAATACTTTGCGCGAAAAACCTGTTGCGCGCGCATAGCCAATAACTCGGCATTTTTTAACTTGGCCACTTTTCGGGCCAAGTTAAAAAATGCCAAGAAGAGTTTTCGGGACTTTACCGCACTATTTCAGTCATTTTTAGGGTAATTTTAAATTTTGTGGATTAAGCAAAAAAAAAAAAACACAAATTTGAAAAAAAAAAAAAAAAAGCAGATACATGTTTAGTTATTTATTAATTTATTTAAACCTCACCAATCACCACCGTACCAGCCCTGGTGAGGGTTTAACCGAATCTGGTGATTGGGGGGGAACAGAACAGGCCACGAGCGACCAAGCACTCGCTGGAACAATTTTGATACATACAAATACATAAACAAATGCAAAAACAGAAAACATTTAAAAACACAGTAAGCAAATGAAATAGAAGTTGGAAAAATCTGGTTGGCTGGAAATACAATATAAACTGCAATAAAAGTTCTTTGAAAGTTTTTAGGCCGGAAATTTAAAGTCATCTGCGTGTGATATGAGTAAGGGACATTATTTATAGATATTCTTGCGTGAAACTGGATGAGATAGAATATGTGTAATATTTTTGGAAAAAGAAAGGTTGGAATTGTAAGTGCAATGGAAAGAGCTGGTTAGAGAACAGTTGAATATGTAATGTCCAGAAGTTCCAGATTGACTCATACACACAATAAGGAAGACACATGTTTCGGGGTTACATGTTGTATCTTCAATCATGTTATGTGGTAGCGTGAATCATAAAATACATTATTAATCCATTATTAAATTTTAAACGCAAATTTTTTTTTACATTTGAATGGTGCTAATATGTATTTCTTTAAGCGACTTTTTAGCAACAAAAATAGCATGAAATGCATATTTTTTCAACTTGGATGGATTCTTCATTTATGGCATTTCTGAATTGTACCTTGTTTTTAGACACGTCACATGAGTGATATGGAAAACTTTTTTTATTGCATTAGGAGACGAACTAAATCCGTATTTGTATTTATTCTAACCCGCTATTGTTCTTTATATTACGTGAGCATCATTATGCTCTAAAAGGAAAACAGTAGACTCACGCTATGAAGAAATTAGTCATTGAAATTTTTATATCATAATAATTACCAATTACAACAGCTAATTCTATTGTGATGCGATAAAATAACTTGAAAAATATTCTTTATGGCACGTTAATTCCACATTCATTACTGACATCTGAAGATTGTTTGCCGTTTTTTAAGAAAAATAAATCCTATTTTCACTTTTGCTATCTTGAAGAAGTTTTGCTACGCGAACCGTGTGTTTGCTAAATTTCTTTGAAATCTTACAACATAAAATATTTCACTTGAACTAGTATAACAACCAATATCTGATTTTCATAACCATGATGCTCTATTCATTTAATTAGTTGTCGAAACGAAAAGGTTAGTAGATGTGATCAGGGGTGCCCCGAACTTTTTTTTGGGGGGAGCTGAAATTCTCAATTTACCGAATAGAAGCCCAAATGTTGCCAAATGATGATAATTTTGCTGAGTGGAACTTCAAGTTTTGCCGAATGATGATAGTTTTACCGAATCCTCAGACAAAGTTCGCCGAATATTTGCATTTTGGAAGGTCACAGTGACCTCTCGTGACCTCCAATCAGGGCGTCCCTGAATGCGATACTGCTCAGATGATGACGGTTCACATTTTGTTCATCTGCAAGAGCGCCAACTTTTTAAAAATATTGGTAATGCGCAAAAACTTAACAGGGCCAAATTTTACCTTCAATTTGAGTCGATGAATAGAAAATGCTGGTTAACTATATAAAGAAAATTGAAGATAATTGATGTGGAAAATACTGATCTCAATTAAATCACCCTTTTTAAAAGTTTTCCCGCGTGCTAAACATTTGAACGATTCAAAAATGCGAAGGACTGAAAATAAATGTGGGTCTCTACTGTTTTTTTTTTTTTTCATTAATTTTCGCGAAAATTTCCTCAAATTGACGAAAAATTTACTCAATGCAACGAAAAGTTTAATAGGAGCATTTTTAACGAAGCCATTTCTTCCAATACGACGAAACTTTTTTGAGATTTGTGGATAATTTTCCTGATAGTACACTGCCTCTAAAAGTGATTATGTGAGTGTGTCAAAAGACTTATTTGAAAAAATAATATTAATATTGCAACGGATCCGGAGCGACTTCCAACTTTCTTGAAAGGACGACACAGTTCTTGATTAAAAAGACAGGAAATTTATTTACACTATGTACAGGAAAGATCGTCAACAACTGCTAAATTAATCATCAGCAATTAAGCAAATATCACACAACACCGTAAACTCAACGGTTACACACGTATTTACTTCCAAATACGAAAAACAACACAGCGAAATGCCTCGCAATAAACAGAGCTAATGCACTCTCAGTACAAATTCTCAATCGAAACTCACTTTTTATCACGCGGGACGCTTTTATAAACATCGAAAAGTTTCCACAACATTCGAAATGCTTCTCGAAAATCGTAGACCGTTATCTTATTTCTTTTTCATTCACAAATTTTATCATTCAGAAATAAGGGGACCATATACTTCAGCCGAATATATAAGGGCTGTATATTCATTGCAGGAAACTATTTATAGGATTTGTAACAATATCAACAGAACAAAAATATTATGGAAACTTGGTGCTATGGTGAAGCACATTTACGGGTGGGTTAAAGCCCCAGGAGCCCTTAACTAATATATGTGTATCTCTTCCACTTAAAGGCACCCGACTTAGATTTTTGGAAGAGCGGAAATTCTAAATTTGTCGAATGGGACTCCAAATTCTGCCGAACAAAACTGTGAATTTTGTCGAATGACGATAATTTTGCCGAATCACCAGACAAAATTTGCCGAATAAGGAAATTTTCGGAAGGTCACAGTGACCTCCCATCGGGGCGCCCCACGTTCCACTAAGAAAATCACAGTTGAGTTTTAAAGTTGAAAAAAAAAGGAAAAAAAACTTGTATTACTTGTTTAGAAACATCAGTGACTGAACGAATCTTAACTTGATAGTTTATATTTTATGACTATCAAGTCCATCCAAATACAATATCATCATCTTCTTTGAGTTCGATTTCCCTTGACATCATACAGGAAGAGGAAGTGAGTTGTGCTTCCACCCTTGCTCCACACATGGGGGAATCAGCCGCGCAGAGTGGTGTCATGTCGATGACAAGGATGTCCGGCATTTCATTAATGATCTCCGCTTTAATATGCAAAACACCGGATAGCATTTAAGATTCAAGGACCGCGCCATTAGTTCGGTAAACTTTGGCAAAAAAACGAGCGTTCCTACGGAAAATTTTATAAACAAGATTTTTATTGTTTTTTCATATAGAGCTTTATTACATCTTTTTTTCTTTTTTTTGGGGGGTAAAGTTCCCTACCTTCTGGTGTAGATTCCCCGCCCCCTTCTTCCTTTTTTGAGGGAGAATTTAAGTAGCCCTATTTTACGTTGGTCTGATTTTTCAGAGATTAATTTTCGTCGTCATGGTTACAAATCGTCTGCGTTCATTCACAGCTTGGCTCAAGAAAATTTTACATTAATAAACGAGGGTTTTAAATTTATTTGTAAATTGTGTTTTTAATTTGAAATTACTTCTATAATTTTGTAGAGTTATTTTCATCCTTTGGTAATTTCGTCAAATGTTCCTTTAAACGAGAAAAAAATATCCCAATGGAATTTAATAATATTTCTACTTATTTTGAAATGAGAACAACAGTGCAATCACGTGTCACGTGGTTTTGTTTAGGCATCGATTTAGGAAAATTTGTCTCTTACTATTCCAGCTGTCAGTTGGACAGACTCTTATAGAAGTTACAGGCTCTTATTGAAGTAACTATTCTCCTGTAATCGCAGTTGTCACTCAAAGGCTTTATCCCACCCCTGAACGAACTAAGGGGAATTGCTTGAGATTCTTAACGATTATAGTCCTCTTTTCAGAAACGGTATTTCTAGAAAATTAAGGGGTTCGGAAGTCTTGGATGGGGATGGGGCCAGATCGAACAAAGGAGTGACTCGTAGGGTTGCTGCTGAATTTAGGAAAGACAGATTTCTTTTCTGACAAGAAAAAGAGAATTTACGGACATGTCTAGCACATAGGTGCCAGTAGATGTCGAAAACAGTCTGAATGCTATTTCAAAATCTGTGCAATGTAAAAGGTTTACAAGGCAGAAGAAAAACCTTATTTGAGGGGGGGGGGAATGATAGCAGTGATACATTTTATTATTTTTTACTTTTCCCCGGGGATTTAAGGCTAAGAGAACAGCTCCAGCTTTCATGTGTCTTTAGTCCTCAAATCTTAAACCAAACAAAAGCGGATTCGAAAAATTTTATTGGCCAGTTAAGGTAACGATATTAGCTTGAAGATGTGACACTTAGAAAAACAATTGCCCAAAAATTCGCGAAATACTGTATAATGCCCTCAATTATGACGCGCCTGATAGAAGTCTCTGCTAGATCACATGTCATAATTCAAGATAATCTACATTCTACGCTGCTTGGGATATAGTGTTAGAAAAAAAAATAGAATAACTGCTACTATAAAATTCTGTTTCAGTAATAAGACAGTCGGCTCCTTGTTTTTTAACTAAATAAAAGGTTCACATTTTACATCCCTCTGCAATAGTGTTGCAAACACGGAACACATTGAAAATCGGAAACGCTTAAATTAAAATTCAGCGTCAGCGTCATGGAAAATAGGGGGCCAAAAAACAAATGGAATTTTTAAAATATTACTTTAAAAAACAAAAATCTAGATGTCAAATCTTCTTAAAAGCAAAATATCTCTTTTTTTTCGGCCATAGGCCTGGATCTATAAATTTTGGGCCCTCCTGCAACAAAATCTGTTGGGCCTCCTCCGCCTCCTCAGAAGCCAACAGCGTATATTTGCAACGTTAATAAGTTTTAGTGCTAGGTTTTTTTTTCTTTTCAATTTCTTGCGCCGTTGAGCCTCATATAAGGACATGCCCCCCCCCCCCCCTGCACTGCAGGGTTTGCAGGGCCGGGGCTGCGACCATCTTTCGTTTCATCCTCAGTTTTTTTATGAATTAAATACTATTATGCTGTTCTCGTATTTTTCGCTTCTCCAAAACGAATTTATCTCCGCCAAAAATATCAAGGGGTATTTCCACGCCTTCAGAAAACCCTATTATATCGTTAATGTTTATTTTTCATCGCTATCATTTCGTTTTACGACTATAAACCATAAATTTCATCTATTCAACGTATTGGTATTTCGTGAATTTTATCTCTTATTATTTCATAATTCTTCCTTCTTTTTACTTATTATTTCTCCAATTATTTCTTTATTTTTTTTAATGAAATGCAGTATATATTATTTTCTTTCCTCATTCAATGTAATAATTTCGTGGTTGGTCATTGGCGTTTTTACTGCTGTGTCCCCCCCCCCGTTAAATTATTTCTAAACAAACTCCCTCCCAGAGAACGTACAAATAACTTTCTCTTCCACTTCATTTCTTTTCAAGGTAAAACTCTAAGAGATTATGTAAACGAAAAGGAATTAGCTTTCATGTAAGGATCGACTCATAGATCACAGAGCTGCGCAATCCCGGTGGAAAACCACTTTGTGACCTTTCAGAGGAAAAATAATGATCCATCCATCCAGTTATTATTTCTCCCATTTTTCTTTTCTTTTTCTCAACATAATCCAGAAAAATCTTCACAATAATCGTTTTGTTTCACTTATTGTTTTCACTTTTCCCGGAAACTAGCTTTGTGACGTCCACTCTTCACGTGACCGCCAGAGGGCCCACGAACAAAAAGATGTTCCGTGCATGGCTGCGCCAGGTACGCGAAAAGACATCTTCAGGGATGGGTTTGCTGTCGTGCTTTTATCGCTGTTTTGGCAGTTAAAAACATTCGACCTAGGTGGTTCGTTTTCGAAACATGAGTTTCGATTAGGGCCGTCCTTAGACGTAACGACGCCAGCAGTGGCGCAGTCAGAAAAATTTTCCGGAAGGGGTTTTTAAAATCGAAAACTGTTGCTTTCTTTCGCATTCATTTATAATACGATAATAAAATTTGCTCAACGAGTTTCGATGGATTAGTAATTATTCATTTATAACACTCACTTAAAAATAATTAATAATTCGTATTGATATCACTCACTAGCGGATTTTAGGGGGGAGGCAGAGGAACCCCTCCCCCCCCCACACATGAAGAAATGTTTTAGTTACTTAAAGATAAGATTAAAGACGCAAATCTTATTTGAATAAAAGCATTTTCGTGTGCTAAAGAAGTAATACTGGAGTCGTCAGAGACCAGAGCGGCAATTTAACTTGTTTGGAACTCAAAGGAACGTAATACGGCCATTAGTCTATTAATTCTTCTTTGATAGAATCAGTAACTGACATTTTGGAAAAAATGTGTGAAGATGTGCCTAGAAAAGTGCTATGAAAAATTGAAATGGGGAGGGGGTGAGCTTTTCAGTTTCTTGTGCCCCTTCCAAAAATAATTTCTGTATCCGTCCTGATATCACTATGACTTTTAAACGAAGCACAGTATGCGCCACTGGACATCAGCAGCAGATTCTATGGCGGGGCAGGGGCCGTGTCCCTCCCAAAAGGATAAATTCATTTAACTATTCCACTAAATATACTTTAACTTATCTAAACAACACAAATCAAATTCTTTAAACAATTATTTTAAAAATACACAGCATATTTGGACAAAATCTTCAAATTTGTACAATTAAACGCTGTTATTTCTTTTTTTAAAATTGTTAATTAACAACAAGGGAGCCTAAAAAACATTTAAGAAGAACTTCGTGAAAACTTAGTTATGAAGAATTGTATGAGGAGGCACTTTTTACTTGAACTCTCCGGTGCCCCCTACAAAAACTATTTCTGTGTTCGCCCCTGGACTGCACCCGTGCCAAGTATTTTTCTGATGTACCAAAAAGTGGGAAAGTCACCACGGGTTGGGTAAGACGGCGCCCCTAACGCTGATTATCTTTTTGGGAAATGGGGCTATAGTATTGGATTTTGACAACAATTATGGTTAAAACACAAGCTAAAAAATTCAAAATATGGCCTCAACTTGGGACGGACAGACACAGTAGACTCCCCCTTTCAATTCAAAGTAACGTTTTAATTTCTATGAAATAATAACACTTAAAAATGTAATACAAACAGAAACACGTATGAAGTCAATTCGTTTTCTTTTAAATACGTGAATCGATTTACACTATAATATTTCAAGAATTGAATATAATTGAATTTAGAAAAATGGAGTGGTGAAAACCCTTTACTTTTGGGAATGAGGGGGCAGTTGTCCACCTTGCCCCGCGTCTGAGCCGCCTATATTTTGGCGCCTTCCCTTGCTCTTTATAAATTAAAGTTGGTTATAACTCAAGTGATCATGCGTCCCGTTTTGTGCAGGACAGTCCCGTTTTCAAATATCCTGTCCCATTGTCCCCGAACATGCTGAAATGTCCCGTTGCTTCAACCATAAGTCCCTCCGTGGAGTTGTTGAGGCATTTTCATACAAATAATTTTTCATAATAGTTTAATATATGTATTTCATCTTTGCCCGGGCCTAATGCACTTATAGATAGAATATTTTCACCCATGACTAATTTCTAGACTAGCGAAAAGCACAGTTGCGAATCGCAGTTCTTAAAGCAATGTTGATTTTAAAAGTGCACAAATTCTGAAGAATTTCATTCGTATTTAAAATCTGTAACAAATGTACTAAAACAAATTCGTACATCAAAAAACCAACATTAACTCTCTTTCAAGTATTCATTTCTGTTTTTATCTGTCATAAACTATTAAGAATGTATTATTAAATTTTTAAAAGATCTTTTCTTTTTTTTAATGTACACGTGCATATGCCTAAATTGGTAAATGTTCCATTCTGAGGAAAAAAATAAATGGTCATCCTAAATGTAACACTTCAGTACACAGTAGATTAACAGTCATAGGTCTTCTTTCAAAGTCGCCAAAACCGCTCGAAAAATGTGGTGGCACATAATAAAAGAACGAACATGTTTGTATTTTAATCCAAAATTTTAATTTGTCAATGCAAAATCTATGGGTGTCATATAACAAACGACAAGAAATAAAACAAAAAAATTAATATCTGTGATGTGTTAGCATTTTAAAACTTTTTTTTTTAAGAATGAGTTTAAAAATTAAACTGTAAGCTGCAAAGGCTCGCTTTGTAACGCCGTCTCATAAATGTAGCGTCTGTGAACGATCTCCCCACTTTCTCTCTCCCCCCCCCCCCCCCCCCCCCCCCCCCCGATCCTTTAAGACAGATCCTCGATGTAGCAAATGATGTCGAGTGTATTTTTTAAATATGCAACTGTTGCAAAAAAAAAAGAGAAGGAAGTTCAAGAAATTTAAATTAAAGAGACTTAAAAGGTCTCAGATAGAAGAGTTTTTTCGTAATTTCTTAAGCAGATCTTATACATAATCACAACACACAATATAGATTCATTAATTTTATATACAGTCATTGAGGGTAATTAAATCTAGTATGTGGGTTAAAAACTACAAATATAACTCCCAATACACATTGGAGGTCGCAGGAGGTCACTGTGACCTCACAAAAATTCTTAATTTGCTAATGATCTCTGATGTCGTTTCTCGTCAAGGGTGGCAAAAGGAGGGGAAAGCAAGAGAGGGCAGTCATACCTCTAAAATTTTTGCGCTAACAATATGAGGAAAAAAGGGAAAGCATCTGTAGAGATGAATATGGGGCAAAGTGTTTGACTTATTGTTATATCAACTAATCTTTTTCAAAATGAAAAGATTGGACTTTTTTTTTCTTTAATTACAGTACATAAGGAAAAAAACAATGAGTTTTACAATAAAACTTGAGTTGAAACATTATTTTTTGTTTTTGGCAGTAAATTTGTACTTTCAGAAAAAAATGTATAATTTTTCTTTCATGGGGCAAAGTGAAAAATAAAATACTTTTCTTATGAAATAGTTCAAAATTATTCAAAATATATTTGATCAAATGTATGAGTAAATAAAATAATGACAGAATAAATAATGAAACTATAAACGATTAAATAAACCAATTTGTATAATTTATTTATACTCGTATGTTAATATTAATTGTGAGATGTAATTTGTGAGTGTCATATTATCAGAAAAAATAAATGAGTCAATAAAATATATAATGAATAAGAAAATAAGTAATTGAATTAATAAATATGTGAATTATTACAAAATAAAGGAAAAAAATCAACGAATTGATAAATGAATACGCAAGTGGTTTATTAAATAATTCAATAAGTAAACGAAATGAGCTGTTGCACTTCTCCTTATCCACTCAAGGAATCATTTGCCTCAAGGAATCGTTGAAGTGAACCAAAACCAAAACTAGGAACCACTGATTTAAGATGTCACAGTAAGGTATAGTTGCATGTAGTAAGTATAGTTGCATGAAAATCTAAGAGGCTCAAGTTGATTTTTTTTTTCTTTTCCTTTCTTTTTCTCTGATAATTTGAAACGAAATGACCCCATAATTCAAACGTCAACATCTTTCCTCAAGTGAAAAATGTTTTTAACAGGCCATTGAAATCCAACGAAACTGCCCCCCCCCCTTTCCCCCTCTCTCCCTACTGCCTTTAAACTGTTACTAATGTGGGAAAATGTTACATTGAAAAATAACGAAGATTTTGTTTCTGAAGTTTCCTTCAGCATTTACAGAATTCCATTTTTCTTTTTCAAACGACCATTGCCCAAAATAAAAGGGAAAAACGGTCATTTTTTGAGTGTGAGTTATATCCTTTCTAACCTTGATAGGATAAAAGCGGTTTTATTTCGCGCTGTAAGATGGATGGTATATATTGCAAAAAAAATAGGATGTACTATTTTTATACAATAGTACTATGATAAAATGTCTATTGGTAATCACAAAAGCATTAAAGTAAGAGGTGGAAAAGTGTAGTCGCGTATCCAATTTATGAGGGGTCTCTTTGTATGGAATATAGGTATTTAATATGAAAATAGGAAAAGGTAGACACTCAAAATTGAAAAGGTTAAAATTTTTAGAAATAAGGAGTTGTCAACTACAGAACATATAAATTCTAAACGAAAAAAAAAAAAAAAAATAAGAAGAAAAAAGAATTAAAAAAAAAAAAAGAAAATTAACTTTTGGCTTTCCTTTGGGGGGGGGGGGAGGTTACGGGTTCTCCAGCGATAATTTCTAAACATGAACTTTCCAACTCTCTCTATGATGCTGACAAGATGAAAAGAATGTCAGGGTTCGTGGTGCCCCAAAAAAATTTCAAAATCGAAGTTTTAGGCTATTTTTGCAAACGCTTGCCGGGGGGGGAGGGGGGTTAGAGATCTGCCTTAAAAACTTTCCACTATCCTCCCTTTGCTTCTCACTGCCTCCTATGAACAATATTTTTATCCTTTGAGAAAAAAATAAATAAAAAAACACTCCTAACAACGGATTTTTTTTTCGTTAACCTACAAGTTTGAGGTTTATGACATCTACCCTGGAAGTTTTCCGAAAGTGAAGTTCAAAAGTTCAATTTTAGACAATCTTTAATTATGTTAGGGGGCAAAGAATTTCCCAAGGAAAGTTTCTCAACTTAAAGTTCTAAATGCGAAATTTTATGTTTACTGATGAACGGACATAAAATTAGGTTCGATGATTAAGAAAAGGTTATGGGAAATCCTAGCTATTTTTCGGTATTGAAATTTTTAATTTTCATCCTTACATTTTTGTTTGTTTTAATTCAAACATCTGCAACCGCAGCAAAAAAAAAAAAAAAAAAAAAAAACCTAGAGACACTTTTTTTTTTTCGGAAATTCGGTTGCAGTATTTTTTTTTTTTTTTATTAAATTTGATAATTTTGTGTTTACCAAAAGCTTCACCCCGTGCCGGGGCACGGACTCCTGCCCTGCAATAAAGGCCTCTCGATCCGTCGGCTCCTGCACCTTGCGCCACACTTAAATTTTCCATAAATTTCCATCCTACAGATGATAAAATCCAATAATAACGAACATAAAACCTTAGCAATTCACTTTGACAGCGCTTTATAAGTCTAATAGACTCCTGTCCCTGCGCGTAAGCGGTTCGTACGGAGGGGCAAGGGAGGCAACTACTCCCTCACTTCCAAAAGTAAAGAGGCCTTTCCCGCTTTCCCCCTCCCTTTTCAGAACTAAAAATTAATAATCGATTGAAAAATGATTTTATATAGGGTGGATTGATAGATTGATTCATTTTACGAAAGCAAAGACTAAAAATTCCTAATTATACGGTCAGTGGCGTAGCTAGACCCGACATTCGGGGGGGGGGGGGGGGTTACTTCTTATATATAATATATATATATATATATATATATATATATATATATATATATATATATAATATATATGAATGTATATATATATAATATATATATATATATAAATATATATATATAATATATATATATATATATATATATATATATATATATATATATATATATGTGTGTATGTATGTATAATCGCTTGGAATTTTTTCCTTTTCTTCCTTTTTTTTTCTTTCTCTTCCCTCTTCTTTTTCTCTTTTTTTTTGAGACTAACTTTTGGGGGGGGGGGGTTGTCCCCAAAACCCCCCCCTTAGCTACGCCCCTGTATACGGTGGCTAATCCGTCCCGATTTTTAAAGCCATATATTCCTCATTTTTCGAAGTTTTTTCTCATATTTTCTTCTCTCTCTTTTCATAACCAGAAAAAAAGCCCAGGTTAAAAAAAAAAAATTAGCTTCCGGGGTCGCGCCTCCGTCCTAACCCCTATCTTTTGACCCCCCCCCCCCTCCTTTTTGTAGCACCAGCCGCCTATGACTCTGCGCCACATTTAAATTTGCCGCCCTGCGCCCTCAGAAATGGCCATCCCACCGAAGATAAAGCGCAATAATAAGTTAATAAGTAACATAAAAACTTAACAACTCGCGTTGAAACAGCTATAACATTAAGTTTATCTGACTAAATAGAAGCTTCAAACAAACTCCTCATTAATTAAAGCCCCAGAAAGATGAGACATTAGTTCCTTAGGAAACTCTACAATCCAAATTTTTTTGGCTCCTGACTTAGCCGTTCCCTAGGATATGCAAATTGAGGAAATTCTCGTTTTTATGAGAAATGAAAATTTTGGGATATTTATTTTTATAAATCTATTAAATAAGTAAGTTCGTGGCTCGGTGGTCTAGGGGTATGATTCTCGCTTAGGGTGCGAGAGGTCCCGGGTTCAAATCCCGGCCGAGCCCAATGAGCGAATCTTTTTTGGTTTTATGTTGTTCCTTTTTTTTTTTTCAACTCTTGCATCACCACCCTTAAATTTATGCACTACTTTTTTTACATTCGTATATTTTGGAAACCTTGAGATTATTTGAAGATATTCGCAACTCCAGCGCTCGAATACGCGACCTTGCGGTGATTTAAAAAATTACAGAAAAAGGTAAAACATTGCGTTCCACGTGTGTCTGTTGGTAAACATAGGCAGTTTGTTATGAGCATTTATTAACGCATTCGATGTGTCTTAGATTGCTTTCAGTAACTGAAATTGTTTTGTCCCTTAATGGAACAAAGATATCATACATACAAACGAAATTACTAGGCTTATTAGCATTTTCTACGCTACGGCATGCGTTTGTTTTACCTTTTTCATCCGCCATTAGACGGTGGCTGCGGTGCTCCTATAGTTTGTTGGAGTTGCGAATTCGTGTTCGCGCTGAAATAAACAGTTTTTTTTAAAAATTGTAATTTCAAATTTTTGAGTCAAACGAAAAACATTTCATACAAATATACATTGTCTGGTTTGTCTACACGTACCCTGAAATCAGTTTTAATTTTATCTTAAATTATGTTCCATTTCAATTGTTTTTTTATGTATACGACATTTTTGAAGCTTCTAAATTTTTTGCATGAGACGGGAAGATATTTTTGAAACGAACAATTAAAGTTTTTTTTCTCTTTCCTTATTCACTTTTCAAATACAAGTATGAGCATGTAGCACTCAGTCAAGTTCCAAAAAGATCTGTGATGAGAAAAAGTCCTCGAAATACTGAAATACTGACAGTCAGAGCACAAAAGCCACTTTTTGACCTGCGATAAATAAATCTGCTTTGTACAAAAATTTAATCACAAATAAATCAAATGGTGCTACAAAACATTATTCCTAAAGAGCTAAAAATAAAATTTTCTCGTCTTGGAAAATTATGTAAAAATACGATGCTGAAAATTCAATCAACGAGTTTAAATGAAAAAGATCTAAACAATGAAAATATATGTAAATAAGAAGTTATAAGTTCTCACAACTTAATAATGTTTTACTTGTCACAACCAGAAACAGATGGCAGCACGTTTCACTTCCGTTAAGTTTCCTAATCCCTTTTTCGGCTTCTCTTTCTTTTATTTCATTCGCAGAATAACGAAGCATTTTTCTTATGAGCAGCATCTAATATTTCCAAACATGAACGTGTCTTTGAGGAATAGTCTAAAAATTTTTTTTTTTTACAAAGATTGCTTAAAATTTATATTATGAAGCTGAACGGCAGCAACAAAAAATATTAATTATTACTTCATTGCTATAAACCTGGCAACATTAAATAGCATCATCACAATCACAAAAAGCAGAGGCATGTTCTAACGTTTTGAGCAAATTTTGTTTTGTCGTGAAAGACTGCTGATTTAATACGATTTTCAATTACGATTCAAGTTTGTTTTCATATACACTATGTCTTTAGGAGTTCCGGTGAAAGTTCTTCATGAAGCTGAAGGACATATAGTAACTTTAGAAACCAATACCGGCGAAGTTTACCGTGGAAAACTAGTTGAAGCCGAAGATAATATGAATTGTCAAATGTCTGGTATAACAGTCACATACAGAGATGGTCAAGTGGCACAACTTGAGAATATTTATATCAGAGGCAGCAAAATTAGATTCCTGATCCTTCCAGATATGTTGAAAAATGCTCCGATGTTCAAAAAGTCTGGACCCAGAGCTGGTGCTGGTGCGGCGAGTAACCGTGGAAAATCAGCAATTTTGAGAGCTCAAGGTATGTTGATGTTTGATTTTATTATATTCGAATGCATACATTTCCTACTTACTTAAAATTTTATGCCACATTTGTTCACACTATTTTTATTTCTATCTGCTTTGCTGGTTGCGTTCAAACCAAATAATTGATTTTTACTAACAGTATACCAAAAGCCCGGATATGAAATCCAAGAGTCTACAGTTTTTCCTAGTCATGGACTCATCAGTCTGGAATTGTCAATAATCGAGCTGGAGTCAGTTGACATCTCATTGGAGCTAAAATACCCTCAGCTGATTAATGACATTAATTTACCAAAACTAACTGGTGCTGCAAGTTCTTTTATGTACCAGTTAGTTGGTAATCTCAACTTCAATGAGATGACATCCAGTTTCTGAGGGGGGGGGGGGGGGTCAAAAGGTATGTACTCCATGCATTTTATATCAAAAAGAAACTAAGCCACGCCTACTTGATGAAGACAGATTTTTTCCTTTCCCCCCTAAATGACAGACTTGATGACATCTGCCTCCAGCTTGGATATTGACTATTTCAGGCTGATGAGGATGAGTCCATAACAAAGATGAATCAGTCTGTAGATGACACAACCATGTTGTTGTTATATTGCTCGTTCTTCTGTCTTTCCCCTGGCTCATGACGGGTCCCAAAGCAGAATACTACAAAATTTCCGACGTATATCAGAGAACAGATGCCTGAGCTGCAGAACAATTCTGTTCAAATGTGAGAGGAAAACTCAGACAAGTTTTCTGCAGAAATTCTACAGGATTTCTCTGAAATATCTGCAGAAACTGCAGATTTCCTACAAAAATCTTCCATTTTGAGATAGAATTTTGCCGAAATTCTGCAGAATTCTTTTAATTAGAAAAAAATCTTAAATTCTTGCAAATTACGATAATTCGGCGGGAAGCTTGCGAAAAATGTTGAATTCAATAAATCATTTGCAGGAACTTTAGGCTTACTTTAAACTCGAAGAAATCTACAGAATTTATGCAAAATTCTATCTTGAGTTGTAACAGACTGTAGAAAATCTGCAGTTTCTGTGCAAAAATTACATATTCTAAATCTGAAAAGATTCCGGTTTTTCTAGTGTTTTTTTATTCACCTTTTCCTTATTTTTCCCAAACAATCTTCATCCACTGCAACTTCCCCTTCCAAGCATGATAAATATTGAGTAAAATCTGGATTTGCTATTTAAAATTATGAGTGAATATCAGGAAAAGTGTAATCATGGAAATTTTCGATTTTTAAAGATATACTTGGAAATTAAAGTTAATAGGGTAGTTTAACTGAACATCTGTTTCAGATTTTTAAAAAATATTTATATTTTTGGTTTTTAATTGGAATTGCTTGAGAAATTCATCTGAGACTTAAATTAGCACTCTTCCTGATAGTCATCCTTATATTAAGCTATTTGAGAAAAAATTTAATTGTATAGGAAGAAGCCAACGAACAGTTTGACTAATACTCAAGCATTGATTGGCTGGGCTAATGCTTTTGAGTTTCTTTTAGCTAAGTGTGATCAAAAATAGCAAACAGTTAGTGGTCCCGTGGACCACTTATTTTTTTATATTTTTTTATAGTGATTAAGGCAAGTTTTGCTGGTCTGAGAACAATGGACCAGCTGTAATTTTGAACGCTGCCTTTGTATCCTAAAAGTATATTAATTATTTTGAAAGTTGTTAATTTATTTTCATTGTAATATCTATTAATTATTTATATATTTGAAAACTTGGATCTAACATTCCCTTTTCATCCCGGTGTTACCCATGCTGGGTACGTAACTAGTATAGTGCAACTTTTGAGATATGTAAGTACAGTCAGACCTCGATATAGGATCACCCTCTTATAAGGTCACCCCGCATACAAAGTCAATTTTCTAAAGTTCCGGCTCACTGAATAGGAATTCTATGTCATGTATTATCGGATATATGGTCTGGTCATAATACATTAATTGCTTATAAGGTCACTTTTGTCAGATTTCTGTGAATGATTTCAGTGCCTAACAGATTCACTTCCAAGAATTCACTGCAATATACAATCCTTAAAAAGTGAAAAGTCGTTTTTCCTATTAACGTAGCGGGTAGTACACAAAATGCAGTAGCAAGTGAGCATTACGACAGCGATACTGAAATATGAAGCAGTAATGCGTGCACTCAGCGTGTACATATTGCACTCTTTTACCCATCTTGAAAAGCTGAAAAAATTTTCAGAAAATAATTAGGAACCATTTTGTATAATTTAAAGAAAAAACACATTAGTCCTGTATTAATGACAATTTTAAGTAAGGTAAGTTGCACATCAGTTGTTTGCTTGGGGATATTTGAATGCAGCTTTACTCTAAATGAAAGTTTTAAAAAATAATTTCAAAATTAGTTATTGATTCCAAAAATTTAAATTGGTTCAAATCAATTTGACTATAATAACCTAATTAACTGATAGTTTTGAATATTAAATTTTGAAATAATTTAGTGAATTAAATGTTTATTTGTCAATGAATATATATGAATCGGTTATAAGGTCAACCCGCTTATAAGGTCAGTTTCGTGAAGTCCCGAGGGGTGACCTTATATCGAGGTCTGACTGTAATTGCATTTCAAGTGTAAATTGAAAATTGAGACTACGAAAAGATTTTATCATATGAGGCAGTGAGAAGGAAAAGGATGTCAGTGGACATTTTCAAGCTTTGAGTAAAAGGGGTTTCTGGATAGGGTCCTAGGCAGCCTTTCATTGAACGGTTTTTCTAAATCATACTGTATAGCAGCACCTACCTGGGCTACTACTATTATCTCTTGCCCCAAGACATAGAAGAGGATCACCTACCATTTGCACTGCTTATCTCTAAATTTTAAATTTTGCCATTTACATCCCTTTGCTTCTCACTGTCTCATATCGTATTGAATTCGTCCTTTTAATATTAACTTAGTGCTTGTCATACTTTTTGTGTTTGGTGCATTGTATACTCACTAATCCCTATTTTATATTTTCCTAGCTGCCAGAGGACGAGGACGAACTAAGACTTTTTTCCAACGAAGATAAGAATTATAAGAAAACGGGCATCCATTTTTTCAAAAAACTACCTTGTGAGGGATTTCATTTAAAATTCCATGTTTTATCTTTTTACTACTTTTAAACTGTGCACTTAAAACTACAATAAATTACAACTACAAACTGGTGGAAATTTGTGCTCTATTTTATATTTGTTGAAGTATAATTTCCTAGTTGAGTGATTTTTATTTTCAGTGTTTCACCAAGTGTCAAAAATATAGATAGGTGAACAAACCAATTGATTGGTTATATTATGCTTTTAAAATTCATAAATTTTAAGAAATTTAACAAGACTTATTTATTTACTAATATTTGTAGCCAGGTACACCCCATACTAAACTTTTTGGAAGAAGGAAAATCCTTGATTTAACAATTGAAATAGGGAAGGTTTCGATTTTTCAATTTTATTTTTATATGATAGAGTAAATTTCTAAAAAATAAAAGTATCAGCGCGCTCAAAATGTCCGTAGCAAGGGATCTTCGGCGGAAGGCTGCCCGTTAGTGCCCTGTGACCAGGGCTGTGGAGTCGGAGTCGGACTGATTTTGGGATAAAGGAGTCGGAGTCGTTAGAAAACATGCCGACTCCGACTCCGGGCTTCTTTTTTTCTTTCCTTTTCACTGACTCTCCTTGCATTTTTTAAAAACTGATTACCAATTGGTTCGATTACATGTATAAAAAGATACTAACGAGAAAATAACTGCCATTATGGCAATTAGCTAGCTTGAATGCTTACCGAACTTTCTGTAGCCGTCCCCTAGTTTGCTTGCTTTTTAACTTAACTAATAGCAACTGTCAGCAAACGGTTTTCTTGCCTAACATTTTCAAGTAATCACTTTCAAATAAAAATGAAATATAGTGTTTTGTTCAATCTCACTTATAAAATAGTAAAAGAAACGTAACAAATTAGTAAGTTGACACCCGTAGCTAAGGTTGAAACGTTTAAGTGTGATCGGCAAATTCAAAGAAGTTCTGGCGCGAAAGCACGAATCCAAAAGATTCGATGAAATAATCTAATGTTTTTTTTTATTAAGACTATTTCTGTAAGCTTGATTCTCACTAAAAAGTATGGAACAAAATAAGTAAATGATTTCTTGATTACAACACTCAAGAATTGCAGTTAATCTTAAAATCTTCATATTTAGGTTAATTCTAAAGCAGCCAATAAAATTTAAATTAAAAATTTAGCGAAGAAGAAATATAGGTATAGTAAAAGTTATTCGTACAAATTTGTATACCGCTGCTTTTTATGTAAAATTAGCTCCTGACGTATATGTGCCCTATTTTCGTTGAAATTTTTTTGATGAAATATAATTTAAAATATATTCGTGAAAATTTTCAGAATTAAAGTATTTATATTTTTTTATAAACTCTGAAATTAAATTTGGGTGTCCTCTACCAGATGGGTGTCACCCGGGGCAAACCACCCCCTCTCAAGAACTTGGATTTAGAAAAAAAAGGTTTTTTTTTCTCTCAAGTTACAGCTTTCAAAAATTGAAAGCACACGATTTGATAAATATCTATTTGTTAAACATTAAAGGGGGGAAAATTACAGAGAATCCTTTTTAAAATTTTTAAAAGGGATTTTTAAGTCATCTCACTTTTTAACTCGTAACTATTGGAAAGTTTGATTTTTAAATTGAATTTCTAACGTTGTATGGCGTCTTGGGTTTACAATAAAACACAAAATGCGAAATTTTCATAAAAAGGAATTAATATTTCAATCTGTGTTAAGAGGTTTTCCCCCTTCCCTTGAATGGAGAGAGGGAGTTGAAAAAATACAATTAAAAAAAATAAAAAAAATTCGGAGTTGGAGTCGGAGTCGGGCGTTTCAAAATCCAGGAGTCAGAGTCGGCCATTTTCTTTCCGACTCCGCAGCCCTGCCTGTGACATTAGCTCGTGACGTTTCAGAAAAGCGCACTTTTGAGCATAGATTTTTAAAAATTCATTAAAAATCAATCACGGTGTTTTAAAATCGGCGATGGTGAATTTTTTAGTTTTGAGGGTCAATTAACAATATCCAATAGTCAAAATATGAACATTTAATAGGTTGCAACTTCCCTATTCCAAATTTTACCAAATGATAAAACTCGAGCATACATTAGATCATATATGCATAAAATTTAAAAAGAAAGAACGAAGCATCCTTATATTTATGGAGGAATCTTACTGTTTCAATTTCATCTCCATATGTACCAAACCTTCAATGAAATTTCAGGGTTCGTACACTCCTTCAAAACTCCTTCTTTTTTAGTTCATGGCTACATAATCTTCCTCTTTGACAGTCATTTAAAATACTTCATATAACCCTAACAGTAAACCATGTAAAAGCAAAACTTCAGCAAAATAAGTTCAGGTAGTTTTTACATCACTCTTCTGTAATAAGGTCTGCTACACTTTTTCCTGGTGAAGAAAAACTGCTTGTTGATAATGCTTTATCATCAATTCGACTTTCTGATGACAATGAAGTCACAAGCTAGTGCGTTTTCACTGTGCTGTATCAAAAAAATGTGAATGGCTGAGTTGGTGTATTTATTTAGTAAACCCAGCTAGCATAGATATCATAGACGCTTCGTGGCACCCCTCACTTCTTCCCATAGGTGCCACGACGCCCATTTAGAGAACATGGTAAAAGGGGTCATCCGCAAGAGATGCCATGCCTAAGGGGGAGACGACGGGTTCATAAAATTGTGAAAAGAGGAAGGGAAAGGGCGACAAAAAATGACATCACACAGTTGTTATAGCATTATGTTTAAGAAAAATATTACATGTGACAAAAGATAGGAGTAAGGTGAAATGTGACACTTTGTGACTAAAGGGGAAGGGGGTCAAATATGTAGAAAAAATTTGGACATCAATTAAGGACAGCTCATAAGTACTCCTTCAAAATCTTATTTTAGTCCTTCAAAACGCCTTCATTTTATTTCTGAAATTGAGTACGAACCCGGATACTGATTAAGAAATTTTTTTTAAAGGTTACAGTGACCTTTCATCGGGGCACCCCTGTCAATAGCTTCAACAATATGCTAAGTGATATTAATGAAGCTAATAATGTAAAGAAAATAATTCTCACCTACTAAAGCTCTTGACTGGTTTTTGCACAACGAATGACACACTAATTTATTTGAAAAGGATTTATATACTGTAGTTTTGCATTTTTTGATACAACATATATGAAATAAGTACATGCTCAATGAGTGACAATCATTTCGAAAATATAATGAATAGACTCTCCAGATTGGATAGTTCCACATTTAAAAAAGTTTTATTATGCAAATATAACATTGAAAAAAAAAAAAACTTTTCTGTAAACTATTAATGCTAGCATAATAGCAAGCAATGTATTATTTAAATATTATACTAAATTAGAATTTAAGCTGAGTTGCAAAAATTCTTTAGCAAAAAAGCTAAAATTGGAGAAAAGGCTTTAAAATGCTAAAATTCAGCCTTAACATCTTCGAAGAAATAAATGCACAATAGGTAATATTTTTTAAACATTTGAAGTCAGAAATTCGGAATTGTTCTTAGTGTTAAGGGAGCAAACTTTTTTTTTAAAATCCTAATAATGCATTTATTGGGAGGATATAAAGGCCCATTAAGACGAAATATAGGTGAACTTAATAGCAGTTTATACATGTTAGCTAAGATTTGTAAAGAAGGTTAAGTTCAAAATTGCCATGCTTGCTTCCTCTCTTGGATTGTGCACCTTTTCCCCCCTTCTTTTTCTTGTATTGGAGCAAAAAAAGAGCGAAAATGTGTTGTTCCATTTTCGCATTTTGCGAAAAATATCATCGTAACAGAAACTCTGTTAAATACGCTTCTTATTTTTTAAACATAATCATGATAGCTCGTTTCTAGAAAACTATTTGCAGAAGAAAAAAGAAAGGTGGAGATTAAAAAAAGAAGTAAAGAATTCTTCTGCGGCAAGAAAAGATGGGATGATGAAGAACATCCATTAGAAGTGCAAGCTGAACATTTTCATTGGATTTCTGTATAAGCATTTGCATTTGTGTTCAAATATTTAAAGATACTTTTTCAGTTTTCTGTATAGCTAAAAGTCATTGGTGATTTCAATTCGGGTTGCATCTAACAGTTATACTACTTCCGTTGTCTGTAGGATTTGGATATCTGACATGGTTATTCAAATTTAACTGGATATCCAGCGTAGGGGATTAGCTTTCAGTTATTTTATATGTGTGTTAATTTTTTGTATAGTGTTAGATCAAAACAAAAAATCATACATTTATAATGTAGCATCATTTGTTTTAAATAAAATTATTTAAAAAATATAAAAACTGTCTGAAACTTTGAAAATTTTCTGCGAATCAACTTTTTGATTTGAAATTTTTTGGAAGAAACTCTCATAAACCCCTTCAGTTTGTGCATATTAGAGATTAGTTCGGGCTCATTTTCAAAAGGCTGGGTCCGCCCAAGCCCGGAAACTTTGTAACCGAGCCCGGGTGATATTGGCTCAGACCACCGCCCGAGCCTGAGGAAAACTTTCTTGTATCAAACACATTCTGACATGATTTTATAAAATGTTAGCCTCAGCTCTTGTTTTACGACAACTGAATATGGGTACCTATATTGCAACTGTAATTAAAACAAAATGTTTTAATGAATTAATATTATTTTTTTAAATCTCTCTGTTAATCAAAAATGTTGTTAAATATTCTTAACAGAAATTTCTAAATTTTCTCAAAATGCTCCCACTTCGAATGCATTACTGTGTGACATATTGTAACAGTAATCGCCAAAAAAACAAAAGGATTATAAATGAGTGTTAATTTATTTTCTTTCTTTTTGGTTAATTTTTCACATTGATTGAACTGATTTAAATGTTCATTTTTTTCTTTGTAGCATGATAATGTTCATTTGCTTTGAATTTGTTAGTAGATTGACGAATGAATATCTTAGCTTGTGTCTGTGCTCGCCGAGCCCGAAACCTATTTTTGGTTCTAGAGCCCAAGCCCGGGCTGAGCCTGTCTCATCTCTAGTGCATACGTAGAGGAGACTTTTCCTTTTTCAGAGATCTGTTTTATACAAAAAGAAAAATACAATGCATTGAAAAAAAATATAAGAGACATATACTCGGTTTGTTATTTCTATATTTAGATTCAGATATGAAGTATTTTCTCTTAAAGAGCAATCAGCAAAAATATTTTCAGAATATCTATGCACGTAGAAAGTCATGAATCTCGACCATGCTCGAAATTGGTCATGAAAAGTCATGTTCAGCAAAATATGCTTAAAAAGTATGGAAAGTGAGAATAGAGCATGAGTTTTGTGTTCTAAAACATACATACTGTACCAAATTTTACGAATTAGATCGATTAGACTTTTAACTAAGTTCCTTTTTTTATGCATTTCAGAGATGCTAATTTACCTAGAGCCTGTCCCTCAAAATCCTAAGCAGAGCCACTCAGAGCAGAAAACTTTTCATATTTATACTATTCCGATTTCAATCCCTTTAAGGGCCGGGTCCCTAGTTTCCAACTAAGCTGACATGGCCTTTCGGCACCCCCCCCCCCCCCCCAGATCAATAGCTCACAAATAAGATGTAAAACTTCTCAAATTACATCCTATCCCCCTCCCCCCTAAAAATTTCATTGACCCTATTCACCTAATGTTACTGCGAATATTATAGCATACGAAAATACGGTTCTGCGGCTTTTAAAGTCTTTCTATTAAAAAAAGTCTTTTGAAAGTTTTAAAACGTTGTAAATAACGTTTGTCTGGGGAGAGAATCTAAATATGAAACAATGGCGATTGCCAGTTCTTCGGCGTGTTAAACTTTTAAGCAAAGGGAAAAAAATGTAATTCGTATATTTTAGCTTATTGAACGAAAAGGAAAAGCTCTCATTTTGTTATATTTGTAGAAACTCTTGTTTAACCGTTAATTTTTCTGATAAATCTGAAAAAGGCATCATAAGAAAATTTATCTTGTCACTCGATACTACTTACGATCATAATAATCATCCGAGTGTGACAATGAAAAATAGGAAAATATTTTGCAGCGTAAACTACTCGGGGAAACTGACCCTGAGTAGCAGGGGCGGACTGGCTCTCTTTGGCCCAGTCGGCAAAACAATATTTTGGCCCACCTCTGCAAATTAAGAAAGTTAAATTAAACAGTGCCGGATCTCGATTCTTCCGAGTCGAGCAAAGACATTAGACTACCCATAGTTCCTACTTTCCTTTAAGTTTCTATAACAAGTTTTAAAATTCTAAAAAATAAAAAAATAAAATAGTGAAATGTAAAATAAAGCTAACACTGACACATTTTTTTATGGGCCTTGAAAGAAGCATAGTAATGGTTTCAGGTCTGAAAAGGCACATTTTTAGGCTTCTATACTGACAACATAGGAAGAACGAGGAAAGAGAGGAATCAGATAAATCCCCCATCCCAAGAAAATTTGTTGATCTATTGTAGGCCTAAGGAGAAAAAGAATAGCAAGAAGGGTTATAGTTCCCTTCCAAGCAATATTTTCAAAGTTGATGTCAGAAACTACAATTTTCGGTTACATTAGAGAAGAGGGAAAAAAGGAGTTCCCCCATGGTTTTATTTTTTCAATCTTTTTTTTTTCCTAAAATTGAAGTCTATGTTAGTGTATCTTTGTTTACAATTAGAATGTCGAGGGACGAAAATCTCCCAAAAATGGGTTCTCCAAAATGGGAAGTTTAGAAAAGCAATTCTAGTCAACCTTTGAAATATTTAAAAACGCAAAACTGTCTTTGGCTATGTTTGAGAGATTAAGAGGCTGGGTGATCTCATTTGGAAACATTTAAAAACTGAAGTATTCTCGACCCAATTTTAAACTACATTTAGTTACTATAGGGAATCTGACGACTCTCCTTCGGAATTTTTCGATATAGAAATTTAAAAAAAATAATCTTATGATATGTTTGGAAACATTAAAAGGAAAGGGGACGGTTTCCCACAAGATTTTTCAGAGGGCACCGTACCCTTCCGCTTTTAAGCTAACTTTTGACCCTTAACTTAATCAACCCTCCTTGCCCTTTAAAAGTTTAAGGGGTCTAAGGACCTTTAACCTTTAAAATTTTCGTGAAGGAAATTAAGTGATTGAAATGAGGGAGTGACATTTCAAGGACAGGCTTGTGTGAAACTTTTATCTTTTGAAAAAAGTTTTGCTTTTGTGACCTTCAGTTTAACCTTCAAAATTTTCGAATTTCTGGAAAAAATATATGTTATGCATATATTAATTCTGAACAATTTGATACCTTATTTATTACCGTACGCCAAAAACTTTTCAAGTTATCGTAAAAATGCGTAAACTTTCCCTTTAGAGATTTATGTTAACAGCAGCTGTTTAGGCCTTTTTTTCTCAGGTGCCGGTTTCTTCGGTTTTCTCGTTTTGCGCGCATGATATCTCAGAAAGTTTCTTATATATTTTCGTAAAACTTTTCATGCATGTTCGTCTATTGTATATTTATGATCTGAACCTAAATTTTAACTAAAAATAAAAGTTAATATTTAAAAAAACATATATTTTTGCCCAAAATTTTGGAAATTTTCGATATTAACTTATAAATTTTCAAAAGAATAAATAAATAATGTTTAAAAAAATAACTAAACTTAGGTTCAGGTCATAAATATAAACCAGATAAACATACATTAAAAGTTTTACGGAAATATAGAAGAAACTTTCTGAGATATCATGCGCGCAAAACGAGAAAACCGAAGAAAGCGGCACCTCAGAAAAAAGGGCCTCAACAGCTGCTGTTAACATAAATCTCTATGGGGAAAGTTTACACATTTTTACGATAACTTGAAAAGTTTTTGGTGTATGGTAATAAATAAGGTATCAAATTGTTCAGAATTAAAATATGCATAACATATATTTTTTCCAGAAATTCGAAAATTTTGAAGGTTAAACTGAAGGTCACAAAAGCAAAACTTTTTTCAAAAGATAAAAGTTTCACACAAGCCTGTCCTTGAAATGTCACTCCCTCATTTCAATTACTTATCCACAAGAATCTAATTAAAATATATCTGAATGTTTTTTGCACTACCTTTAAAACTAAACATCAAAAAGATATTTAATACTTTTAAAATAATTACTATCAAAAACACTTGAACTTAGTATGTACCTAGCATACCAAAAAGTAAAAGAAACACATTTTTGAAAACTTCTCTTAAAAAGTATCCTTTATCTGAAGGCGCACGCTGCTCCTTTTCCCCTCTGGGCATTTTTTTTTCTGAAACTGAAATCAATTTTAGGCTACAGTGCAGATAAAAGGGTTACGGAGCTCTCTTATGAAAATTTTTCCAACTGAAATTTTAAGCTATCATTAGTGACTTTAAGGGAACGGCGAAGGTTCGAAGTTTTGGCAATTTTTCGATATTTAAATCTGAAAAACACAACTGAGGGCCTTGATCCAAGAACCAGGAAAGTCCAGACTCACTCATTATTGGTAGGACCAACAAATAACATCAGTGTCTGATAGAAAAACTAATATCTTTCCCACATTATTTACTACAAAGGAGAGGTCTGATCTTACATTTGTGTCTCGTTGCACTACACAGGAGTGACACATCGGAACACAAACCGCGCCATTGAGATTTTCAAGGAGGGGGGGGGGGGGGGGGTTGAGTAGTGTTTTTTTCATTCAGGCGGAGGGTGCTGCATTTTGGAGGGGATCTTTAATATTTAGGGGGATGTGCCCTTGCTCTTAGGAAAGGGCACCTCTGCAGAACATCTACATCCTCCACACGCAAAAATGAATTTGAAAAAAAAAAAGGAAAAGCTTGGATTTAACTTTTTCTTGCATTAAAGTCCTCAATTGTAGACTTAAGACTATTGTTGGTGACTTTAGGACAACAAAGGGTCCTTATACCTGAAATACCATAACGACAAGTCTAAATCTGGCCCAGATTACAACCAATGTTGCTCAAAAAAAAAAAAATCCCTTGCCCTCTCCTCCTTAGAACTCAGTCCTAAATCCGCCTATGTTCAGGAGCTCTCCCTTCTAAATCGAAATTTGGTCCTGTTTCAGATTCAGTTTATCGTAGTCCAGATTTGCTTCCCTGTATGCGATTCTGAGATGATAATACTCGTATAGCGAAAATTTACGATTGACCAATGAAATCTCTTGCCAACTGACAGCATTTAGTTGAATTTGTCACAACCAGTGAATACCAGCGGCATGTACAGAAATTTTGGGGCCGGTCACAAATGACTTATATGCAACTTCCATTTTGTTACCCCCCCCCCCCCCACGTCCCTGCATATATTTCACCCCTCTTTTAAAAAATCTTGGGCCGCCTTTAGGCTTGGAACGGGGCCAACAGGTGTCCCTCCTCCCCCCTCCATGTATATGCCCCTGCTAATGTATCAACAATCCCAAAGCATGGCCCACGTATTTTTAGCAGGGCTGGGGCTGCTTTCTCTAATGGTGCAGACCCCTTCAATTTTTGTCAATAGTAAAATATAAGTTTTTAACGCTCTTTTTTCGTCCCGGGCCCTTTTTCGGTCTGCGTCGGAACCCAATTTCTTTGCCCCCCCCCCCCCCCCCCCCCCCCATTTCCTCAATGTGGGAGCCACGGCCCCCAGAGCTCTAAAAGAAAGTCGCGCGTGTGGCTATTTACTTTGCTCCCTGCTTAGGATGGGGGGGGGGGGGGGAACCCAGTTTCTAAGAGCTTTTTTCACACTGAATAAACAAATTGCATTTTTTTTTTTTGACACTAAAAAATGCTAGGCGTCAATGATATAAAAAAAATGCTTTAAGTGGCCCAGTCGGGGATCCCCGACTAGCCGACCTGGCCAGTCTGCCCTTGCTGAGTAGTATTTGCTACATTACTACGATCTGCTATGATAAAAGTATGTTTTAGCTACATTTTTAAAGGAAACTTGGTATTTATTGGCACGAAAACAATTAGATCAATCAGTGCAAATAATAATATGCAATCTTCCTGTGTAGAAATAAACGTAAACAGTGACAAAGGGATAATAGTAGACAATAATAGATCTAAGTTAAAAATAGAAGTGGAAAAAGATATGAAATGATTGTAGCAAAGAATTAAAGAGAATGGACGTGCAACAAATATCAAAACGAAAAATCAAAATAGGAAAAGAAAACCAATAAATCTACAGTTTATGAATAATTGATGCATTAAGAATAACCACATCTTCACAAACCAAGCACAAAATATGAAAATAAGGCAAGAACATCACTAAAAACAAGTAGAAATGTAAGGATTCAATGCTAGCTTCATAGCGTAGCAGACAAGCTGGTTTCGTTTTAATCCTAATTATAGCGCCACCTATAGTTACTTTTCGTTCTTTTTTGGTTCCTCATCAGAAACATGGTGAAAAGAAAACTCATTCTCTTATAATTTTTCCCTTTTGTCAGAGAGACTAATTACGATTAAATTTACTGATTAATTCATCTGCTTCAACAAAGCCACTCAGGATCACCAGAACTTCTACGATCGTAAAAGCGAAGAAAACGATTGCAAACCAATGTATCCCATGATGCTTTGTGATTACGGTTTTTTTTTTCATATACGGATTCTATTCGAGAACCATGATGCGTAGCCTACGAGAATCCATGATGCCTCTCACCAAATATCCTAAATAAACAAACAAACCACTGACGGGCGCTCCATCCATCCGAACGGCGCGGCAACACTCCAAAATCCGCCCGTGAATGCCGAACCCCTCATCCATTTGGATGGTATGGCGCGGCTCGCTGGATATCCAAGTGCCGCCATTCACGAGCGAGCCGAATAGAGCCGAGCCATTCGGAGTCGTTCCATTTGGAATGGGATAAAATTGTAACCGCATTCACGACCGCATCCACACCGCACCGCGCCAATGTTTGTTTTGAAATAGAAAATCGCTATTCCTGCATTTATTTGAAATTATTTGGATGTCCTTGGTCAAATAACGTCAATTTAATGATAGCTAGTCCTCAAATAGCTTTGTATACGTTTATCTCCTGGCTTCATCAGCCAAATTTCTTCATTTATTTGTGTAAACGTGTCTTGATTTTTTACTAAGATGAGGTTAAGCATTTGTATTCACATGTTTGTATTCACAAGATTTTTCGTTGCAAACATAGATCAGATTACCTTTTACTGAAATTCGCTAATCGTTCGCCACAACGATTGACGTTTCTCGAAATGTGCTATGCAAAACTACCTTGTTTAACAGACATTTGAAGGTAAAAAAACTTACATTGCCCATTTTAAGATAATTTATTTCTTAGTTTTATAGCAACCAACAAGGAGAGAGCCATTAACTGAGAAGCATTTTCTAAGTCCTTATCGTGTACTCTTAACTTCATAAAAAAAGTCGTCTCTTTCTTTTATGATCTATTTGAAAAACCTGACACATGTGTACATATATATTTACAATTACTCAAAAAAAAGCAAACAGCTTGTCGCATTTGCTTTAATGCTGTAAAATATAAGTTTGTTAATATTGAGTTACTCCCTTAAATTAAAATTTTTCATTTCAATAAGTAATTACTTTACCTTCTCGTCCGCAGCAGTATTATATTTTTAATGGCAATTTTGTTCACTATGCATGCAACTGAAAAGGACGCATAACATGTTTATGGTAAGTGACATAAAGGGATAAAGAGAATTCGTCCCAATGGTCATACGATGGTGATTGCCTGTTAATTTAAATTTGGCTTTCGCTTTTGTTGGCTTTTAGGATGTATCCCTCAGTAGTGGAAGTAAAAAAAAAGAAAGGTTTGTATAATTTTTGTTTTGCAATAATGACTTTGCTTTATCATGCACTTTCATCAGTGGCGCACACAGGAATTTTGCAAGGGGGAGGGTCCAAGGTCGAAAGCGCAATTCCTATCTCATACACCAATATGCCGTCAAACATATCGACTTGATTTTATCAGTGCCCGAAAATGGAAAACAGTAAAAAATAAACTTGAATAAGTAATTAGCATCATTGAATGAAATACACAAAATAACCAGAGAGCAAAATAATTTACACTTTTACATTTCTCATAATTAAAAAATAGATTCAAGTTCATAGAATCTCTTTTCAATTCTCTTTCTATAATGTCAAAACTAAAAACAGGGTTATTACAGTGTATTCATTTATAATCACCGTTGCACTTCTAAAAGGCAATGCATTATGTGAAAAGTGCATAATATTTTAAAAAATGTTTTAACACGAGGATTTTAGTTTTTCACTCATTGGAACTGAAACAATTGTTACCTGTGTTTGAAATTATTTCACATGCGGGGAATTTAATCAGGAAAAAAAAACGAGCTATGGGAGGGGTCCGGACCCCACCCATACCCCCCTGGACCCCCTTGTGTGTGCCACTGACTTTCATACTACTTTTATATTTACTGTTTTGAAATGTTGAAGTTATGCAATTTTAATTTCTAGGAAAACAGTTTTTCTTTGTTTAATGATTTCTGCACAAAAAATTATCTTATAATTTTATGTTTCCTTTAGTTTGTGGTAGGGGCTATGATCACTTGTGATTGAAAATTGGACATTTATGAAAACTATTTTTATGCAATGCAATTTTTAGTTTTAATTTAAAAAGAAAAGTTAGATTTGGTGTATGTACTTTATTATTTTTCTCTATGATATTGTTTCATTTATTACGGTCAGGAAAGGGTGGGGAATTGTCATAAAATCCTGCTTTTCAACTTATGTACGTAATAAATATTTAAGACTTCCTGTAAAAACTTCACATATGTTTTGAAACATTACATTAAGAGAACACATTGCATTAAGTTTTCAGAAGAAAAAAAAATATATTTTATTCACTTTCTTTTTCATATGTAGTTATGACTGCTTTACCCCATGTGGTGAGGTAAAAGGAGTGGTACATGGGGCAAGGTGGTCATAATTAAACAACAGATATACGACTATTTTAAAAGAACCATAAAAGTTGAAACGCTCGACACAGCTAGTTCTTTGAAAGAAATCGGCTTGATTTAATTAAATTATATACATTTTTAATGCCCTGTAGTCATAAGTTGGCTCATTAAAGATTTATAGATGGCTGATGCACCAAAAAAGATGCAGGAAGAGATGATTAGGGTAAACTCTTCATCATCAACTTTTAATGAAAATTTGACTATGTTGGATTTTAACGTGATTATTAATTAAATGACCTTCTCAAATACATTTGGGACATAATCTCAAAAATCGAGGTGGATGGCCACCAGTAGAGACTCCCTCCTTCCATTTCAATTTGTATAAAATTACATGAGAAAAATGTAAAACATATTTAAGTCTGTTTTTTTCTGTAAACACAATAGTCGATCTGTACTTTTATTTTACGATTAGTTAATAATTGTGAACTTAGAAAAGTGGAGACCAATGCGTCTTTACTTTTGAAAGTGTGGAAGCATTCGCTAGATAGAAAAATAGTAAGTAGTAACTGATTATCTTGATTATTTGTAGTTAGGTAATTAATATGAAATAGTTTTTGCTCTCATGCATCACTAAAATCTCCCGCATAGTGCTTAAAAATATTGATTTCTGTAAGTTTCAGTTGTTTTTTTTCGTTTTGAATACGTTATTTTTTTTATTATTCATTTGCAAATGTTGATTCGAAAGTTTGTTAGCTAATATATTTTTCAGCTTGATATTTTCTTTAGACTTATGTTTGATTTTTTTAAAAAAGGAAGAAATAATCAATGGTTTTGAAGAAAAATTATAAATTTTTGGCTTTGTACGAGATGCCTCTGAGATTAATGATTTTATGGTACATGTGGGGACAAAAGGGGCGTCTTTTTATCCACTTGGAATTACGAATTTTCAAAAAAAAAAAAGGATTCCGATTTCCCTAGTACACAAGGTTTACCTTAGGTTAGCCTGGTACACAAGGCATACTGATTCACGCTTTTGGATACAAGTTGGCATTGGTTGCCTTTGTTCACAGTACATGAAACTTTTTTAAAAAATGAAGCTTTCTACGCAGCCAATGTCATGAAAATTCTACAAAATTTGAGCGAAAATGAGAGTGTTCCGATTTTAAAATGTTGTATAAGTAAATAACACCATTGCTTTTTCTAAGTAAAGAATTGTCTGCAGTAAAATTCGGAAATTGAAATTTAATTCCTTATTGATAAAATCTAAATATATATATATATTTTTAACATTCTTTCGACTATTTATATTTTAGTAACATAGTCTTTTATTTGATGTGTGCAACTTTACACCACCTGGCAATAAATGTTCACTTTAAAAGATTAATGTATATAAATGCTGTATGAATAAACTTATTTTGTTATTACGAGAATTTTTCTTATTTCAATCTATGTTTTTTTCTGTAAAGCCAGTACCTTCATAAACACACACAAATACTAAAAAAAAAAATCAAAAGCATTTGTTTTTGAACGAATAAAAGACAAATAATTATCATCAATATTTTCAGAATATTGACAATTAATGTTTTTAGTTTTCTCTAAAATTAAATTTTGTTTATAAAATTGACAACGGTTCCATAAATCTCCTACTGAAAATAGAACACTGCTACAGTGTATAATTACTAGTGAATTGCCGGATCATAAAAATGTAGATCCGCAAATACATATATGGACCTTGAATTTTTAACCCAATTTGATCCTTGTCCAAGTGTAAAATTTGAGATGAAAGGTATTCCCGTAAGGGTAAAAGCACGATTTATTTAAAAAATCAATCCGTAGCAGAAACATAATCAGGAATTTGATTTATTCTGAAAATAAGTTCTACGAAGAGAAGGGGAGTGTCGGTAAGAATGAGACTGCATTGCATTTAAGACGAAGTAAAATGTGAAAAATTATTTCTAGCTTGGTCTGTAGCTATTACTAGTAGCTGCTACATCTGCTGGCTAGAAATAATATTTCGGCATATAAATGCTGTTGTTCCATTCCTCTCGATCTGCCCTTACCGACACAGCACTGCCAAGAACATTTTTACGAAGAGTAATCGGAGAATTCTGTCTCAATTTTTCGAAGAATGGCTGGAAGAGTCGATAGGAGGAATAGTACAATTCCTAAATCAGTATAAAAAAAAATGCTGAAATGTTACCTTATAATATCTTTAAAAAATGTAAAGCTAATTCAAATTTAATTGTATGTTATTTTATAGTTATCCACATGTAGAATTTCAAATATGTAATAAGAGTTTATGGCTAAAAATCCATTTAAGATCTACTAATCATGATATGGATACAAATCTTTATTTTCTTTTGGATATCTGGCACATCGCTATCAATTAAAGACATACAGTTAGGGCAAACCTAACCTGGCAGTATTGTAAAGGCTATGCAAATCTCAATCCAACCATTTCATTGCTGCCAGGTAAGGTTTTTCATAACTAGTGCTGCAAAGAAAGTCGTGCCCCTTCTCCCCCCCCCCCAGGAACATTTGGTTTTAATATATATTGTCATTCCAAAACTGTTATGACCAAAAAAAAAAAAATCAATGTGCACTAGTGCAAAATTTATAGCACACATTTTTCTTAACATGAAAATATGCGCTTGATTATTCATTTAATTGCAAGAACTTAATAAGGTCTTCGTAAGAAAATTTAGCTGAGTGCTAAGAACCATCAATATCTGCTCTTACTATTAATTTCAATGAAATCTTTATCACTAAGAAAAAAGAATTCATATTGTTTTGTTTGTGTGCAAAATATTAGAATGACTTTCTTTTTTTTTCTTTGAATTCAAGAATTTAGGCATGTAGGATTTTCTTTCTTTCTTTTTTTTTTTTCAATTGATGAAATTGAAACATATCAGAATATGCAGTTTTTAGTGCAGCATTATGTAGCACTAAAAAATGCTTACATTACAGTTATGAAAAAGATATTTAAAGTATGCTGTAAAAAAAAGTCAGCTTTAGTGGTTACTAACTAAAGTTGATGAACAGATACGTATAAAATTTTTAGCTTTTTTTTTTTTGACAAGTATGAATAATGTGCTGCACCAGTTGGTTTTAGCCATATAAAAAAAAACCTCACCTTGAGTACAATCTATTGAACCTAACAACTGTTAATAAAACCTATTTATTTCATATTGTTACTTTTATAGGCTCTAATTTTTGAAAGTAGTGAGATCATACGAGTTAATCTTTTTCATTTCCAATTTCTTGTTCTCCTACCTCTGTTTACGAAACGCATTTTCACAAACAGTAATTGGTTTAAATAGTACTGCTTTTATTTTGCAATTTAAATACAAAATTCCCTAAGTATTATTCAGTTGTGAGAAAATTATTGAAAAATCTTTGACCCTTGTCAGATTCATTCTCATGCGTTTCATTCAAAACAAATACAATATGCATGTAGAACATATGACGCATTTCTTAAACGGCAACATTTTTATATTGAATTTGCTTTCTTTTCCAATTGCAGAGCTAAAAGTTGAAAAAAATATATCCACTACATGAGAGAACATGATTTCATCAACAAAAACAAATATTGCATCACGATTTTCACCCCTCTGCTACCTCTCTCAAACCCAGGGAGCTCAAATCTCATTGGTTGATATCAATTAGTCGCTTCAAGTACATACGATCTCGACTTCCCACTCCAAGCGGGTTTTCACATTCACGATGCGATGGAACGGTCGAAAATCGGCGCGGTGCGATGGATTTCAGCTCGGCTGGATATCCAGCGAGCCGCGCCACGCCATCCAAATGGATGAGGCGTTCGGCATTCACGACCGGATTTTGGAGTGTTGCCGCGCCATTCGGATGAATGGAGCGCCCGTGAATGGCGGCCCCAACCGAGCCGAAATCCACCGCACCGCGCCGATTTTCGACCGTTCCATCGCATCGTGAATGTGATAACCCGTTGGAGTGGAGAGTCGAGATAGGAAATAGTGGTCGATGATAATCTCATGTACCTGACGCGACTAACTAATATCAACCAATTAGAGTATTTGGTTTGAGCTCCCTGGGTTTGAGAGAGGGAGAGGGGTGAAAATCGTGATGCAATGTTTGTTTTCGGTAGTGAAATCATGTTTCCTCGCGTAATGGATGTAATTGTTTTTTTTTGTTTTTTTCCAACTTTTAGCTCTACAATTGGAAAAGAAAGCAAATTGAATTTAAAAAAATGTTGCCGTTTAAGAAATGCATCATATGTTCTACATGCATATTGTATTTGTTTCGAATAAAACGCATGATGTTTAAAGAAAAATGACAATTTGAGAATCATCGGTTAAGAATGAATCTCTGACAAGGCAAAGATTTTCCAATAATTTACTCACAACAACAACTGAATAATACTTAAGAGAATTTTGAATTTAAATTGCAAAATAAAACAACAGTATTATTTAAACCAATTATTGTTTGTGAAAATGTGTTTCGTTAACAGAGAGGTAGGCGAACAAAAAATTGGAAATGAAAAAGATTAACTGGTGTGACTTCTACTCTCAAATATTAGAGCCTATAAAAGTAAGAAAATAAAGTAATACTTATATTAATAGGTTTTATTTACAGTTGTTAGGTTCAGTAGATTGTACTCAAGGTGTGGGTTTTTTTATAAGGCTAAAACTTTATTGCGCAGCACATTATTCATACTTGTCAAAAAAAAAAAATAATAATAATAATAAAAATTTTGTACGTATCTGTTTATCAACTTTAGTTAGTAATAACTAAACTGACTTTTTTTACAGCATACTTTAAATATATTTTTTCATAACTGTAATGTAAGCATTTTTTAGTGCAGCATAATGCAGCACTAAAAACTGCATATTCTGATATGTTTCAGTTTCATTAATTTAAAAAGAAAAAAAAATCCTACATGCCTAAATTCTTCAATTCAAAAAAAAAAAAAAAGAAAGTCAGTCTAATATTTTGAACCCAAACAAAACAATATGAATTCTTTTTTTCTTAGTGATAGAAAGATTTCATTGAAATTAATAGTAATAGCAAATATTGATGGTTCTTAGCGCTCAGCTAAATTTTCCTACAAAGACTTTATTTAACAGGTTCTTGCAATTAAATGAATAATCAAGTGTATATTTTCATGTTCAGAAATACATATGTTATAAATTTTGCACTAGTGCAGATAGAATTTACCTTCTGCGGGCATTTTTTTTGGTCATAACAGTTTAGGATTGACAATATACATTAAAACCATATGTTCCTGTGTGGGGGGGGGAGAAGGAGCACGACTTTCTTTGCATCACTAGTTATGACAAACCTTACCTGGCAGCATTGTAATAGTAGGATTGAGATTTGCGTAGCCTTTACAATGCTGCCAGGTTAGGTTTGCCCTAACTATTTGTCTTTGATTGATAGTGATGTGGCAGATAGATCCGAAAGAAAAAAGATCTGTATCCGTATCATGATTGGTAGATCTTAAATGGATTTTTAGTCATAAACTCTTATTACATATTTGAAATTCTACATGTGGATAGCTATAAAATAACATACAATCAGTAACGTAACTATGGGGTCTAGCACCCCAGGCAAACTAAAGAAATTGCACTCCCTCCCCCTAGGGTGGCCCACATGGGAAGTGACCGTGACCTCCAAAAGATTTTTTTTTTTTGGAACATTGATATATTGATTTGACAAGTAGGAGGCAGCATTGTAATTTTTTTTTCTTATTTTCTTTTTTAGAATTGTTTTCAATGATTCCCAATATTCATTCTCAGTAGATGTTATGTATGTGTATACCCCTCTAATGCCGATACTAACAGGACAAATATTTTTATCCATAATAGAGGGGTGTCCGCAGGACAGGGGTTTAATGTTATTCGCATTGGAATCGGGGGGAATTAAAAAATGTCCGTATAAGAGGGGTGTCCGCACTTGAAGGGTGCTCGTTAGGAGAGGTTTTACTTTATATATATACCCACTCTAGCTCTTGCGAGGTTTTTTTTTATTTTTTTATTTTTATTTAGCATTTTTCAAATACTCTGGTCAAAAAAAAAAAAAACCTCTTAATTTTTTTTTAAATAGTTGAAATGCCGCCCCCCCCTGGCAAGAGCCACTCCTGCTTACCCCTAGTTACACCACTACATACAATTAAATTTAAATCAGCTTTACTTTTTTTTTGAAATTATAAGGTAACATTTAAGCATTTTTTTTAATATTGATTTAGGAATTGCATTCTTCCTCTTTTCGTCTTTTCCAGGCATTCTTCGAAAAATTGAGGCTAAATTCTCTGATTACCCTTTGTAAAGATGTTCTCGGCTGTGTAATTATGTCAGTAAGGGCAAGCCGAGAGGAATGGAAGAGCGGCATTTATGTGCCGAAATATTATTTCTAGCCAGCAGGTGTAGCAGCTACTACTATAGCGACAGAACAAGCAAGAAATAATTTTTCACATTTTATTTCGGCTTAAATGCAACGTGGTCTCATTCTTATCGGCTCACACCTACCACTCTTGTTAGAAAAAAATTGAAATAAGAAAACATCTCATAACAACAAAATAACTTTATTTGTACAGCATTTATATACATTCAATTTTAAAAGCGAACATTAAGGGCAGGTGGTGTTAACTTGCGCACATCAAATAGAAGACTATATTATCGACAGATAAATAGTGGAATAAATGTAAAATTTTTATTTAGAGTTTATCAATAAGGAATTAAATTTTAAATTCCAAATTTTACTGCAGGCAATTCTTTACTTAGTGAACGCAATGGTTTTATTTACTTATACAACATTTTAAAATCTGAACGGTATAATTTTCTCTCAAATTTTGTAGAATTTTCATGAAATTGAATGTGTAGAAAGCTTCACGTGGTACTTAGGACCTTGGGGGATGGAAAACTAGGGTGTCCTAAAAAAATTAAAGTAGATCTTTTTTGTCGCATTTCCTCTTATTTTCTTTTCTTTGATATCCAAAGAAAAGATATGTTATGTAATTTGAACAACGACAACCTGTGCCAACTTGCATCCAAAAGCATGAACCAGTATGCCTTATGTACTACACCAACCTTGGGTAAACCTTGCGTACTAAGCCAAATCGAAAATTTTTTTTTTGAAGATTCAAAATTCAAAGTGCATAAAAAGTTACCCTTATAAACCCCGCATGTACTACAAAATCATTAATATCCAAAAAAAAAAAATTTAGGCATCTCGCACAAAGCCTAAAATTGATCATCTTCCTTCAAAACATTATTTCTTCCTATTTTTCTTTTTTTTTAAATCAAACATACTAAAGAAAATATCAAGTTGAAAAATACATTAGCTAACAAACTTGCGAATCAACATTTGCAAATGAATAATAAAAAAACAATGTGTTAAAAATGAAAAAATTAGCTGAAACTTACAGAAATCAATATTTTTGAGCACAATATGGAAGACTTAAATACTGCGTGAGAGCAAAAGTTTCTATTTAACATTAATTATGTAACTGCAAATAGTCAAGATAATCAGTTACTACTCACTGTTTTTTTTTGGGGGGGGGGGGCAATCACGATTGCTTATTGTTCTCATTTGACTGTCCTTGACGTTACGCTGATTTTATTTTCCTCCCGCCTTCCTCTGCAGCACTCCCACCCACCGTCCTTTGCAGGCGCGGCTCCTCTGGTCCTGAGCACTGTCCTTCAGAATCTGCTTCTTCTGGTCGGTGGTGTCCATGTCTTGCACACACGCACACTCGTACACATACACATACGTGCATACACATAGGTTTATGCACACACACAACTATACACATGTAACCACCCAGGGGCAGGCTTGGGGGGACAGGAGCCTTTTCTAGAAACAATAACTCCAATGAGTAGGGCCCAAAGGCAACCATATAGGGGGGGGGATTAAAATTGTACTGAAATCGGTTTCCATGGGGAAAATATTTTGTAAACCATGGGGCAAATTTTTGAGCCCCCCCCCCTTAAAATTTTGCATATGAGCACCTTTGGTAGGGTCTTGTCGCAACTCGTGATTGTGAAACACATAATTTGAATTCAAAATTTCAGAATTCAAATTAATTTACTTTTTTATTATTGTCTTACACAGGTGTCTCAAAGGAGGTGACTGCTTCGATAATTTCAAAAGTAAAGGGGCATTGCCCTCCACTTTTCTAACTTCAGAAATATCAACTGATCATAAAATAATAGTATAGATCGATTATCATGTTTACTGAAAAAAAATCCGACCTAAATATGTTTAATATTTTTCTCATGTAATTTCATGCAAATTGTGAAATGGAGGGAAGAAGTCTCTACTGCGGCCATCTGCCTCGATTTCTGAGATCATGTCCCAAATGTATGAGGTCATTTAAGTAATTATCACGTTAAAATCCAACGTAGCCTAATTTTTATTAAAAGTTGATGATAGAAGAGTTCCCCCTAACCATCCCTTCCTGTATCTATTTTGGTGCATGAGCTACCTATAAATCCTTAATGGGCCAACTTTTGACTATAGAGCATTAAAAATGTATCATTTAATTAAATGAAGTTGATTCCTTTCAAAGGACTAGCAGCGTCGAGTGTTTTCACTTTTATTGATCTTTAAAATAGTCGTACATCTATTGTTTAACATGACCACCTTGCCCAATGTACCACTTCTTAGCGTAAAGTGGTCATAACTACGTATGAAAAAGAAAAAGAATAAAATATTTTTTTTCTTCCAAAAACTTAATGGAATGTGTTCTTAATGCAATGTTTCAAAACAACAAAACATATGTGAAGTTTTTAAAGAAAGTCTTAAATATTTATTATCTACATGAGTTGAAAAGCAGGATTTTATGACAATTCCCCATCCCCTCCTGATCGTGATAAATGAAACAATTTCATAGACAAAAATAATGAAGTACATACACTAAATTAATTTTTTTTTAAAAATTAAAACCAAAATTGGCATTGCATAAAAATAGTTTTTGTAAATATCTATTTTCAATCACAAGTGATCAGAGTTCTGCCACAAACTAAAGGAAACATAAAATTATAAAAGATAATTTTATGTGCAGAAATCATTAAACGAAGAAAAACTGTTTTCCTGGAAATTAAAATTGCATAACTTCAACATTTCAAAACATTAAATATAAAAGTAGTATGAAAGTACATGATAAAAGCAAAGGAATTATTGCAATGCAAAAATTATACAAACCGTTCTTCTTTTTTTTACTTCCACTACTGAGGGACATATCCTAAAAGCCAACAAAAGCGAAAGCCAAATTTACATTAACAGGCAATCACCCTCGTATGACCATTGGGACGAATTCCCTTTATGTTACTTACTATAAACGTGTTATGTATATTTAAAGTTACATACACACAGAGAACAATATTGTCCTTAAAAACATAATACTGCTGCAGACGGGAAGGCAAAATATCTTTGTTGACTTTAGGCTCTGTTCACATAAATTTGCAACATTTTCATCTCAAGAAATCACCCACGTCGTCATTTCCACAAAAATTTGCAGCTTAGGAAAATAAATCCTTTCACAGTAATGAGAAGAACAAACCCCTGAACTTGAACCGAATTCATTCTTATTCGTGTAGCTGTAAATTAATGAGCGCACACCTGGTTTAATCAAGAAAGCCTGCGTTTTCAGTTTGTTTACAAGAATAAAGCTTTTTAAACAATTTACATCTTTGCGATTTGTGAAATAAGTTGTCAGAGTTTGAAAGGTTAATCTATCTTTTCGAATTTTTAAAAATACGAAATAAAAATCATAATTACTTAATGAAGTAAAAACTTTTACTTTAGTCGAGTAACTCAATATTAACAACTTATATTTTACAGCATTAAAGCAAATGTGACAAGCTGTTTGCTTTTTTGAGTGATTGTAAATATATATGTACATATGTGTCAGGTTTTTCAAATGGATAATAAAAGAAAGAGATGAATTTTTTATGAAGTTAGCGCACACGATAAGAACTTAGAAAATGCTTCTCACTTAATGATAATTGTTGGTTGTTATAAAACTATGAAATAAATTATCGTAAAATCGGCAATATAAGATTTTTCTACCTTCAAATGACTGTTAAACAAGGCAGTTTTGCATAGCAAGTTTCGAGAAACGTTAACCGTTCTGGCGAACGATTAGCGAATTTCAGTAAAAGGTAATCTAATCTAGGTTTGCAGCGAGCAATCTTAAAATGCAAGTAAACATAAATGCTTCTCCTCATATTAGTGTATTTCTTATTAGTAATTAAAGGACGAATCGGCTTTATAGGAGATAAAAAATCAAGACTCGTTCACACAAATAAATGAACAAATTTGTCTGCTAAAGTCAGGAGATAAACGTATACAAACCTATTTGAGGACTAGCTATCATTAAATTGACGTTATTTCACCAATGATATCCAAATAATTACAAAAACAGATGCCCGAATAACGATTTTCAAATTGTAAACAAACATTGGCGCGGTGCGGTCGTGTCGTGAATGCGGTCACAATTTTATCCCATTTCAAATGGATTGACTCCTAATGGCTTGGCTCCATTCGGCTCGCTCGTGAATGGCGGCACCTAGAGATAGGTGTTCAAAGCGATTTTGTTGTGCTTCTTTAAAAAGCAGAATAATGTCTTCTGCGTATTTCAATGCATTAAATGAGAAAGACAAACTTAGTTATTGTTAAAAATTATCTTTCAATGGCTGTGACCTTTCCGATCCTTTAGTAGATGGATGGCGAATCTATTGGTAACGATTGATGTTTACAGTGTTCAGGCAATTTTGTTTTCTTTCAGTTCTAGGTAGAATCATGTCTTTTGCGTATTTTAATGCATGAAATGAGTATAATAGGCTTTGCTATTCTCAAAAATTGTCGATCAACGGATCTGATTTTCCTGATCCTTTAAATACAGAAATAAGAAAAAAAAAAAAAAAAAAAAAACGAGTTTTCGTTTGTCGATCATTGCCGCGATTTCAATGATAAGCATTTATGAATACCTCCTAAACAGAAATAAAGTTGATACAAAGTCTGCTTTCAAGAATCACAAATCTACTGGATTGCAAGTACGTTGTGAATTGTAATTCCTATTCTTAAGTTGAAGCTATTTTTTCAAAGATGGAAGCTTTTCTGCACTGTGTTCACACAGAATGGCTATGACAGGGAGTTTTGGTGTCATATTCAATCAATTCTCCTGTTGTAGCTTTTCAGTTCACACACACTTATTGGTTTACAGTTGCTACCTAATTTTCAGGTTTGATATTTAATATATTTTATTACATATTTGTTCATCACTTTTTTTTCTTTTTGTTTAATCAACTTGCTTCTGTAGCAAGATTGATAGGCATAAAAAAAATTGAAAGATAACAAAATTTAAATTTAATCTCCGAGTGCTTTCTCCTGCGTTAAAATTGCTTTGAATGTTAATACCAATAGCTGTACTATGATACTATACTATAACTTTAATTAATGTGTTTGTTTACCGATTGTCGAGTATCTAAATTTGTTTACAATTAGAGCGCTTAATATTAAAGTACCGTCAATAACTCGAAGTCCCAAGAGACGGGCTAAATGGTTCGAGTTATTGATAGTTCGAGCTATGGGTTTTTTTCTCATGAGGTAATGAATAGTGGTTCTTTACTTTAATCACACAAATCAAACTGTTTCAAACCCGTCAAAACACAGGAAAATTTCAGCTTTGCAGGAAGCAAATAAAAAATTGTTCTGGTTGGGTTTTTCTAATAATCAATTTAATACAGATCAATATAGATCTTTACATATTACAGTAAAAATACAAAGCTGATGAAATTAAGGTGAATGTTTCCAGCTCGTAAATACCTCGCACAAAGTGTGTTTACTACATAATATTCATTAAGATTCAATCCTTTCGCTTTAAAGCATTGGCTTTAATTCGACGATCAGGACCTTTAGAAATTTGAACATCTTTATTTCTGACATCTTATTTGCTTCTGTCCTCATGTTGTACCCGAAAGCAGAACAACATCCGCTCTTTTTACGAAAATTTTTCTCCTTTGAAATTCATGATTAATTTTAAAAATTCAATCAAATTACAGATACGTAAACAGAGCAATTCGTCGTTAGAAGCAATACAAATAAGACTTCCGCCGGAAGTTTTGAGTGACCCCGTGCAGCCCTGCCACCTAGTGTTCAAAAGAGTAAGCGTGGCTTGGAATTTGGTGAATAGCTAACCTTTAGCTGGTTAGGATTATTCGTTAAATGGCAACATTTTTCTTAGCAGAATATTTTTAACAACATGCTTCATACGCCGACCTTCATGCTTTGAATACAAACAATTATAAATGTTAAATTAAGTTTCTATATCTTACTGTTTCAAGTCAGAAATGAAAAATAAAAGCTGTGCTTTGCTGCTGCGGCAAATAAACTGCTTTTCTTCCATCGGTAGCTAATTTTCTATTACTCTACTTAAATTGTATTCAACATTATGTAAAATGAAGTTTTTGTTTGATGGGGGGTTATTCCATCAGGGATTTTACATAAAGATATGACAAATGAAGTACTTAAAAACCTTGCGCATTAAGCTTATTCATCCTGAAATCCTTTGTGATGGTTTTGACCATATTTTATTCAAGATCAAGAACATATCTTATATTTTATGTCTGCTTGTATATTCAAAAATAAATATCCGATTTTCAACTGCTTAATATAATAAAATGTTTAATGCTTTGCATTTCCATCTGTTATTTGAAGTGTAAACAGAATGGATAAACTACAATACAAATTTAACTACCGGCCGCTGTAAACTAGCAATAAAAAAATGGTGACCAGAATTATTCTCGTGACAGAGTATGTTGAAGAAAAAAAAATGAATACCTGTTTTTTTTTTTGGTTTAAGTATTATTTGTTGGGAAAACAATTTAATATATTCCTAAAATCTTTAACGATGTAGTTAGTTATCGAAATTCACATTAGCATATTATTCTTTGATGATTAATTGGACAACTTAAATCGAATCAAGTCTTGTAGTTTAATTACCTCATCAGTAACTTAGTTTTCTATTGAAAATATTGAAGATACTTTTAATATTCATTACTTTGTGCAGAGATTTGTTTTAACTACTTCTACAAAGCGTATTTGTGGCATTAAAAATATTTTTTTCTTTGAAAAAAGAAATAATAATAAGAATTCCTAAATGCATTAAACCAAGATAAATAATGTCTAGAATGGAAAACATAATGATTTTTCTAAAACCTACTTGTCCTGTTCCTGTGATTGTTGTCTCTGATACATTGAGTAAATAAATTGCATGATTTGTAACTCTTTTTTAAATCTTTAAACAATATATGCGTTGATCTTTTGATTTTTCAAGTTCTGTAATGTACATCAGACTTGTGGTCGTTTGTAGACACTGCAAAATACTTTCCATGTTTAAGAATGCATGATTTTAACTTTACGTTTTTTTTTTTTTAATTTTCTTAGATAGCTATGATTATGAGGAAATTAATTTACAAGAATTTAATCTTGGTTATTTGTATCACAGTATCATTTGTTTAAGTTTAGTCATGTTGTGCCAACCCAATGGGCCAAGGCCATCTGTACCAGTCATTTCCAGCCACCCCAATTCATAGCTAAGCTCTTCCAGTTCTTAGACCTGCGGAGTAATAATTAATTCCTTTGTATGGGGAAGATTATACTTCATTTAAAAAGTACAGTAAACGCCCAATTATCCATGGAATAGAGTAACACAGTAACCACGCATAAGCAAAAACTGCGAATAATCCGAATAAAGGTAAAAAACCGTACTTAGTATATACAATAGCCTAAAAATATGAATAACGCTTACACGTAAATTTAAATTATAGATAAAAACATTGCTACATTGCATATACTAACTTTGAATAGAAAAATGCATGTAAAATCTAAAAGCGAACAATAATGCAATCATAAGTTAAAGAAAAAAAAAATTGTGAAAAGTCCCACAAATAATCTGGCTGCTGATAATCGGGAGTTTACTCTGTTTTGATTTTTACCCCCCTCTTCCCTAATAGTTTTTGTAAAAGTCCTCGTATTTTGTTGCCAACATGAACAATTAACACTTGAATTACGGCAGTTTTTGTATACTTAGAAATACCGCGGGGGTCATTTTGACTCCCGCTAAAGAAATCGGTGTAGTTTCCTACATAATGTCATATATATTTTAAAAATGAAGTTAAAATAAACTAATTTATAACAAATACTATTTGTTTTCATGGTAGAGAAGTTTTAAATATGTATAATGAAATATTTAAAAAATATTTTTTTAAATGAGATTGAAATATCTAACTTTGTGTCGGTTTCATTAGGAACATTTTAGAAATCTACACTAAATTAAGTGAATATTTTGTCAAATTTTTCAGAAAACAGTTTTGAACCCAAATATTTAAGTAGATTAAAGGGGTTTTTTTTACTAAAAATGAAAATAACAAATAATTGTACTTACAAGGTTATTCGTCTGTGCAGCATTTTTTGCATAAGGTAATCTTTCTAATTTTCTATGCACGAAATCGACATGCAGATATCTATCTTACAGTGGCTTTCTTTTTTTTTTTCATTTTACTCCACTGAATCTTGCACCTACTTAAATTTACTTACAGCTAGAACAAGTTTGTTTATACTTGGTATGTATTCCACTCCGAGTTCTCCTTCTGCTAAACATAATTAAAATTTCTATCTGCTGATACTTACTTTTGAACCTGGCCGAACAAAATTGTTTCATTTATAGATGCTCAGTCCAAAATATTGTGGAAGATACTATATAGTATACTGGCGCGATGTGTGAGGGAATTTCAGGGAGTATTTCCTTCCTATTTGATCTAGAGCAACTAGTTCTTGCAGCATTTTTACAATTTCGTCTTGCCTTAGCCCTTGCGTGCTTGATTCGTTCCAGCAGCAGACAAAGGACTTTTATGAGCACGGAATTATGCTATTATTTCCCAGCGGGATAAGTGTTTAAACAATTTCGTTCAGTATTTTTGAAGAATGTCGAATAAAGTCTTTTATAGCCTCTGCCTTGTTATTTATTGACCAAACCTCATATAATTTGTGATTAAGGTTTGTCGGAGCACACGTCACCAGAGACAAAGGAAACGACATAGAGTAAGAAATTGAGGGAGGTGTGACCACACAGGAGGTTTGACATTTTTTCTCTTTTTCATATTTAAAGTTATTTAACTGATGAGCATAATTTGGTAGCATTGTATCAAGTAGAATTTTAAGTTGCTTCTATAGCCTTTGAAGAAGAATCAAGGAACAATCATGTGATGTCTCTTTCATGTAAAAGAGTTTTTTTTCAAGTTCATCCCTCCTCTACTGTTCAACCTCTCTTCCCTCTTTTACGAGACAATAATATACTTTTTCAAAAATAAAAAGTCACGTAAATAAAACAAACTATTTTGTCAAAAATGAATAAAAAAAACATATTATCTACCAGAACCTAGAATCATTCATCAATGCCTAATATCTTTTCACTGTTCTCTTTCCTTTAGAAAGTATATTTCCAGTATTACGAATCACGTGACAGGCAGGTGTGATGGTATGCAGACACTTTTTTATTATTTTTTGTTCATTGCTTAGTTGGCAAAAACAAGTATATAGCTTACAGAACAAAATTATCTCGCAATGAAATGCCTTACCATTTTTTTTCTCAAGGGGTCAAAATGACACACCCCGTAATTCTAGGTATAACCTTCCGATTGGAGCTCAAAAATTTTTTCTTCTTTCATTAAATCTATATAGTATCACACAGCGCAATGATTCAGGAAAAGTCAAGAAAAGATTAAGATATTAGTAAAAATATGGAAGAGCAGTTAGCAAAAAAAGGTTTGCTTGGGGTCAAAATGACCCTTCCGTAATTCTAGTGTTAAACATTATAAAATTTAATTCTGTATATATTTTCTCTTTTTTTAGGTATTAGTTTCACTCATCATCAGTCACTCATTTTAACCCTTAGAAGAACCTTTTCTCAATGGCATATTGTTGGTGCTGTTTGCCTAGAGCGGAAACCTGTTATTTCCCAACCTTTAAATCCTTTAGAAGAGAGGTATTTGAATTATTTACAGAAACTAGAATTTGAGAAAAGTTATCTCAGTGATCATGAAAAAAGACATCTAAAAGATCAGTAAGTTAGTTGCAAAGATTTGTATTATGTATATCTCTCTTTTTGGATATGTAATAAAAATTGTAATGCTTGACTTTACTTTCGGAATTGTCTCAGTCGAAAACCATGTGTTTTGTAGCATAGTGAATCATTGATTGATCATTTTACAAAGACATTATAAATGAAAAGTTTTGCATTTGTTTGTATTATTATATTTTGGGGGAAAAGATTTTTTTTGAGTTCTGTTCTAGACATAAAACTTTTCATATATAATTGTGTTCCTAATTTGTTTAAAATACAGTGAAATCCCATAACAACAAACTCCAAGGGACCAAAATTTGTTGTAACGGAATTATTTTAAAACTTTCTGTATTTTTATAAAAGTGTTAAATTTTCAAATCTAATTTCTAATATAATTAAATAAACAACAGTTACAGTTACTAACGATCTAAAATATAACTAAACTCATTATGTATTCTGTAAAAACAAAGGGAAAAATATTGAAATCTGACCTTTTATTCATTATCCGTTTTCACGAAAAATGTTTTTTTCTTTTTTATGAGAGATTTGGTCTTAGGGGACATATAACTGGTTCTAATTTATGAAGGACATTTATACTGACCAAGTTAAAATCTTGTTGACTCCTTGTAAATTCGCAGGGTGTCTTACGCAGAAATTGACTAAGCATGGCTAGACACTGGCTTTTGTTGTCTCACATCAGCTTACATTTTAGCATGAGTGGATTTCCATTTTGAATGACTCTGTTGCGAAGTACAATTAGAGTTTTCACGTTACGACTTCTCAATTTTTATTTTACAAAAACAGCATTAAGTATTGAAAAAAAATTCAACATGTTGAGAAAAACATTTTGTTGTAACAAATTTTTGAAGAAATTTTTTTCGTAAAAATGAAATTTTTTATACATTATCTTAATGGGTTTAAAACGGGACCAAACTTTTTGTTCGTTGTAATGGAATTTCACTTTATTTTTGCATTTGCTTAGAAAAAAGTTATGTACTAAAAAAGAAGAACTAAAAAAGTTATGTTTCAATGAGCAAGAATGCAAATTTGTGGCAGTGAAAAAAAAAGGGATCTAAGTAGAAAGTGGTAAGTTTTGAAAAAAAAAAACTATTTTCAAGTTCAGATTCTAGGTAGTCTTTGATTGAAATGTTTTCTTAACTCCTGCTTTATAGCAGCACCTACCAGAGATACTAGTACTATCTCTTGCCTCAAAACAGAGAAGAGTTCTCCTCCCATTTGTACAGGTTATCTCGAAATTTTTAATTTTTGCACTTCATCCCTTTGCTTCCCACTGCCTCATTTGGGAAACTAAACTTGTAGAGTTCCAGTAAAGTGAACGTAGTTGCTGTATTAGTAATATGTTTGTTTTAATAAGCCTTCCAAACCTCGGAGGGAATAGTGACACCTGTATGTTACGATCAAAGTACAAATTTAATCCACAATGCAGACCCCGAAGAGTTCCTATTTTTCCTACTTTTTCCTACTTTTTAGAGCTCTCTCCTTATTTTCCTACTTTTTCCTTTTTTTTCTTACTTTTTCTTTCTTTAGTATAGCACTTCTAATTGTACATTGATTCTTATTTTTACAATGCCGCGCCGATAATTTTCTGCATGTTTTGATTTTGAAAAGTAAAAGGAACAAAGGGATCCTTGGTTTTTCATTGAATGACTATAGTAATTTCTGGAAGGAACGCTGCGGCGTTTGTGTGTTTAAAAGTTAAATTTTCGTAAGTGATTTTTTTTGCCGTTGCGGCGTTTATGATCGACTTTTCTTTTTATCGCCCTGACTTCAGTCCTACTGTATTAACGAAACTAAAAAAAATAGATACTGGCACATTCTGATGCAATTATATATTATTTACCCATCAATTAGAAGCTTTAATTAAAGTAAACGGCCGACTGTTCAAAAAATGCGGGAAAAAACGAATTTCCTATTCGCCAATTTTTTGTATGATTACAAGTGAAATGGAGCTCTATTTAAACAGAAAGGCAAGGTAAAACCTTAAAAGGACATAAGGAAGCAAAAAATGAAAAACTTGTATACTGTACTGTACATATTTTATTGATGTTAGTACAACATAAAAGTGACATCTAACAGAAATTCGCAAAAACGGACCACTTCAAAAATAATTGCGGAAACTTTTTTCGTACATAAATATGATTATTGTTCATTCTAAATGTAAACATGATTATAAAATTTATAAAATTTCATTTCTTTCCTTGCAAAGAGTGTATTTGCGAGAAAAAAAAAAGCGGCAAAACCTGGATGGGCAAAACGTTCTCGATTTTTGGAGAAAAATTGGAAATCAATTTAAATGCAATATTTTGTTTTTATTTCTTAACATTTTTAAAAGTTGGGGGATAGAGCTACAAACTAATATGTATTTTTTTTTTTTCTTTTTAATGGGTATTTTCTACTCTGATATATCATCAATATCGAGGAGTTGCTCATCATTTTTTTGTGCTGTGTTTCTGGCAATGCGACATTTCTGAGCATTTAAATTTTTTTGACATACTCTTACTCTTTTGGGGGTGCGGCAATTATACCGATGCGGTGTATCTACTGTAAGTTATTGTACTCATTGCGCCTGATCAAAGGGAGGGAGGGAGAAAGAGTTATATGCAGGCATTTGATGACAGATGCTTCCCACCCCCCTCACTCTCAATTTCGTGAACAATTTCCGAATGAATATTTTTGTTGTATGGTGAGGATTGAAATAAACTATTTGCCTTCCCTTTTATGCACATAGAAACATTAGTAACTGATCTTTGTCTTTGATAAAAATGTTATGTTTACCATGCATGGATGTTTCCTTTTATTTTCGTGACAAAAAATTTTGGAACAAGAAGGAGGTAAAAATCATCAAACCATTTAAACAATATTCGTTTTTATTGCTTGATTAAAATTCAAACCGACTCATGATCCCCCCCCCCGCCCCCCGGAGGTGGCTAGCGAAGGTTGTATACTGAATGCAAATTTTATCTGCAAACAAAAAAAACCGCACAAACATGTATAGCTAAGCATTAATTTTCCAAAGCCAGGGAGGGGAGAAATTGACCCCCCATGAATGACGTGCCTGAAACAAAAATGTATGTTAAATGCTAAAAATACATAACATAGTACAAACCCTTTAGTTGACTTATTTCGTTATTTATTTAGTTTAATTATTTTGTTATAAATTTTATGTCCCATATTTAAGAACACATTTATTTTAGTTCTGCATTTTCAGTCGTTTTCCTTTTTTTTTTTTTTCAAATTCAAACATCTGCCTCTGATTATGCAAGAATGCATGTCAACTGCTGATTATTTTTGACTAAAACTAATTTAATATTTGCTTTGCTTTTGTTCATAGTTTATGATAACAGGAGCTGAAAGTGATAGTATTTTTAAATGATAAATGGATGCTCTTGAAGGAATGTTTTCATTTTTGACCAAACAAATCTGAAACAAAAATGGTTTTATTGAACCAAATTAGGAGTTTTATTATTATTATTATTTATTTATTTATTTTGCGATCGCTATATTGCATTTTTTTCTTTTACACTTAAAAATTTTATTACTGTATTGGTGAAAGGTGTTTCTTTGTTTAGATTTTATTTTTGTAATTAATATCTTTGTTTCCACTAGTTTATTTTCCATACTAATGATTGTCAGTCGTCTTGACGTGTGTGTAGTCCTATCTCTTCCTATTTTTTCCTACTTTTTTAAACTATTTTTTTTCCTACTTTTCTAATTTTTGATTCCTTATTTCCTACTTTTTCCCCTCAAAAAACCACTTCCGGGTCTGACAATGTAAAAAGACATTTTAACAACATTAAAAATGCTCAAGCAGCGCTAAGAATTCCAGGTATGTTGCAAGGCAACCCACTTTCAATGCTAAGAAACGAGCTTATGTTGACAATTTTTTTCACTAAAATGATATTTTCTTTTAAGGCAAATAAATGAAAAGCTGCAAATGGGACAAATTGATGAAGCTGATGCTATATCACAGCAAACTGCTCAAGATTTTGAAGATGCTTCTATTGAAGAATTTAACAAATATAAACCTGCTTCCCGAACAACAGGTAACTTTATGCTAATAAGTAAAGGGAGCCGACTGTATCAAGTAGTATAAAGGGGATGATTAAGGTGCTGTAAAAAAATTCAAATTCTTCAAAGCATACCAAGAATCATAAAAGTTTGGGATCCCTTGAACCTAACCTACAGGCAGTGGCGCACACAGGAGTTTTTTAAGGAGGGGATCCCAAATCTAAACTTGACTATTCTTGTATCATAAGATACAAACACACTATCAAACATTATTTTGATTTTTATTGCTTGTCGGGAACAAAAAACGTCCAAAAATAAATAATTTAATAAATAAATTACCATTAATTAACCAAATAAATTATTAATGCTTAATTAAATTACCAAAAAATTCAATTCTACTATGTAATTTAAAAACCATATTTTAGAACTAAAAATCTAAATGGATTACTCTGCATCAAAAGAATATCTGCGTTATATAGTCATGTGTAATCATGAAATGCAAACAGAGTATTTTTGACTTTGTCGTCACTTGAAAGAACCAGTGCATGTCGTGGATGACTACTCAAGTAGGATTATAGACAGTAGAAAAAAAAGTCAAGGGTGGCAGGGCCCATTCTTGTGCGTGCCACTGCCCGCAAGCCTTCTTTTGAGAGTGAAAAAGCCTATTTTTCATTTTCTCTTTCGTTTAAGCAATTTTGTCATAATGAAGGACTTTCAATAATAGCTTATTTCGTTCTGTGCTTCTAGCATGTATTATTAAGCATGGCAGGGAAAAAAAATAGCTTTCTACTCTTAAGTCCTTCATTCCTTTTTTATGCTCAAAATGATAAAAACAACATTCAACATTTTTTAAACCACAATTTGACACTGGAAAATTTTACCTAAATCATTTCTTTTTATGCCCAAATACAAGTTCATTCTTTAAACTTTATAGCAAACTGTGTTTGATCTTCTTACTATTTTAAATAAATTTACCAGAGATCTTAGGAAACAGATAAAAAATACCAAATTTTACTCATCTACAGAGCAAAAAAATAGTATTATTTTTGAAATAAAATCAATCTTTTTTCCTATGTGTTTGTTTTACATTTTTTTCACTTATATTTTGGCATAAAACGAGTATAGGACTCACCCATAGGAGCCACATGTCTGAAAACATTTTACATTGTAAAAAAAAAATATTGGAAGCATCGCATTTTGCATAGTCAAAGTCGCATCACAGAACTTCAGTAAAGAACCATCCCCTACAAGGGCGCCCATATGCAAAATTGTAACGGGGGGGGGGGGGGACTCAGATATTTTACCCATGGTTTAGCAGGATATTTTCCCCATGGAAACTGATTTCAGTACAGATTAAGAGTTATTAGAATTTGACATTTTTAATAACTTATTCATTAACGGCTGAAGAAATGTTTTTACAGTTTTGAAAAGAAAAAAGTACTAAAAGCAAAGAAGTTCTACAGTCTAAAGGGGGGGAGCTTGGTCCCCCTTGCCCTCCCCCCCCCAATTGGCGCCCTTGTTCCCCTAATAAGTGATTTTACAATATTGGTAAATAAACACTGTGAATTGGCTTATAATTGTAAATTTTAGCTTTATGAAAAATCGAGTTTTCAGTGCGTTAATTTTTTATGCATTTTTTAAAAATTGCTTTCAGAAGCTGATGTTAAAAATGATAGAAGAAGCATTCAGCGTAAATTGGATCAAAGTTTGTTGCTTGTGATCAAAGAAAAGTTGGGAAATGATTTTAAATGGATTTTACCTCAAGCAGTGCATCAAAATGGAGAAACTTTGAGACAGGTAATAGCAACTTAAATTTATTTAACGCTCAGTTCTGCTGAATGTTTAATGATTTTTGATTTTTTTCCAGTTTTAATGTTAAATGCTTTGAAAGAGTTTCTGATTGTTAAGAAGTATTGTATTGGTAGCAGAGCTCGCACTTGTAGGCAGGATCCCAATATTTTCTAAAATCCCACTAATTACAATTGCAGGCAGTTTCCACAAAAGCTCCACTTGATCAGGATGGAAAATTCACATGGGATTTTTCCCTAGAGTGATCCCTGAATTATTGATAATTTTAAATGGATTTAAAAGTTTTGTTTTTAATGTGTTAAAGTGCTTCCTTAATGACCTAAAGTTGGAATTTTTAGCCTTAAGATAAGCATGTCCAGCTGCTGGGGTAGGAGAATATGCCACTGCCTAGGGCGGCAGATTTTAGGGGCAGCAAATTTCTTGATTGTCAACATAAAAATTAAAAAGAATATTTTCTAGTGCCATAAATGCAGTGATGTTTGTAGCAAGAGTCAAGATGAGGGATGACATTTTTCAACATCGCCTGGGGCGAAAAAACTACTAGCGCCGGCCCTGAATATGTGTCGACTGTTTGTCTGAAGTTACCAAAGAAAGTATGAAATTTTAAAATGGTCAACATGTGTGTTACTTTTTTTTTGCCCAGAGAATTTACTGGCTTTTGTCATAAAGATTTTGATTTGGAAATTTTCTTACTGATATTCGTATACATACGGCTTGCAATTGTGTAAGATTTTGTAATGTAATATTATGAAGAGGAAATTGATACAATTTTTAATATATTAAACAACGTATACTGTATCATCTAATTTTTGTTACCATTTGACTTTTTTCCGGCGCGGTGACAAGTTGGAAATCATTTTTCTGAATAATGCCCTGTTTTTAGAGGCAAAGAACTCAATTAATGCTGTTTTGACAGCTTTATTTGTGAATCTTTTTCATACCAATGTATTATGCAAAGAGAAAAATAAGTGAAAAACAGAGGGTGCTAAAGAAGGATGTAAAGACATTCTTTTTATTCAATGTCTTTGCAACCGAAAGCTCACTTTTTTGCATTGAAACTGCGAAACACATGCATGCAGTTTTCATGCAAAATTTGCCTCTTTATTGTTTTATTTTCTTTTACTTTTCAATCAAAAAGGCATTTATTCAATTCTTATAGTGAGTTATGTACCTCAGAGCCAGACTAAGTCCAAAAATTGTGATTAGTTCATTGTGTATAGAATCTTATTCTGCATTGTGCCATGTGAACGTAATTTAAAAAAAAATAAAAATTTGAATTTTGACATCTTGAATTCAAATTATGTTTTTCGCAATCACGAGTGTGTGGGTGTAGGCGTGTGTGTTTATGTTTGTATGTGGGGTATGTGTGTTTGTGTGTAGGGGTATGTGTATGTGTGTAAGCATGAGTGTTTGTGTCTGCGTGCAGTTATGAGTGTGGGTATTTGTGTGTATGAGTGTTGAGTGTTTGTGTGTGGGGAGGGGATGTGTATGTGTGTGTAGGCATATGTGTTTGTGTCTGTGCGCAGGCATGAGTGTGTTGGTAGTTGTGTGTAGGTGTCTGTATGTATGCGTGTGTGTAGGTGTATGTATGTGTGTTTGTATGTGCATGTATGCATGCGTGTAAGTGTAGGATATTAACGCAACCTCGAGACTGTTTTCGCAAGAGGAGTAGCATCCTGAGGCTGCTGGTCGACTGTGATGCTACAGAGGGTGCTGGTGAGAAAATAAAATCATAGCACAGCAAAACAGTCAAATAAAAGCAATAAGCAATCGTGATTGCTCAAAAAAAAAATTTTGTAATTATTCACCAGTGTTAAAAGAGTGCACGTTCCATCTTTTGCATGCTCCAGACAATATTTTTTCCTCTCTCCTGTAAAGTAGCGATTATGTGACTCACATTGTTCTGGCTTTGAGGTACAGAGCTGTATTGCACCTGACATTAGTGTTCACTCTAGAAAAAAAAAGGGCAGGGTGCTGGCCTTTGAAAGGGGCATCTTTTTTAAAAAGGGCACTATTTCAACGCGGTGTCCCCCCACCCAAGACCAATGATGCACCACTCAAAAAGTACTGAGTGCCCCCCCCCTACAAAAAAAATTAAGAGAAATAATACTTAAAACATTTTGCAAAAATTCAAACAGTCTAGTCTGCACCATGACCCCCCCCCCCCTCCCTTGATCGCCGTCACCACTGACTTTAGTATTAAATATGATTTCATCCAGAAAACGCACTTGTCTTCAGAATAGAGTTAACTCACCCCCCCCCCCCCACACACAAATGCCAACTTAGCTAAGCACATTTTCCACACTCCATAGCAGGGCCGTATCCAGAGGGGGGGGGCCTGACGCCCCCCCCCCCCGAAACCCGAAATGTTTTGTACCGTAAAACAGAAGGAATTTTTTTTTTTTAAATTCTTAATGTCAGAAAAGGAAAATGACAAAGTTTTTTTTAATTCTTAATTTTGCTATTATTCAAAATTTATAATATTTTGCAGAAATACAGAAAAAGCAGTTCCAGTTCTCATTAGCTGCAAGGCACACTTGAAATTTAGACCTTTAATTAGGACTTTCTGATCTCTTTCCCAATTCAATTCAGGGCAGTCCAGGGTTAAAGCAGGCCCTTTGTCAGGGGCCTGTCAGGGGGTTCGGTAGACTTTTCAAGTCTACCGAACTGACTTCTGTGCACTTCCTCCTCCAGGAGCGTGCACAGAAATTTTGGGGCTGTCACAAATGCTTTTTTTGGGCCCCCTCAATATTGTTTACCCATATTTTCAACCCTAGGTTTAAAAATATTGGGCCCCATTTAAGCTCGGGCCCGGCCAACAGGTGTCCCTTCTCCCCTCTATGCACGACCCTGGACTCCTCCCCCTAAAACTCTTATAAAACTTGCACTGTACTGATTTCGAGCCGGGGACTCCCCAAAGGCTGGGCCCCTAGTTTCCGATTAGGCGAGTATTTTGTTACCAAGATGTGCCAAATTCAGCTCCTTGATACATCCTGAGTAAAAAATGCAAAAATCACGATTCTCGCGTTTTTGTAGCATAATTTTCCAGATCCTTTTTGTGACTGCTATGTTTCTTGTCTTGCATTTATTTAATGCCGAATTAGTATCATGGAAGTTCTTTTGTTATTGTTTTTTTTTTCTTACTTCTACTGCATACTGTTAATACCTTTAGTATGAGGAAAAAAAATAACACTTACTATACTCTCTTTCATTTTCTGCACTACTTGTGATTGAAAAAAAAAGTTTGTTTCGAGAAATATTTCGTTACATTTATTTTTAACTTAAAACGAGTGTGTCTTACAAAGTTATACTCATTTTGTAAGACTGTGCAATCAACTTCTGAAAAGTGTAAATAAAGAGCTTCAAACAATTTCAACTGTTCGATAGTCTTTGAAAATTATTTAAGTTTTTGAAATTCCTTGAAAAGTTCTTCAATTTTGTATCTTATCAAGAAAATAAAGTATGAATTGTCCAAATGGCCAGAATATTACTCTTCCATTCTTATTTTCTGAATGTCTACACTATTTCTTTTAAATTATTTTGTACAATTTTCATACTTTATGGCATTTAAGGAAAAAAATGGGGATAGGGGGAGTGATCAAAAACAAACTTCACTAAAAGCCGATATGAGCAGATGAGGAAGTGCTTCTCTTTTCTCCTCTCTGTCCATTAAGTTCCATAATTTGTCGAGCAAGCAATTTTTATTTTGTTTGATCTTTATTTGCAAAAGAATGTATAACTTTTAGAAAACTTTGTTTGCTTAGTTTTTTTTCATATTTTTGTAGTCCCAATTACCTAATATAAGGCCTCAAAATACAGGGGGGTTTTTTTTCGAAAATTTCTCGGGGGAAAGCCCCCCGCACCCCTGAAGTTATGGATGTTCTACAACCGACTTAAAGGGACACTCTCCTGTTATCCTTACCACTACAAGGTGAATAAGAAAAATAAGAAATTAAAATAACAACGTCCAAACACTGGAATCATTAATAATCAAGACAAAAAGTCTTCTATGTTAACATTTTTATGCGTGTGGTGTGTCTATATATACTATATGTGTGTGTGTGTTAGGGCAATGTGCTAATCCGGGCCCCTCCCGAAAAAAATTTCTGGATACGGCCTTGCTCCATAGGAACATTTAGCTAATGCTGAAACTTGGTTTTGGGTGTTTTTCAACACTTTTCAGGCCATAATTTTAACTACCTATAAGAGTAAAAAAAAAATTCTATGTATTTCAAAAGCCTTTGAATTTCAATTTAAGAAGAACAGTATTTAATTACTGATCTCCCCTTCCTAACAAAGAAACTGCCTCGTAATGTGCATTGTGCCATTAAGTATTTTAGTAGACATCAAAATTTTGATGAGTGTAAATTCTCCTTTTTTAAATATATTACACTTCAAATAGAATAATTAACTTAAAATACTGTGTGCCAATGCTTCAAAAATGCAGTGATAGCAAGTTGCAAAACTAAAAAGACTTTATTTCAGCTTTATTTCCTAGTCTTGGAGTTCAAATTCATAACACAAATGTGTTGGCAGATGTATGCGCTCCTAAATGCAATGAATAAGCAGCTTGGGCCAAGCTAAGATTTTTTATCTCAGACAATTTTTGTGAAAATATTTCGGCATTTTAATTGTGTGATTTTTTTTTTAAAAATCAATTGTATAATATTTATAAAAGAAAAAGTGCAAGATTATTTTTGTTAGAAAAAAGCACAAGTATGTCAAAAGTATGCTTTTTATTATGTCAATAAGTGTTTTAAATAATCTGTTATATGAATCATATATAAAGATAACAAAAATACTTAGCAAAAAGGAAAGAATTGAATGAACGCCCTGTCAATGCGATGTTTCCATTTCAAACGGCTTTTTAGGGGGACTGGGGATGGGGGTTAAAAATCCAAGATAGTTAAAAAATACCCTCGCATTTTAGCCCAGTAAGCTTTGTACTATGTTCTTCTTAGGAAACAATCAGAAAGTTAACTTTCCAGAAACAGATGTGAAAAGATTGCTACAGAATCACTAGCAATGCGCTAAAATTAGCTAAGCCTAATTTCCGCGTGCAGACGAAAATCGGACACAAAGGGCTGAAATGTTAAGAAAATGTCTTATTCCCTCTCTCATTGTTGATTCTCAGAAGATCAAGGATGGGAAGGAATGGAACAAAGCTCTCCCTTCCCAGAAGACCCTACTCCTTCCCACAACCTTTCAAAAAACCACCCTCAGTAGAAGGGAAGAACATGCCTTTGTTTCCTACTGATAAGCCTGTTTGAATTCTGAGAATCTCATCCCCTCTTTGCCTAGGTGTTTGCTTCCCCTTTTGTTTATGGGGCCGTTTTCAGGGTGAAATTCTGGGAACAAGGATAAGACATGGGCGTTTTTACAGATGATCGCTGAACAAATAAAATTGCCCCGATATCGCGGCAGGTCGAAACGATGGTTGAGGCATCTTTTTGAAAACACAAGGTGCAATTTCTTATTTTTGAAAAGGGCGGGGCGCATTTCGCGATCTAAAAGAAGGGCTGGGCGCATTCTGCTGATATGGAAAAGGGCAGGGCGCTGCGCCCTTCAAAAACGGCCTAGCGGGAACACTACTGACATGGTTAGTTGTGTGTAAGGTGTTTGCCGGGACTGATTTATGGCAGGGCATTCGGGGCCCGGGGCACCAAAGGAAAGTGGGCACCAAATCTCTGTCATCAATTTTTTTAGGGACCAGTGGGCCTCTAACTAAGGAAAAATTTTTTTTGTCATTTGACAATTTTTTTTTTATTAAATGAAAGCATATTAGCCAATTGTTGTGGAGAACGATCATTTTTGCTATTGAAGAGAATTAAGTGTCCTTTGCGTACTCTCCTTTCCGATGGTAAATTATCTTTATTAGCTCTGTTATCAATAGAAGGAAGTTTGACCTAAAACTTGATTATGAGGACATTATAGATGAATTTACTACAAGAAAACCAAGGAGAAAATATATAAAGAATCATTGATGCGCAGAAAGCACATCATGATTTACCTTTACCATTTGTAGCATAGTTTTCCCATCTGCGACTGTAAAAAAAAAATTCTAACATGAAAACCATAAAATTATTTTAGATTTATATTAAATGATTTTTTTGCGAAACATCTTAATTATTAACTTTTTCGTATGATATCGATATTTTAAAGTTTCTTTCTATCAAAATAATATCCAACACTTACCTTCATATTTTTTGTGTGTGTGTGGGGGGGGGGGGGGCAACCATATTTGTCAGTGCCCGGGGCACCCAGGTGTGTAAATCGGTCCCTGGGTGTTTGCGACTTTTTGAAAGCTAAGTGCAATTGATTCTGTATTAATTGTTACCTATTTAAAATTCTTTGTAGGTATAAAGTATTAAGTAACTGATTTATAATGAGTAAAATTTTAAATATTACGTTACAACTACTTCATAAAAAAATTAAGATAAGAAAATTAAAGTAAAAACCCAATTTTTGAGAGCCTTGTATAGAAACCACTTACAGTAAACTCCAAGTTATCTTGGAGCAAGTTATATACTGTGAAAGTTATTCATGAGCCTGATTTCCCTTTTTTTTCCAATCCTCATAATTTAGATGCACCTTATTGCTGCTATGTCAGATGAGTTTTTTTCCCTTTTTACAAAAGACGAATTTCATTCAAACATGGAAAAAATCTTTGCCAGATATTGCAAAGAAAAAAGAAGATTTTAATCATGATTTGACTATTTTAAAGAAATAGGTTGCCAATGGGAAAATGTCCATGAAGATAATATCATTATCCCTGTTCACATGGACCCACACCTTAAATATGGCCATGATATCAAGTCTCCCTAATTTTCCTCTTTCTATGTTGGCAGCTATCGCTTTATCTCACGGCGATATTCAGCATTTAAAGCAAGAAGAGTATGCAGCATTTTTTTTTTTTTTTTTTTTGAAAAAACAGTACTTGAAAAACTACATCCCCCCCCCCCCACTCCCCCCCAAAAAATGCAAAAGCATAGAAACGTTTTATTGATTTTCTAATGAAATTAATCTACAAATTTGTAAGGTGCAAATCATTTCATTCTTCCTTGATTAGTATGTTTATGTTACCTATAGTAATTGAGGGTTTGTTGTATTCTAATTTCACTTTTTAATCAAAACGTTTTATTTTAGCAGCTGACTGACAGCCCTCCCCCCCCCCCCCAAGTGCAAAGGCGCACACACCCTAAAAATTAGGAATGTCCCGTCCCGCAAAAAAAAAGCAAGAGCCCTCCTCCCCCAAAAGGGAAAAATATCCCTCAATCAGAGCCGTGTCCAAGGGGAGGGTTTTAGGGGTTAAACCCCTCCCATTGGGGAGAAATAATAAGCCAAGAGAATGTATATTTGACTTTTATTAATTTTAATATGAAAGTTTGTGTGCAGTGCGTTAAAAAAGAAAGTGCCCCCCCCCCCCTTTTTTTACAAACTAGAATGATATTTTGGAAAAACTATGGTGGAATAATATCTCAATGATTTGTCAATTAAAAATCTTACTTAATTGCATTAATATTACTTATGCATTAATGATTGTGTTTGGTAATTAACTTGCATCTGCAGTAAGCTCTTATTTAGTTGATTAAACATTTTTTCAGAATGTAATACATGCTGCAATATAAAAGATTCTGTGGACAGTTTTTAATACTAATTGCAATATACCGCATAGTAAACAAATTTGATTTTAAAAAAACGAACAAGGTTTTCTAATAAAACTGATAAGGTTTTATTAAAAAGAAGCTGTATACTACGGTCACACTTGTGCAGCAAGAGTTATTCTTCGGAGCTTGGAGGTAGTATGGGGGCAGAGCCGTTCTTACAGGTAAAGAAATGCCATTACTGGGATCGGAAATTTTAAGTAAAAATTAAGTTTGTGAGGGATTGAACCCTTCCTCCCTCAGATAAAGATTTATAATTTTCAAAACCCCTCCCTCTATGAAAGTCTGGACACGGGCCTGCCCTCAATACATCCCCCCCTAAAAATTTAAATGGTGCAGTATGCGTCATGCCCCCTCCCCCAAGCTAGGCACCCCTGTGGCTGATTCAGCACCATCTTCTGTGCTAGTATTTATGCCCTTTTGGACATTCTTTACTATAATGTGATCACATGGCTCAAATATTTTTCATGAATAGCACATGCGTACTTTTTAATTTTCTGTTTAAATTTTTTAACCTCTCTCACCTAATTTTCTTTTGTTGACTTGATTGCTACGCTCGATAGGTGTATTTTCTGTGTCCCAGGAGGGTTGTTTCAAGATTTTTGCTGATCTAAGGGGTAGTACCTACTAAGGATTTTTTTTCCTGCTGTTGCTTTCTCCTGAGTGGTTGCAATATTTCCTACATCTTTATCTTCTTTACTAATAATAAAGCTGAAAGTCTCTGGATGTCTGGATCTCTGTGGTGTGCATAGCACCTAGACCACTGGGCCGATTTTCATGAAATTTGGCACAAAGTTAGTTTGTAGCATAAAGGTGTGCACCTCAAAGCGATTTTTTAAAAATTCGATTTTGTTCTTTTTCTATTTCAATTTTAAGAACATTTTCTCGAGCAAAATTATCATTAGATGAACGAGTAAATTACCAAGTTATCAAAACGTGGAACCATAACATGAGCAAGCCAATTGGCAAGAAATTCACCATACATTATTTGTAAATATACAGGCGAGCCAAAAGACCTTTTAATTTTTCTACTACGGGCAAAGCCATGCGGGTACAACTAGTTACTAATAATAAAGCTCAAAACTTGTCTGGATATCTGGATCTCTGTCGGGATGTCTCTCTGTGACTCTCATAGCACCTAAATCGTTTGGCTGATTTTCACGAAATTTGGCACAGAATTAAGTTTGTAGCATGGGGGTGTGCACCTTGAAGCGATTTTTGGAAAATTCGATTTTGTTCTTTTCTATTCCAATTTTAAGAACCTTTTACCAAGCAAATGATCATAACTTTGAGGTGTAAATTACCAAATTATCATAACATGGAAGTGTAACAAAGGTAAGCAAATGAACATAGCAAATTGATGAGAAATTCATCATTCATTATTTTAAATATGCTGACGAACCAAATGAGCTTTTAATTTTTCTACTACAGGCAAAGCCGTGCGAGTACTGCTAGTACAATACATTTGAGCTACTCCGTCCCAAAAGTATCCTAGTGAAAGCACAAAATAAGAGATAAAAAGAGTAATATAATTCGTAAACATATTGTATCCAGGAATACTTTCAAAAATATTAGTTGTGCTATTTCTGCATATATTTTTTATGGTTGTGATTGTACGTTACATTTATGTTGTTTCCTTCAAAAAATAATCTCTTTGATGACATTATGTATTTCAGACTGCTGAGAGGGCCTTAAATGAAGTTTGCCTTAATGAAGGAAATGTGAAATTTATAGGAAATGCACCAGTTGGACATTACAAATATAAATACCCCAAAAGCAGCTCGGGGGAATGGTGTTTGTGGTGCTAAGGTAATATTTCATTTGGTCATGTTCTGTTTTTAATTTGTTTAAGATGTGTATTAATTACTTGAACATTTGTAAAATGTCCTACAAAATTACTTTTAATTTGTGGAAAAAAATCATTTGTAAAAAAATGTAAGAACTCTATTCATGAAGAAAAATTTATTAGAAATGAAATCTGCAATGAACAAATTAAAATTGATTTTCCTGATTCCTTAGAACATTTCTGATCTTGATTTCCTGGAACATAATATTTACCTCCTATCTGATTAAAAAATGTTTTAAGATGCCAGAATTTACCCATAAAAACTTTTGATAAAGGCAAGTGGAAAGCTTGCAGGTCCTAAACGCTTAATTTTTGCACAAACATTGTTTTCTAAAAGGAAAACAACACTAAAATTACTACCAATTGCATTAATCATAAGTAAATTATACTCTTCAATTAGTACATATTCAAATAATTTAATCATATTTATTGCCTAGTGAAAAATTAACAGTATTTTTATGAGACTTCTATAAAGATCAGTACTATTTATTTTGTTAAGAAAGAAAGAGAGAGAGAAAATATTGTGTTTTAAAGCAATGAAACATAATAACTTGCAACTAGATAAATAAGAGGGAGAACATTCAAGAGGATTTTTGGTGAATTTTTATTTATAAATATCATTAAAGAGTCCAAGTTCAAATATCATCCATTCTTAAGCATGACCTCCTTGCCCCCTCCTCTTCCCCCATAAATAATAGTTTGTGTACACACCTGTTTGATAATTTACGTTAGTTATCAGGTGATCGTCTTCTTGGCTGCTTCACAATTTTTTTGTCTGGAAAAAGCAATGAATAAAAATTATTTTTCCTTGTCTGATTCAGACTAACGTTTTTTTAGATTGTTTTTATTGGCTTGTACTTCATAGTATGACCTGGTGAAAAACCCTCAAACTTCTCATTGATTACATCTATGCAGAATGATTTTGTGTTTTCTTTTATTTATGTGTGTTATTTAGCATCACAATACTTAAAGATGCACTTCAAAATATTTGAAAGGTTTTAGTTTATTAGTGTCGTCAGCAATAAAATGAGTGATTCTTTCTTCATCCCAAAGGGAACAATCTCTTCTTTGTAATTGTTTCCAAGTGATGTCAGGCTTTGAGATGTTAGGGGGTTTGAGAAATTGTGACACTTTGTGACCGGAATGTGGACGGGGGGTAATTAGGAATGTTTTTTAAAAAATTTTATTACAATATGCTAAATAGTATAGCATGACATGTGACAAGAGGGAGGGAAGTGGGTAAGGTCAAATGTGAAAATTTGTGAGAAGCGGAGGTGGGTTCAAATATGATAAAAATGTTGGGGAGTTGTGAACTCCACCTCCACTAATGGCCAGGGTTTATTCTTATAAACTTATTTTGTTAGTTTATTTATTTTAGTTTCTATGGACCAATAAATTTTTGGTAAGATTTTAAACAAGTTTACAATGTTCATTTCTTGACATTAACATTTGATTCTGCATCTTCCACTGTGGTATTATCTTTGCTTGTATAAGCAGGTAATATTGTTGACTGACTTACAGAATTTAGCCTTTCGGCTTTTCGTTTAAACATCGTAAGTTATCATAAGGGTTATGGGCCCAGCCCTACCCAATTGTATCATAATAATTAAGTGTTCAGTATCATAAGTAATAGAAATGTATTAAGATGTTTTCGAATTGTCAGCAGAGTAGAGTATTAGACTTCGTGTTTTTGTGATGAAATGGAATGTTGTAATTAACTTGTCTTTTTGCTGAATCGGTAGATGACAAGTGTTTGGAAATCTTTTCAAATTATGCCCCATAACCCATAACACTTATGATAACTTACGATGTTTATATGAAAAGCCGAAAGGCTAAATTCCGTAAGTCAGTCAACAATATTACCTGCTTATACAAGCAGAGATAATACCACACAGTGGAAGATGCAGAATCAAATGTTAATGTGAAGAAATTAACATTGGAAACTTGTTTAAAATCTTACCAAAAATTTATTGGTCCATAGAAACTAAAATAAATAAACTAACAAAATAAGTTTATAAGAATAAACCCTGGCCATTAGTGGAGGTGGAGTTCACAACTCCCCAACACCTACCGGACCTAACACACGAGGCTGACGAACACAAAAGAAGAGAGAACGATTGGAATCGTTCACTATTTATACTTGCCTCATTTGCATATGATTGGGCATCAAAGGATGCCAACCTAAAACTGAAACTTTACACGTGCCGAAAGAGTTGAGAAGTTATTCTAATTTGAATAAAATTGATTTTATATTACTTTACATTAGGAATGAGAACAACGGTTAAATATCGTTTATCGATGTCTATAAAAACAAATGTGAGACAGCATCCGCGCATATAAGACCTTTATATATATGAGCCACCGCAACAGCTAAAGATTAACCATTTTAGATCAGAACGGGTGTTTGAGTGGTTGTCTTTTCTGGCAAGTTATCACATTTGGTGATAGTTCACTGCAAGTGATTGTTAACAGCACTTGAATTGTTAATAAAATATTTTTTTCTGCAAGTTTGGCGAAACCCGAAAGTTTGCTGCGGTAACCCTAGCAGCGCAACAATGAAGAATCCCATCAAAATGGCTAAACTTAAGCTGATACGTCGGCATATTTATGTAGCGGCTGTACATCGGTAGATAGTCTTGTAGCCATAGACGTGCGCACGGGGGTCACCAGGGGTACCGCGGTACCCCCATTAGCTTAAAAAAAGAAGGAAAAAAAGGGAAAAAAAATTTAATAAAAATGAAGAAAAAGCAAAAAATATAAAAGCAATTTTTGATGCAATAGTGTCATTGCGGGTGGGGGAGGAATTGAGTGGTAATTGCACTCTCCCTGACTCCCTTAAATGACGGGCCGAGATGCAGAGGTCAAAACCAACTGCGGTACCCTCAATACTGAAGCTCTGCGTACACCTCTGCTTGTAGCTGGAACCCATTTTGTAAATTTCAGGTTCAAATAGCTAAGTGGCTATAGAAGTTGTCTTGTAAATCATTTATCACTCACATTTACAAGACTGGAGGAATCAGTTGGTATATTCCGTCGCCTCCCCATCATTCTTTTTATGGAATGCATGTTAAACTTGTATTGCTTGGAAAGCAGTAAAAATAAATGAGGAATGGGGGGGGGGATGAAAATCATTGTCATCAGAAGAAGTGATTATAAAATGTGTTATTTTAATGGGAAAATGACTTGGCGGGATTGAAATCAGACTGAAATGCAGTGAAATACTGTTACAATGAAATATTCGTTTCAGCGAAATAAATTTTCTGTTCTTATCTAATTTCGATTAGGTTACTTGAATCCCATATCATGAAATTCCTGCCTACTAAGAAGAAAATTTGCAGTCCCTTCATTTTAATGGGATTTTACTGTATTTCATTAGTTTAAGCAGTTAATTACATTTATTATTATGGAATTATAATCACAAAAAATGGAAATTACCATGTAAACTTTATGTAACTCAAAAATTTTATGTTCATTTGTACATGCATGTAAACAATGTTTGACTGTCCATTAATTTCATTTGTATTGAATCATTTTATTTTGCAGGTGTTTTTCTTCAAAGCTCAACTCTTAAATGCAAAGCAAGAGGTTCAGATGAAACAAACCGAAATTATTAGTGATCATTTATGGTTAACTCATTCCGAATTAGGTGACGTTCTGCAATCCATGTATTGCAAAGCTGTGCAATCATTTTTATTTCCCGACACTTTCATCATTGATAGCAATGAAAATGTACAAGCACAAGCATCATCTTCAGATGAAGATGAACACTTAGCATCATCAACTGGTTGGTGAACTTGAATTTAAAAAATCATTAATCTATTACATTGAATGTTTTGGATCATCATTTGTCTGTAGAAGTCATGTTATATTTTGCATTTTACCACTCATTTTTTGTTTCATATGATCCTTAGAATTCTGTATATTAATTTAATTTTTCTGAAGCCATTGGGCAGCATGTATAAATATAGACATTTTGATCTGAATAAAAATATATTTTATGTTACCATACACAACTGCTAGCGTGTTTAGTTATTTATTGAAGTTAAAACATATCCATTCAATGTTTTAAATTGTGTATCAATATTCCAGTTTGTTGTTTAGCATATTTTTGATATGCTGAAAATATAAACGTTTTATTGGCTTAAAATTATTAGTTAGTTTTACTGCATTCTTTTGTGACAAAGGTAATGTTTTCTACATAGTTTTTATATTGATGTGTACTTAAGCTGGTGCATTGCACCAACTGCCAGAAAAAAATTGCAGTTTGAATTGGTACAATTCCTTTCCAAGTATTTCAATTTTCAAGAAAGTTATAACAACTTTTTTGACAGTGTTGTATCCTCACTAAAATGAAAAATAATGTTAAAATTTATGTCAAATCTTATTCCTTTAGTTGCTGCACAAAAATTATTCCTACATCAACAAATTTAGTAGCTGCTTTGATATCCTGCTACAACGTTGAGCATTATATTTATTGATTGTTATGTAAACAGTATTGTTTTGTTGGGGAATAAAAAAATGGATACCCATCAATCATTCGTAAATAAAGAATTGTTTTTACATGAACAAAGGAAAAAATATCTCGTACAATTTTTCTATGGAGGTCTGAGCATATAAATGAGAGTTATTTTTCCTTCTAAATTTCGCTGTTTAAAGAGGGGAGAAACTACAAATTTACAACCCCCCCCCCTCCCTCAACAAAAAAAAAAAAAAAAAGAGAGAGAACATTTCCTCTTCAAATTTTCTTACAGAGTTACATATAGGGCATTGTAAAAAATTTCAACTCCTTCGCGGGTGGATGTTCTGTAACCCTTTTTATCTGGAACAATAAATGCAATTTAACACTGTTAATCCAGATAAATTGTTTAGTATCCGAAATGAAAACATTTTCTTTGATAATGCAAGCTGTAAGGTAATTTAATTTCCCTGCAAACCAAAATATTATCTGCTGCTTTTCTCACTAAAACTGTTATGTATACACAAGACAAAATGAGCATATTAATAGTGTTAATTAATGCAAATGTTTACATAAAAATTTTAATGTGCAGTAAAACCTCGTTTATGGGTGTTTTACATTTGTGGTGTTACTAGCTGCACTGCCAGCTTTGCACGGTCTACCTCAAAAATAAAAGTTCTGTCAAGTGACACATGTTCAACAATCAAGCTTCAATTAAAGAAAAAAAAATATTGAGAAAATCCCGTCAAAATAATCATTCTTAAAGAAAGAAAACGGCAAATCAAAAATTCCCGAATAAATTGAACGCAACACTAAAAATCCAACAGAAAGAAGATGAATCGCCAAATAATAATTAAAAAGGAAAATTTTTATCTCAAAACAAAAGCAAAATTTTAAAACGATAAATTTTCCACACAAAATTTCTATTCCATTAGGCTCAGTGATGCTTTTTAGTTTTTTCCCCGGTGATTTTACAGGTTTTTTTTTAGCAATTCGAAGGAAATGAATGAAACGTATGGGTAAATCGAACTGGTCGGATAATTATTTTAGGTAGATAAAGCCATTTTCGGGCCCTAAAATTAAAATTCGAACAGTTCGGTTCTTTTTTGGCATTTGAAAACCCCCCTATGTTCCTTCTCGGGTGTCCAAGTACCTCCCTGCCAAATTTGGTCCAGATCCGACAAAAACTGAATTTTTATAAAGAACATACACACACACAGATTCTTTGTTTTATTTATATAGATTCTCATCAAGTCCCGAATCATGCCATGTCATTCTAGTTCGAAACTAGGAACCTGGCCAGTGGGAGGGCCCAACTCGGAACCATAGTGTTACAAATTTTATTAGTTTTGTGGAGGAACGGGGCTCACCAACTAAACTGACTGAAGGAGCGTTCATGAATAATCTTTTTATCATGAATCACACAAGTAAGATGTTAAAAGTGGCAAACAAAGTTTAGTAAGTTAAGTTTTGATGGAAAACTTTGCGTGTTATAACCCAAAAACCTTCAAGTGAACTTCGTAATTTTAAAAGAAATGATTATATCTTTGTGAATATCAGTGATACTTTCTCTAAGTATGTAAAATAATTGTACATACTTTCTCAAAGTACATAAAATAATTGTACATAGTAAGCTAACTAATTTCTGAAATTTACAGCTTATTCTCAGCTATTTACAATGAATGATGATTTAAAAAAAAAAATCCCACCACCTCAAAAATTCCAAAATTTCACGTCTTTAGTCTGGACATGAGTAATTTTGCTCTTTAAAAAAAGTTTTAAGATTAATGTTGTATTGCTTCTATGGTAATACTAAGGGGGGAAAACAATTCATTTTAATTTGAAAATGTAGGTAAGACATAGCAGAAAACGTAACTATACTAGCCGATAGGGTGGTTAGATTAGCTGCCTGTAGCGACTCGTGCAATGCACTTGCGGCGGACTGGTGTGAACTGCCTTTGGCGGTGTACATCGGGGGGAGGGGGGGCTTTAAAACCATCTCCAATGTGATGCAATATACCAGCCTGGTTATCACATCCAGAGACTGCTGTTTCGTTTTTGTTGGAATTCTTCAGTCTGGATTAGTGAACAACAGAGCCGGGAAGGCAGATGTCATATCATTGAAGCTGAGAGCGCCAACAAACTAGTAGATAAAATTTATTTATCTCACAAGTGAGTATCCGTAGTATGCTCCAGAGTCTCAAACTGCTTCATCTCATTGAAGCAGTTTGAGCTTCAATGAGATGACATCCGACTCGGTTATACGCTAATACAGACTGAAGAGTTCTTATAAGAACGAGACTGTAGTCTCTGAATGTGATAACCAGGCTGTCTGGTATATTGCAAGTGGTTCTGCGTTTGCCGTGGCTTAGGGGTGGTAATTTACTGCTAAACATATCTAATCTCGTTTCCGGTGCTTCAATTTCTTAAAATTTCCAGGGGATCTGCTCAAACACCTTGCTTTCCAAACTACATCAAAAAGTGTTGATGATTGTTTTTGTCACTTTAATTTTGAAAAATCGCCAGCCCCCTAACGTTAATATATATGACGTTAACCAAATATGGTCTACAGTCACGTTTTTAAGACTTCAAATTTCAGGAATTTTTCAAGCATGGATCCCTGAACCCCCCTTCATCATCCAAGATCGTCAAAAATTTGGTTATTTGAAACTACAACTAGGCGAGACAGTTAGCATGCAGTGAGTGGATGCTCATTTCAAAATGAAAACTATAATTTTGAAAAACTTTTCTAGTAAGCAGTTTTGATTTTTTTCTTCTGCCCCCCCTTTTCTTCTTTTCCCCCCTTTTTTCTCTTTTCCCCCCTTTTCTTTCTTTTTTTGGGGGACCTGTGACGTAACTGACAAGGGACCCGCCTTGACTCTTTGTGCCCTTTTAAATCCCTCTTTCTAACCAGTAGCTTAACTAGGGGTTGGCAGGAATGGCTCTCGCCAAGGGGGGGGGGGTGGCATTTCAACTGCTTAAAAAAAAGACTTTTTTTTTTCTTGCGAGTTTTTTTTTTTTTTTTGATAGAATTTGAAAAATGCTTTAAAAAAAAAACCTCGCCAGAAAAAAAGAGCGAGAGACACATAAATAACATCTACTGAGAAGGAACATTGAGCATCATTGAAAACGATTCTAAACGAGCTGATGTGTGCATCACATGACTTCCTTTTACCATAATTTAATGTCATTTCCCCATTACTGGCAATTTTAATGTGATTCAATAGTTTACTCTCTAAATATCACGAACAGTCATGGGCGAATTTATGGGGAGTGAAGGGGAGCAATGCCCCCTTAGTCTTGGGAGGACTTTATACATAGTAACAATAAACCTTCCAAAATCTTAAAAGAAAAAAAAATCATGATTTTTTAAACTTTTTTGAATAGTTCAGAAGCGAAATGAAGAGAATAGAAACTATCCTTTTCTGGGGGGGGGGGGGGGGAGAGAAATCCGTACAATATATTACAAGTAGTAAAGTGGTCATTGGGATGCTGAAATGTGTTGAAAACGACTACTTTGAACTGCAAGCTATTAGGGCAAGTATATAAGTGAAAATATCGACTGAGCAAGCTATGTATTCAGCTGCAATACTTAAAATAATCAAGGATTATTTCAACAAATTAGAAACTTAACCAAAGATTTTAAAAATGCGGATTTGCCTACAAACTAAACAAGCTATATTGCTTAGGACACCCGCTTTGTTGAAGGCCCCACAACTCCAGAAAATTTCATGATTTGTTCCTCACCAAAAAAAGGGGGGGGGAGGGAGGAGGACTTGAAAAAATAAATTTCATTGCAGAGTGCTTGAAAACCTTGAAAATTTTGGAAAAGTACGGATACAAACCTTAAATGTAAACATTTGTAACAAATAGGAGGGGATAGACGGTAAAGGAATAAATGCCGAAATATGTTAAATTCAGTTCCTTGCCTCATCCTGCATCAAAAATGTAAAAATCATGGTTCTCACGTTTTTGTAACATAGTACTTGAGATAAATTTTTGTGACTCACATGTTTCACATCTGGCTGTTTATTTAATCCCAAATGCAGTGCAGTATTTTGAACATTCTTTTGTATTGCTTGCTTCTATCTTACTTCTACTGCATATTGTTAATCTGTTCAGCGCGGGGGGGAGGGGGGGGGACAACACCTCTATTCCTTTCCGTTTTCTGCACTGCTTGTAATTAAATAATTTTAATTGTTCTTGAGTCCTTGAAACGGATTAGATGAGTCTTTGAAATTCCTAAGCAAAGGGTGCTTCAATTTAATTTCTTATCAAGTGTATAAATTATGAATTGTTCAAATGGGCAGCATAGTACTCTCCTGTTATCTATTTTCTAAATCTGTACAACATTTTTTAAAAGCATTTTTTACTATTGATCATTTTGTATTTAATTCATTGTTGTTATTTGCGGGTGGGTTAAAGGCGTGACTAAAAACTAATTGAATTGAACCGACAGCTCGATGTAAGCAAATAAGAAAACATATTCTTATCTTCTCTCTCGCTTTTTTCTCTCTGAGGACTGCTGCCACTGATTTGTCCACGAGAAAACAATTTTTTTTTGTGTATTATCGTGATTGTCAAAAGAGTTTTGCTATTTTTCTCAGAGATCTTTGTGGTTCAAATTACCCCTTATAAGACTTCAAAACCCTAGTGAAAATGACCAGCTTTTACCGCCTTAAAGGCGGTTTTTGGACAGGCGGCAAAAGACGGTCAATGCCGGCTTTGACCGTCTTTATCTCAGATGGTAACGACCGGCTTTAACCGTCTTAAGACCAAGACGGTAGAGACCGGCTTCAGCCGGCTAGGGCAATGAAAGCCGGCATTGACCAACTGTTACCGCCTGCCCAAAAACCGCCAGCTTACTATACTAATGACAAGGATAAAGCTTATGCAAATAACACAAAAGGTTACAGTTTTAATGCATCTCACAAAACAATTCCTATTTTACCCTGCCTAAGTATATGATTTTTACTATTGTATTTTAAGATTTGAAGAAGATGGATTCAAATGCAAAGCAGTTATATAATCCCAAATATAATAAAAAACAAGGTGGTGCTTAGGGTAATCTCATACAATACTGAGATTACATACAACATTGTGACATTTAGCAACAATAGATTAAAAAGCAACAACTAAATGCAAACAGGACACTTAGTTCCCCCAATTGGGGGGAAATATACTTTAATTTTAAAAAGAATGTAAAAAAAAAAATTATATTAAGTTTAAAGAATACAATAAATACAATTTCAAAGCAATCAGATTAATATTACTTTTATACCAATAATGAAAACACTAAAGAGTTTAGCTTGCTGTTGTAAGCCAACAGGAATGTGCAACAGTTATTTCAGGACCTTCTAACAACGGTCGGAAAAATATTAACAAGACAGATTTAGACACTGCTGGTCGGTAGGTCGGTCTTTGAATTTGCCTACAGAGCCGAGCTCTTTTACCCCAAAACTGAAGGAAGTAAATCTTTATAACGCAAAACGCCGAAGCTACATTGTGTCCCCGCGAACGGGGCAGTAAGTTAGTGAGCATTTCTCACTGGAGGAGGGAGTCAAGCGCCCGAAGGGAGCAGCCAAGCTGCATCAGTACCAAGTCATTCTTAGGGATAGGGGAGCTTTTCTCCCCAGGGTTGCGTACGGAAGTCAGGCAGGAGCGCATCTTCATCTGGGGGCACCAAGGGCAGTCGAGAGTTCTGGCGGGATGAGCCAATCCGCAGTTGGTGCAGAAGGGACCTTTTTCTTTATTGGGGCAGTCTTGCAGTCGGTGAGGGCCGGCGCAGAAGACGCACCTTTCCGTGATGTAGGTGTAGGAGCAGTGCCCCTACCTTCGGGAACGGAAACATTGGAGTGGGCCACGACGGGTATGCAGCTTCTCCAGATGGGCGATGAAATCCCCGACTTTCATTCTTTTCGTAAAAAAATGTCCTCTTCTCTGCTTTCGAGTTTCCTGAGATGTACGCAGAAGATGGGGAGAGGGCCTTTCCGGTTGATGAATTGGAGTACGTGAATCACGTCTTGCTGAAGTTGCCAGAATGCAGATTTGATATCCTCCTGGCCAATGTCAGATGGGAGTCCTTTAACTACGACACGGGTTGGAGGGATATAGGTGATGGTTGGGGTGTGGAAGTCGATAGCATGATCTTTAGCGTAGTTCTCCACTTCAACTTGGCCATTTTCGGAAGAGGGGGTAATGATCCTCCTCCGTGATGAAAATCCTCTTCAGGGTTCTTTTTCTTGATTTCCTCGATAACGGTCTTAGGATTGGCAGCGTTGATAAGCACGACCGGTTTTCTTTTCTTTTGGCTAGAGACGCCGCTCAGCTTTTGGTGAAGGATCTTGTTTTCCTCTTCCAAATGGGCGACCTTCTTGAGCAGGATCTCTGCCTCCTGGTACTGCTGTAGTAATATTTTCTGGGTTATGCATGTGTCTGAACATGACTCTCTTCAGTAGTACCGCATCTCCTTTGGCGATTTCGTCGTAAGAAACTTTTTATCCTATTTCCTGCGGTTACGAGTTTTTGTTTTAAGTCCTTCAAAAATTGCATATCATGACTTGTTAATAGTCTCACCTATTCCTGACCATGCGATGCCTAAATCCTTGTATGTGGCTTCGAGTGTTGGGTAGTCTTCCATCTCATCGTCGGAGTATGCTGATGTAAACGAGCAATGGCTTTGCGAGTCATCATTCTTCGTCATGTCTTGGCTGGAATTATTGCCGGCGTGAAGGGGAAGGGACGCCGCGGTCACGGGGGGAACTCCCGTTGGCCCCAAGCAGGGCCTATTGGTTGTTCTGCCCCTTCGAGATTTTTCGTTTCGCCATCTCAGTAGAGCATGTCTTCCTCAGATCAATCCTGTCCTGAGTGTGTGTGTCGACTTCAAATGAATGGTGAGTAGACACTGCTGAGCACAGACCTTCTTTATGTACAATAGAGCTTGAAAATCCAAGGTAATTGGGGCTCATTCCACCTCGGGTTACCCGGAAAATTCCTTCAAATTAATTTTTTACCCTTTTCTGATAACATAAGGAGTAGCCACTTTTACTTCCTTATAGAAAGAAAAGCAGTATTTTTGTTGTGAAAAATTATCACTGAAATTTCAACATAAATTTTGTTTTTAATTACCTCTAATTGAATTTGGGTTTTTTTCCACAAAGTCTGTATGTATGTATTTACCCGAGCATATTGGTAGGCAACCAAACATATATTTTGACCGAATCCATTTCAATGAGTGTTGTCATATTGCTTGTATCTGTGTGCTTGTGAGGATATATATTTATAGACCGCAAACGTAACTGCACAGCATCAAATGTATCTGCGAACGGCGTGCGTCTATATTATTTAGCTATCATGCCTGTTCCCCATTGTAGAGATATGGGTGTGTAGAGATTGAATAAACAATAAAAAAATAACTTTACAATGTTCGATAACGATACAGTGAAAACAAGCCGTTCTGTGACTCACACAAGTTGGAAAGTCAAATCTCCATGCCGGCATGCCGTAGACACAACATTCTATTTTTGCGGAAGAAGTAGGAGTAGGTAATTACCTGAAGGAGTACGAATACTCGGGAGAGTGTGGATACATCACCGCAAATCTATAAATTTTAAATTTGTAAGGCTCTTCAACAAAATTGTTTCAAAGAAATGCTAATGATTTTCATGGAAAATAATTAAAATTTAAGTAAGAATAGGTTTAAGTTTGAACATAAAATAAAATGTTGCAAAAGTTTTTATTTCTTTCGCCATCTTTTAACTCAAGAAAAACTTAAATGGCATCAGTTTATTTATTAACGAATTTGTTTGTTTACGTTTGCTCTTCATGGTTGCTCGGCTCGTTTGTAGACAACAAGCAGCCCTGTAAAGAGAGCTGTGAAAATCATACTGCACTAATAACATTTAAAAATTAAAGCTAAATGTTTTTTTGATTTACCTTTGTCCTACAATAATTTACATTGTTTTAAAATATAAATAAAAGTGTTCAAATGCTAACAAGCCTCCGTTTGGTCTTGTAGCCCTTCACTGCACTATCATATTTGATGCATAATTTGTTTTCTCAGTATTTTGTCTTTTTCTAAATGCTGTGTTAAATTAGGAACATGAATGCATGCCTAAAAATCATTATTTGAACCACATTAAGTGTAGTTGACATCGATAGTCAGTTAATTCTTCCTGTTGCACATGTTGACACATTTACAAATTTTTTAGCATTTAGAGTCTTACCTCTTTAATGGTTTCATAAACTGCTTATATGATTACATATCATAAACCTCTTCGATGAAATATATTACTTACTTTATAAATGCAGTGAGTGATTTCAATTTCAGGTATCGAAAATGTGATAACATCCCTTCTTTAGAAAATGCTTTAAAAAAAAAAAAATCCTACCCAAAAGAAACTAGACAATCACAATCTGACACTTTTTTGTTTATTTTGGGGAAAAAAAGTAATTTTATTTTTTATCCATTACTTATAATTGGCATCTTATTAGTTTAAATAATGTTTTGTTATTATGTTTGCAGAATAGTGAAAAAACAAAGAAGTTATACGAACAAAAATTTTAATCTTATCGCTATCAATATTCTGCACGTATAATATCATAAAAAGTATGCAAGTATGCAATCAAAGTTTAGTTGCCGTGTGCCTTTTGACAAGAATTTCAATATTTTGTCTGATTTGATGGTACCGAATGGATTTTTTTTTTTTTTTGTATCATTAACCAAACTAGTATTGCTTGCTTGATCTTTCAAATTGTCATCGGTACTTAACTGTAGATTTTCCTCTTTGGTACAATGTGGCACTGAGCAATGACAGTTTTCACCAATTGGGGTGAAAGTTGATACCGGCTTTGATCAAGACAGTCAAAGGCTGTAAAGGTGATAGAACCATCTTGCCTGAAGCTAGTACTGCCTTTGACAGTCTTCAAGTTAGGTGGTCAAAGACGGTACCAGCTTCAAGCTGAAGGCAGTACCGGCTAGCAGCAAGACGGCTGAAGGCGGGTACCGGCTAGCAGCAAGACGGCTGAAGGCGGGTACCGGCTAGCAGCAAGACGGCTGAAGGCGGGGTACCGGCTTGCAGCAAGACGGCTGAAGGCGGTACCGGCTTGCAGCAAGACGGCTGAAGGCGGGTACCGGCTTGCAGCAAGACGGCTGAAGGCGGTACCGGCTTGCAGCAAGACGGCTGAAGGCTTGGGGGGGGGGTACCGGCTTTTTTCTAAGGTGGCAGAAGCCGGTCATTTTTACTAGGGAATGCAGAATTTTATATCTATTTTACAAAAATTCCTACAGGGGGGAAAACCCCGGACCCCCTAAAATTGGGTATATTCCCTAATTAAAAGAGACACCATTTCCCATCTAGTACCATATGTATAATGCACAGTGGGGGGGGGGGGCACTTTGGCCTTTTTTCCCACCGAAAGAAAAGTTGTCCAGGTCTACAAAAGATACCAAAAAGCTGAAACAGCTTAGGGTCACATTAAATCTATGCATATAAATCCAGCCTTGATTACAACTAATATTGCTCAAAAAAAAAAAAAAAAATCCTGCCCCCCCCCAGGAAATCAGTCCTAAATCCGCCTATGCCAACAGTGGCCAAACTGAAATCAGATTTTTAAAAAAAAAGAAAAAAAAAAATCGCCAAGTCGGCGACCAAAAGACTTTGGCGCACACTTGGCGATATATCGCCAAGTATCCGCCAAATTATAACACCACTTGAGTTTGCATCGAAATTAACAGTGATTTCCCCTCAAAAAGGTGCAAAAGAAGACCCTTTAGAAACACCCGAATGCAACCAAAAGGGGAGGTGCACAAGACCCCACTAAGAGTCTACGTACAAAATTTCAACTTTCTAGGAGATACCGTTCTTGAGTTATGCGACATATATGCATTTCTTTCCTTTTTACAGACGTCACGAGAAAACGCGTTGTAATTAACTCGGGAATCGTGAAAATGGATATTTTGCGTGTCTATACGTTCTTAGGCACTTATCCACGTGTGGTAAGTCGAAAAAAAACCTCATCATTCATTCGGGGATGAGTAAGGTGGAAATTAAGATGGATTTTTGAGTGCAAAAATTTTCTCGAATACAATACTTCCTTTTTTTTCTTTTTGTAAAAGGAAGTATTTCTATTTCTATTTCTATTCAAGAGTCACAACTGACTACAACTGTATTATGTCGAGGGATCTGCATACTATGTGCCTTGCCTCCATTATTTTATATACCGATAGATGGCAGCACCATCACCGGATCGGACAGTTAATGAGAATTTAGAGCTAGTCCAAGAGCTAATAGCTACCTGGTACTAGCACCCCCAGAGGTATCGTTTCACTTGGAGGACATTGAGACCACGAGCATATTTAACGTCGCCCAGTCCCCTTTAATGACGACGGTGGGTCTTCGACCAGCGGGGATCGAACCCGAGCCCCTCCGGCCCCGAGTCCAATGCCCTACCGATCAGGCTACCACGGCCCCCAAAAGGAAGTAAAAAGAAAATAAGAAAAAGAATTACAATGCTGCCTCCTATTTGTCGAATCGACTACTTAAAATGTTCCAAAAAAAAAAAAAAAATTTTTTTTTTGAGGTCACAATGACCTCCGGTGACTTTCCATGTGGGCGACCCTGGGGGGGGGGGACAATTTCTTTAGTTCATCAGGGGCGCTAGAACCCATAGTTACGCTACTGTTCCTAACGTTATTGAATATCGCTTGAAAACTTCGTTGCTTAGGATTTTAACTTCGAAAAATTTCCACGAGAGAGCCCTATAACTCTTCTCCTGCACCTCCCCCCACCCGTTTAATTTTCAAAGTTTATCTAAGAGGAAACTTTCATTTTGGAATTCTTATTTTTACAATGGGGGTGGGGGAAGGGGAGGTGGAATTAATTTTGATCTATTATTCAAAAATCAATTTGGCTTTTTATAAGAAGCACACTTGGCAAATTAAAAGAATATCAATGTTGCGATTATTATGTCACCTTAAAATCTTGTATGTAAAAATGTGGAGAATATTTTATAGTAAATATTCAAGTGTGGCTACATAATTGAAGCTTCTAGAATTACCAAAAGGTGGTGTAGTTCTCTCACAGATATTTTTGGCTAATTTTGAGAAATGTTTTGAATCAAAAAAATACCAGTTTCTTTGAGACTGGGGTGTTCGTGATCCGGAATTTCCAAAACTTTTGGGTTGCAGTTTCCGAAAATTTTGAGCTGACAACACATTCTAAAACTGAAAAATTATTGACGAACAAGCAATTGTTGGTAAAATGAAAAGAAAAGCAGCAAGAGTCCTGCTGAAGATAAAACCTTACTATTATAGTTAAATAAGCAAAAATAAATTTGGTAATTTTCAAAAAAGTGAACAATATTCAACATTAAAACAACACAAATTAGTAATATGAAATATAACACGTTACATGAGTAAGTTCAAACTGTTGCACAAGTTTCAAACAATTTGTGACAACATATTTAATGTAAGTCACATTTAATCATTTTACTGCACCATCTTTCTAAATGTTATTCGCATATTTAAAACTAGCAAAAATACCCGGCGTTGCCTGGGTCAGTAATAATTATTAGAAAAAAATCGTTACTTGCTTTTGTTTTCTGTTTTAAGTGAAAGAATTTAAAACACATCTTTTTGACGTGATTAAAAATCGAGTTTCTTCCTTACCCATAAAACTAAAATAGCAATAAGTATAAAGAACAAAGTAGTATTGATTTAGAAACGAAAGCACTATATTTAAGCATATACAAATTTAAAAAACATGAAAATAATCTTCTCATATTTAAAAAGATTAATCTGTTGATCCTTTTTTTTTAACATGGAGTCTAAAACGTTCTCTGTATGGCTAATGAAGTACGAAGTGATTAAAAAAAAGTAGCTGCTCTCGTAATCCCCTTATACTTGCTTTAGTTATTTCGGGAAATTTCAATCATTTTGTGGTTCTTGGTGCGATTTTACCGAATTTGCGAAAGTCGTTTCGGGGTACCTTCGATGATGCTCCCCCATTCTTTCCTTACTTTGTAAAACGATATGATATTAATTTTCGTTACAGAGATATCGTCGCCAGATGCTGAGATATTTTTGGTCACCATAAAATGGCGCTAAACAGTTTCATCCGAAATGTTACCAAAATAAGTAATACAATTTGGTGATTTTTTGAAATTGTGCAAAAAGGAAAATTAATGGAAGTTTTTGTGCTGTTTATGGATTTGCCTAATTTAGTTGCTGGATTATTTAACACAGTAAAAAAAGTCTTTTGAAAATTCTTTGATTGGCGATATTTTGTTTACATGGTGAAAGCTGAGAAACATTATGACGTAGTCTTCGGCTTCAAAAACAGCAACGTTGAAAAAACTGCCAAATGCATCAGCTACGGAAATCTTTCTGCAAAAATTTTGGCGATCTGCTGGTTGTTTGGATAATGAGTAAGTGTTCAATCAGCATAAATAATAATAAAAACCATTAATTACATTAAAGTTCCGTTTAAATGGAAAATCATTAGCCAAATCATGTATTATTTGCCAATCTTGTGCAAAAATCTTACTTCAAGATTTGACTTGAGAAAAGCCTTGAACAATCACGAAAAGCAAAGAAAGTCAACAATACAACAATTGTCGCTATCGATAGGGAGTTGAGATGATACACTAAATATTGTATTGAGTTGAGGAAAGCCTTCGAACATGGATCTAAAAAGCTCATAACTCGTTTTTTATTCTACTTAGAAATTTCGAACAGGTGCCATCTTCAGCAGAAAAATCAGAGCTTTCGATGGACATATAATGTAAATATGTGCAAGTATTTTTTCATCCCAATATTAGAGAATTTATACAAAAATTGTGTTTTATTGCCCCCCTAAGGCGGTTTTGCCCCCATAACGGGACGAAAACTACCCTATGTGTTATTCTGATGCATAAGCTATATTATTGTAAAGTTTCATCAAAATCCGTTCAGTAGTTTTTGCGTGAAAGAGTAACAAACATCCATACATCCATCCATACATCCATACATCCATACGGACAAACTTTCGCATATATAATATTAGTAAGATATTTCAAGTAATTCGCAACTCCGAAAGTCTTTATAAAGAAAATAAACGTAAATTATTCTTCAAAATGATCGAAAATTCTTTCGAAGCATCTATTTACTGTTGTACAAATTAATAATATATTTTTTCTTTTACCAAGGTAAAACTTAACACCTTCAGGGGTGCCCACCTAGGGGGGGGGGGATGGCGCAGACTGCGCCATTGAATTTTTTAGAGGGGGTTGTTTTGAGGGGAATTTTCTCTCTTTAGGGCGGGGTCTTTGCGATTTTTAGGGGGAGGCGCCTTTGCTCGAAGGGGGGGGGGCACCCCTGCATCTTTAAACAGGAATTGTCAGTCCTTCACGTTACGATTAGAAATATGTAAACATCCAAAGCAAAGAGACACGTTTTAAGAAGCGAAACACATTATTTCTCCAGTGTCGAGATAGGAGAAAAGCAGCCGTAAGACCCAAGATGGCGGACGGTTGAGTGTATTGCTACTTTAGCTTCGGATACTTTACTCCAGATAACTCCATGCTTACACTTTTTTTCTATATCCTGAGTTTGGCAACAATAAACTTCCCGCACTTTTCGTGCTTGTGTTTATATTTTTTTGTAATTTGATTAATTGCAATGGGCATTTTACTCGTAAGTTGTACTTTTTCTTACGGAAATTAAATGCTATCATTTTACTAAAAAGAGCAAAGCGAGGCGTGTTGCTATAAAACTGGCATTTTCGGTTTCAATTACCATGTTTCGTGTTCTTCCTTTACTTGCTGCTCGATTCGAACTTAAGAGAACGAAAGTTGCAAAATTTATTCTTAATATTTATCTGTTTTCTCATAATGCTTCTTTAAAACATGTATCTGTCTGCTTTAAATTTTTTTAAAAATCTTCTTGAAACAATTCTAAATTCCAATTATTCTGTAAGTTGTGGTTAACTGCAGTGCTCAAAATTAACAGCGTTCCACAGGTCCGGAACCACAAAAACATCCATCAGATCAGTAGAATATAAATTTAAATAGTAGCAGAGATCAGTTGTGCAGATTTTTATTTCTGTTTTCCATTGAATTTTTTTTAGCGTCATAATGTTTTAAAACGCTTGTAGAAAAGCTAGCACCATTATTTACAATTTTGAAGTCCACCTTGACAGAAATATACAGTGGCTCCCAAAAGTGTTCGTACACCTTTGAAGTTTTGTAGTAAAAGCAAAATAACGCAAAACTGAATTTGAATATGAAGTCCAATTTTTTTTTCACACCATTCCTAGCCATTCTGAATAAAACCCAGTTTTTTTTTCAAAATATTACCAGATTTTATTTTTGAAATTTGTCAAAAAACGATGAGACAGAAAAAATACGCCACAAAATTCATCGTACACTGAAATATTTTCGAATAAATTCATGATTAAAATTATCATATGTGGTTTTTTTTTATTATTTTTGCATTGTAATGACACTGTAAAGTCTTGCATTAATTTTTATTTATTTTTTTGATAATATTCTGCTTATTATTTTTAAATGGCAGGTATGCATAGAAAACAATAAACACGATTCGAAATTTGATTTTTTTCCCCTCACAGTACTAGTCATAAATTGGTTTGAAATGTCTCTAAATTAGTTAATATATACCATTCTATAGTGAAGTGCTTGGTAAAATGCTTTAAAGACAAGAATCAGATTGAAAACAAGGTAAGAAAAGGTCAACTGGCAAAGTTAACAAAGCGTGATCTGAGATTTTCGGTTGAAACAATTATGAAAAATACACATTTGAGCGCTGAAAAAGTTTCTGCAGAATTGAATGAAATATTTTATGTTTAATTTTTACCTAAAATTGTTCGCCAAGTTCTCTGATTAGCTGAATTAAAGGGGACCTCTTCAGGGGTCTGGCCAGAGGAAATTTGGGTCCGTTAACAGACCCTTCACAAAAATATGATCAACCAAAACGTACCCTTCACAAAATTCTGATAAACAAAAACGGATCTTTCACAAATTGTTTATTGGAAGAGCAAATCTCAAATCAAAATAACGCAGCATGTTTGGAACCTTTTTTAAAGTTATATTAGAGGTATCAACTTATACAAAATCTGCTATATAGTTTTGCAAAAGAAAAAAAACAAGAAGTTCTGTCTAGAACTAGACGAGCCTACTTTCCCGTATACCCATACTACTTTCTAGTACCTGATCAATATTCTCAAAAATAGCTAAAATTGCAAATTTTTTCAAACATACTTTTAAAATACTTTAAGCTGATTTCTAGGAATAAAATATTCCTCACTCATCAAAAAATAAATAAAATAGCAGCAACTTTTAAACAAAGCAGCTAATACACTTTTTTAGATAAAAAAAAAATCTTTAACAGCTTTCAAAATGAAAAATTAATCAGTAGAATTAATAAGCTCATTAAAATAAATACATCATATCAAAAAAAAAAAAAAAAATCGTTTCTTTTGCCCTGTTGCCAAAAACATTTTTTAAAATGAATTAATGTAATTACTAAAACAAAAAAAAAAAAAAACAATAAAATGTCAACTTAAAGAAATAATTTTCTTTGTCAAAAAAAAAAAAATCGTCTGCGCATATCTTATGTAGAAACATAAATGACTTCGAGTTTATTCGCCGGTAACTGAATACCTAAATTTAAACTTTAGCGTGAAAATAAAAAAAAGTCATATCAACAATAAGTATTTCACAGTTAAAACCATAGCTGCGGAGTCAGAGTCGATCTCATTTTGAGATAAAGGAGTCGGAGTCGAATATCCAAGAATCGGAGTTAGTCATTTGTCCATAAATTTTTGCCAAAGCTACAAAGTCAGAGTTGAAGTCGGGGAGTCGGAGTCCAATTAATTGTCGGGCACAGGAATCGGAGTCGGAGTCAGGTGCCTCTAAATTCTCGGAGTCGGAGTCTGGAATTTGGCGTCAAGAGCTATTTCTAACAAAATTTGTTTGAAGTAAATCCGCCTTCAAGTACGGAATCTACATTGACTTTCAGTTTCCCCGTAGGCGCTAATGTTAAGGGATTTGAACAGTTCAAAATTGAACGGAAAATTGTTCAAATCAAAAAGATATTTTATATACAAGTTTTTCATCAAAAGCTTTTTCCTACAAAGTTTGTTTGAAGCAAATTCGCCTCATAGTTCGGAATTGCCTTGAATTTCCCCGTAGGCGCTAATGTTAAGTTTTTTTGAACTGTTCAAAATTGAACAAAAAATAGTTCAAATCAAAAAGTGAAATATGGGAATGAGGTGTCCTCGCCGAGATCTTTCGAACAAAAAAGTTTGTTCGAATCGGACTATTCATTCAAAAGTTATTAGGGGGGGGACAGACAGACAGACCGACAGACAGACAGACTGACAGACATTTTCCCCCATCTCAATACCCTACTTTCCAATTTTTAATTTTTCGATATTTATTTAATTATTTTATTTCTTTTTGAGTTTTTTTTGTTTTTCGGGATATTTTTAAGATGCATTAAGCCTTCTTTCATGCTTTTTTCTTCTTTTTCTGACTTTTACTGGGAAAGTAGGCTAAAAAGGGTGCTCTTGTGATGCTCCTGCAAGGAATAAATAACTACTAAGGCCTAATAAATGCTTGTTGTTGGTTTCTATGAAAGAAATTAACAGCTGAAAGTCGGTTTGGTTTATAATTTCGCTCGTTTGTTTTATTCAGTGGTGTTGCAAACTTCTCTGAAAAAGTCAGTCGTAAGCATTTTTCTCCCCACTCATGATTTAATAAACAATAATATACAGCGAAATGAACTTAGGACTGCAAAGGATAGTAGGAATGGGGGGGGGGGGGATGAATGTGATCGCTTTAGATAGGGTTACCAACTTTAAACTTATCGTCACTTAGCATCTGGCGTGGCGGGTGCGATGTTTAACTGTTATTTTGGGAGAAAGTTATATGGGTTTGATTTTTCGATGCTAAAAAGGATAATTAATTTTAAATAAACTCTTTTATTCATCGTTTTTTCTTTAGATGCCTACATTTTGAAAAGCGCAATCTTTTTAGATTCGTTATGAGAATCATACTTTCTTCTTTTTTCAAGCTAACTTCGCTTTATTAGGATGCAAATGAATGAAAAGTCTCATTATTTTTGTAACAACACTTATTTTAAGTTTTTAAAGCGGAATTCCATTTTCTATTATGAGTCAAAAATTTAAATACTGAATCAATGGTTCATTTTTTATTGATTTTTGATTCAACTGTGTCCAGACATTAATGAAATGTTTATCATAGGACTCTAAATTGCAATTCTAAAATAATTTTATGAGAAATATTTATTTTACAAGCCGTTTTTATACTTTTGATGTTTTCACTTTGAGGATTGCGATCTGTTTGCATCCGATATGGGAATCTGATTTTTCAAATTTTCGATGTTTAGTACGCTTTTTTAAGAGGTAAACAATTAAAATATTTGTTTGTTTTTGTAAAAATCATGGAGTTCATAAATTTTAAACAAAATTTTGTGTTTTTTAACAATGTCTTGATTCAAAAAGTTAAATGCTGAACCCCTGCCTGAATTTCTTTATTACAATTATTTTAAATACTATACATATAACATTTCTAGTATAATTTAACATAATGCAGAATGGTAAATAAATATTGATACTTGAGTGGTACCCATCTCCCAAAGAGCGATGCCACCCTCCAATACTACAATACTCGAAAAACTCAAGAATGATATTCTTAACAGAAAAGAGGGAAAACACTAAATATTCAGTGTCAATGATGCAGTTTGCGCCACCTCAAAATTCAAAAATTTCGGTTTTTCAAAATTTTTTTTTTTTTGCAAAATTTGATTTTTCACAAAATTAATTTCTTTTTCACAAAAATAATTGATTTTTCACAAAAAACGTACCCTGTGAAAAATTCTGGACAGACCCCTGCTCTTCACGCAGAAATTTTCTTGTTCGTGCGAAAAACAGTAAGCTTACGCTTTCCGTTGTAAAATCAATGATAAATAAGCTCAAAAAGTTTTGGAACAACATCTTACTTATAGATGAAAATATTTTGTGTTCAATTGTTGTGGAATTATCCATAGAAGAAAAAATGAGGAATTTAATCTTAAGAACTTAGCTGGGTCAGTTAATCAGGACGCTAAAAGTGTTCTTGTGTGAGGGTGCATAACAGCATCAGGACTTGGAAATTTGGAATTTTTTGATGAAATAATGAATTATGCTGTTCATTTAAATATTTAAAAAACCAATTTTAAACTATTAGCCCAAAATTTGGTAATCGAAACAACTTTGTTTTTTAACAAAGATAGCGATAAGAAGTACACGTTTGCGTTTGGTGCCTCAAAAATTGTCCTTAAACTTAGAAATATCACCTCAATCACCATATTTACACTTAATGGAACATATTTGGAGATATCTGGTGGCTAGATTACGAAAATACACCATTGAAACGAAAAGTGAACTAGAAACAGGAAGACTCGAAGTGCGGCTGAACACTTATTCAGAAATTGCATAAAAAAGAAAGAAAAAGCAATGAAATCTATTGCCAGACGTTTAAAAGCTGTTGTTAATACTGCATGATATTCTACTTAATAATAATTTTGTAAAATGTTGGATTATTTACTAATTTTTTTACATTTTTTCAAAGTGTACGAAGATTTTTGTGAGATAAAATTTCCGGCACTTTTTGGTTTTTGATTTTTAAAAAATTATGTTTTAATGTTTTATTAAAAATTTTTGTGTAGTTTTGTTAAAAATATATCATAGATCTTATAATTAAATACCTATTCCGAAATATTAATTCTAACCAATGCATATGGGCTTATTTCGTTGAAAGTCGTAGGTGTACAAACACTTTTGGGAGCCATTGTATGTTAATTTCTATAGACCACTCTATTCGCAACTCCAGAGCTCGAACACGCTACCTTACAGTGATTAACACTACTACCAAAAAAGGTTAAACATTCCATTCTACATGTTTTCTTTGGATAAAATTACAGGCTTACGACAGTTTGTGGTGTAATGTAATTTCAGAAGAATAGAAAAGAAAGCTTCCCACAAACATGATGAAAAATTAGTCATTCACTAAGCGTCAAAGCAAGTTATAAGTTACTGTATTTGTTTGTTTTACCTTTCTCATCTGTCATTAGACAGCTGCTGCGGCGCCCCTATAGTTTATTGGAGTTGCGAATCCCCCCTCCCCTCAAAACAATAACATAGATAAAATTTTGTTGACTAAATTCTGACTAGTTTTGATGTTGCAGAACAATGCTCGCTATTCTCTTCTTGTTCTCAGTCCCTCAGACATGTGTATTGAAAATTACTGATGGGGGGGGGGGGACTCCATTTGTCACGTTAGTTAAATTAATATTGGTTTCACATATTAATTTAACTAACGCACTTCGCCACGCCTCCTCGAATGCAGAGTTCCATTTTATGCGGGGTTGATCGGTACGCAATCCCACGTGCTTCTAAAGAAGACAACCAATCAGCCTTAATTTGGGCTGTGGAAAAAAGTGTTAGTGTCCTTTACTTCACTTGTCTATTGTCATTTTAGGTATTCTTACATTTTAAAAATAGCTGCATTTACAACAAAATGGTATGATCCAAATATACCTTCTGCTGAAAACAATCAGAATACGAAATATAATCATCGGATACCACATTACGAGAGAGAAATCAAGTACATATGAAAAAGCGACTATAAAGATATATTGGTCCTATTGCAACCAGTTCCAGTGACTAATTTTTGTAAATTTCTACCGCTGGTTTAATTTACATAAGCCTTGTAGGATTTTGTTGATAATGAAGGGTGTTGCTTCTCAGCATTTTTATGACTTTTGTAGTAACTTTAATAAGAATAGGATTTCGATAGCCTTTTAGAAAATTTTCTTTTAATGCATTATACTAGAGGTGAAGAAAAAGTTAAAAAAATTTGGTATGATAGTGAGTAAAATTACTCTGATACAATATGCATATACTTTTCTTATGGATAGTTTCTTGTAGGTAATCAGCATAATTGTGAGGCAGGCAGCTGCGTAGAGGTTTCATTTATTTATTAGTTCTACTTGGTAGAGGTAGAAGTTAACTCTAGGAAGAGAAAACCGATAAATCATAGTTTATTTTTTATGCAGCTACAAATTTTATGTTTCCAATTTACACTTAAGTATACCTAAAAAGTACTAACACCAACTAAAGCACACCTTCCAAAACAAAAGTCAGTGTTCCATCGGACCAGTAGGGTCTAAAGTCCGGCTGTCAGGCTGTGTTGTAGTTTTGGCTAGATGAAACTGATTTTCACTGAAAAGAAAAAGCACCAAAAACCATATCCCAAAAATTTAGACAATCTTTCTAATTCAAGAAGATAAGCAAATTTCATTCCTTAAACTGTTTCTCATAGCAATATGCTCTTCCGAATAAAACATTTAAAAGGAGTGCAAATCCAATGTATGTAACTTACAAGAAGGAGCGGATCCACTGTTTCGTTTCAAAGACATGTGGCGTTTGAATGCTTTATTTTCGTTCAGGATTCGCCGATATATATCATGTTACATATCACAATATATATATCTGATATTTATATTGAAAATATCTTGATATTTTGGATATTTATTTTTTCAACCACAGTATTTCCAGTACAAAATTCTATTAATCATAGTATTATTGTTCATTTATTATTAAAAATAACCAAAAAGTTATGTAATATATTTTTATGATATATTAGTACATCATTAATATAACAAAGTAGTATAATATTCCTTTTTTACTTGTATTTTATATTCGTAAAATTATTAGTAATGTAACAATTTTAATTCATAGTAAAAATGCTTAAATATTAAGCGCTTTGCAGAAAAAAAGAAAATGTCTTGTGACTGTGCACCGACTAATGCATATTTTTTATTTCTCAATCATATAACTATAAAAGAAGCTAACAGAAGAAAAATGAGCAAAAATGCTTATGCTAAATTAACTCCATTAATGTTGATAAAAATGTAAAATGAAGTAAGACATAAATAACAAAAGAAATCTCAATTTTAAGTCTACTTAGTGTAATAATAATATAAGAAAATAAAGAGTTTTTGAGGATGCATTTACTGTTTTTAAGACCAGTTTCTGCTGATTGAAAATATCGGATATATATATATATATATATCAAAATGTTCAATATATATATATGTTCAATATATGTTCAATATACAATGAAATAAATTATTGTATTAATTACAAGTCGAAATTAATGCATTAATAAATGTTCAATATATATATATCAAAATGTTCAATATATATCAAAATATCGGATATTTTCGAAAATATCATGATATTTTCGGAACTGGTGTGATATACCCCACCCTTGGCGACTTTTTCCTGTTGGCGCCAAGAAAGCGTCGCCAAGAAAACGATGTATGACGACATATGTCATACATCGTTCTTAGCGATGCTTTTTTAGCGCCAACAGGAAAAAATCAGATAAAAAAACATGATCAAAGCACTTCAGAACACAATATATATAAAAACAACATAAAAGCACAACAAAAAACATCACGAATATATGCTTCAAAAATGTACAGGACCGGGGTTTTTTGTAAACATATTAAAATACAATGAAATAAATTATTGTATTAATTACAAGTCGAAATTAATGCATTAATTTTTTTTTCATCATTTCTCCGGGATACGAGCCCTCGGTCTCATAGTACTTTCGTAATGAGACCTCGGCTCGCCGGCCCTGCCTCGGTCTCATTACGAAAGTACTATGAGACCTCTGGCTCGCCAAGACCTCGCTCCGCTCGGTCCGTTATCCCTCCGACTGTTAATATACATTACAGTCGGAGTATGGTCACAGTTATGTATATTTTCATGGAGACACCCAAGGGTGGCTCCTTCCGTTCAGTGTACAATAATGACACAGTTTTAAGTGTGAAATATGCACCATTATTGTGCAGATTTATTAATAAAATTCAGCATTTTTAAGAGTACAACCGAAAGAACTTTCAATTGTTAACATAAAATTCAGTACCTAAAGGAGGCACGTTAATAGAATGTCTAAATAATTCGTGGCATCGATAAGAATTAACTTTTAGAACAAAATAACCGTACTATTTCTGTAAAATTAATTTACATACAGTAAAAATAAAGTTAAAAACTACAAGAACCCCTCAAGGATTTGTAAAAACAAAGAATTTTGGAAGTGAGAGGTTTTTTTTGAATTCTAAAATAAAGAACTTACCTTTTTATATGGTATAAATATTCACTCAGTCTAAAACAATACATCATATGACAATGGCACGTTACAGATACACACCACGTTGGAGTTAACTTTTAATTAACCTTCAAGTTTGAAGAAACTGGCATTTTCTAATGTTTTTACTTCAAAACACAACTACTGAATTTAAACTAACACAAAATAAGCATTCCTGTAAGGTATATTGCACGAAACAACACCACGTATCTCTCCTGCGTGAAACCCAAACAACCCAAGTAAACAAGTTTGAACAGATCTGTAAGATTGCCTTCGGGTTGCTAAACACAGGTTAGTTTGGCCAGGGATGCCATGCATAAAAAATTATCGCCTCATTGGCGAGAAAAATATTTTAATTTTGTGCAAAAAAATCGAATGTCGCCAAATGGGGGGTATATCACATCTGTACCATATTTTCAAACCTTGTTTTCGTTAGTTCAGTTGAATTAGTTTCTCGGGCTGACACTCCACAAGTACAGAATGTGTTTTAGATGTCACAATTTGTTGTACCTGATGCAGGAGCTGTACATTTAATCAAAATAAAAGATTAATGTTTGACATACGTACAGTATTACGCTCTTGCTATCATAATTTAAAATTATTTATGCAATATTAAATTTGTCACTGTGTAATTGGTTGTAATATATTTGCCTTTTTTTTGTGTTATTGCTAATAGAAAAGTTGAAGGGTTCAAAACTGTGAAATAAGTTTTATTGTCAGATTAAAATTTCATGTTAGATAAAAACTATTATTGTTAGATTGAAATTTCATGAGTATTGCATTTGATTATTTAATTAAATGAATTGCTATAAAGTCTGGATCTATTATCTTTCAGCTTCCTGCGTTGTCAAAATTTTCATGTGGGATGAAGATAAAATTTTTGAAGAAAAAAAAATCCTCAGGCGCTGTATATATATTTTTTTTTTTTTTTTTTTAGTTTCTAAGTACATTATTTTATACTAGAAATTTCCAGTTTTTAATTTTTTTCCTGAGTGGAAATCCCCCCGCCTCCTTTTTTTCAACCTTTTTTTTATTTTTATTTTTTTATTGACAATCCTTATGTTGTTGCAAAACCTATTCTTCATAAAGTGGACTTCAGTTGTCAAACAAGAAAAGATTTCTCACGATAAAAGCAAAAAAAAGTTCTATGTTAAGAAAAAAAAAATATTTTTTTAGATTAAGTTTTTGGTTTTGATTCAGTTAATCAAAAAGAAATGCTGTTACATAATTTTTAGAGGTGAATGTATTAGCTGTTTCTCATCAAAAGGGCTGCAAAAATTAGTGTACCACTGCAAGAATCACTTAACTTTCAAATTCGAGCATGTAAAATATTTACAATTTTAATATTACTTTCTTGATTTATTTAACTGTCACAACTAATTAATTTCTTTTTCATCTTTCCAGCCTTATGAGTATGTTTCAATCAAAGATTTTCAAATTTAATGGAACTGCATGGAACCCATATCATGCCAGAAACTTCTTGCTTGTATCTGAAGATGAAAGAACTTTTTTGAACACTATCCCAGGTAATGAAGCCTTCTTATTGAAAATATTTTTTCTGGTCATTGGGATAAGAACAAAAGGAAAGCACGTATGCATGTTATTTCCTTACAGAGCAATAAACTTCTGAACTATGTAAAGTTTTGATTGCATTGTAGGATTGTATGGACCACTTATTTAGAAAATTTTTTTCGTTGTTTTGTACATTCAATTATAAAAGTTTGTCAGGTATAAAAAATTGTAATTTTGCAACTTTTTTTCACTATTTTTGACAGTTTTAACCACTTTATACTACTAACACATATATATTGCTGTTAACTTTTATACATTGCACTTGAAAATTACTTAACCAGGCCTTAATACATTCTGATTTTACTGCTTCACAAAAATCATACTGCCTAAATTCCGTACATTCATTAGAAGTTAAAAAAGAAAATTGTGAAAAAAAATAGCCTACTCATTCTATTTTCAGTCGCCACCTTTTCTCCTGTGTTTTCCATGTGGTGAAGGGATTTTTTTAGGCCTAAATTACACTTAATATTTTTATTATTAGTACTATTAAAGTTAATTTTTTTAAGTGTAATTTTTTCATATTAAAAACTGAGTATCTTTGTATGTATGTGTATGTCATTGCTACTCTGGGTTGACAACAGAAAACTGAGCATGAAACCAGTTATCGATAGATTCGTAATTTTCTTGGCTACGTGATTAGCTATGTGTAGCAAAGCTGTGCGACTTTAATTAGGGGAGATATTAATTAAAAGCAATTAAAAACCTAACATTTTCTCCTATTGGTCGTTCTTTTGTAACACTTTTCCCTATCATTCTGGCAAGAGGCTAAGTGAAAGTGACTCACAGAGTGAAAGTTTTTCTTTCTCAAGGCCACGTTATCCTGCGTTTGTAGTTTCTCTTTTTTTTCTGCTTACAACGGAAGTTATTCAGTAGTTTGAGTTAATGGTATAGTTACAAGGTTTCGTAACACAAAATTGAATGATTCTAGAGTTGCGCTGCAAAAAAAATTAACACACTGTTTATTATTAATGTACTGATGCAAGCAATGTGCTTTTTGATGCGATAATTTTTTCATCTTTTTCTTTGAAAGGAATGCAGTTTATTTACCGAAAACATGTCATTTAAGTTTTTTTCTGCTAAGTATAGCCAAAGAAGCACAGCACCGTAGACGCTGTACTTTAGTACTTCGAAGAACAGAGTTGCACGCCAACCCTTTGGAGGCGGATTGTGCAAGGCCGGCGCCGCAGGCAGCTAATTTAGGCGCCTTTGTGGCTAGTTGTGACTTAATTTTCTCAGTTAAAAAATCTTCACTGCATTAAAATAAACAATATGTTACCAGTCTACTTTCAGGGTTGCCACTGGCAACTAAAGCTACTGTTTTGAAAGAAAAGTAACTATGAGGACCTTTAGCTAAAATATGGCAAAAGGCGACTATTTTGCAATCAATTGTAAAAAGTGACGTCTATTTTAGTGAAAAAAAAAGACTTAAATGCACATAAAATGCCTTCTTTTTTTTCCTAGTGTAAAAAAATGAAAATTCGCTTACAAGTTTGCTTTGTTATTTTTGAGGAAATAAAAAGAAAAAGTTTTACTGCATTTAAATTAAAAATGTTTGAAATGAGTTTTAATTAGTAGAAAATTAAATGTAATAAGCATATTCACTATCAAAAACATGCAATGTCCATGTTTTTGTACAAAAAGTTTCGTTTTCATGATCGCAATTTTTGTTAAGACCACTTGCATGCTGTTTTAAAACAATTTTTAGAAATCTGAAAGGATATTAAAAAAATTAGTGAGGATATTAGAAATCTGAGAGGATTTTTTTGTAAATATTAAACTTCATAAATTTTTTTTATTAAATTTTCTACATTAAATTAGTCTATTTTAATTTTGAAGTACTTGATGAAAACTTGTTTAGGTCGTTTAAAATCTCCCTTTTTTCTCCCTTGAAATTTGATCCAATCTCCAGCTTTTTCTTTTGCTAAGGATGGCAGGTGTGATATGGGTTGTCACTAGAGATAGCATGAGGGGCAATTTGGCAGAAGTGCCAAATACCAAACCTTTGGCCGCTCTGTGTGTTTTTTTTAGCATTAAATGCATATAACATCATGTAATTCTCCATATACTTTACTACTCTTAGTTTTTTTTTTTTTTTCAACATTTTCAGATTTTTGTGTTTTTTTTTAATAACCAATTTAATTAATTAATCTGGAATAAATTTTTGGATTTTGATTATTTAGAACAAATTTCTTATTTTCCACTTTTAATTTCAATGAAAGTATCCTTTTGTATGCTAAAGGGGGGAAAAAACCAAAACAAAACTGGTGATAATTGTCATCTGCCTATGATTGGCGCATGTTGATTTTCGTTATTATACATTATATGGTACTCTGATCAATACAATAAATTAGTCATAATTATACTGAAAAATAGTTTGCATTTTCTCAATATATTTTGTGGTATACTAATAAGAAGTATTCTGAACTGAAACCAAATGCTAAAAGATTCCTGTACTACTGCAAAACGCTAATATTGTGCATGACACATGGCATTAAAAAAACGTTAAAATAAACTGAAAGTACTTTGTTTTCAACTAGTAATAAATGGAAGTTAACAATTTTGAACATTTAAAATGTTAAAAAAAACTTAAAATTTAAAGAGAGAAGGAAAAAATCATTTTTTTTTGTTTTGAATTCAAATCTAAAGGAAAAAGTTTCGATTCTTCCCCATTGCTACTTCAAACAATTTTTTTACGTTTGAAAAATATTTTTATTTGAGCTTAATTTTGAAGGAAGCGAGTAACCTGGAATTTTCTAAAACACAACCTGTCAAAGTCAGGGAATTGATTTTAACCACAATCGTATGAACTGTGTGATAAGGCAACTTTTGCTAAACTGAAGGGAAAATTTAATGTTTGAAAGTTACCTTCACCAGGGCAGTTGCATTCAAATAATTTTTTGTTCTAATTTTGATTAGTTATAAAACAAAACTTCATATTAGACTAAACCAGTCAGGGTTCACCCATATATATCAGTTGATATATATCCAATATTTATTTTGGAAATATCATGATATTGTGATATTTTCGATATTTATTTTTTCAACTATAGTAATTTCAATATAAAAGTTATATTAATCATAGTAATACTGTTGATTTTTTATTAAAAATAACCAAAAAGTTATGTACTATATTTTTATGATGTATAAATACATCATTAATAAAATAAAGTAATATAATATTGCTTCATTTAGTTGTACAGTCGACTCCTGCGCTACAACGCGATCCGACTTAGGCAAAATGGCTATAATGCAAATTTTTTCACCAATAAAGGAATTTTAGACATAACGCGAAATTCTCGTCCGCAACACGAAAATTTTCAGAAGGGAATCGCGGTCTGTAAGTGTCGGCTTTGTTATCGACTACTAATTTTTTTCTTTTTTTTCGTGAATGGACCTTCATCCCTTTAGCATCACTGAGAGCGGAAGTTCCCACATCGTACTAGTCGGATACATCGCTTGTACAAATAACTACTACTCATTTTCCATTTTTTTTCATTCAAAATGTAAAAGTTGTTGAAATATAATGACACCTAAGAGCGATGTTTCATCTTGTGAGATCAAAAGGAAAATAGAATGTTTCTGACAATTAAAGAAAAGCTAAAGATTATGGTCTTGAGCAACTATAAAATGTGTCGATGGTAGCACGACAATTAGGTATGAGTGAATCGTCCATACGTACATTTGAAAGTCTAAGAAGGCTTAATGCATTTTCAAACTATTGCAAAAAAAAAAAAAATTAAATAAATATCTAAAAATTGGAATGTACGAGTAGGGTATTGAGATGGGGGAAAATGTCTGTCGGTCTGTCTGTGTCCTCCCCCCTAAAAACTTTTGAGTGAATAGTTCGATTCAAACAAATTTTTTTTTGTTCGAAAGATCGTGGTGAGGATACCTCACTTTTTGATTTGAACTATTTTTTGTTCAATTTTGAACAGTTCAAAAAAACTTAACATTCGCGCCTACAGGGAAATTCAAGGCAATTCTGAACTGTGAGGTGAATTTTCTTCAAACAAACTTTGTAGGAAAAAGCCTTTGATGAAAAACATGGGTATAAAATATCTTTTTGATTTAAACATTTTTCGTTTCAATTTTGAACAGTTCAAATCCCTTAACATTAGTGCCTACGGGGAAACTGAAAGTCAGTAGATTTCGTACTTGAAGGCGGATTTACTTCAAACAAGTTTTGTTGGAAGTAACTCTTGACACTACTAACTCCAGACTCTGACTCCAAGAATTTAGGGGCACCTGACTCTGACTCCGACTCCTGTGCCCGACAATTAGTCGGACTCCGACTCCTCGACTTTACACGGAGGAAAAATGACCGACTCTGATTCTTGGATATTCGACTCCGACTCCTTTATCCCAAAATAAGATTGACTCCGACGCCATGGTTTTAACTGTGAATTAATTATTGTTAATATGACTTGTTTTTATTTTCACTCTAAAGTTTTAATTTAGGTATTCAGTTTTCGGCGGATAAACTCGAAGTCATTTATGTTTCTACATAAAGATATGCGCAGACATTTTTTTTAACAATGAAAATTATTTCTTTGAGTTGGCATTTTATTGTTTTTATTTATTTTGGTAAGTGCATTAATTCATGAAAAAAATTAATTTTGGCAACAAGGGAAAAAGAAACTTTTTTATATTTTGATATGATGTATTAATTTTAATAAGCTTATTAATTTTAATTATTATCTTTTTGTTTTGAAAGTGGTTAAAGAATTTTTTTTAATGGAAAAAAGTATTAGCTGCTTTGTTTAAAAGGTGCTGCTATTTTATTTGATTATTTATTTATTTATTTATTTATTTATTTATTTACACCTCTAATTCTTAGATGAGTAAGGCATATTGTATTCATAGAAATCAGCTTAAAATATTAAAAAATTATGTTTGAAACAATTTACGATTTCAGCTATTTTGAGAATATTGATCAGGTACTAGAAAGTAGTATGGGTATACGGGAAAGTAGGCTCGTTGAGTTCTAGACAGAACTTCTTGTTAAGTTACAAATATCGTTACTGGATCTTCTGTAAAGTAAAACCATCGAGCATTTGTTTTTCTTACTACGTACTGTATGTACCGTACTTGTTTATTTAATGTCTTTCTTTACCACTGATCATTTTTTTGTGCATTGTAGCAGTATTTTATGTTGAATAAAAGTTTTTTTTTAAATTTAAAATATGAATAAAATTCAGTTTTTATGTAAGAAACAGTAATGTATAGTTTAAAATAGTTTTTAACAGTTTGAGGTGCTATTTACAAATGTATAAAATAATTGGATATGCTTATAAAAGTTTTTACACATACCCTTTTCCACAACGCGAAATTTCGACTTACGCGATGAGTCTTGGAATGCATCCCTCGCGTAAGTCGGGACTCGACTGTATTTTATATTCATAAAATTTTTAGTAATGTAACAATTTTAATTCATATTAAAAGTGCCCAGTTAAATGTTAAATGTTGGTCAGAAAAAAAAGAAAATGTTTTTATCATTGTGCACCTACTAATGCATATTTTTTATTTCTGAATCATATAACTGTAAAAATAGCTGACAGACAAAAAATGAGTAAAACAACTAATGCTAAATTAACTCTGTTAAAATTGATAAAAGTGTAAATGAAATAGTAGGTATAAATAATTAAAGGAACTTTAATTTTAAGTCTACATATTGTAATAACATAAGAAAAAAATTTGGCAAGAATATAAGAAAATAAAGAGTGATTCGTGGATGCATTTACTATTTTGAAGACTTTCGTTTGTGCCAATTGAAAATATCGGATATATATCAAAAAATTCAATATATATCAAAATATTGGATTTTTTCGAAAATATCATATTTTTGAACCCTGAAACCAGTATTACTTCAGTTCATTCAGTGATAATTTCTATTATAGTTATAAGTTTTTCCCCATAATGTCCAGGGTTGCCATGCACATGGAAAACCTGGAATTGTCAGGGAAAATGAAAATCACCTAAAAATATCAGGGAATATCAAATTGGGGTTGACATTTCTGGAAATGTCAAGGAATTCCTTTCCAATTTTTCTATCTGATGAGTGAAACTGCTGCGCCATTGAGACAAAGATGCTGCAGTACGGTAAATGTTGCATTCTGTATATGCAAATTTGCCTGATAATTGAAAGAAAGAAAATTCAAGCTCATTTTTGAAGACTGAATCTGATAAGGCTGAAAAAAGAAAAGAAATCATGTGAAAATCATTAAGTTCTGATTAAATATCATTGCATTTTATTTTGCTTCTTCTGAAGAAAGAAAAAAAAGCCAAGCCATGCTTAGCTAGAAATTACTAACATCAGGGTTCGTACGGGTCATGGAAATCCTGGAAAGTCATGGAAAAAAATTAACAGAATTTCAGACCTGGAAAAGTCATGGAAAATTGAAATTTTCATTGAAAGTCATGGAATTTTTTTTCAAGTCATGGAAAAATATCCTGGACAAAGAAAAAGGAACAGTAGCTAAAGGAGCATTAGAAATCTTGAGTGATTTAACAGTATAGCACATAAAAGCTATTAAAAGTGGAAAACTGAACGTTTCAAAAATCAAATCTGAATTATTAAATCTCTTTGCATCCACTTCTGTCGCAGCCACTTTCCATTTTTTTCGATGTGATTTTACTGCCTGAACATCACTTATTTTGAATTTTTTGTTATTTTCAACAATTCTTATGTTTCATATTCTGTAGTAGCAAAATTTCACGTTCTTAGTTTCGCCACGCCCACTCAAAAAAAAAAAAAAAAAAAGCAATTCAATTGCATGCAAGTTCGATTCCATCACTCGTAAGTACTTTATTATTAAATTTATCAGAGTTTATCTTAATTTGTTGAATGTTTTAGAAAATAAAGATCTATAAGTCAGGCGATAGAATACAGAAAAAAAGGAATTCTAATGCTCTAAAACAGTAGTGTCCAACATACGAAACGCAAAACTAATCCATGCGACCCACTACTACGTTCAGTGTCGGGAATTACAAGTGTCCTGGAATTTCTGAACCTATTAATTTATATGCATTTGAAAATATGCAAATTTGTAAACAAAACAAAGATACTTTTGAAGCAGAAGATTGATTCATTACTGAATGCTGTTTTCAAAAAAGATCTGGTTTAGAAACATAAAGAACTAAACTATGTGGCTTTACTTTAAAGAACCAAAATACTGCAAATTTATTGAAACTTAGTGATGACTCATTCAACCTTTGTCCCATTCAATATCATTCTGCCTGTTTTTTTAAAAAAAATTAAGCATCATCATATTTGTTTCACTGCATTTTTACTTTACGAAAATTTATATGTTGAAGACAAATAAGAATAGTTTTTTAAGTGTGCACTTATATTTTTTCCATTACGAGTAAGTGCTTCAATGAGGCTGTGGCATTCATATAGACATTTTGCTTATGCTCATTTCCAAATATTACTAAGTTTGAGATTAAATAGTGCTATTCTCTTCGTGTAACAAGGTCATGGAAATTTTCATTGAAGTCATGAAAAAGTCTTGGAAAAGTCATGGAATTTTTTCATCCAAATAGAGTATGAACCCTGTAACATTTTCTGCAATGCAACTGTGGTCTTATTAGTATTTTTATAGCTTTCTCTCTGAAATTTTTCTTTTTCGTGAAATGAATGTTGGTTATAAAAATTTTAAGTCTCAAAATTTTTTATTCTAAAGGGTTAAAACTTTTTTTGGAAACGCCAATAATGGAACTGGTTTTGCAGAAAATTGCTTAGTGTGTTGAGATACCAGTCCTTTTTCAAAACCCAAAATTATAAAGTGCCAATTGGAATTGCTGATTTTTTAAAGCATTTGTAATCAAGGTAATTAAATTTTTAGTTTATATTTTTAGTTAACCTAAATATTGATTAGAATTTTTGATAATTTTTAAAGCATTGATTTATAAAGTAGGTTTATTTACATCAAAAATATGTTGTATTGGTATTTAATAACATAAGTCAACATTCATCAGCCTGGAATTTTTTTTTAAGCTATGGGAAAACCTAGAAATGTCAGGGAATTTCATTCTTGAACTTTTGTTGTAGCCCTGAATGTGGATTGAATGTCAAATTTAATATGTTGCTTACTATAATTATTTCCCCTTACAAACTTTTAAGTTAATTTCTTTTTCTTTTTTAAGGTTGGGCTGACAAAGTCTCTTCTTGTGCAGTTGTAATAGAGAAGGCTGAGTCAGCAGTTGTAGATGTTCATTCTATTGGCCTAATTGAAACTGCAGCAGTACAGACAATACCAAGTAAGGAGGAACTTTTGAAATCATTTTTAAAATTTGAAGCTATTTCAAATTTGAAAGAAAAAAGTACCACTTCAGTTGTTGATACAAATAATCGTGCATTAAGTAAATGCAAGTCACTGTCTAATCTATGTAACATCAGAACACCTGTATTTTGTGAAACCCGTTCTTCTTCTTTACCTGACCTATTTAAAACTACTGAATTTTTATATTCAAAGATTAAACATCAAAATAACGTAATGGAAAATATCAATTTGAACCAAACATATACTGTACAGTATCAACGACAAATAGACAATTGTAGAGAAAAGGCCATTTTTGAAGTTGATGAATTTGGATATTTAAAAAAGGATAAAATTAATAGTTATTCTGAAAATGGAGAAGCTGAGAATCATATGAGTAAAACACCAGTCACTGATTCCATTGGTAAAGTTAATGGAAAGCAGCAAAATTTTGAAATGACTAAAACAGCTTTTAGAATTGATGATCATAAAATGAATGATGAAAACCAGAACAAAAAATCTGATATTAATGTTGAGGAGCAAAACAAGTCAATTGAGTTGCAACATAATGAAAATTTAAACAACTCTAAATTAAATTCAACTGAAGATGATATCCCAATTTCTCAAGAAATTCCTTGTGCTCAGCCCATTTCAAGTGACTTAAGTGTTTTTTCTTTAATAGGAGCATCATCACAGTCAGTTAAGGAGATGCATGTAGTAGAGTCTACTGAAATCCCAGAAAAATCACAAATTGTGACTGTAAATGAGAAACAATGTGTCGAGAAAGTTGAAACAGTGCCACTTCATTCAGTTGAGGATGTGCATGTGAAGTCAACTGAAGTTGAGCATCATTCACCACCCCAGCCTGTTATGGAGGAACATGCAAGACCTTCTGAAGATAAAAATAATTCACAGATTATGATTATAGATTCAGAAGGGCGTGTTAAAGAGATTGAAACATTGATTTCAGAATCAGAACAAATGCCCGCAGCAAAAGTATCTAGAAAGCGTAAACATACAAAGGACAAATCTAAAAAAGGCTCCACAAGTTCCAAAAGTGCTAGAAAACCTGATATATTTTATTCTGATACTGAACTGAAAAGTATGCTAAATTGTTTGAAACTGTGCTTAAAGTTAGTCTAAGTTGCTATGTCTTAAAATAAAGATTTTGTTCCTTATGTATTGAGGGATTGTTTTTAATAACTCGTTTTGTAGTTTCAATTGGTTTCAGGTAGTGATGTAAATTTTTAGAAATTTATACTCGAGGAAATATTTCTAAAATCCATATATTTCCAGGAATTCATGGGAAGTTATAATTCATGACATAAATAGTGAAAAAAATACCCCTCTTTTTTTCTCTACGTAGCAAATAATTCTTAATTGACAGTCTAATATCATCATGATTAGGCTAAAAAAATTCAAAAGCTTCTTAAATTCAACAGTTAAAGTGTAATTAATGAAAGAACATATAAACCCATTGTTCTAGTTGAAAATTTCGACGCAGTTTTGTCTTAGCGCTAAGAAGACTTTTTAGGCCTGAAGGGCATTTGTAACATTTTTCAATGAGTTTTTACATCTTATGAGAATTTGCCTGTTTGTACTCAGTAGAACAGCATTTGCTCACTAGGTCAGGTATGTTCTGGTCATCTTTCGTTTTTAAATTTCAAGTTTATAAATGTATGTTATTAATTAGTGTGGGAGCTATTGTTCCCATCTTCATTTAAAATCATAAATTTGGTGGACAGACTGCATATTTGATTGCCTTGTATGTCAAAACATGTTTTCTTCATTTGTGTTAGTGCATTAGAAAGTACTTTTTGCATGACTTTACTGTTTAGGTTTGAGTAAATATCTCATGAGCACTTTATATCACTTACATTCCTAAAACCTTGTTTTGTGAATATATTATGTTTGATATATTTATTTAAAATCAGAATAGTTCAAGTCATCAATAATAAAATTGAATATTTGTCAAGGTTTTTCATGTCGGTTACAAAAGTCATATTTTCACACCCCAAAAAAAAGTTTATATATTCTAGTTCTTTAATTTTAAATTATGACTTGTCCCTTTTGACTTGGGTACAAAGGACAGTGTAAATACAACTGACAAATTATGTAAAAGGGATTCAATAGAATTTTTTTTTAAAACAAAAACTTTTATTTTACAAAAGTAAAAAAATACATAGCATAGTTAACAAATATATATTTACAGAAATGCTGTAAATTGAATTATGCATTTTTAATGCATAATATACATCTTTGGTTTTTAAAACATAAGTAAATGCTAGAGTGAAGTAAAACCTTTTGTTTGAGTAAAGAATATTTTACAAGAATGAAATTTTACATGCTGCTAAAAACTTTTAAGTAGAACATCATATACATATAAAACTTTAAAATTTTGATCAATCAATGAAATCACATCAAACAAAGTTTTGTTGAAACAAGTTCATGCTTCAAAAAATAGACTTCCATAAATAGCATTCTTCTGCTTATGGGCTCTCCATAAATGGTGTCACATTTATTTTTAATGTTCTTGACCCCATATCCCTTTATCACAAAGGGTCACACTTCACCATACTGCTTTCTTCTTGTTCCGCTAAAATTAACTAACCATACTCGATTTTGAGTTCATAATCAAAGCATTATACCAAAACTACATTTCATATTTTATTTACAATTACTGATCAATCATCTACGCACTTCAGCCATGCTTTTTTTGTCAATATCACCAAAATAGGGATATGAGAGAAAATCAATGAGCTGATCTTCACTTTTGTTTCAAACGCATTATTTTTGTGTTATTTTTTAAGAATTTTTTGAAAGGCTGAAATCTTAAAACTAAATACACAACATGATTTCCTTTTCAATTTAAACTATGAATCATCAGCATCAATGTTTTTTGATGCAAAATAAAGTCATTGAGAATAAAAAACAAAATTGGGAAAATATAGCAATTAAATCTTTTTAAAATAAGACTTATTTAAACCTAATTGTTAAGTAAATGTTAAATTTCTTGTTGCCTCTTGTTACAAGCTCCATTTCACACAATAACCCCCTCGTAGTGTGACCTCATTATGGATAGCCCCTTTTAGTTTTCTTGTGTAAACTTTCTAAATTAGTAATTAGTTTACAAATACAGTGGCTGCCGCTTATATGAATCATGTTTGTTCTAAACAGCTTTGAGTCAGTAAAGTGGCCAATAGTGCCTGGATTTTGTTGTTTTTGATGATTTGATTCAATAAAGCGGTTAATCCAATTAACTAACGTCCACTGTGGTTATGAAAGATATATGAAAAAGGTCAGTATATCTCAGTAGTTTATTCCATTTTATTTCCGGTAAGGGTTCTTTTTAGAGATTCTTCATGAATGTAGGCTCCTACGGAAAAGGTAAAAGCAATGGAATTAAATGTATTATTCATGTAAAATGCAAAAGCAAATATAACTTGGAAATTTTTATAAGATATAAAAGCATTTCTATTAACATGACAGTGGCACAACCAGGAAAATTTTCTGGGAGAGCTTTTCAATGTCGAAAATTGTTGCTACGTTTTTTTCTCATTCATTTATAAATCAAAACTAGTCAATGTATTTACTCAAATAATTCCTATGGAGTAGTTAACTATTCATTTATAACACTTGCTTAAAAATAATGAATTGATCGTTTGTGTTTATCACTTTGACTTTTAAAAATGAAGAAAGTGGGGGAAAAGCACAGTATATTTATCATTAGTTTTATTTCTCAATCTTATATTCAATTTTTGTGGGTTTTTATCACAAAATCATTTGAAACTTAAATAACTATTTCAACTGTCTGATAAGAATTGGAAAGGAGCCTTAGAAAACTTGGTATGATAAGCCGTCTCTCTCCAAGGTTCTCTGAAAAGGATTTGTGAAATGCTGTGTATCCATGATACGCTGTTGCAATTTATAGTGACCATTTTAGCTCTTTCATATCTGTAGAGGTTGCAACCTATCCTGTTTGGAAAAGTTTAAATTCAGCTTTTTTCCCTTGCTTTGTACAGAGGAATTGAATGTGTTCGATTTCTGGGAGGGGTTTTAACCTCAAAACCCTTCCCGTGGCTGCACCACTGCAACATGACAAATTTTTCAAATACAAAAGTTAGTGTGATATTGTATTTTACTGTCTAAAAAAGCTGTTTCACTTGAATCAGTGGCGCCGACTCCATGGGGCCTGAGCCCCCTCAAAAATATTTTTGAGGGGGCAGAGCCCCCCCAATAAATCAAAAAAATTATTAATTACATTATGCTTTTTAAACTCATAAATTTATCTTTTATTTTCCTTGTTAGAAGATAGTTTACCTTGTAAAATCAGGGGTCGATCCAGCGCGAAATTGGGGCCGCTTTGCGGCCCTTTCACAAAATTCCGCATGGCAAAAGCGACCCCTTTCACAAAATTCTGCGTCGCAAAAGCGGCCCCATTCACAAAATTCCCCATCGCAAAAGCGGCCCCATTCACAAAATTACGCGTCGTAAAAGCAGCCCCTTCACAAAAATTTATAAAAAGGCAGCCTTTTCACAATATTTTTTAACCGCAAATGTGTACGCATCTACGCGAAAGCCTACCCCTCTTCCACCTTCCCCCATCTTATCTTTTTGCCTGCTGCGTGAGGTGTTTTTGCTTGAGAGCGTCAGAGGGGGGGGGGGGGGGGGGACGAGAGAGGGACGCTTGTGATTGGTGGCTAGCGAAAATCCAAGAAAAATAATGAGCACGTGATAAAGAATTGATTCGATGATTTTCTGCTGTTCCACGAGTGCGAATTGAAGACTGACTCATTTCACGCCACGGCAAATTAATCGCCTATATTCTGTTGGTTTGATTTGCTTCAATGACCAAATACTTCTGAATTAAATATTCCTTTGAATCATTGTAACTTTCAATTGTGTCTTAGTTGCACGCATCCTTCCTTTATCCATATTATTTTGCCAAATTATGCACTTTTAATTCTCAAAAGTAGTTGCAAATTGAAACCTTGCCAGTTGCAGATCTTCTAGCTTTTTTTATCTTTCTTTCTTTCTTTTTTTTTTAAATTTTTTTAAAATATTCACCTGTTTTTTTCAATTTGTTCCTATTTTCTTCAGTTTATTTTGAAAAAGTTTAAGGTTCATAGTTGGGGGGTTATCTTACGGAACGGACGAGCAAAATTTCTGAAAATTATTCCCGAACGAAGGTTAAAAAGAACATTCGAAAATCTTATATTTTCCTTTTTTAATCAATTGCATAGAAATTCGCATTGAATACTGGCGCATGCTGATGCAAATCGTATTGTATGGCAATTAATTAAATCCTGTTAGAGTATGAGTGACTACGCGGGAAACGCCGAACAACCGATTGGCGAAATTCCCTGTAGTTTGTAGTTGATACTGTGCGTTCTCGAAAGCTCACTTGACACGATTGCATTTAATGAAAAAAAAAAGGTGTGATTAGGCCAGGGGTACCCACTTTTTCTCATATTCTTTAGTTTAAAGCAGCGTTTCTTGATCTTTTTTTGAATCTCGGACCGGTAGAACTTCGTCAAAAAATTTCACGGACCGGTAGAAATTTTTTTTTTTCACTAAAATAAACTAATCTGTTTTGTCCTTTTTTTTTTTAAACAAATGCCAGAAAGAAAACCCTTCTACTTAAAATAAACTTACAAAAGTTAATTGTAAAATTTTTTTTAAATAACTTACACACTTTGAATGTAAAAATAAGCGCAGCTAATTTGTGTAAATTTTCATAAGCGAATAAATCTTATAGAGAAGCCACAAAATGTATGCAAAGTAATGGATATATTAATGCATAAAATATCGTATAAAATTAGGAATAAAATTAAAATAAGGAAATTTTATTTTATTGGAAACGGGTATAATTCTTCGAAGACCGGTCAAATTTTCTCGCGGACCGGTGCCTACGGAGAATTGCTGGTTTAAAATGCATTATTCATTTTTTCTTTCCTGCTATTTTTCTTGTAGACTGTACGCGTAAGAGCAAAAGATAACTTCCAAAGTCACGCTAGTTTGAGCGTACAGCATACAGTAAACCAAAAGAATAACGGTATTATTTTTTTTTGTAGTTTAATTCCTAGATTCCTTCTTTTATTGATAAAATACAATGCCAGCTGAAAAATATCGTCGGTCATTCTATTTAATCTTGCTGTCTTCTTAAAATAAATATGAAACTTCCAGATGAGCAATTTCACAATTTTTTAACGCATGTCCGCTAATGGTGAGCAACGGGAACAGCGAGCAAAGGAAGTTTTATTGAGTGGGATTTTATTAAAAAGTGGCGGGAATCGCGTAATCTGCAGACGATAAATTAAAAAAATGTGGTAATTGTATATTATTCCAGTTCGTTTTCTTTCTCGGTATTAATTTTTCTTTTGTAACAGATCGTCTGCGATCTAGGAGCGCAGACGATATTTTTCGTAGTTAGCTTGTTCGCGCCTTCGCGTGTTTTAGAGGACATTTTTTAGGCGCATCAAAGAATAAATTGATATTCTATTCGATTATAATTTGTGTGGGAGCGGATAATGGATAATTTTAGCGGATAATGGAGCGCTGGAGATAGCCGCAATAATCTCAGTTTGGAGAGATTGCTAGTTCTTTGAAAATTATTCTTCAAGAAATTAAAATATGAAACGAGGACGTCCTGTAACGGGAGGTACCTTCCGAAATTGTGCGTATTATGTTAAAAAATTTCGCTCTTCGAACGTTCGGTCCCAAAATATTGTGAATTTCTTCAAGTCAGCAATTAACAACCCCGATAAAATCGCTACCACCACTTCACCATGCAGTAACGGTAACGCAAATGTTCCCGTTTTGAAGGGCTCGGGAAATGCGGTAAAAGATAGTACATCAAATGACAGTGAGGCAGTTCGCGAAAGTATAACGATTTTTGAGCAGAAAATACTGGAAGTGAATCTGGAGCAACTTCAATTGATGATGATATTGAGATTGAGCCATCAAATAATGATTCAAGCATTGTATTTGGGAGTACAAATGGAAATAAGAAGCATGCAATAAATAAAAAGTACATTGCAAATTATGAAAAGGTGTATAGCTGGCTTTACTATAGTTATTCAGCTAAGGGTTTTTTGTGCAAAATATGTTCATCTTTCATGAATGTTAGTGATTTGAACAAACCTTGAGTAAATATTGGAGTTGATATCAAGAAAAGCTGTCACCCTATAGAGTTTTAAAAAAAACATGAGTGCAGCAAAAATCACAGAGAGGCTGTCAATATGCAAAAATCTAGTGCAAAAGAAGGAATTCTCAAAAAAATCTGAAAATGAAGAGATTGGAAATGAAGCAAAAAAAAAAAAAAAAAAACAGAAAATTGATTGGTAAGTTTATTCAAATTTTGTACTTATAATCATGAAGCAATGGGCCATTTTTTAGAATTTTGAATCTCTAGTTAGATTTTTTGGGGGTAAATTTAGATGACAATGAAATGAAAAAACATTTGCTAACTTGTGGTAAGAATGCCACGTATTTATCCCACATTTCAGTTCAAAACATTTATCTTTGAAAATACCAAAATTCCGTTCTTTTCAGGAAAATCCTAAATTTTACTTTGATTACGCAATATATATTTAGTATTAATTTGTATTGAGTTTCGAAATCCAATTCTAAAATAACTTTACTAAAAATAAAATTCTTTTATATGCTGTTTTTATATTTTTATTTCTTTCGAAGATCTTGGTTTCCTTACATGCGCCATGGTAAATGAATTTTTCGCATTTTTGATGTTGACTGTACCTTGTTAAGTGGCAAACAAATAAAATTTCTTTATATATTTATTAACATCATTAAATTGCAAAGTTTTAAACGAAATACCTACTCTGTAAGAACGTCAAATGTCAAAAAATTAAACGCTGAATGCTGGTGCAGTATTATTTTGGGTTTTAATTACTTTTAAGTTTTTCAAACTCATACATTCTTCTGTGTTAAGAAATATGTGATATCTTTAAGTCTGTTCATATTGTATTTATTGGGAGTTATCATTAAGTTCAGCAGCATGTGCAATTTTCATTGATCTAAAAGTATTTGAGAGGGGCAAACAGTAAATCTGTTGTGAGACTTTCACCTTAAGAAAGTGTGCCTTGCATATGTATATTTGTAAAAAACAATAAATGTAATGTGTATCAAATTACAATTAAAATGTTAAGGGTCTTACTTCCCCCCTCCCCCAGCGCATTTTCTCTAGACAGCTTTCAGGTATTCTTCAAGAACTTGCAATCACCCCCTGAAACCTGTCTAATGCTTTTCTATAACGATACGACAGCTAAAAATGCTTTTATATAATCTTTTCCAAGAAAAAAATCACAAGAAGTTCTTTTTTACAAAAATAAAGAAAATTCACAAAAATATTTTGCTTTTTCACAAAAATAAAGAAAATTCACAAAAATATTTTTCTTTTTCACAAAATGGGGACCCAAAAAATAAAACCTGGATCGACCCCTGAAAATACATTCAGTAATGAGTTAAAACAAATAATTATTACGGTTGTGTAAGCAGGTTAACTGAAAACGAGTGGTGTGAATAATGAGTGTAACAGTGCTGCGAGTACTGTAAAAATTTGTCATAGTGCCCGAATTACGGGTCAAGTCTGTTGCCGGTGGGCAGCGCAGCGCTGCGGCGCGCTCACCTGTGTTGCTGACCCGGAAAAAATATATGAGAGCTTGATTTGTATATAAAATGGGAGGCGTGATAATTTTGAATACTTTTAGGAATTGTGTTTAAAAGAAAACCTTCACAAAATGATGATCCTTCCCTTCCTCGGAATCTACGTATACCAAAGAAGTAAAAACAACGAAGGCAGCTCACCGCACACTTTCAAAATCCAAAAGGAATACAGTTGACTCCCGCCACTTTCGCGAAATGGCTATAACGCGATTTTTTCTCCAGTATTCAGACTTAACGTGAATTCTGCACCCGCAACACGAAAATTCTCGGGAGGGAATCATGGTGTGTTCGTATTGGCTTTGGCTACTAGGTTTTTTTTTTCATGGATCTTTTCCTTTTTAGCATCGCTGAGAGTGGAAGTTCCTTTTTCATTTTAAATGCGAAAGTTAATGAAATATAATGACACCTAAGAGCGCTGTTTCATTTAAAGTTTGTAAAGATAAAAGGAGAAAGTTTCTGACAATTAAAGAAAAGCTAGAGCTTCTTGAAAAGCTGAAGCTCAACTAAAAAATGCGTTGAAGGTAGCACGAGAATTAGGTATGAGTGAATCTTCCATACATACAATTACAAGTCAAGAAAAGGAAATCCTTAAAAATTCACCGAGTAGTGTCTTAGTAAAATGCAAATATTTATGAAAATGGAAACTGCTCATGTATTGTGTACAAATATCATTAATGGATCGACTGTTTAGTACAACTAAAGATGCATTTGCTTTTCTTACTATATACTACGCTTACCGTATACCGGTTTATTTTTTCTTTCTTTCCCATTGATCATTGATTTTGTACATCGTAGCAGTATTTTATGTTGAATAAAACGGTATTTTTAAAAAAAAACAAGTAACATTCAGTTCTTTATGTAAGAAACAGGAATGTACAATTAGAGTAGAGTTAAGAGATGGTTTTTAACAGTTTGACGGGGTTTTTACAAGTGTCTAAAATAAATGGATACGTTTATAAAAAATTTTACACATACCTTTTTCCACAACGCAAAATTTTGACTTACGCGAGGGGTCTTGGAATGCATCCCTCGTGTAGGTCGGGACTCGAGTGTACTACAAGGCAATATACATTGAGGTTTGTAAAATGGTGCAATTTTGCATTATTGGGCGATTTACATCAACTGGACGCACACAGGTCATTGCAGTTGAACAAGAATGCTTGCTTTTATTAAACAAAGGTGAAACATTTTGAAAAATCAACTGAGTTTTTCAAAAATGACCTAGACATTGAGAGACTGCGTTTACGCTTGAATATGTTAGCCGATATCGCTAATAAAAAAACAACTGGTCTTAAAAAGCATGCTTAAATTAAATTACCTTTTTACAAAAATACTGTGTGTGTTCGTATTTATTTTTTCCTTTTTTCAAAGCCAAAAAATATGTGTCGAGCTTGTCGACTTTTCGGGGTTCTAATGTTGATTACATGACTTTAAAATGCTTTAAAAAACTTTAAAACTCACTTTTTTTTATCTCAGATTTAGAAAATTTCCTGCGGCATGCCCCCTCCCCCCAATATTTTTTAAGTCGGAGTTTCTGGGAGTGCCCTTCAATGCAAGTCAAGCGCCCTACCTTTTCCATGCCTAGCTACGGCACTGCATGACTCCCCATAAAATAGAACAAAAAAATGTCTCTTACTAAGACATGTGGCATGATCTAGTTGAACCAGAAAAATTTGTATACCAATTTTTGGATTGTTTTACTTTGAAAGCGCCATGTCACATACTGTTTGTTTGTTTAAATTATACACACCAGAAAGTATGTAAATTGGCATTTTCAAGGCACAAAAAACAACCTTTATTTGGGGGGGGGGGTAACCTCCGCGGGGTTACATAACCCCATAAACCCCCCGGTGATGACTGGCCCAGCCCCCTCGATAATTTTTCCAAGTCGGCGCCCCTGACTTGAATTATATTAATTTTGAATACAAGTATAATAAAGTACAGTTGACCCTTGTTTTCAAATTCATCGGAATCACAAAAGTAAATAATAATAAAACAAAGTTGAGAATTTTTACAAAGTACAGTCAGACCTCGATATTAAGGTTGCTTATCTTGAGTTCAGGCTCATTGAATAGAAACTCTATGTTATGGATTATCACCGTTATCTCTTATAAGGTCACTGTAAGTGATTTCAGAGCCACACTGATTCAATTGCAAAAATTTTCCGTAGCACATATCTGTTTTTTAGTTTAAAAGTAATTTCTCTACCAACGTTGTGTGAAATACAGTGACACAGAAAACAAACTAGTAACTGTAATACTACTAGAGAGGGATTCATTGACATATGCAGAAGCTCTCAGAGTATAAATGTCACAAGACATTTTTTATAAACTGTGAGAGAGCTACAAAAAATTTCAAAACTTAAAAAACAATGCAAGTTATTTAAGACAATATGTACATTTCTAAAGAAAGCTATATTCAAGTCAAAGATTTTATATGAAACAAACTGAATGCTGCAACATAGTAAACATAATTAAATACACATTCTTATTGTCTTTTCGAGATCACAAATTGGTTTCAATTTGCTTCAAGAAAAAAATGACAACTTTTAAAAAACAAAATAAACTTGGAAAAATTTAGTCCATGAGGTTAGGGACAATTGAGCAGTTTTGAATCTACATAGGAGTATAAGCTGGGTTTTAAGGGCATTGTTAAGGGTTGTGAAACAGACATTGGTCCTGAAATCTGGGAATTGCTACATGCACATAGTATAGAGATAGAGCAAATTAGGACATTATAGGTGTACAGTCTGAACTGAAAAACAGTTTATGCATTGCTCTTGATTCAAAACACCACAACCAACACATTCAAGTCATATTTTGGTACAATTTCTTATATAGTCCTGTATAGCAATTTTTGGGACCTCTAAGACCAGGCCCACTGGTAAATAGGTTTTGGTTGATAACATTATTTCTTCCTTTTTAATAGGTTATGAATGATTAATAGGAAAAGTCATTTGATTTGTTATTCATGTATTTGAAAAATCTTTTGTTAAACCCTATCCAGCCCAGACCCCCTTCTCTTTTTGCCAGTGTAGTACACACTTGTGAAAGCTGTTAGCCACGCCTGGTCTGAAGAAAACTGCTGTTCTCTGCCCTTTGTCGAAATTGGAGGTTTTTTTTAATTGTATTTATTCCTACTTTAAAAAAGAAAATTTTCTCATCATTTTTTCCTGGAAAAGAACATTCTATATAGCTACTGGGGAAAAATACCAATTAATAATACATCTATGCTGCATTTTGAAAAGTATTAAATTTCATCCTTATAAATGGCTACTTAGGACGTCTGAAAACGATTTTTTTTTAAATAGGAATTCTTAGGATAAGTCAATTAAAAACGCCCAGAATTTCGGGGTAGCACTACAAAAGTTTTACGGTGTTAATGCAGAGTTTGTAAAAGATAGTTGAGAATACAGTGTTTCAACAGAACTTCTCCCTCTGGGGGGCTATTAAATTCTTCATAAAATATCATATTGTTTTTTTTTTTTTTTGCATTTACCAATCTTTGTGCCAAATTTATTTGTGCTAAGTATCTACAATATCTACAATTTTTTGCACACAGGTGTTAATATTCCCTAGGCAACAATTTTCATTTTATGCAAAAGAAAATTTTAAAAAAGCCACAAAAAATAAATATTGTTTAAGCAGCAACAAAATTTATCATTTTTAAAGTTATGACAATAAAATTTTACAGCATTACCTATCTTTATTTTTCCCAATTTCATCTTTATTGCTTCCATCATAATTCTTCTTTCAAATTCAAATCCTATTAAAAGAAATTAAAATTAAATTTACTTTCTTGTTTCATTCTAATTTGCATTAAAATAAATGAAAGGGTATAAGAAAACAGTTAAACTTAGGCCCAAGCAGATCTTTCATTGATAGTGCTTTTGCATTGTTAAACGCAATATATATACAGTCGGACCTCCATATATCGAAGTAGCAAATTGCCGGAAAAAAATTCGATATATAGAAATTTCGATATATAGAAACGATCTTATTTTATCATAAAAATCTCCTCAAACATTAAAATTAAAGCTAATTTTCGTGCATGAAACCCAATTTCTAATTTATATGAGCATCGAATTAAACGAAAGTTAATAACTGAAAAAATAACAGAAATCACATTTTTGTGCCTTCATACATCTTTATTCTACGGCAGTTCAACTAGATTCGCAACATGAGTGGATTTTCGTTTTGACACTGTAATCGAGAGAAAAGCAAAAAATTAATCTACTTAACTTGAATGATTTTTACTGCAGCTAAAAAGACTAGGAATGATAATCAACAGACAAAAAGGATAACTTGAAACTGATTTTACAGTGTTACTGGTTACAACTAAGATTTGAAATAAACTTGAGGGAATTTAAGAACTCCAGAACGGAACAACGACCTATCTACACACTCCTCAAACCCAGATTTCTTATGAGTTTCTTAGCAACCTTTAGTAAACATAATTTTCTCCCCTAACCTTCATTTTTCATGAGACAAACCGTCTAAAGTGAAAAAAAAAAAAAAAATCTACGAATGTCTCGAAAAATTTTTCGATATATAGAGATTTTTTCGATATATAGAAACAATTTTTCTATGTAATGAACATTGAAATTTGCTGGGATTTCGATATATGGAAAATTTTGATATGTGGAAGTTCGATATATGGAGGCTCGACTGTATATATATATATATATATATTTAAAACTTTTTTTACAGTAGTACAAGGAATAAGAACCTTCCACCATTTGATAGACTTTCTCATGTTTAAAAATTTTTGTTAGTTATTCATTTCCAATCTTTATAAAGGTCTTCGCAGGGTTTCTATGTTAAATCTGCCCTTGCGGCTTTTTTGGCTCTCATTAGGGGATCATTTTGGTGTCGAACAAAAATAATTTAGCCAAATTTTCAGCTCTTTATCTGAAACAACCTTCGAGTTTTTCAAAAAAAAAAAAAAAAAAACACTTCTTTTTTATAGTAAAATATAAAATTAATGAATGGTTCATCATGGTGAAAATTCAAATGAATGGTTTGGCAATAAAAAATATTTAAATTTGTGTAAATGCAAAATTATGAAAAAAAAAATCACTTTTTAATTTTTTTCATATTGTTCCATCACTTCAAAAAATTTGAAAAAATTTCTGAGTGTAGAGGAGTAAAAAGACAAAATTTGGCAAGTGACTTTTCAGAAAAGCATTGAAAAAAAATTTAAATTTTATTTCCGTCGCCAAAAAACGGTGTTACGTTTAAAACTTATGAATATGATTCTTCAGGTATTTTATTCCTAAGAATAAAGAAAAAAATTATCATTCATTAATTTTAAATTTTAGTATAAAAAAAAAGAAAAACAGGTTTTTTTTTTTGAAAAACTCGAAGGTTGTTCAAGATAAAAAGCTAAAAATTCGGCCACCAAAATGATCCCCCAAGTGCGAGTTCAAAAAGCCGCAAGAGCAGATTTAACATAGAAACCCGGCTATGGCCTTTAGGAAAATACTTTAACAGTTACATAATCAAACTAAAATATCAGAGACAAGAGTTAAAGATTATATAACTACCAAGAAATTAATTTTAATCTTTTAAATTAAGATTTTATTTGAATGATTTATTTTTAACTAAAAAAATAATTAGAAATATTATGCCGGATCGGCTAAGATCTTTGAGTCATTCACATTATTTTTTTAAAAGCTGTTGTATGTGACAAAAGAAAAAGGGCATGAAAGTGGCAAAACACCACAAAAATAGTTGAGCACTTCATTAAGATTAATAGAAAAGTAGCTTTATGTTTCGAGAAAAATGAGTATTATTCAGGACAGTTTGTCCATAAGTTCTAGTTTAGGTGCCCCTTAACATCAATAAACTAAATGTGTTTATGGTATTACCAAAATTTTAGGATTAAATTTCTGATCATATAAGGATGCAAGTACAGGGGGGAAAAAAGACACGTGAAGCAGTGAGAAGCAAAGGGATGTAAGTGCACATTTTCAAGTTTCGAGTAAAACGCCTTTATATATAACATCCTAGGTAGACTTTCATTGAAATTTTTTTCTAAATCATGCTGTATAGCAGCAACTACTAGGGCTACTAGTACCATCTCTTGCCCCAAGACAGAGGAGAGGTTCACTTACCATGTGTCCTGGTTACCTCCAAATTTTTAACATTGCCACTTACATCCCTTTGCTTCTCACTGCCTCATGTATAAAAATCAATCAAAATGTTCTAATTGCAAAAACTAGAGGAGTCAGACTTAATTTGTACACTTCTCTTATAGTTTCATTATTTTACTTTTAAGAGCTTACATTCCGTTTGTTTTCATTGGCTATTATGAAAATGGGAAAGGGATTCTGAATCTTTAATACTGCTTCAAAGTGTTAAAAATAATTTGACTCAAACTTAAACAAAAATACTTTGATATACTGTAAAATATTTCTTTTAAAGAATATTTAATAATCAGATTTATGCTTCTTTTAAAACTACCTTTACACACTCAAATTTTCTTACACTGACAAGTTATACAACTTTAAAATTACCTTCTCCAACTCGGAACAGAAACAATTTTTCTGGAGGGGTTGTTTCACATGCTCCATACCTTCATGTTCTATGCTCTCAGTTATTAATCTTTTTGAATACTCCTGTAAAATATTCAAAATCAGTATGTAAAAGAATAAAATTAAGGACATCTATTATTGAAATATGTTTAAATAAATATTTTAATGCAAAATCCTGAAAGGTTTGTTATTTTTATTTTTAGACTTGGAAAAAATCCAACAAGAAATCATTCAGTATCAACCAATGTGATCTTTAAAACTTTCTCACCTTAAATAAAATTCAAGTATGTAAGCTTACTTAAGTAAGGAAACAGTATTAATTTGAACAATGCAATTTAACTTACTGAAAACCTTATACAATTTAAATTTTCTCTGCACCTTTTATTTAGTACTAATACTTTTTTTTTTGCATCTTCATTAAAAGAAACTATGATACCCAAAACAAAGATTTTTTAAAATAGAGAGGGGGAAAAATGATTTTTCCCAAATAAAAATTTTAACTTACTTTTATTAAGGTAGCATAGTAACACAAAATATCATTCGGCATCAAATTGGCTAAGGCAAATTGCTGTGCATTTTGAGCTATATCTTTGGCTTCATCATCATGAGACATCACCCACTTCAGTTCATCAACCAAGTTCGACAAGTTTCTTTGGAAAGGTATGTAATGGACCATTGGACGAATATCATTATAAAAATGTTCATAAAACTCTGAATCTTGCTTCAACACAAGACCTCCACCCGCTAGGAGATAAGGCATTCGATAAGCAGCCACAGTGCCATCAATTGTGATTTGATACCTATACTTGATTGTAAAATTGCAAATAAAGCATTAACAGTAAAACAAATATAAGATAAATTGATTTTTCATTACAAAATCTCGACTACACTAAAAACCAAAAGTTTCTGGACACTTTCAGTGATAGACATTTAAAAATAAAATACCCTGATGATTTTTTCTGTTATTTCAATCATATAAAGCATATTACTCTAGGTTACACTTTCCAAACAAAAATTCCACCAGAAGTGCATTCAAGGAAAACACAAAATTGAAGAAAAAATGTTACTGATTGTTTTTTAAAAACTCTGAAGAAAATTATGCCAAAATTTTAAATGAATGTTAGACTGATAAAACGTAAGAATTTAAATGTTTTTTTTTGTGAATGAGCTGATGAAAGAATTAGCATAGTTAAACTGATTAACAGGTGTGGCTCTGTCGAGCGTAGTAACCTGCAATCAATCTTCTTTTCAGGACTCGCTGAACGGCAACTTACTAGATCAGTGGTGCCCCTACCTTTTTCTAACCAAGGGCCGCACCTCACATTAAAATGATTCTCACTTGCCAGAACACATAAAATTTCAAAATATTTTACAGTTTTCCAAATAACATGGGAAAATATGGAAAAGGAAAGAAAATTAAAAACCAATAATTGTTATTATAAGTATTGTGGTTTAAAGTACACAGTGAAGTCCTGTTACAACCAATTTCAAGGGATGTTACAACCAATTTTAAGGGACCACAAAATTTGTTTGACGCAACAGGAATTTGGTTGTGAGAAAATTCAAGCAATGAGATTGAATCGGACCAGAAAATTTATTTCGTTTTAATAGGATTTCACTGTATTTAGTTTTTTAAAATACATAATTTTCAAAATCATCCTTTTTTTTTCTATTTTTTTCTTTTTGGTCTCTAAATGCATGTGTTACTACTTAAAAGTTATAAATATAACAATTCATTTTTTCCCCTCTACAAATTCGAAAAGAAAAAAAAAGGTTAAAAAATGATGAAGCTAAGAGTCTACATTGAATTTCTAGAGTCAGTATTACAAACTTTGTTGCCTAATAGTTTAGGGTTTGGTTTCTATTAAGGTTTATGAAATTTCAGAAATTAATGCATGCATAAAATTGATTCTTTTTTAAATAAAGAAAAGTAAATTAGTTCAAACAAAATCAGTTTACCAAATAAATTAAAAAACTTAGTAAAAATAGAAAGAAGTTAAAAATTTGATTACCTTAAAAAAATCAAAAAATGATATGTACTCGGCTTTTGGTCCATATTCTTCAGCTTGATTTGGATAGAAGAAAAAGTTTGTCAAAGAGGCATTTATCAAATCTGGATATTGACGAGCAATTTTTATCAAGTCTAATCTTTCTGGTCGACTATCGCGACCTCTCCAGAAAGCAATTTTAAGTTTTTCTTCCCATGGAGGTCCAGAGTTGCCCATCACTGATAATATATCAACCATCACTCTGCAAAAAGAAAGAAAGAAAAAAAAAAAAATATTTTATTTCTTCTTTTTCCACACAAAAATTTTAACTTTCACAAATTATTTCTTCAGAGTAAAGCAATTGTTTTTGCATATCAGTTAAGGATTCATACAAACATGAGTGCATGAGAGATTTCTTATAAAACAAAGAGATTTAAAAAAAAAATCTGCAACTGGATTAGAGACGTACCGAGAACTATGTAACTACTCGGTACTCAGCCAAATTTTAGTCGGATATTTGGCCAATACCAAGTAATTGTAAAAAATAGAATTTTGTTCAAGGCAGATTTTAAATTAATAAAAAAGTACAAGCATATAATGTACTACAATCATTTACAATTCAAATTTACAAATCAAATTTAAATTTTGAGAATAATGAAGTTTGTTATGCCTCAATGGAGTAAATCTTTATTTTAATGTCACCAAAGTTAATAAAACTTATTTATTAAAACTAGAACAAAAAAGGTAAGTGTAGAAAATATGAAATTTTTCTATTATTTAATGGATTTTTGCTACAAACCAAAACTATTTGTAAGAAATACAAAAATAGCTTTGCTTAAAAAATAAAAGCAAATAAAACTGTTTTATTTGTTTTAACTGTTTTATTTGTTACTTGTGTTAGCTCTTTTAAACAGCATTAAAAGCACAAGTGTGCAACACTGGCGGACACATGTTTTGGCGTTACAAGGAATGCCTTCAATGCACAAAATGTGAGCTTATGGATTTAAAGACATCCGACAAAAGTCTGATATTTTTGTAGGATGTCTTTACATTTGTCAGTTCACACTTCATGCACTGAAAAAGACGTTCCTTGCAAGACAGAAACACGGGTCTGCAGTTTTCCTGCACATTTGTGTTCTTAACATTTTATTTGCTTTTAAAAATTATTTATGTTTTTAAAACTAAAACTATTATATGGACATGGAGGTCTATACTACTATTCCAGTGAGTTCAAAATTCATCTCTTATTTGTCGGTGGTTCTTCTTAAAATATAATCGGTACTCGGCCCCAAAGTGCTACTCGATACATCTCTAAACTGGATGATAATAAGTCTTTCTGTTAATTTTACAAGCAGGGACAAACTAAATCATTCAATTCACATACAGTAAACTCCCAATTATCGGGGGAATAAAGCGGCACAGTAACCGCGGATAATCCCAATAATGGGTGAAAAACGATACTACTGTATACAATATTTAAAAAAATATGAATAACACTCACACATACATTTAAATAATAGCTAAAAACATTGCATCTATATACTAAAATTGAATGTATAAAATATATGTAAAAGGCAAAACAAATTAGCAAAATTAACAATCATAAGTTTAAAAAATATTTAATGAGTTTTAAAAAAATGTGAAAATACTGGCAGATAATTCATTCTCTTTAACACTATCTCTGAAATCTCTGCTTAAAAATTATCACATTTAATTTTGATGCATTTACAATCTAGTATTATAGTGAAATAAGATATCAAGGACTTTTAAAAAGCATACATAAATGATACTCAGAACTCGAGAACTATTATTGTTAAGATTTTCTTTTTTTTTCTTAAATAAAAACTTACCTTCCCATCATTTCCAATGTCGCTTCTGTAATGTCATAAGTAGGCATGACAATGTCTCTAGTAGATTTTGAACCACACCAAGAAAATATAGGTATAGGATTTTGGGCAGGCTGTCGATTTTCCAGTGGCCAGTCTCCGAGATTAGCTATAAGTTCTAAATCTGGCAAATAAAACTGAAAAACAAAAGAGATTTTAACTAAAGCAAAGAAAGGAAATAATAATAAAAAAAAAACTGCCTAGGTATTTAAGAAGTGTAACAAAAATCATAAGAAAATGCAGTTTAATCACGGATTGTATGGAATTGGTAAACGTCCAGTTGAAACAAGGCTATCTAATGAGGGGGAAAAGTAAAAAATTTGATGCCCGCATTCCGCTCATTTGAATGAGACTGCTTAATTTAGAAGCTAACATATTTCTGCAAAAGCTTACATCCTTAAAAACAAATAGATGCCTCCATTTCTACCTGCAAACTGGTGTTTGCCTTTCCATACAACCCCTGACCAGACAATACCATTACTTGCATAACTTTTTAGTGTGTCATTGCCTCAGAGCAACAGTAAGACATCTAATCCCAGGAATGACACTAAGATATCCTACTGCTGCTCTCAGGCGATGGTGTGCATGAGCTTTTCATAACGAAGTTCTATTTATGAATTTTATTGGTTGATTTAACAAGAGGCTAGATGTAAATAAAAATGAGTATTTTATAAGCTTCATAAATTATTAAAAAATATTACTAATAAAAAATGTATTTGGAGCATTTAACACATTCCCTCCTTTCTTCATTAAAAAAAAAGTTTGATTTCTCAAAAAAAAAAAAAAAAAAAGTGCAGTAAACATTTTTTTAAAAATAAAACAATTTGCTGCAGTTTTCTATATAGTCAACCCCAGCAAGAGAAACAGCAGGATCCTGTGATGCCCACTGCAAGCTGCAAATTTTTAAGGAGGTTTGCAGACTATTTCTAATTGAACTATGTTTTTAATTGCTATCTGCCGAATTTAAAGCAGAAAGAAAAAATATAGATATAATGAACTGAGGTAAGAAGCTAAGTTTGCAGCTCTTAAGTGTTCGTGTATCTGGTTAACTTCTGGTATAGCACACAATAAAATTTTAATAAACATTAAAATGTTATATTTGATGTTTGGCCATTACTTGTTGATTATTTATAATAGATATTATGATTAATGCTGGTTTACCTTGCATACTATTTTTAGTTTCTTAATCTTCAGCACGAACTGTTAAAAAAATTCTGCCACTGGTGAAGTCCAATCACAGTTCTCTTCTATTTCACTGGTAACTATACATCTGAGGTGTATTCTTAATTTTTTTAGGATGGGAAATCAATGGGATATAATTGAATAATATAGTCATAGCTAATCTTATGGAAAGAGAAAGTCATTCTTCCAAAAAAGAAATCAGTACTGGAATGGCATTGCCGCATCCCGTATGCCCTTCTTTCCATTAAACCGAGATTGGCAAACAGTTTTATTGGAACCTTGTTAATACTTTAAATTATTACATTAAACTAGCATTTTTTAAGGATCCTATCCATTTCTTCAAGGGTAGGTATTATTCAAGGGCTCAAATTGGGGAAATAAAATTCAACAATTATGTGATTCCTGTTAGAAGAAAACAGCAAAAGAAGAACTGATGGTCTAGCAGCTGAAAAATAGAACTGAATTTAGATTTGAATATAACCTCTTTTTATTTATAATTATCTGAGTGAAATACCTCATTCAGTAAATAATTTAGATCTTAAAGTTGAAGATGTGTAGAATCTAGCACCATACGAGCCATAATCAAACTTTTATGTTGTACTTGAATTTAGAAATTTTATTTATTTACCTTGCGTGCCAAAGAAAGAAGTATTTCATCCATGAACATACTGAAACCAACATGCTGCCCATAACATTTTCTGTAAATCTGAAGAGAAAAAAACATTAGTTTTGTATTTTATCAATAACCCTCTGTACACCTAAAATTCTTGGAGAAAAACTAACTATTGAAAACTTATTATTACTATTCTTATATAGAATGATTGAAATTAAGCTCACAGTACTCAGAGGCTTATAACTGCAACTCTGCTGGATGCAGTGGCTTAGGAAAGTGAATGGTCAAAATTAAACTTCTATAATGAAAATTAAAGTTAGTTTTCTTTGTTTAAAAGATGGTTTTTCAATGTTGTTCAATCAATTTTATACAGCTATGACTGTTTAATGTCTATATAAAATGAAAATGAAATTCTAACTGCTTCTATTAGCAATTTCAAGCATCAAATTTTGTTTTTCTTAACATGGTGATCCCTTGAGCTTCTTGCTATGCCACTGACTTGATGGATTCGAATGAATCTTTAACCTGTAACAGGGGAGGTGAAAAAGTAGGACATAACAGGGGACATGAGGTCTCAAATATCACTCTATTTTACATTTTTTTAAAAAAATATGCATTTAAGATACATTTCTGTAATTTTCCTTAGCTCTTCTTTGAACTTTTATTGGCACAGGAAAAATATTTTTGAATTTTCGATTGAAATATACCTTTTCCCAAGAAAATTTTACTTGAGCCTTAAGATTTTTCGAGAAAAATCACCTATTGCTGTAAATAATTTACTACTTGCAATAAAAAAAAACTTATTCATTAATGATTTTGTTTCAGTTATTTAGACCATTTTAATACCAAAAAATTTATTATATCACATTATGGGAAAATGTTGACAGTACCTTAACTATTGGTATATAACGTCATATTTTCAGGAATAATTCAGCCCTCACTGTCTCAAGAACATTTTTTGTGTAAATTTGCGGAGACTTCAAACAACTTTCAACCATATCTATAATACTTTGCATCTCTTCCACTTAATGCGGATGAGATAGATGAATCCATTTCTGTGATCATAACTTTAAGAGTCATGTCTACTATGGCCAAAAAAAGTAACACTGAAGGGGAGGAGAGGTCTTACAAACCGCTCCTAAAAAATTGCAATGAAATTTAAATCAAATGCACTTGTCGAAAGATACTGATAAGCAAGGGAGGGGGAGGGGGGTGTTTAAAGTCACAAAACAAAAAGCTATTGGCAAGAAGTATTCAATCGGACTAGAAATTAAATAGGGGTGGCGGGACGAGCTTCTGAGCAAGTCTGTTAGACTGCACGTAACCTGTCACGGGTTAATACATGTTACATAAATGATGCTGATGAGATATTTCCAAAAAAAAAAAATCATAACTTGAAATTTCATCTCGAAGTAGCTCTTTAACATCATAATAAGATAATATAAAGTTATATTTTCATTTTCTGAGTGAAAAATTAAAGAATGAAGAAATATTTTATTTTGCACACCTTGCTAGTCACATGGCGTACAATCGTACAATGCGTTGCTAATGTTATTTCTCTATGAAAGTGATATGATATGTATAGTTCAAAGAATCATCCATACACAGTGAACATGTTTCTGAACAAGAAGGTACATACATTGATCATAATGTTCTTGTGTTATAATATAGTAGTTTTGGCATAAAGGTAAGTGTTTACTAATTATACAGCACAATGTCTCAATTTTAATTACAAATTTATCAGACTATACAGTTCTTTGAATTGCAGAACATCTTACTTCTAAACATAGTTAATAAATAAAAGAGTAGGGGTGGAGGAAAGCTGTGTCTTAATGACTGTTTCATAGCAATAATTGAATACCTTTTACATTCATACCAAGTACGTTAATACAACAGTAAATAAATAATAATAATAAAAGGACCAGTAAATGACTCAAATTGTGTACATTTTGAAGAGTAATTGGTTTAAGGAGGAGGGAAGTTCTTTGGGAAGGAAATTTGGGGAAGAAGTAGGTTGGGAGAATGCGGAGCTCTGTCATCACTAACATATCTTGTCTAGTCATAGAAGGTAATTAACAAAATAATTACTTTTTATGATTAGACAAAGATTTGTAACAAAATAAAATTAATAATTTATAACAACAATACATCAAAATAAATATATCTTTTGTGCATGAATCTTAAAAAAAAATCTACCTGAAAGTACACCATTCTGAATTTTGAACTACTTCTTCCAACAACAGGGTGGTGTTAGTCGTCAGGCGTCGGTCTGTTACGCCCAAGGAGCCCAGTTCGAAATTTGATCCAGTCAGTGGATTTTAAAGATGCATGAAACAGTCAACTTCAGGCAGTAAAATTATGCGGTATGCAAAATATTCCTGAGTCAACATTTGGCCTTGATTATTCTTGGCAAAATGAAATTCCTAGTGTAGTTTTGCATCCTATGGTTCGGAGCAAACTTAGCATGGCAGCATCATAATGTATTGATTAGGATCTGCGTAGTCTTCACAATGCTGCCAGGTTAGGTTTGTCCCAACTATAAAGAGCCTAGGTGGTACCATCTGGTCGGGAAACTGGGTATTGAAATACTGTGGTAATAACTATCTGCCAATAGTAGTGCCGCATGAAAGAGTGGTTGTCAGCCACTGGAGCACAAGGTCTGAAGACAGCGAGAAGCCAAAATACAGCCAAATTAAAAACAGAAACATAAATGCTTCTTCCATGATAAAACAAGAAAAAAAAAAAAAACACCTATTATTGTGAGCTGTGTAGATGGTAGAGATTTGTAATTAGTAACATGTCTTGGAGTCTCCATGCCAATAGTATGGTAGCCGGAGGGGAGGTTTTGGGGTCAATCTCTCTGAAATCCATGGTTGGAACACACACTGCCAATCCTAATACCATAGTTTGTATTCATTATAAGGGTGGCTATGATCAACCTCCAACCAGAAGGTGATTTCTGGTTGCACTACTACATGTCAAACTTACTAATGCATCAGTTTTGCAATTTTCGGATTGGGGAGCAAATTAAAACAGGATTTAAAGTTAAAAACCTTTTTAGTCGTAAGAAGAGATGAAAATTAAGAATGAAAATTGAATGCTAGAGTTGGAGGGCGGGGAGCGTTTTTTGCTAGAACAGAAGAAAAAATAACACAAAAAGTAGCGTACACAATTTTCATGTTGTTTGAACTGAAAAAAGATTTAATGTGTTTTTAAAATAGTATACATGCAGACTTGTACATTGTCCCCCATTGTTTCTTCTGAAAAAGCTGGTAAACTAGTTATGTAAAATAAAATATACATTTAAAAAAAAGAAAGAAGAAATTTGGATGAAGCAATTTTTTAAGTGAAGAGGGAGAAAAAGGTTCCTTTTCTTCATCTCTTCTTTTTTTTTTCAATAGTACTGAGACATTAAATATTAATATAAATGCATTTCCTTTTTTCTGAACAGAAAAATATTGTGTGGGTATGTTCCTACACTGTAAAATCATTAACATTTTCTTTTCAGCAAAACTTAATTTCAATAAAAGACAGTAAATTCTAAAAATTAACTGAGAAGAGACATATAACTTACCTGATTCGAAACTACAGAATAATGACAAATACTATAAGATGCTGGGTGATTGAACCTCTGTAATGCATCTTCCATCACTTTGGTCATGTTGACTTCAGGGAAAATGCTCAAATCAGAATCAATTTGTGGATACTTTGATTTGCACTTAAGATCTGACATCCAATCTGTCATAGATTTTGGGCAGTAACACTGTTCATGAAACAATAAACCTAAAAAAGGAAGTGAATATTAATATGGATGAACATTATCAGAATAAGAAGCACTACAATAAAATAATCACTCAGTCGCGGTGAATATCAACACACCAGATTTTGCACAAATCTCACTCATAAGGTCCCTTTTCATTGTGGATTAAAAAAATTACAATTTTGCTTTAAATGCATACTATAATATTTCAAATTGCTAAAAATATTTATAATCTTCAAATTTATTTTGCATTTTAAATATAATTTTTGCAACTATGTTATGTTATTTATTGACATAAATATACAGCCGTAAATATGAAATTATTTACTGCTATAAAGTGAAGGGTCAAAAACCAATAAAAATTTTATGGCTTTTAAGCAACAAAGAAAAAAATAAAAATGGCAAAACATTTATGTACTATTTCTTTGGATAGTCTTTTTTAAAAATTCATTTAGAAACGTTTATGATTTAAACATTCTATCAGCTGTTACTGTTTGAAATTTTAAATCCTAAAGTAAATCTTTCCACGGTAATGAGGAAACAAAAACAACAAAAAGCAGTCAAACTTTTTTTTATTTTCAATATTTAAGGCATTTATTTCATCCTGAGTTTTTTTGTAAATTGTGCTCATTTGAGACCATTTGTAACATTAGCATTTTCTCTGTAATACTGCAGACATATTATAGCATCTGCTTTTGATTTACAATATGTCTCATTATTTCTTCAAAAGCATATAAAAAGCATATTGAGAAAAAGTACAGATGTATTTTTTTAGAAATAATATGTTTTAATCCGTTAACATGCCGCAAAACATATTGCTTGCGGTTTTTGTGCTAAAATACTTGTTTGAGGTAAATAATTGTGATATAGATTATAAACCAGAAATAATACTTGGGAAATTAATTCATAGCCTGGAGGGAAAAAATGCAGGGAAAAAAGCTTAATAATTCATTATTCTTTCTAGGTTTTTTTTTTTTTTTTTGTGGCAAGAGGATACTTTAAGGTTTTGTCTACGGTTGAGTGTTTAACAACCCAAAATTCATCATCAGTGGATGGGCTGAAAATATAGCAGTTTTATTCAAAAAAATAGAAAAAAAACTTTTGTAAAGTTTTAGAAAAATTCAAAGCAAATTTAGGGCCTGGGCAGATTTCCAGCACTCCACTGTATTTCTTTTCTTTTTTTTTTGTGCATTATTCAGTTTGAAAACATTGAAAATTACTCTAATTGACTCACATTAATTATTAAATAACTTACTTTCAGTTTTTGCATTATTCAGGAGGAAAATTAAAATATGTTACAAAATTATTCCTATTCATTTGTATTGATGTTTCAAAAATTTGTAATTAGAAATATATATATATATATATATATATATATATATATATATATATATATATATATATATATAAGTTTCTTACTCCTTTGTATCCTTTAATTTGACTTGTCAATTCATAGTCTTTATCAACTTTCATCGACAATTCAAAATCTCAATACATATAGGCTGTGAATTTCTAGTTTTTAATCATTTATTAGAGTTTATTATGCAGGAATACGCATCATAAAATTCCGACGTTTCAAAACATTGTTTTTTCGTTGATGTTTCGATATTTGAACATAGACATTTTTTATCGATATCGCATCACTAGCAGGGTTGGCTTTCTGCTGGCAGAAACTAGTTTTTGCCTTGCCAGTGGCAAAAACTGGTTATAACAGGTAAAAACTGGCAGAAACTGGTAAAAAGTTAAAAGCATCTTTAATAACTAAAGAAATTACTGAATGATATTCGTTTAAGTAAACTAAAAAATTTAATTTTATTCAATCATTTAAAAAAATATGCCTATGCTAGTGCCCTTTATTTAGTTCGGAAAGGGAACTTTTCAATTGCAGATGTCCGTAATATTTGGATTAATCTAACAAAGGACGAAAAATCAATGGACGCTTAGGAAAGAGGAGTGACATACAGAATTAAACAGCCATTACGATTGTAATTTGCTCGCTTATATGCTTCATCTAAATTGCTTGTGATTGAAATTATCATGTGCTTTAAGAAGAAAGTGCCACAATTTTACTTGCCAATATTAACATAAATTTTGTACCTAATGTCACGCAGCTTCGCAAAACGAATTGGCCCATTTCTTGAAACTTAATTTTCCAGTCAAATTTTTACCACAATCCCAGTTACTGCATGGTGGACCAGTTTAAAAAACATGTACCTACAACAAATGAAAGTTTCACGCACATTGCTTGTTCCTCGATGCCTGTAGCTTTTTGTTGCAAGAATATTCTAATTTGTGCATATTAAATTGAGAAACTGTTTCGATTTTAGGAACCACCTTTTCTAAGAGGCAACTGAGGGTCTAAACAATGTAACATTTGATTTTGAATTGTGATAATATCGCAATTAAATTGTGCTTTGGTTAACAATTATTTTTTCCATGCATTTTTTGTGTCAATAATTAATTTTTTGTCATTTTGCGAGTTTTTGCCAGTTTCTGCTGCAAATAAGCCAGAAAGTGGTTTTTGCCATGCCGGTTTTAACCGGTTTCTACCAGTGGTTTTAACCACCTCGGCAGAAACTTGCCAACCCTGACCACTAGTGAATAAGGTAAAGGGACCAAGGTATCTGCAGCAACTATAAATGGCTGTTCTAGCAGCATAAACAAAAAATGAGAATCTAGCATTCATTCCACGTATAAATTCAATCATACATAAAGCTTTAACCTTAACCAGTAACATTCTAAAATACATTTTATCTTTCGAACATAAAAAATATAATTATATGGGCATTACAATACCTTCAATGATATAGGGGGCATCCGCCACCCATTTTTTATCATATACTACATCGATTCTTATACCAAAGCATGTTTCATACAGCCTGTATCGCGCAACAAAGAGGCCGTCACCAATCTGAAGAAGTTGGTACCAAATGCGGCATTTTTGCTTCAGCCCAACAACTTGGATGCTCAGATTTTCAGGAGAGGACACAAAGCTAGAAATAAAGGGAAGCAAATAAAGAACACATTAATTGCAAAAAAAAAAAAAAAGAAGAATATTCAAGCTGAACACAAAACTGTAATCTTATTTATTGCATTGCACAGTATGTAACCAGTCATACAGAATGGTTGTTGAAAATCCATTCTGGATAAGTAATTGATGATCGAAGCAACATCTATTGACCAAATTTGAAATCTACGTTGGAAATAGAAATTTAAAATCAGGTGTCATGAAGATGATGCCTAGACCTAATTTCTGGGTGTCAAAATGAACAATCTAGGTGCAATTTTTTATGAATTAAAAAACTATTTATGTCATAATATTAAAATAATCTTTATTAAACAGAAATGCTACATATTTACCAGTAACTTAAATAAAAAAGTAATCCGAAATGTATGGAAGAAACCGACAAAGTCAAAATTGTATTTTAAAAAATTACTTTAAAATTTTTTGTTCAGGTCATTCAAGGTCTCGATAAGGATAAGTTAAAAATTAAAACCTTTGATGAATCCAAAACTTTAGATCACAAGTTTTGAAATCTAGCTGCCAAATCAAATTTTTTTGGCCTCAAAATCAGACTAATCTCCTTGGCTTATTTCTAACACTGTTGGAAATACATTTAAACTCTCTATATTGTGTTTTTCAGGCGAGACAACAAAGTAATTGAGAAAGCAATAATCCATCCAACATACAAGGAAGTACAAAAAAAAAAAAAAAAAAAAAAAAACCCTATAACCAGTTTTTAATTTTTAAAAATAAATTTCAAATACTTTTATTTATTTATTTATTCATTGACAAAATTTGAAATGAATAGAAAATTAATCAAAGTTATTCACTAGCTAAAGAGTGAAGAAAAGTATTCTTAAAAAAAAAAAAAAACATAACATTTATCTAGCAATTGAAGCAGTCTTCTCACCTTTCAATTACTAGGAGACAGGAAAATTGAGATACAACGAAGGGTTGACAGATACATGTAAAGCCGACGAGAGGCCATGTCATCCTAGTCGGAAACTAGGGGCTTGGATTGGAATCAGAGTAATATAAGTTTGATTAGTTTTTTCCTGGAGAGGAGAGGAAGTGACCAAACTGAGACAATGGGCCTACCTTGGCTCTTAGTGGCTCTGGATACATATATATATTTGCTCTACCTTTGTGGTTCAAAATTAATTATCTAAATAACTAGATTGAAAATCGAATACATTCAATCAATGTCTATGATAAAAATTGGCAATATATGTTGTCAATTCAATAGTTAAAAATGATTGGCAACAGGTTTTAAGATGAGATTGATATCCAATTTCTTTGAAAGCAGCGGTTTTTAACCGGTTGTTTTTCTCATCCTGCTCCATGTTCATTACAGTGTCGTTTGTAAGTAATGAACTCTCTAGTGTTTATATTAAATCCACAGAACCGAAAAAACTAAAAATATGTTTCAATCTATATTTTTAAGTTCAGCTAAGTTCAAGATCAAAGATTAATCAAAATGTGACAGGGTATTTCTGTAAGTAAGCTAAACAATTTCATGCGAAAATCATTAATATGCCTGATACTAAGACTGATTAATCAGTACAAACACAAAATATGGAATTCACTCTAACAGTAAAAGAATGAAAAATAAGACTTATTCACAGCTTGAAACTCAAACTTGTCAAAAAGCACTGGTATTTTTAATTTAATAATGTTAATTTTATTTTTGTTTTATGTCTTTTACAAAAATTCATAGATATTCATGACATTTTAAGGTTAAAACAAATTTTGAAACATCTTTGGGGCCCTTATCATACTTAAAGAGCCCAAAAGCCCAAGAAATTGCAAAAAAAAAAAAAAAAAAAAAGAAACTAGCAATAAGACGTATTAATGTTCCAAATATACACTGCTGGCCTCTGGGCACAATTACTTTTACGTGAAATACACCGCCAGCTCAGTCATTTCCAGCCGAGGACTGCAGTTTCGTGCTTATTAGCACTCATCAGTCCGGCATAGGAAAGTGACTGAGCTGGAAATGGAAAACCTCTTAAGGAAGCCAAGAGTGCGAAACAAACTGGTAGCTATTTTAGAATTAGCAGACCAGACGAGTGACCGAAGCAATGGTTCGGTTCAATTCGAAGATTGAACGCAAGGCAAGGTATATTCAGTAAATTACCGCCCATTAGCCCGGGATAAAGCAGAAATACGTGAAATACATCGCCACTTCAGTCATTTCCAGCCGAGGACTGCAGTTTCGTGCTTATTAGCACTCATCAGCCCGGCATAGGAAAGTGACTGAGCTGGAGATGGAAAACCTCTTAAGGAAGCCAAGTAATGGACGGTAATTTACTGAATATACCTTGCCTTGCGTTCAATCGTCGAGTTGAACCGAACCATTGCTTCGGTCACTCGTCTGGTCTGCTAATTCTATATTAGCTACCAGTTTGTTTCGCACTCTTGGCTTCTTTAAGAGGTTTTCCATCTCCAGCTCAGTCACTTTCCTATGCTGAGCTGATGAGTGATAATAAGCACGAAACTGCAGTCCTCGGCTGGAAATAAACTGAGCTGGCGGTGTATTTCACGTATTTCTGCTTTAGCCCTGGCTAATGGGCAGTAATTTACTGAATATACCTTGCCTTGCGTTCAATCTTCGAGTTGAACCGAACCATTGCTTCGGTCACTCGTCTGGTCTGCTAATTCTAAATTAGCTACCAGTTTGTTTCGCACTCTTGGCTTCCTTAAGAGGTTTTCCATCTCCAGCTCAGTCACTTTCCTATGCTGAGCTGATGAGTGCTAATAAGCACGAAACTGCAGTCCTCGGCTGGAAATGACTGAGCTGGCGGTGTATTTCACGTATTTCTGCTTTAGCCCTGGCTAATGGGCGATAATTTACTGAATATACCTTGCCTCGCATTCAATCTTCAAGTTGAACCGAACCATTGCTTCGGTCACTGGTCTGGTCTGCTAATTCTAAATTAGCTACCAGTTTGTTTCGCACTCTTGGCTTCCTTAAGAGGTTTTCCATCTCCAGCTCAGTCACTTTCCTATGCTGAGCTGATGAGTGCTAATAAGCACGAAACTGCAGTCCTCGGCTGGAAATGACTGAGCTGGCGGTGTATTTCACGTATTTCTGCTTTAGCCCTGGCTAATGGGCGATAATTTACTGAATATACCTTGCCTCGCGTTCAATCTTCGAGTTGAACCGAACCATTGCTTCGGTCACTCGTCTGGTCTGCTAATTCTAAATTAGCTACCAGTTTGTTTCGCACTCTTGGCTTCCGTAAGAGGTTTTCCATCTCCAGCTCAGTCACTTTCCTATGTAGGGGGTCATGGCACACTAACGAGGTACGGGGAGATATACCAGGGGTCTGTCCAGGATTTTTCACAGGGTCCGTTTTTTGTGAAAAATCAAATAATTTTGTGAAAAATGAATTAATTTTGTAAAAAATCAAAAAATTTCGCAAAAAAAAAAAAATTTTGTCGAAACAAAATTTTAGAATTTAGAGATGGCACAAACGGCATCAATTAAACTTAAAGTTGAGTGTTTTCCTCTTCTACGTCGAGAAAATCATTCTGTATTTTTTTCTGATATTTGGTGGGGGTGGGGGGGGGGGCATCGCTGTTTCAAGTATCAATCTACCATTCTACATTATGTAGAATGGTAAATAAAATAAAATAATTGTAACAAAAATATGAATGAATAAAATAAAATTCAGAACAGGGTTCAGCATTCAACTTTTTGATCCAAGACGCTCTTAAAAAGCACAGAATTTCGTTTAAAACTTATAAATTCCGTGATTTTAACAAAAATAAAAAGATATTTCAATTGTTTACCTCTTAACAAAGTGTAATAATCATCAAAATTTCGTAAAATCAGATTCCCATAGCGGATGCAAAGAGATCGCAATTCTCAAAGTGAAGGCATCAAAAGTATAAAAACGGCTTGTAAAAGAAATGTTTTTGATAAAATTATTTTAAAATTGCTTTTTAGAGTCTTATGATAAACATATCATTAATATCTGTGGACACAGTTGACCCAAAAAATAAAATAAAATAAACCATCTATTCAGCATTTTAATTTTTGATCATAACAGAAAATGGAATTTTGCTTTAAAAACTTGAAATGAGAGTTCTAACAGAAATAAAGAGACTTTTCATTTATTTGAATCCTAATAAAGCGAAGTTAGCTTGAAAAAAGAACAAAATTGATTCTCATATCGGATGTTAAAAGATTGCATTTTTCAAAATGTAGACATCTAAAGAAAAAAAAAAACAATAATTAAAAGAGTTTATTTAAAGTTAATCATTCTTGCTAGCATTGAAAAATCAAAACCCATAAAATTTTCTCCCAAAATAACAATTAAACATCACACCGCACCATAAAAACGCAAATATTGACAAGCTGGCAAAATGATGAGAATATTTTCTAATCAAGTCATTACAAAGGTTCAACGCCAGACGCTAAGATGTGATAATTTTGAAGTTGGTAACCCTATCTGAAGCGATCATATTTTTTCCTCATCCTTACTATTCCTTTGCAGTTCTAAGTTCATTTCGTAGATATATATTATTATTGTTTATTAAATCATGAGCGGAGAAAAGTGTTTACCAATGCCTTTTCAGAAAAGTTTGCAACACCGCCGCTAATTAGCTGTGATAAAACAAACAACCATTATATTTATTTGGCAGTAGCAATTATTTATCGCTCGCAGGAGCATCGCAAGAGTGCCGATTTTTTCCCCCCCCAAAATTAGCCGATTTTGTATAAGCTGATTCCTCTAATTTGACTTAAAAAAAAGGTTCCAAAAATTATCGGTTTATACACAGAAATATGCGTTATTTTGCTTTCAGATTTGCTCCTTCAATAAACAATTTGTGACAGATCCGATCTTGTTTATCAGAATTTTGTGAAGGGTCCGTTTTGATTGATCGGGATTTTGTGAAAGGTCCGTTTTGGTTGATCGGATTTTTGTGAAGGGTCCGTTAACGGACCCAAATATCCTGTGGCCAGACCCCTGTATACCGTATCTCACGGTGAGCAAGACCCACACATTAAGGGGTAAACACCCAGCTGAGCGGAAGCTCAGTATGGTGACCTTCCCCGGCGCAATATGCACCAAGCCCGTCCGTAGCACAGACGACTATCGACCGCGGCACTCAGTCTCGCGGGGGGCCCGCTACGCCCCCCCCCGTGAGATGGAACCTAAGGCCCACGGCTAAGAGGTGGGGTGTGTGCGGAGAAAAGTCACTTTCCTATGTCGGGCTGATGAGTGCTAATAAGCACGAACTGCAGTCCTTGGCTGGAAATGACTGAGCTGGCGGTGTATTTTACGTATTTCTGCTTTAGCCCTGGCTAATGGGCGGTAACTTACATATACAATTGCTTTTGTTTGTATTCTTGTAAAAATAAAAATGTATCTCTCCCTGCTTTTCAATAAAACAGATATTATTGATTTTTGCATACATTCTTATTCAATGAAATTTATTCAATAATTTCTAAATAGATAGAGAATTTTTTTTTCATCACTAAATTTGTACGTTAAATATGTTTATTATTTGAATACATTTGTATTGATATTTCAAGTTAATGTCATAGAAACGCCAATTGGTTAATTTAACCTTGTTTGCCACTGTTCTTGTCTTATTTTAGCCGAGAGAGAGAAAGAGAGTGGTCGTTCTCCACAAAAGGTTCCCGAAAGCAAGACATTAGGATAAAATATTTTGGCAATATTTAAGCTTAAATTAGACGTTTTATAATCACAAAATAACTATTCGGATTCTAAACTGAAATAGGCCTGTTTTTGCATAAAATACTTTTTTACAGGTATTCCAGTTACATGGAATATTGTTTAAAAACTGCAAATAACTCAATAAAACGTGACATTAATTTAAAAAAAAAACATTTTTTACCTTTTGTTTTCTTCGTCCAGAAGATGAATAAAAAAATATCTGACAGGAACAGTGAAGTTTGCTTCTAAGCCAGGTCCGTATATCTTACTATTATTTAGTGATATAGTAGATTCTTTTGCATTGCAATGGATTACATGAAAGTTAAGAAATAAATAAATTTTTAAAGTTATAAGAAGATAATGAACTTGAAGCACATAAAAGAGATTACTCAAAGTTATTCGGGAAGAAGGAAACATTTTGATTATGTTCATGTCTGAATTAAAGTTGAAATAATTGCTGCGGAAGAAAGTTACTATTTGAAAGATTTTTGCTGATTTGCTCAGCATGAAAAATTAGAATAAGTAGCGAACAATTCATTGCTAAAAATATGACCAACCGGTTTAGCTAGCAACATAACCTTTAACCTGATTATTCTTTCAAAACAAAAAAGAGGGGAGGGGCGGCACGGTTTTAAAAAATTCATTACAGTCACAGATAGTTTGAAAATATGTTAAAAATCTGTCTGATGCTTTTCAAAAGTATCATTAAAAATGGCATGAAGGGGAAAAAATATACAACACAAAACAAATATACATGCTTCAGCAGTTCATACATTTTTCTGTATTTCAGGGGGAAATATTTGACTTCGTAATCTTCGCATGCATTTTTATAAACTTCAAATCTGGCAACAAGAATGATGCACATATGGACGCATGTTTTTCGGCGAGTGTAAACAATTCTTGTTAGTAACTGTTTTAAGAAGGTAATGAGATGACACAAGTGGCTGATTTTACATCTCTCCCTGTAAAATTTGGAGAAAAGAGCTCGGTGGTTAGGTATCTATATATGAAAAGACATGAGGCTGTCGATAATATTTTAAAACCTACTGATCGTACTTTATATATCATAAATGTGCCATCTTATGTGCAACAAGATTGTGTGAAAAATATCTTTGATAAGTGTGGTGACATCGAAAAGGTATTTATTCAGTCGAAGCCCAATAGTAAAATTAATGATGGTGACGATAAATCCACAAAATATTTTACAGATAAATCATCACCTTCAGGCTGTAAAGTAGTTTATGTTGTATTTGAAAAGCCCTCCAGTTTAAGGAAAGCCTTGCTTTTGAAAGATACTGTACAAACCATACCATCAGAACTACTTGCACCAAACATCGGAAAATACAAATGGTGCAGATCATATAACTCAAGCTTCATTGACATTAAAGAAGTTCAAAAAGAGATTGAAAATTTTATGTCTGATTACGATAAGTCAGTGGCCGAAGGGAAACGTAAGGCACAAGAATTGGATGGAGTTACGGACGAAGAAGGTTGGATCACTATTTCAAAACACAGCAGAAAATCCAAGATTCCACGAAAGGAAGCAGTGAACAAAAAGCTTAAGAGGTTTGAGATTGAAAAATCAAAGAAGACGCTGTTGAATTTTTACAAGTGTCAGTTGCGTGATTCTAAAATGCAGCATTTAACTGAGTTGAGTAAAAAGTTCGAGAAGGATAAAGAGCGTATTGCATTGATGAAAGTAAACCGAAAATTTAAACCGTTTTAATTTGCTTTTGCACATTGTATAGTATGTTAATAAATATATTTCATTTTGAATTTTCTTCAACATTTTTTTGTTACAAATTAAGATAGTTCTTCTTCAAAAGATTTTATTGACTTGCATTTCATCAATGTCTTAAATTAGAAGTGTGACAAAGGTTGGCCCTGGCCAAATCATGAGAGGTGGTTCGGCCTATAATAGTTGAGTATTCACCATATTGACTAACAATTTTTTTAAAGTCAGAAAAAATCAATTATAGAATATTCATGAGAAAATTATTGCAGATTAAAGTTGACAAAAGATGCATTCAGTTATATTTAAGAGTATATGTTGTGCTACTTCCTGGGGCCAAAATAAGTTTTTTAATGCACAGTTACGTCAATATTATCTGGGGGGAAAACACTAAAATTTTCTTTGTTGCTTGCATGAAACAACTGCAAAAAGAAAAAGGTCCTGTTAAACTGATACTATATATGTCAAAGAGAAAGTACAATAAAATTGACACCTTTAACTTAGTATACCTTTGTGTTCTAAAACTAAATACAGTGGGAAACGTTTAACACGAAACTAAAGGGACCAAAAAATGTTTCATGTTAAACGATTTGTATTAAAGTGCACAAGTTACTGTTTGGACTGCTATATCGCTTCGTATTAACCTATTTTTCATGAAAAGCGTTTTCATGTTAAATGTATTTCACTGAATAGAAATTGAAATTAAATAATCTGTAGAAAAAGCTTACCCTTTTCTTGTTTCAATCAATAATTTGTTTTATTTTGTTTCTATATAGAATGCTTGTTTGGCAAAAGCTTATGTTTAAGGCAGGAATTTCACTATATAGCATAAATTACATTTTATTCTTTGAAAACAATCGTCTCCAAAAATTTAGGAGAATATTTGAAAATAAAAATAGTAAAAAGTACTGGAATGAAATAAATCTTTTGGTAAATTAAACTAAACAAATTTTGTCAAGTACTTATGAAATATATTCCCCCCCCCCTGTTATTATTATTTCCAAATATGTGTAATATTCCCCCACGTTCTTGGTCCGAAAAACTCATAATTATTATCTCTGTTAAGAAAAATAAAAAAAGCTGCAAATAATTACAGTTGGTTCTCTGTTTAACGACGCTGTATTTAACTATTTCTCTATTTAAAGAAGACTTTTCATGGTACTGCTCACTCCACTGCAGTCTAGAAACATTATACTAAAGGATGATTTTTGTGATCCTTTGAAAGTCGTTAAATAAAGAATCAACTATATTAGGGGCATTCCACGGTATTTTCGACATTATGTAGAGTCCGTAACGTGACCTTTTTTGCCATAACTTTTTAATTTACCGTTTGATTTGCAAATTATTTTAATTTGAGCTGGTGTGTTGGTAGGAGAAGATCAAAATAAAATAATATGCTAATCAAACAGTAAATTAAAAAGTTATGGCCAAAAAGGTCACGTTACGGACTCTACATAAATGTCAAAAATACCGTGAAATGCCCCATTAACTAAATAAACTACACTTTTATAAAGGAGTTTTTTTTCCCCCCTGCTATCTTGATGATACTGTTAAAGAAAAATAAAGTTGCAGTTTTCTGAAAATTACTCAGCACTACTGAAAAAACTTTCTGGAATAAAATGTTCAATATAACTGTACTATGTGATTTCATTATAGGATTTGTAGGACCGTGGGTGCTATTTGTTAGTCATAAATTAAAATGAAAAATATTAACTATTAAAATACAGTAAACTCTCTATTATCAGCGTTTGAATTATTTGCAAGTCTTTTCATTATTTTTTCAAAAACTGTATTTAAATGGTTTTAGTTTGTTTTTACCTTTTACATATATTTTGTACATTCTAATTTAGTAGAAGCAATGTTTTTAGCTAAAATTTAAATGTATGTGTGAGTGTTATTCATATTTTTTAAACTGTAGTATCGTTTTTTACCTATTATTCGGATTGTCTGCAGATTTTATTTATTAGCGGTTACCATGCCACCCTATTCTGCAGATAATCGGGCGTTTACTGTAGTTAAGACCGGACCAACGTGTCTTATCTCCACCTGCAAGAACAGGTGTGCCAGTTATGAGCATCCTTGAGACATTTAAAAAAAATATTGGTTAAAAATATTTTTTAAAGTTTTTTTTTTTGAATATAAATCTGTCAACAAAATCTAACCCATTTTGAGTCATTCATCAAGATTGTTAATAATAATGCATGATTTTGAAACATTCAAAGAATTATTAAAACATAAAAAAAAGCTAAATTTTCATTAGTTAATTTTTGTAAACAAAAGCATGAGGAGAGTGCCTATTCCAGAGCCGAGTCCAAGGGGAGGGTTTTAGGGGTTAAACCCCTCCCATAGTGGAAACATAATAAAAACCAAAGAAATGTGTAAATTTGACTTAAAATTAACTTTAATGTTGAAGTTTGTTTATGGTATTTAAAAAAACAAAACATTCTCATTGAAGTTTCCCAGCATTTTTTTTCCTTTTTTCTAGTTAGTCTGAAAATAATAAAATCTTCTTCAAAATGCTACTCCTACGACCCCCCCCCCCCCCCCCCGTGCCAATAGCATTACGGAACATTTCAAACTTTGGTTTCCAGATCTTCAGTTTCGCAAAATTTCCAGAAAAAGCCCCCGAACCACATCGCTTATTCTATCAACATTGCTTAAAATTGCGTCGCCGAATCTCGGGTTTGGTTTTGTTTCAGTTTTAAAAAAGCCCTAATTTTACCAAATATGGTCGTACAACTGCGTTTTTGAGACTCCAGTTTCAGAAAAAATGCGAGCAAGAGTCCTTGAATCGCCTTCCTTTAATATCATCAAAAATTAGGTTCTTCAAACAAAACTAACTAAAAATTTAAGTAGAATAACCTCTGAACCCCTCCTCCTAATATCTTAGAATACTGCTTAAAGTTTTAGAAGATTTAAGGAAAATCCAGGGGTTAGCATCAGAATCCCCTCCTCGTAAAAATCTTCAAAGTTAATCTGCAATTGCGTTTTTGGAACTTCAATTTCAAAAATTTGAAAGGGAGATTAAAAATAAATTTTAATCTATTTTTCAAGGAAAAAAAAAACGATTAGGGAGAGTCTCTGAGCCGCATTCCTTGCCATAACGACAAAAAATATGGCCTATAATCGCGTTCCACGCCTTTAATTTCTACAAATTTCCGCGGAGCCAAAGACCGTCTAAAATTCCGTTTTCAGTACTAAAAATTTCAAAATAACTGTACAAGTTTGATCCGGATAAACATGAGCCGAATAAAAACTATCCATGTCTACTGTATATAAAATATACAATAATAGAATTGGTAATATCAATTGAAAACACATCTTCTGAGAATTTGGACCCCCTCCCCACTTCCCACACATACCGCTATGCCCCTCATTGTAGCCGTTAAACAGAAATGAATTATTTGAGCCACTGTTGTGTTTTTCTGACAGTGCAGGTAAGAACGAAAAAACATTGAAACCAAAACCCCTCCCTTTATGAAATTCTGGACACGGGCCTGGCCTATTCCTTACACTACTTCTACTGATGATATATTCTAAATACTTTTTCTTTTGATAATGAAGGTCATATGCACATTGATGTCATATGAACATTGATATCAAACTATAAAAAGAAATGTGAATGATAAAAAGTTTGATTTCATTTGTTACTTTAAAGAAAAAGTCTATTTCTACTGTCTGTTTACTTTTGCCGAAACCTCGCGCGAATTTGCACATGCGTCAGGTCTGCTCTGATTTTATCAAAATAGGGATGGAAACCCAGAAGTAAAAAAAAAAACGCAAAATAACAAGCGCAGTAGTTTTTCCAAAGTAGGGTCGCTAAAGACAGAGATGATAAGTGCGAGCAGAAAGGGCCCATCTTCAACCTGTCGCTCCTTTTTAAAATGGACTCTATCCCAAATGCTAGTCTTCGCTTTCCAGAACGGACAGTAACTTAATCCGTTTTCAAATAAAAGGTCAAAATTAAATGTTTTAGGTATTAAATGTAAATACTAAATAATAGCTTTAAGTAATGAAAAATGCATCAGAAATTTTAAATTAAGAATGTTTAGATATCAGTGCCGGATTACTTTTTCCGAGCCAGGGCAAATCTTGAAACTGCGGCCCACACACATCTTCCTTCAAAAATTTACATCAACTTACAATGAAAGAAAAACTCCACAGAAATTGGGTAAAGTTGCCCCCCCCCCCCCAAATCTGGCATTGCTGCATATTTCTTATAATATTGAGGTGTAATATAAAATTTGCAAATTTCTAGTTAAATTCTGCAGTGACTTAATATTTCATCACATCAGTTGATTATTATTCACATTTAGCTTAACTGTAGAAACACAATTTTGATATTTCCAATTATACTTCATAGTATTTATTTTGAGGAAAAAAATTAGAAATGTCTGTTTATCTGCTATTACCAGTGCAAAACAAAAATAAATGCTTTAACTAGTGAAATTAATTAAAAGAAGAGACAGTAAGCTAAATACGTTGTATAACACTGAACATTATAGAATATATAAAGATGAAGACTCGGGATTTTTTTCTGAGTAGCCAGTGACTATCACTGTTGCTGAGTTTTATAGTACAAGGGGGGGGGGGGGGGGCTTGTACTATAAAGTTTTTTTTACTACTTTCATAAAAAATATATAAATAGAACTCTCTCTCTTTGCACATTATGTAAGGCAATTATTTGATGCCTATTTATTTACGCATGGAAAACTCAAGGTAAAATAGGTTTTTGAATTTTTTCAACAAAAATAAATAAATAAATAAATGAAAGGTTGGTAGGAAACTGCATTTCAAATGAAATAGTTTATGTTTATACTTTTCAAGAAAATAATTAATAATTTTTAAAAAAACATGATTTATTGCACATTTTATGTTATTTTCAATGGATAAACTGAGATAAACATGCAATTATGTTTTTGGAAACTTTAGCAATTAACAGTCTCATCTACTTCTATCTTGCGAATGACAAACATGACGACTATGCGAAAAATTTATCATAATAGATTTTTTAATTTGTTGCATAAAATTTAGTAAAAATAATTTAAAAAAACCTTTAAAAACTACAATTTAATACACACATTTTCCCCGTCTCAAAAATCTACTTCCCAAATTTTAATTTTTTGATATTTATTTAATCATTTATTTTTGGGACTTTTTTTTTGTACTTAGCGATATTTTTAAGATGCATTAAGCCTTCTTCATGCTTTTTTTCTTCTTCCTTGGGAAAGTAGGCTAAAAAAAGAACAATTTCGTTAATTTAAAAGGAATGAATATCGAGTTTGTGTGGTTGTAAAATGATGAAGAGAATTTGTAGGAGAAACCTTAGTGAAAGATCGCAACAATTGTAGGGGAATTGTGATACTGTTTCAAAAATTTTCAATTATAGCAATAGCAGCCCCATTTTTAAAAATTCTAACATTAGAAAAAAGTTAATTAAATTAAGAGAAATTGCATCTTAACTTAAAGGTTTATATATTTCAAAGTAAAGAACAAAAAGCTTTGCGTTTTTGTTCACTTTAAAAAAAAAATGATATAATGCTTTTGCCTGTTTCATTGTGCAACAGCATTTGTATCTTCTAATGCCAATGCATTGGAAAATTAAAAAAAAAAAAAAAAAAAAAAAAAAAAAAAAAAAAAAAAAAAAACTTAAAAAAGGGAAATATAGTATAGGCAAAACTTTCTGAGTACCGCCACACTTGCAATTCCTTTATAAATTTACAAATGGGATTTTTGTGAATTTAGCAAATAATCTGAATCAGATTAAAATAGTTCAGAGAGAGAGATTTAAAAATTTTTTTTTCTTTTTTTTCTGACTGAATTTAAAATGTTCAAGTTCTTTCTGTTGCAGCAGATATAATTGGCGCACTTAAAATGTGGGACGACTTGTTCGACAGAAACTTCTAACCAATAGTAAAGTAATACTCTTTAATTTTCCCCACAATCATATAATACACATTCTGCAATGTCGAACTGAACAGTCACCAATTTCAAATGCTGCCATGGCTCATAAATGCCATGGCTCATTTAAATAACCATCAATTAGTTTGAATTGTTTCGGGTCATACCCTTGCATCATTGGATTTAAAATCTATAAAGGCAAGAGGAATTAGACGGGGAATAACAATTTGTTTCTCCTTTAAAATTACCGAAAATCTCCTTCCTCCCCCAAGCTTTTTGTAATAAAAAATATTGTGGAAGTTGTTCTGACAATACATTCTCCTGTAAGCTGTTAATTTGAATACTGGCTAGATGAATTGCAAATCATTCTACTACTAAATGAATCAATTAGCCTACGTTTTGATGCTCCAAAATTGCAAATTACTGCAGACACGTGTTCCTTGTAACACTAAAAGTAAGTCTGCAGTAATTTTCAATTTTTGTGCATCAAAACGTTGGTTAATTGATTAATTTAATTTTCAAGCACAAAGGATTTTATTCGTCATTCAATTACTGTCTTCCCACGGCTGCTATGGAATTGGCAAACGTCCAGTTAAGACGAGTCTATCTGAATGAGAGGGAGAAGTAGAAATTTGAAAACCGTGTTTCGATTATTTCAATGTGACTCTGCTTAGTTTTGAGGCTAAGACACATCTGCAAAAGCTAGCATCCCTGAAAACTAATAGATGCGTCCAATTTCCGCCTGTAAACCGGATGTTTGCCTTCCTATCTCATCGGTGGTGCAAAGGGATGATTAACTTCACTATTGCTTCCAAAATGCAAAACTTTTTTTAAACGAATCTTAAGAACGTGATCACATGTAGAGGAAAGAGGGTTTCACTTTGCTATAACTGTTAGAGTTTGCTGTAAACAACTGTCAACTTTTCACCGTTTAGAAACATTACAAACAGTTTCCTCACTTAGTTTTTAGCCTACTTTCCCAGTAAAAATCAGAGAAAGAAGAAAAAAGCATGAAAGAAGGCTTAATACATCTTAAAAATATCCCGAAAAACAAAAAAAAATCAAAAATAAATAAAATAGTTAGATAAATATTGAAAAATTAAAAATTGGAAAGTAGGGTATTGAGATGGGGGAAAATGTCTGTCGGTCTGTCTGTCTGTCGGTCTGTCTGTCTGTCTGTCTGTCGGTCTGTCTGTCTGTCTGTCGGTCTGTCTGTCTGTCCCCCCCTAATAACTTTTGAATGAATAGTCCGATTCGAACACATTTTTTTTTGTTAGAAAGATCTCGGCGAGGACATCTCATTCCCATAATTCATTTTTTGATTTGAACAATTTTTCGTTCAATTTTGAACAGTTCAAAAAAACTTAACATTAGCGCCTACGGGGAAATTCAAATCAAAAATAAATCTTGAACTTAGAAGCGAAGTGGCTTCAAACAAACTTTGTAGGGAAAAACTTTTGCTAAAAAACATGTATCGAAAATATCTTTTTGATTTGAACAAGTTTTCGTTCAATTTTGAACAGTTCAAATCTCTTAGCGCCTAAGGGGAAACTGAAAGTCAATATAGATTCCGAACTTAAAGGCGGATTTACTTCAAACAAACTTTGTTGGAAATAGCTCTTGACGACCTACTTCCGACTCCGAGAATTTAGGGGCACCTGACACCGACTCTGACTCCTGTTCCCGACAATTAATCGGACTCCGACTCCCCGACTTCGACTCTGACTTCGTAGCTTTGGCAAACATTTATACACGGAGGACAAATGACTGACTCCGATTCTTGGATATTCGACTCCGACTCTTTTATCCCTAAATGAGATTGACTCCGACTCCGCTGCTGTGGTTTTAACTGTGAAATAATTATTGTTGATATGATTTGTTTTTATTTTCACGCTAAAGTTTTAATTTAGGTATTTAGTTTTCGGTGAATAAACTCGAAAAATATGCGCAGACGATTTTTTTTTTTTTGACAATGAAAATTATTTCTTTAAGTTGACAGTTTATTGTTTTTTTTTTATTTTATTAAGTGCATTAATTCGTTTAAAAAATTATTTTTGGCAACAGGGGAAAAAGAAACGATTTTTTTTTATATGATGTATTTATTTTAATGAACTTATTATTATTATTTTTTCGTTTTGAAAGCTGTTAAAAAAAATTTTTAATGGAAAGAAGTGTATTAGCTGCTTTGTTTAAAAGGTGCTGCTATTTTATTTGTTCGTTTTTTTGAAGAAAAGTAAGGAATATTTTATTCCTAGAAATCAGCTTAAAATATTTAAAAAAATATGTTTGAAAAAATTTGCGATTTTAGCTATTTTTGAGAATATTGATCAGGTACTAGAAAGTAGTATGGGTGTACGGGAAAGTAGGCTCGTCTAGTTCTAGACGGAACTTCTTGTTTACTGGGAGTTTGGACAATGATAGTGTAATATTCTGCTTAAGATCATGTTTTTTTTATTTGGTTTGCCCAGTTTCGCCGACATTTAAAATTTCCTCCCCCCTTAAATGTATCGAAAGGTATGATTGAAACTGAAAAACATTGTGAAGGAAAATTAAGTGTCCACGAAACCGGGGGAACACCTCAAATATAAGGGTTGTCCAAATGAATAGTGGACAAGTTGAATAAAAATAATACTTTTAACGTAAATCAAAAGAAATCGTCATGGGCGTTGAAGCCACAGGTCCCAGCGTTGCAGCAACAGGTCGATGCCTTCGCTGTAGAAAGATCGGGGCTGATTCCTAAGGAAGTTCTGCCCAGCTTCCTTCACTTCATCGTCCGAATGGAAACGTTTCCCATATAATGCTCTCCTGAGTAGCCCAAAGATGTGGAAGTCACAGGTTGACAAGTTCGGGCTATACGGGGGTGCTCCAAAACTTCCCAACGGAAAATTTGTTTAGGGTCGTCTATGTTTCCTGGGATCATCTTTGTGGATGACAGTGTGAACCGTTCCTTTACTCAGGTTGAGTCATTGTTCGTCATTGAACAGCATTTGAAATGCCATACCTAATACCACTCTTTATAAACTTGTGCAGTGACGCCCTAATTGAATCACTCTTTCTGATGTCCTTGTCCACTTTTCATTTGGACAACCCTTATATTAACAAAAATTGTTTCATTTATTAGTTTAATTTAATAACTTACACTACAGTGCTGGATCTAGGAGGGAGCAAGTGGGGGCCCTTTCTCCGGGCGGCAACTTCTGGGGGGTGGCAAGTTCACCCGATTTCTGTGTTTTTTTCGTTGAAACTTGGTATGAAAACGTGAAGGAAGATGGCTAAGGGCAGCAGTTTCAAGTTTTTTGTCCCAGTTCGAAAAACCGTAGATCTGGCAGTCACACACTATATCTGTTGCACGTAATAAAAAGCATTAATTACTTTTTAGCATGAAATATCGGCGGCAAATAAAAAAAAGAAAATGATAGGAAAAGCAACCTAATCCAATAATATTTCGACATTTTTTTGCTTAATTACAAAAGAAATAAATAAAATAAAAATCAGGATTGCTGGTCTTCGATAACTTTTTCCAATTTGTTCTACCAAACATGCCTTATGCTATTTTTGCTATTTTTGTTTTGGACATGACAATTACAGATAATCTTTTACTAACAAATATTATAAACTATGTTTTTATTATACAAATTAATGTATCAATTTAACCTATCCTTATATATTATTTCTGTAGCCTTTTTTGGTTTCTACGCCAGATTTTCCTCAATTCTTGATAGATTTCTTTGATTTACACCTTATTTTAAAGCTTATGGTGCTGGCTACTGACGAAAAATAGACCCACGGTCTAAAAATTGTTTTTTTCAGCCGAAAAATGTGTTATAAAGAACCAGAATAAGATTTTCGGCTAAACTTATAACTTTAACTTGCAGTATGACCGACAGAAATGAATAGCTTGATCGGCAGAGCGTTCTCCTCGTAACGAGGAGAATGAGTGTTCGGGCCCACGTCCGGACAATCTGCATCAAAAAATTAGAGAAATATTACGCATTACATGAACACTTAATTAAGTGAATAATAAATATGAGGAATAGAATAAATGAGAAGGAAACGGTCCTTGCTGTTATGAAAACTTGATGGGACTTTGTGCGAACTTACTTCTGAATCGTACGTTTTTTTTTTTTTTTTTTTTTTTTTTTTTTAAAGCTTTGGCTCTGGTAAGAAAATTAAAGCATAATGTAAGCGAAGATATAAGTAACAGGTTTAAGATTTCAGACTACAATCGAATTGTTTTTTGTTTAGAAAAAAATAATAAAACGTACGTTGAAATATATATTCTTCTAATGAGTTTTTGACTCTTTGTACAAATAAAAAAATTACTACCTCAATTTGAAGGGTGAAATGTATTTTTTTTCTTCTTTTTGAAAAAAAAAATAGCTTATCACACTTTTACTACATTCGAAAAGCAACGCTTAAAAAGGAGCATAGTTCAACTTATTTTGTATTTTAACCGTGCTGTTAAATGATGAACACGTGCTGCCATTTAAGTCATAACGGTTCAAGCAGCCTGCGGTAACAAATTGTAAAAATTTTCAAAAATAAAAACATTTCTCTTCAATATCTTATCTTATATATTATTCCCCTCTCATTTTAAAACTTATCAGGCTGGCTAATGACGAAAAATAGACTTTCGGTCAAAAAATCAAGTTTTCGAAAACGCCCCTTGCTGTTTAAAACCTTGATGCAGCCTGTAGTTCTTATGCATTTTTTTTAAAGCAAAGTTCTAATGCAGTTTTCCAATTTTTTTACATCGCTTTCGGCAAAAAAAAAAAAAAAAGCCTGTGTGTGTGTGTGTGTGTGTTCATATTTTAATAAAGCTTAAAAGCACTGGACTTAGTTGTTCGGTTAAATTGATAAGTTTTTTTCGGTAGAACGTTCGGCTATAAACTATCTGAACTTCGGGCAAGCTTGGGCTGTCCGACATAATATCAAGTTTATATTAGTATTACGCATTACATGTACTCATAACATACACACGTAATAAAATAAATGCAGTGGGAATGCTTCTTGGTGTTTCGACTCCCTTATGCAGGCTACAGTTATCATTCGGATAAGTTGACTGTTAATCGAAGGGTGTTCTTCCTTTTTTTTTAAAGCTTTGACTACATCCAGACCATTCAGCATAATGTAAGCATAAAAAAATATTAGATTTACCTAAAGGAAATCTTTTTTGTGCAGAAAAACATTTTCATTGTATGCTGAAATGTAGATGTTTCTAATAGCAGTGTTCAACCTTTTATACAAATGAAAAAATACTACGCCAAATTAAAACTACGAGTTTCACCCAATAAACCTTTAATTTTTTATTCGTGCGAATACGATATAAAGCATTAAAGTTATTATCAACTTCATTAGCAAGAAATCATTTTCTACTCCTCTGCTTTCTGCTGAAAATTAAAAAAAAAATACATTTTGTCTGCGTTCGAAAAGTTACACTTAAAAAACGGACTCAGTTCAACTGGTTTTGGTTTTGAATTTTAATTGTTCTATTAAAAGAGAAACATGTGCGGGCATTTAAGCCGTAACGGTTAAAGCAACCTTCTATGTGAAATAGTTTAATATTCAAAGATAAAAACACTTATTTTCAATCTAATTTATTACTTCTCTAGAATGTTTATTTCAATCGCTATGTGAGATCTTCGTCATTCTTTAATCAAATCCCATGCTTTACGAATAATTTTAAATCGTATCATGCTGGTTAATGACAAAATATAGAAGCATGATCTTATAATTATTATTATTTTTTGTCAAAAAGCTTTTTTGCTGTTTTTTACTACGCATTCCTTCAATGAATAGCTTTCGAAAAGGAAGGCGCAATTGCTAGGTTTGTTGAGGTGTCGGGCTGTTAATCAGAATGGCGCCAATTCGAATCCGCGCCAATAAATATCTCTTTAATGTTGCTATTTTTCCCGTCAGATGCTCACATGGGCAGGACTGTATTTGCCACAACCTGTTTTTTCACATGCACAATTATTGCTTTTTCACGAATCACTATTCAGCCACTTTTAATGATATTTATGTTTGCATTGAAAATATGTACGACCAAAAGGTGAGCGATGATCAAAGTATCACAACGTTGTATTTAACGAGGTTTTGTTACTGATGTCTTTTAATTACATGCCTTCTCTTCTGCGCTTACTTTTTTTCGGTTCTTCTTCATAATGTTCTTCCTTTGAAATTTTTAAAGAGCGAAATGCCTTATGAAACGATTCGAAGCACAGTGCGGACTTCCGCACGGGTCGACTAGTTATTTTATATTTAGATAAAAATTTATTGCCATTCACCTTACATTTTTTTGCAAAATACCCAGTATTTGAGTATTTGCGCAGGCCTCGGATAAATGCTCAAAAAATATTTGCCTACCCTACCAACTGGGTATATACTCGATTCACATCATCAATCGTAACTAACTCATTTTCTTTTGTGTTTAGAATGAAAAACAAAGTTTAAAGGTCAACATAATATATTAAAGCAGAGTTTCCCAAACTGTGGTTCGGGGGTCTGCGAGTCCATGCCAGGTGGTCCGCGATGCTATCCAGCAAAAACGTTAAATATAATTGAGATTGAAGGACGAGTAACGATATTTTAATTCAACAAGCAACGATAAAATTAAAAAAACCCCCGACTGAGTTGTAACTGTAGAATCAAGAGGGAAAATTAAAAATCCTTTTAAAAGCCTTATATTATTAAAAGTCAATGTCAAGTATTTCAGTTGTTATTAAATAGAGTCTGGCAATAGATAAAAATTTTTAATCACCGTGTTTGATTTCCTTTTCGGCCTACAATGAATTAAAATTCTCTTTATTTTGGTATTAAATTAAAATTTTTTTAACTATGTTTACATTGCAAAAATGGTAAAAAATCTTTTAGGAGATTTTGATTAATATCTTCGTTAATTAAGGTCATCCAGAGATAAAACCTAGCTAAGAACACTCTCGATCAACTCTCCTTTCGAACATTTTTTTTTTTTTCAAAATCAGCCCATCCGTTTAGGCGCTAGAGTGCCACACGCAGATACACAGACACGTCAAACTTATAACCCCCTTCCTTTGTGTGACGGGGGTTAAAAAGAAAGCACATTTATGAGGAATAAAAAATCTCTTGCTTAAGTACATGCAGGACGCAGCAGCTACCCCCGCTCTTAACTCTCGGAAATAAACACACTACACATTAATTAATTTTGGGTACATGACGAAGCTCATATTGTTACAAAACTATATTAAGTAAAATGCAAACATTGCGGCACATTTTTACAGCTGGTATATATTATATTTCAAATAAAACTATTACTCCAAAATTTTCAAAACTAAATTTAATAGTCAACATTCGAAATTTCAAGCAAAAGCTGAAATAGATGAAATGTTATAGTTTCAGTCGATTTTAATAATTACGGAGTACCAGTTTTATAAATTTGTTGCATAAAATGCTTGCGTTTATTCAGCGAAATCATTTGAAGCGAAAGTAAACGTTTGACGCTTGAAATTTTCATACAGTCACCAAATCATCCTTACATTCTGGCCAAATCGTCAAAGCCTAAAATATTTAGTGCACAGAATATATTGATATTATTAGCATACTTCGTAGTACAGTGGTCGCCGCTTATTTGAATCACGTTTGTTCTAAACAGTTTTGATTCCATAAAGCGGCTGATTCATTAAGCGGCTAATTCAATAAAGCTGGATTTTCTTCTGTTTTTGACAATTCGAATCATTAAAGTGGTTGATTCAACTAACCACTGATTCAATTAAACGGCGTCCACTCTATATTGAACCCGCACCTGCTGGGCTTTGTTGACGTAGTTAGTATGTGATGAACTGAAGAACAAGAGCGGTGAACAGGGTTGTTCACTAACTTCAAAATTTCATTTTTATTTGTAAACTTGTTGTAGACATTTGCTGATAATATTTTAATTCCTATTTGAATTTCAAATATAATTTTACTTCCATTAACTCAAAATAATAATGTAAGAAATGAAAACCAGACAAGAGCTCTGAAAAATATACAGAACAATCTCCTTTGCTAATAATAAAGCTGAAAGTCTGTCTGGATGTCTGGATTTCTGTGACGCGCATAGCGTCTAGACCGTTCGGTCGATTTTCATGAAATGTGGCACAAAGTTAGTATGTAGCATAGGGGTGTGCACCTCGAAGAGATTTTTCGAAAATACGATTTTGCTCTTTTTCTATTCCAATTTTAAGAACATTTTCCCGAGCAAAATTATCATAAAATGGACGAGTAAATTACCAAGCTATCATTACGTGGAACCGTAACATGGGCAAACCAATTGGCGAGAAATTCACCGTACATGTTTTGTAAATATACAGGCGAACCAAAAGAGCTTTTAATTTTTCTATTTCGGGGAAAGCCGTGCGGGTACCACTATTGTTTGACCACAGATTGTATGGAATTGGCAAATATCCAGTTAAGGCGACTCCATCTGAATGAGGGGGAAAATAAAAGTTTTAAGCGCGTATTCGGCTCATTTGAATGAGATTCTGCTTAATTTAGAGCCTAACATACATCTGCAAAAGCTGACATCCCTGAAAACTAATAGATGCTTCCATTTCCGCCTGTAAACCGGATGTTTGCCTTTCCATACAATCCGTGGTTAGACAGTAGTGAGTAAATAAATTTAAAGGAAAAACAGCGTAAAAATGTATTAGAAAAAATAGATTTAACCGTGTCAAAAATAATTTTTTTAGCACGCACTTGGTTGGGGGTGGGGGGTCCGCGAAGTTCGTAATTTTTTCGATGGGGGTCCACGGAGGTCTGAAGTTTGGGAACCTCTGTATTAAAGTAAAACCAATGTTGGATTAACCAAACTTCTACTTTTGCGCTATTTATACCAAAACCATTTACAACTCTGAGGGGATTTGCTTATACTGATCGAAAACAAGAAAATTATTTTTATTCATCATTATTTCATTTCCACTGTTAGATCGTTTTTAACCGAAGACGCTTCTTACGACATAGGTTAACCGTAATATGCCAGCTGGGAATAGGATTCTGGTTGTTTTCTCTGTATCAGTACTGCTTCTGCAGTGAAAACTGTTTTACAGAGTTCATTTGGGAAAATTTCCGCACGAAGTGAAAGGCCAAAAAAAGAAAAATGATCGCCAGGTTAGTGATTTGAATTTATGTGACATTTAGCGACAATCACTACAATGTGCAAAATCGAAAGAGTTTACAGTTGAATACGTAGTGCTTCTCCCTAATGCGACACTGTGTATTACGTATTTGGGACCTAAACGTTTCATCTCTTTGTTCGTAGCTTTAATTTTTTTTTGTTTATAACCATTGAACGAAAATTTTAAACTTCAGCTTTTAATTGTTACATATATTGGAATATAAGGAGCCATTATGAATCATAATATGAAACATCAATTTCGTAAAAAGTTCTTATACTTGAAAAATAATGATTTGTACGTGTTGCCGCGAATCGTACGGCCACGACCACTTTTAAATACAAGACAGCTTTTAAGAATGTTGATACGTCATATTTTGATACTTAATGGTCTCTTTCGCTCGAATACTGTTTCAGCACTTATTTTTGATAGCCGTAATTTTAGCAAAATTGGAAATATCGGTGATTTTGCAAGCTGAAAATTTCGCAAATTTGAAAAATATATATGTATACAGTACACCCTCGTTTTACGCGGGGGTTACGTTCCACGGATATGCCACACGTAAATCGAAACCGCGTAAATTCAGACCTAATACTAGTGTTAAAATAGGAGTTTGGTTTCGTAGATAAAAAATACTTCATTCCAGCGATGACTAATTGTATAATAAGTTTAATGTGTACTTATATCGACTTTTATGCACAACATGCATTAAGAAAACATAAAATAATTTCGTGTTCTGTTTATAAAGAGGGGTTGGATATGATAGTTTTTTGGCAGTCATTAAGAATTTTTATCTAATTATTTGCAGAGCATTAACGCATCCATGATCACTTGCGTCATTTCCATGATAGAATCTTCCTTCACCAACAAATCAGAAAGATCATTTCTATTGTCTAGGAATGGCTCAAAGTTTTCACTGTGAACGTTTTTGGTTGTGCGTCACCAACGTCGCTATCCTCGTTGGTTTTGGTCTCCTTTGTCACTCCTAAAAGCTCTTCTTCCAATGAGTTCTGAACTGTGTGAGTTTAATAACTTTACTTCTGGAAAGAGTTCTGGAACCAATCGCATAAAATGTCTCCAGTGGCTTAAGCTCGATTATTAGCAAGCCTAAGTGCAGTTGATTACGCGTAACCTGCAATCTTTAGGAGTTTGGATTTTGAAAGAGGGGAAAATTTTACCTGTTTGCACTGCTGCATCCGCGTGAAACCGAAACTCATCCGCGTAAAATAAAATAAAGCTGTCAAATCTTAAACCGCGTATAATCGAAACCGCTTAAAATAAACCCGCATAAAACGAGGGTCTACTGTATATACAAATATATAATGAATACATATTAGATGTTCATGAGAAAATAACTAAATTTGACTTCTGTATCAAACGTTATATTCGACCCCACTTCCGTTCAGCGGAACACCTTGGGGGAAAAAAAAAAAAAACAGGACTTGGTTTGCAAATGAACAATATTATTCTACAGATTAAACAGAAAATAAAATTTTAAAATTAGCGGGGGGGGGGGGATCTATTTTCTTTAATAAAACTATCTCAAGCTCTAATTTAATGTGCTTCTGCTAATTAACAAAAGCTTCTAAATTTATGTTTAATGACATGACTTTTGTATATATATATATAGACTGGTTATCTAGTAATTCAATTTATGACTCACTATCGCAGCTACAGGCGACAAAAGAGATGTTTGTTTTTGTCTCTTCACGCGTGTTCTTTTAAGGTATCAGTTGCTCACTCTATTATCACCCTAAATGAAAGATTAAAAGTTGACTTTTCGAGAATGCCGAGAAACCAAACTGCAACTTGCACATTTAGGGCTTCTACAACTGGCGGTTAAATGTACCCGGTGCACTCGAAAGTTAGAACATGCTGATCTACGTTCTGATAGGAGAATTCCTGTTGCTTGTTTACGGGAACATTTCTCATAAACAAGCTGAGTTCTGAAGATATACAGTGAAACTCCGTTGCAACGAACTTCAGGAGATCGCAAATTTTTTGTTCGTTGTAATGGGAATTTACTTGTAATTGAGTTTTAAGTAATGTAATGAGAATTAAATTGAGGTTGAAAACTAATTTCATTGAAACGGATATTTCGTTGTATTGGTATTCTTTGTGAAGAGATTTCACTGTATAATTTCTAATTTCTACTCTGCCGTGGGCAGTTAAAGGGCAGTAATTGCAAATTTTTCATTTTTTGAAATTTTGTTATCTATTGTACGTTAGCTTTACTGTACAAGCTTGCTTATTTAATTTCCTTATTTACTTGCTTTTAATTTTTATTTAATTCTTATTTATAAAATTTAAATAAGCTTGCTTATTTAATTTTTTTATTTAAAAAAAAATCTACAGTAGAGTCTCGAAAATCCGAGTCTCAAAAGTCCGAGGTTTCGTTTAATTCGAGGCGTTTGGTTGTACATTTTAGGGTACACTTTTTACAAACAAAATATACTTTTATCTGAAAATCGAAAAATTTTGCGATGTAGAACTTTCCTAACAACATACAATAAGGTAATAACATGATATTGAAAGGTTTATGTCAATAACAGTCGCCGAGAAATATTCATTGACTGTTAGAGATGGATTAAGAGATGCCTTGGAGAAAGTAAGAAGTTGGTTGATTCAAAAAATAACTTGAAATCAAAACATTGTTTTGCCTCAAAGAACGAACAAACATCTCTTTTAGAATATCCGATTGCAATTAAAAAGGGAAGTGCAAAACTTGGCGCTGTACGATTTGTTTATACGAAATTTTCTCCTTCTATGACTAACGTTTTTGTATTATGTGAGGTACCTACGCACGCTCACACATAGACACAAATGTCACGACAAAACTCATCAAACGTTATTCGAGGACGATCAAAGGGCATTTTTTGATTTCCTGCAAATTTACACTCAAGCACGTGCAGACATCAAGAAAGAAAAAACAATCAAAACTCGTTTAGGGTCAATTAAAACACAAATTTATCTTGAAGTTTGAGTGATAAATTTTTCGAGAAGACAATATTTCCTTTTCACAGCGGAAAAAGTAAACAGCGCATGTCCTTATGTAGTCCATAGAATTTTTTGGGTAATCCAAGTTTTCAGTAATCCGAGGTGGCGTGAGCCCTAATTACCTCAGATTTTCGAGACTCTACTGTAATTCCAACATATTCCTATTATTAGTATGAATCCAAAACAAAACGTAGTTCTTCAAATATTTCGAAACAAAACGTGGTTCTTCAAATATCTCGAAAACTCATTTCTGCAGAGACTGCTGTATACCTGTCTACGGGAGTATTAGCTAGCTATACATTTTTAAACCCATTAATTCATCGCAATATTTGTTAGAAATTTGAATGTGGGGTAAAGTGAAATAGCTAAGATAACTAAACTTTTTTCAAAATGAACAAGTTAGAAATTTTTTCTGCAATTTACGGTACAGGTAAATTCAAAACAATATATTTTAAAATATAACATGCATTGAAACAGTATTTTTTATTTTTGGCACTAATTTGTTCCTCCAAAAAGTCGTTGAAACTTTTCCCTTTGTCTTTCATGGGGCAAAATTGGAAAATAAAATATTTTTTTAATGAAATATATTCTTTTCGATTATTTCAGATATTTTTGATTAAATAAACGAGTAATTAAAAGAATGAATGAATATTTGGAAATTAAATGAAACAATAAACGAATAACTAAATAAATAAATGAGAAAAAAATAAATCACTTAATAAAACAACGAATGAATGCGTTAATAAGGGAATTATTAAATGAAGGAATGTAAATGAAATCTTTACTAATAATAAAGCTGAAAGTCTCTCTTTCTGGATATCTGTCCGGATCTCTGTCTGTCAGGATCTCTGTGACGCGCATAGCGCCTAGACCATTCGGCCGATTTTCATGAAATTTGGCACAGAATTAGTTTGTAGTATGCGGTTGTGCACCTCGAAACGATTTTTTGAAAATTCGATTTTGTTCTTTTTCTATTCCAATTTTAAGAACATTTTCCCGAGCAGAATTATCATTAGTTGGACTAGTAAATTACCAAGTTATCATAACGTGGAACCGTAACATGGGTAAGCCAATTGGCGAGAAATTCACCATACATTATTTGTTTGTAAATACACAGGCGAACCAAAAGATCTTTCAACTTTCTACTACAGGCAAAGCCGTGTGGGTGCCACTAGTAATCAATAAATGAAAATGTAAGTGATTTGATAAAAGGTTGAATAATTAAATGAAAGGAAACTATTTCACTTTGCTCCGTCCATTTTGTCCCGCATGCACTTGGCTAACTGTATAAAGCATTTAAAATACAAGAAAGCTTATAATTTAACAAAAAAAAAAAAAAAAAAAAATACTGCACTGAATATTATTAGGTCTCATTTAATGCTTAAAATATTAAAAACAAAAACTTTATAAATTAATAATTACAAAAATAATTTTTGACTCATAACAAAATGTTACAATACGAGTATCAATTTTCAAAAATTGCTTGTATGTATTATCAAGTTCTTTGATTTTCCGAGGCACTTTTTTCTTGACTAGAATAGACTACATGTGTTACTACAAAGTTAAGATATTACTAGATAGGTGGCGCCAAAAACAGAACAAATATTTCACTATTTCACTTTGCCCTACATATTTTGTAACTGAAGTATTCTTTATGAATTAGATCTCTATAACTAATAAAAATAATTTAGTAACGAATATTTAGGTCACAACAGAAGTGATACCAATTAAATCCTTTTAAATGTTCAATCAGAAGGGAATGTTAAGAAAGGGATTTTGTTCAAATTTTCAATTTTAAATAAAATGCTTTTTATTCATCCACTTAAGTTTAAATATATATTTTTAAACTTAATGTTGTTACAGTTTTTGTTCCCTAATTAACTTTAGTTAACTAATTTTGGGCTGCAATTTAATTAGTAGTTGCTTTTTTTTGAAATTGAAGCTACATTTCTTTAAAAAACTTAAAGTGAAAAACGATGCATAGTTTATTAAATCTATCAAAGTTTATAGTTCTAAATACATTAATTTATGTATGTTATATATTTTGAGCACATCGTGAAAGCTGCCTCTTGAATTAGGCGAAAAAGGTTAACTTACTTATTGCCTTTGGTATCGTGTGGCGATTGACAGCTAGTTGTAGTAACGACATTATTATTTTTTTTTTGAGCAATCACGATTGCTTATTGTTCTCACTTGACTGTTTTGATGTGCTATCATTTTATTTTCCCGCCAGCGCCCTCTGCAGCATCACCGTCGACCGACTCCTCTCCTATAGCGAAAACCGTCTCCAGGTTGTGTCAATATCCTACACTTACACTCATACATACACGCACATACACACACACACACAAACACATACACACACATACATACGCCTGCACACACATACACAAACACAGACACACACATACATACGCCTGCACACACATACACACACTCAAACACATACATACACACACGCATACATACAGACACCTACACATACATACAGACACCTACACAACACACACACCTACACACAACTGCCCACACACTCATCACACTCATGCCTGCACACATACACAAAAACATATGCCTACACACATACACATTCCCCACCACACACAAACACTCATACTCACAACTACCCACACTTTCATACCTGCACACAGACACAAACATACATGCCTACACACATACACATACCCCCTACACACATAAACACACATGCCTACATACACACACACTCGTGATTGCGAAAAACAATTTGAATTCAAGAAGTCAAAATTCAAATTAATTTTTTTTTGAGCAATCACGATTGCTTATTGTTCTCACTTGACCGTTTTTGGCGTCCGTGCCTTTTTCAGCTTGGACCAGGGCTGCAGCACCACCGTCCACCGGCGGCGGCGCGGCTGGTCCTGAGCACTGTCCCCCGGAATCCACTTTTGCTGGGCGGTGGCGTCCATGTCCCACACACACGAACGCCTACACACACACGCACACACACACGAACGCCTACACACACACACACACGAACGCCTACACACACACACACACACGAACACCTACACGCACGTACACAACACTCACTCACACACATGCATACATACACTTACGCACCCACGCATCCACACACATGCGTCTACACAAACACACACGCTCGTGATTGCGAAAAACATAATTTGAATTCAAGATGCCAAAAATTTAAATTAATTTTTTTTTTCATTTAGTCTCCCTGCGTCCGGTGGCAACCGCTGATTTTGCTCTTTACACTGAATTGTCTTAAACTTTTGGATTTGGTGCAATGTTAAGCTCATTTGTTGCCGTCGTTCTGAATCAAGATCACTACTGTAGTTTGAGCAGATAATGGGGTGGTTTCCTTCAGTCAAAAGTACTACTTTTAGTCACTGAAATATATTGAATGAGCAAAAAAAGAAGAAAAAAAGGCCCAGGAAAATACTTTTATTTTCCCACAACATTTTTTTTTTTAAATTAATTTTTTAAAATGTCCGATTTTTCAAACAAGGCGTGGTCTTGACATCGCAAAAGATGCACTTTGCCGCATCTTTCTACCACGTTTCCACGTTATAATAATCAAGAAGCGAATTAAATGTTGCGCTCTACGCTTGCTATCAACCATATCGTTGCCAATACACGTGATTAAAGATGCGAAATAAATCTTTTGCACTGTGAATGGCAACACAGAATGACATTTCATCATTTGTGATGTCATCGGCAGAAGCCGTAAACAATGAAATCGCACTGATTTAAGAATTTTTTTTTTTAATATTAAACTTATACAAATTATTTAAAAGATAGTCAGATTCTATGTTTTTAAGCATGCTCTTTCAGAAAAAAAAAATACTTTTAAAATTTTGGAAATGACCCCATTACAGTGAAAATGTTTAATGCGAAACTACCTTTTCTGTAGTTCAAAAAGTTCAATAAGATTTTTTATTGCGAATTTTTTTTAAATTTATTTATTTCTTGTTGAATGTTAAAAGCTAAAAGCTTTTTTTTTACTGAGCAAACGATTATTAGTTTTGGAATCATTTCAAGTGCTTTTGCGCTGCTAAGGTAAAAATATTCAAATTCAGCTTTAAATAAATCTTACCCTCATCTGACCTGAAGCCTACCTAATTGAGTATTTAAATGGAGTTTTCGGAGAGAAATGCGCAGTTCGTAGAGGTCTTGATGGCAACGCTTTTTGTAAATCGGGAAATTTTAAAGGTAAGAAAAATGTATTGTTTCGACGAAAAATATGTTTTTTAAACATATAGTTCTTTTTTCATTTAAAACTATTAAATTTAGGGTTGAATTAATGAAAATATCAATGACTAATGGATAAAAATTTTTGATAATTTTAAGCAACTGTAACTTAAACAAGAAAATCCCTCACCATGTTATGAACGTGCTCATTACCTTTTGTTCAAAATATTTTACGTCGAATCTTACGTAAAATCTTTAGAATAGTGTGTTAATTAACTCTAATATTTTTAGAAACCATAACTTTTGAACTAGAAAATCCCTCATCACGGTATGACGGGAACTGATTGCCTCTTTAATCTTATTTACTTGTAGTAAGAAATAGGGTTGCGACATCGATGTCGATGTTTTGGAAATATCGATGTTTTTGTTAAAACATCGATGTTTTACTTTCGATGTTTTTGGACCATCGATGTTTTGGTTTCGATGTTTCTTCGATGTTGATGGTTTTGCACTTGAATGGAAAATTATCATAAAATTTGCTCCAATTTTCTCGCTAGGTAATTAAGTTTACTTATGGAATTGCCAAAAAAAAAATCATTTTTTGAACCTATATTATAAGATCAATTTTTCTGTGTAGAGGATGATTTTTGGGAAGATCACTCCAAGATAGTAGAAGATTAACTAGAGAGTGAGGAAGAGGTCAAAGCTATTGGAAGAACCTGACACTGGTAGTCTGGTGCCAGAACTTGCAGTCTATTTCAAGTCTCCAGTTCTTAAACTAAATTAAAATCTTATACAATGAAAATTATAACTTTAAAAATTCAGAGCTGGTCAAAGTTGCTTTAAAGTATTTGATAGTGATGGCAACTTCTGTTCCATCGGAAAGAGATATTTCTGTGAGTAGTGGGATAGTCTGCGAAAAGAGAAATGCGCTTCTAAGGAAACAAAGTAAACAACTTCTTTTTCTTCTAACTGTCAACACCAATATTCAAAATTGCTTATCGATTTCCCCAACAAGTCGTCCCTCTATTACTTACAATTTGTGTTTAATTATTAACTGCAGTACAATACATATTTCTTGCTCTTAAAAATAATTTTTAGAATTAACTTGGGGCCGTAGTAGCCCGATCGGTAGAGTGTCGGATTCGGGGCCGGAGGGTCCTGAGTTCGAACCTCGATGGTAGAAGATCCACCGTCGTCATTAAAGGGGACTGGGCGACGTTAAATATGCTTGTGGTCTCAATGTACTCCAAGTGAAACGATACCTCTGGGGGTGCTAGCACCAGGTAGCTATTAGCTCCTGGTCTAGTTCTAAATTCTCATTAATTGTTCGATCCGGTGATGGTGCTGCCATCTATCGGTATAAAAAATAATGGAGGCAAGGCACTTAGTATGCAGTAATCGACATAAATACAGTTGTAGTCAGTTGTGACTCGGAATCGAAATCGAATCGAATTAACTTGGTATTTTTAAAATAATTAGCACAACCTTTTCTCATCATTCAACTGACGGTAAGTGCTATGATACATTTTTTCTTAGATTCTTTTTTGATGTAAATTTACTTTGTTTTATTCAGTTTTGCAATATTTCCTTATTACTATAACTAGTTTGTATTAATCGGTGCTTGTCTTATTACCAATTTTATTACCAATTACTTTGTTTTATTCAGTTTGACAATATTTCCTTATTACTATAACTAGTTTGTATTAATTGGTGCTGGTCTTATTACCAATTTTTGTCCTATTATAATACCAAGATGTTGCGATTTATTCTTATATTCATGATTTGAGGTTCAGTATTTTCAATATATTCGTCGGGTACGTATTCTTTTGTATTGCTTAAATTAGTGTAGTATATTCAGAAATGTATGTTATACATTAAAAAAATGATCGATGTTTTTTGGTCGATGTATCAATAGCATCGATGTTTTAAATTCTAACATCGATGTTTTGAGACATCGATGTTTTGAAATCGATGTCGCACCTCTAGTAAGAAATGTCACATTAAGTAAAACGTAACAGTTTAGAGAGGGGGGGGGGGGGGAGAAAGTCCACAGTGCTTCATTCTCTCTTGGCAAGTTTATATTATCAGCTTCTTACTCTTTACTTTACAAAGAAAAAAATGGCGATTTTGTATACGCAGTTCAACATATCCTCATACTCATATATATAATAGTGTATTCACTGATCGAGTAACGCTGAGGTCATTAACAATGAAACTCGTACCATGTCATAATTTGATAGATTTTTTTGGTAATGTTTGACATGGAGGAAAATACTTTATTTTGACAATGAGGACTGGATCCGATCACTTAACTGTTTTACTGGTAAGACTGTCATTTCAGGGGAATGAAGGAACGAAAAAGTGCACAACAATGAACGCTACCTACTGAAGTTTAGGGTTAATCCACTGGACTTAGGGTTAAAATGTCAACTGTCAAAATATCACCAAACAGGCAATTGCTTCGTTCAAATGTAGAAGCAATTTTCCTCCGTCATACCTTGACGGGCGACTTTCTAGTCATTCAATAATCTTTAAGTTAGTTCAAGTTAGTTAGTAAGTAAGTTAAGTCTTAGGCCTCCTACACACGAAGCGGTTAGTCGAATCAACTTTTCGAAAAAGTTGCCTGGGTAACGTAGTTGAATCAACTTTTCTTCTAATAAACCGAATTTATACGAGCACACAACGCTGCTAAATTTGAACCGACTATTAATTAGGACTCTGAAGCACCCATTAAAAATTTCAAAATTTCAAAGGGGTCGTTTCCAAAATTTTAAAAGTATTTTTTTCGGAAAGAGCCTGCTTAAAAACATAGTATCTGACCATTTGTAAATAATTTGACCAGGTTAAAATATTTAAAAAAATACTTTAATCGGTGCGCTTTCATTGTTTACGCTTCTGCCTATGACACCACAAATGATGAACTGCCGTTTCACTGTGTTGCCATTCGCAGAGCGCAATATTTAATTCGCTTCTTTACTCACATGTGTTGGCAACGATATGGTTGATAGCAAGCGTAGAACGCAATATTCAATTCGCTTCTTGATTATCATAACGTGGAAACGCAGCAAACAGATGCGGCAAAGTACATCATTTGTGTCGTCATCAAGACCACGCCTTTTTTTCAAAATCGGACATTTAAAAAAAATAATTAAAAATTAAGCTTTTGGAAAATGAAAGTTCTTTCTCGCTCCATGTTATTATTATTATTTTTTTTAGCTTATTCTATCAATTTCAGTGACTAAAAGTAATTCTTTTGAATGCTGGAAGCAACCCCATTGTCATGATCCCCCCCCCCCCCCAATTGGCACCTCCGTTTAATCACGCAAACCCTTTCAGAGGCGGTAGTTGCGCTGTGAAACCACTAATTTATGAATTTTTTTCTGTCTTTTTTCCGAATTTTTTGAATCAAAATTGCTTGAGACCTCTTCTTCAATGAACAACATTAGATAGCAGAATAACAAAAAAAAAAATTTTTTTTCGTAGGCTCAATTTCGTGTTCAAATCATCAAATTTTTCATTTTTCATTTACCCCAAAAATTGGAATTTTTTTCAGATTTTAAAATTTTTAATTAGCGCTGAAAGAGTGAATCATTTTTCTTCTTTTTTCCTGAGGTAGTCAATCATATTGTTAGAAAATATTCAAATTCATTTTTACATGCATAAACATGTTTTTGTCCTTCCCCAGGTGGAGGGTGTGAATAAATGAGGACACCACCCCCAGTGAAAAAAATTCTGAAAAAAATTTTTTTAACTGAAAAATGTACATCTAGATGAGCAAATGAACCCATTTGTGGTGTTTTTTCTTAAGATTTCTCAAAAATTAATGACGCGCCCTTGAAAGGGTTAAGCGCTGGTTTCACAGTTCGAAAAACATGCTCCATACCTTGCGAGAGTGTGACACTGGCTCGCGTGTGAGGTGCCTCGATAAGGCTTCCTCCTGTCCCCAAATCCAGTGGGCAAAATTCAACGCTCAGCAAAACTAACTCTATTAGTGCGTTCTATCACATGCAACTTTAGAACGCAAGAAATATTTCCATTTTTCTGGCCAAAGTGTAAGTTCATCGCTCTCAATTGTAAAGCTGGTAGAGCAGGTCTACCGTTGGATAGCAATTAATAGCCGAAACTTGTGAAAAGAAAATTTAATGAAATATTTTACGCAAGGGATTTATAAACAATATTTATATAAGATTACTTGTAGAAAAGTATATTATCTGTAAAAAGGTAAGTCTTTTATTGCGTTTTTTGTATGCGAGATGAAAATTGAAAATGACTGGATTAGTACTTAACGTTTTATTTGCATTTCGTTTTATTATGTGATATAAAATCTTCAAACGTTTGATTCTTTAATTTTTACACATTTATCATTGACGTCAGAAGTGAAAAATATTCTAAAAATATATTACATTTTCTATTTCAACTCTAAATTTTATGCTCTTTCTTGTCATTGCACTGGCACAAAGTTTGTGCGTATAGTTGGTGTGTGATGGCATATAAAATAATAAATTGTGACTCATCACTAAAAATTTCATAATTTAGAAGAAAACTCCACAAGCTTATACCACGAATTTATGCGAAAAAAACAAACTAGTAATCGTATTCCTCTTATACATTTTTGGCTATATGTGAATGCAATTTAAATCAAATTGGTACAACTTGATTTTCTGCACAACAATTTTTAGTAGAAATCAAGATTTCTTATTGTTTTCACTTTGCCTAAGGCTTTACTTTTAACTCAAATCATTCAAATCTATTGCCTTCGTGATTGGCAGACACGAGTCACGTGATCCGTTGTTAATTTCTTTGAATAACTCTACGAAACTATTTTTTGGCCATTTCCTTCGGATTGGATGTTCTTTGCATGCAATTTTATTATTTAACTTCAAATGCTTAGATACGGTAACTATGAACGATTACTGCTGAAATCATATCTTTTTTTAAGAATTTCTTGTACTAAAAACGTTTAACTGTCCGCATGACATTTAACAGAAGTTTATTGTTAAATATTACAATTGCGCTCATTTCTTTGTGCTGATGATTTATTCTTTGGAGCTTCCTTCATGCTTTGTTGAATTATTAAAAAAATAATAATAATTTGAAGTTTGACATCTTGAATTCGCAATCACGAGTGTGTGTCTGTATGCAGGCGTGCGTGTTTGTGTGTGTGGGGGGGGGGGTATGTTTGTTTGTGTGTGGGGGGTATGTGTATGTAGACATGTGTGTTTGTGTGGGGGGGTATGTGCATGTGTGTGTAGGCATGTGTGTTTGTGTCTGTGTGCAGGCATGAGTGTTTGGGTAATTGTGTGTATGTGTAGGTGCCTGTATGTAGGCGTGTGTGTATGTGTGTGTGTGTGTGTGTGTAGATGCGTGTATGTATGCGTGTAAGTGTAGGATATGAACGCAACCTGGTGAAGGTTTTCGCTAGAGGAGCAGCATCGTGAGGCCGGCCGGCGGTGGTGCTAGCAGAGGGAGGCGGGGGGAAAATAAAATCATAGGAATTCAAAACCGTCAAGTGAGAACAAAAAGCAATCGTGAATGCTCAACAAAATAATAATAATAATAATAATAATAATAATTTGTACTTTGACATCTGGAATTCAAATTATGTTTTTCGCGATCACGAGTGTGTGTGTGTGTATGTAGGCGTGTGTGTTTGTGTGCGGGCGTATGTGTGTTTGTGTGTATTGGGTATGTGTATGTGTGTGTAGGCATGTGTGTTTGTGTATGTGTGTGTAGGCATGTGTGTTTGTGTCTGTGTGCAGGCATGAGTGTGTGGGTAGTTGTGTGTATGAGTGTTTGTGTGCGTGGGGGAGGGATATGTGTATGTAGGCATATGTGTTTGTGTCTGTGTGCAGGCACGAATGTGTGGGTAGTTGTGTGTATGTGTTTGTGTGTGTGTATGTGTAGGTGTCTGTATGTATGCGTGTGTGTATGTGCTTGTGTATGTAGGTGTGTATGTATGCGCGTGTGTGTAGGATATGGATGCAACCTGGAGACGGTTTTCGCTAGAGGAGCAGCATCGTGAGGCGGCCGGTCGACGGTGGTGCTGCAGAGGGTGCTGGTGGGAAAATAAAAACATAGGACATCAAAACAGTCAAATGAAAGCAATAAGCAATCGTGATTGCTCAAAAAAAAAATTAATTTGAATTTTGACATCTGTAATTCAAATTATGTTTTTTTTTTTTTTTTTTTTTTTGCAATCACGAGTGTGTATGTGCATGTAGGCGTGTGTGTTTCTGTTTGTGTGCAGGCATGAGAGTGTGTATGTGTGTGTGTATGTAGGAGTGGGTGTTTGTGTGTAGGTGTGCAAGTTTGTAGGTGCTTGTATGTATGCGTGTGTGTGTACGTAGGATATGGACGCAACCTGGAGACGGTTTTCGCAAGAGGAACAGCATCGTGAGGCGATCCGGCGATGGTGCTAGCAGAGGGAGGCGGGAGAAGATAAAATCATAGGAATTCAAAACAGTCAAATGAGAATAATAAGCAATATGATTGCTCAAAAAAACCAATACGATTCATTAAAACCTGGTGGGGTAAAGTGGTGAGTAGGTAGAGGGGTTGTACGTCAAATAAAAGGCCATAACGTTGAAAGAAATAGAGGAATGGAGATAAAATGTGCATTAAAGATTTTAACATGAATGAATTAAATTTTAAATTAAAAATTTTAATACTGACAATGCTTTATTTAGTGAAAAAAGTCGTTTTGTTTGTTTATAATTTTTTTTTTAAATCTGAGTGCCTCTTTTAACTTCTCTTCTCAGTAAAATTTTGTCGATTAGAACTTTCATGAGATTTACTGTGCTAGAAGTATTCCACACTTCTCAAGAACACGTCTGCATTAAAAGCTAAGCTAGATTCATTTTTAGAACAACTCAAGTAAGAGGGGGGGGGGGGAGTGGTCGAAGGTTAGGCTTAATATATATCCTTCATTTAAAATCACTTAATCTTAACTTATCAGGCAGATAGATTAATTTTATTAAACATGTACTGTTTCAAGGTGAACGGGATTGAATACAACTGAGCTTAAATACAATGTAAAGATTGAATTAGTGCAAATTTACACAGTCAGTCCTCGATATCAGGTCATCCCTCGGATTTCTCAATGACCTTATAAGCGGAGTGACCTTATAACCGACTCATATGCATTTGTCAACAAATAAACATTATCATAATAGTAGTATGTATTTTTTACTTAAATACCTTCAAAAATGCTGACTTAATAATAATTTATGATTTTTAGTTGAGTTGTAGCAATTAGAATTACTGGACAAATGAGAAATTTAAAAATTTGTAGTGTTGTTTTCTATCTTAATTTTAATTCAGAATAAAGTTGTTTACAAATATGCTCAGTTAAAGTACAAATGTGCAGTTTATTTTATGCAAAATGATCCACAATTTTGGACTGTCCTGTTTTTTCTTTAATTTCATGTGCAATATTTTTTCTGAATGTTTTCTGAAGATTTTCTGCTCTTTCATGGCTTAAAATAAATTTTTTATCACATTTATGACCTGAAACGTCTCTAATTTCTACTATAACCCCTACTTTCTACAACATTCCATGCACTTTATATTACGTTAGTAGGAGAGTTTTTTTTTTTTGATAAAACATCATATACCATGAAATATTCTTGAAATTTAATCTATGTATCAGTGAAATCAACCAATCAAAGCCCGACAAAAGTGACCTTATAAGCGATTTCAGTATTTAAGACCCGACCATGTATCCCGATAATCCATAACATATTATTCCCATTGAATGAACAGGGACTTAAGAAAAGTTGACCTTATAGCGAAGTGACTTTTATCGAGATCTGACCTGTATTTCTATAATATTCGTGGAAGTCTTAGCACTAATTACAGCTTTCAACTTGTTCCAGTGGAATAATTAATGCTCCAAAAACACTTTTGTTAAGTATCGATAAAAAAATAGAAGATTAGAACTAGAAGTTATTTCGAATACATTGAGTTATTAGATACACCCTGATTTTTTTTTCGCTTTGTTTTTTCAGGAAAGAAATATTTTTGAAACTCTCTTTGCCCGTAATAATTTCTGATTACATTATTTTGGTAATTTAGCCACTCTATTCAGATGCTAACATTATATATATTCCTAAAAAAATAAAGCATTGGAAATTTTCTCATCTTCCCTGATGATATTGATTTAATTAAGAAGTCAAATACATAATCTCTTGGTAAACCAACTTTGAACCATAATTGAACATCATAAGTTTGTAATTTATTTGAATAAAGTCAGTGCTATAAAAGAACTAGGTGTTCTGAGTACATAAAAAAAAAATTTATGACCACTTTACTCCACCCGGATTCAATTGAAAAAGAAAATGTCATAATACTATTTAAATCATTTTTTTCTTCTTTAAAATCAATCCAACGTGTTCTTTATTAATGTAATGGAAAAAATAACAAAACAATTATATCTTTTCAAAGAAATTCTTGTATTTAATATCTACCTACATTGAAAAACTTGGATTTTATGATTACTTTACCTCACTAGACCCTACCGTTATTTTTTTTCCAATGATATTAACAATGAAAAAATTTGTGAAATAATTTTTATGAATATGAAAGTGACTTTTATAAATGAAATAAACTTACTTTCACATAAATTTTCTTTTCAAGTAACTTTTATAAAAACGGAGTAATCAACTGCAGCAATTCTTAAACGTAAAAACTTTAATCTGTCAGAAATAAATGCTATTTTTTTTTCTTGAGTTTTCATGTTCACTTCTTGTAATAATATTCTGCTAGATAATAAAATAAACACAATAGTTGAAGTATTATTTTGTACCCCTTTTCTTCCTTAATTTTCTTACAATGTATAAAAAATTCTATACAATTTTTATTCATTAAAAAAAAACCCCCGCAAATTTGCATTAAACACTTTTTTAGAACAAATTTTTAAACCAACATTTACAAAATAAATAAGTAAATAAATAAATAAAAATAAATAAAACACATAAATAAAGAAACAAATGAATAATAAAAATTAAAAATATGTTTACAGTGGAAAAAGTCACAGTCAAAATCTTCAAAAAATCTTTATTAGCAGCATATTATTACAAGAATTGAATATGAAAACTGAACACAGAAACCAGAAATATATGCACATATAAATGCTGTAATATGAACGCAATGAGTTTCATTCAACCCGACACACAAAGGAAGGGGGTTATAAGTTTGACGTGTCTGTGTATCTGTGTGTCTGTCTGTGGCACTCTAGCGCCTAAACGGGTGGACCGATTTTGAAAGAAAAAAAAAAGTTCGAAAGGAGGGTTAATAGTAATCATAATGAAAATTTTGAATTAAGACTTCTCTGGAGCAAGCATGAAGTTTATTGCTTTCTTAGGAATTGTATCCTCATATTTATACATAAATGGCTACTTCTGTATGTATGTCCGGGGTAAACTTCAAAACTACTGGACCGATATTAACACTTTTTTCACCATAGATAGCTACATTATCAGGAAGCAACATAGGCTATAATTTATTTCTAAAAAACTCAGTTTAAAACAGTTATGATGGAAAACAGTAAATTTCATGTAATTTTGACAGTTGATTTTAGCAACAGTTGGAAAACAGAAAGTGTTTATTGGCAAAAATTACACAGGCCTGCAAAATTTGGGTCATGAAAAAGTGATTGTACGGTATTGAGTGAATTTTATTCTACTGGATGCGCTGATTTCAAGTATACATCCATTTTTCTCAATCATAAAGAGATTTTAACCAATTGGGCTTTAAGATATAAAAAGAAAAACCTATCTTTTTTTATTCTGAGAGAAAGAGTCTTTTCAAAATATGTGTAAGTTTATTACTTACACTTACAAACGAGTTTGCATCAAACATACAATTGGAAATCAATTACTAAATATTTATATTAATTTCATAGAAATAAGAACACACACTGGTGTGCAAAAATTAAGGACGAAGTCGAAAAATTAGCATATCAGCTGAACGAAGAGGCAGAGCGGACAGAAAGACCAATCAGGAGATTAAGTAAGGTGATGTACGGTAGCACATGCGCAGATATGCAGGCAGACGTAATGGGGGAGTGTCTGAGTAGTAGAAAGCATGTTGTTGGTGTAAGATCAGTATTTCTGGCAAAGATATTGCACGCCGTATAGCAGTTAAAATCACACCGAGTTGCTGCCTCAGCGAGAAATGGCGAAAAATCAATCTGTTAGACGACACCTGGATGCTTTTACTCGAGGTCGAATCATTGGAAAGTTGGAGGAAAGCCGCAGTGTGACAAGTGTGGCTGCAGAGTTGTGAGTGAGCATGAATTGCTCACAGCATCGTTTCACGACTTTGGAGACAATTTCAAACTACAGGAACAGCTATCCGGGGTTCAGTAGTGATCGTCCACGAGGAACCACACCCGCAAATGACCGGTATATTGTCTTACAGGCCAGAAGAAACAGGCGGCAGACAGCGGGAGAAATCGCTAGACACACGACACAGGCGACTGGACGACCGATATCGCGTTTTACCGTGGTCAGAAGACTGCACGGTGGTGGTCTGTTTGCACGACGCCCTATACGGTGTGTACCTCTAACGCCTGCCCATCGGAGAAGGCGTTCTCTGTGGTGCCGGGAACATTGGAATTGGAGAGACAGATGAGAGCAGATTCAGTCTGAGTAGCGATTCTCATCGAATACTCATCTGGAGAGAGCGGGGAAGCCGCAATCATCCCTCGAACATCATTGAAAGGGACAGGTATGGAGGTCGCGGTGTTCTCGTTTGGGGAGGCATCATGCTTGGTAGTCGTACAGACCTTCACATCTTCGACGCAGGTTCAGTCAACGGGACCCGTTATTGTAACGAGATTCTTCTTCCATATGTGCGTCTTTTTAGAGGCGTTATGGGTCCGCAGTTCCTTTTCATGGACGACAATGCACCATGTCATTGCACAGTAGCTGCCGAACAGCTCTTAGAGAGTGAGGATATTGAACGTATGGATTGGCCGGCACGATCTCCGGATCTCAATCCCATCGAGCATGTATGGGATTTTCTAGACAGACGCTTAGCAGCTCGTACCTTACCACCAGTAACGATTCGGGAGCTTCGATTGGCGCTGCAAGACGAATGGGCAGCAATGCCTCAACAACTCATTGACACCCTCATTCTCAGCATGGGCAGACGCTGTGAAACCTGCCTAGCAGTCGGGGGAGATCATATCCCCTACTAAAGACCGGATGTTTCTTGCTGGACACCCATCACAGGGATGTTTCGGCCTTCAGTCGCATTGCGCTCCATGCTACTTTTACAATAAAGCTTCTTTTTATCCCTCTGATTTCGCTTTTAGTAAGTGTTGCTTACATTACACATGTCCTTACGTATTGGGGATCTTACGGTATTAAATGTGTTGATTTGGAAAGATTTTGTACAAAGTTATATTGAAAAAACCGTCTCGTCCTTAATTTTTGCACACCAGTCTAGTAATAATTATTCATAACGATCTAATTATAACGGAAGGCAATCTTTCCAACTGGCGCTGTTTTTGCAGCCAAAGACTACGTAATAATGTTTCTCTGCTTTCATTTCACCATGCAACCAAAATATCGCAATTAAAATAATCTTTAAAGTTTTGTTAAAATGTAAAATAATCCGCTAACTAAATTAGGCAAATCTATGAACAGCACTTAAACTTCCATTAGTTCGTCTTTGTTAACAATTTCAAACACTGGCCAAGTTTTTCTACTTATTTCGGAAGAAAATATTTAGCATCATTTTATGGTCAGCAAAAATATCTCAGTATTTGGCGACAATATCTCTTTGACGAAAATTAGCAACAGACAGTTTTACAAAGTAGGGAGGGGGAGCATTATCTATGGCATCCCAAAACAATTACCGCAAATTTGCTAACATTTTAAATCGCACCAAGAACCCACAATAATTGAAAATTCCCCAAACAACTAAAGCAAGTATAGCGGGATTACGGGCGGCTACATTTTTTAAAACCGTTTGTGTTTCAATAGCCATGCAGAAAAAACTTTAGACTTTGTTCAAATAACAAAAAACTGATAAATCTTTATAAACAAGTGAAATTTCATGTTTTGGAAATTCTTCAAATTTTCTTGCATAAATGTCGTGTTTTCGTTTCTAACAGAATACTATTTCGGTTTTTATACTTATTGCTATTTTACTTTTATGGGTGAATCACATCAAAGCGGGGTGTTTTAAGTTCTTACAGTTAAAACAGAAAACGAATGAAAGTAGCGATCGTTTCTCACAATTATTACTCACCCAGGCAACGCCTGGTATTTGTGCTAGTGATATATAAATCTTTTTTTCTAGCTCTAAAATGAAAAATAAACATAAACACATTTTAGTTACTGTATTAATTGTTAATAAACATTATTAGTAATACTTAAAATTGTAATCAGAACCTAAAACTATAAGCTTTAAAATGAGAGGTAAATTATGAAATTTGATAAAGGAGTAAGGAAGATTTTGCGTGGTGACAGAAATACCAGCTAGAGAAATAATATATGAGATTATGCACAAAATACATGTGTGAGAGGGCCCCAAAACTTCTAATGCGTTTGGGCCCCGAAATCCTTGATCAGGCCCTGACAATGAAGATTAAGTACAATAGATGACAAAAATACAAAAACGAAGAACGAAAGTTTTTCAGATATTGCCCATGGAGCCTTTAAAAGATTGGGAACCGCTACCCTAAACTTACCACTTACGCATGAAGTGGAATGAGGTTAAAACTAATTTCTGATGATGTCAATACAAAAAAAAAAAAAGTCTAATATCACTTTTGCTCTCAACGGCTCATTTATTATTCTTTTGTGAAAGCGTCATAAGAAAGCGCAGTTATCCCGTAACTTGAACGTCTTTAGCTAAATAACACTCTATGTACTTTTCGCTGCAGGAATAAAAGTGTTCTCTTGTTAGAAAATGGAAATAAATCTATTCGCAACTCCAGAGCTCGAATACGCTACCTTGCGGATATTTTCAAAACTGCCGAAAAAAATAAAACTTTGCGTTCCATGTGTTCATTTTGGGCAAAACAAACAGTTTGTTATGTGTTTTTTTTTTTTTTTTTTTTTTTTTTTATTTGCGTAATTCATCATTTGGAATCGTCATTCGCAACAGCGTAACATCAAAAATATCTGATATAAACTGTGAGTACACATTTTATTTAACTTGTTCTGAGTGAATTTGAATAAATATCAGTTTTTCAATTCGATGAAAAAAAAGCGGACTTAACAACATTGACTGGACACTTTTCCTTAACCTAATTCCACATAAATGATTTAAATAACCTTTGTTACTACAGTATCCTACTGAAATAGACAGTATGCAAATAAATTTTCTTGAAAATATTTATCGCAGAACAGATTGAAAAATACAGAAAGAACGTTAAGAATTTGAACAATAAAAAATAAAAGTTAGGAATTTTTATTGCTAAAATATCGCGCCAACTTTATTTATCTGTTTATAGGGTTATGGTTTTAAAATTGTGTGAAAGAATAATGTATCTTGACAAGATTTCGCATATCAGTTAAAACATTTCCATGACGAATGAATTAAATGCATGATGATTTCTTTTGATATCCAATCATATAGTCATAGAAATAAATTATTTAGTGTTAAACATTACTCTTGACAGTCTGTCACGTATGTGCACTATGTGACAAAAATGTCAACAAATGCCGGAAATGTCACGAAACTGAACTTAATATGTACTAATGTATAGAAAAAACGGTACAAAATGAAAATGCCGTTCGAAGCGAACCAAAAATTTATGAATTCCGAATTCAACATCGTGAAAATGGCTGCATCAGAACAACTTACTGTGTGTTCTGCATTAATTTTTTACTTTCGTAATACTTTTTGATTTCTAATCTCTTTCTACATGGGTCAGAATAACCAAAAGACTTTGAAAAACTTTTCAAATGAATAAAGAACAAAAAATCATACATGCGAACAAAAATATCTGTCATCTCCTAAGTTTAGAAGCAATTTATACGTTACAGCGTGCGTTTGTTTTAGTTTTTTCATCCACCATTAGACAGTGACTGCAGCGCCCCCTATAGTTTGTTGGAGTTGCGAATAGTTTGGCTCTGTTAAAGTGAGCTACGCCTTGACAATGGAAATTCTGTGAAGTTCTTATTTTTTTTTTACATGCAATGCTTTGCACGTGGTATCTTTTTTTTTTTTTTTAATAATTTTATTGGTGGTGTTTTTTTACTACTGTCCAATCCTTTTAAGTAAGGCAAAGTTCGCTGAAATAATTCTCTATTACGCTGTAATTAGGCCTAAAGTTATCATTTTTGCAACTGCTGATACCATAGACCAATAATAAGAGTAGACCGAGCTTTCTCATTCTTGCTGATGAAGAAAATTGGTTCATAGATGTATCATGTGACTAGTGGAAGGGCTTGGCGAAGACTTTGGCAGCATGGTTGCTAGATGGCAGCATTATCTATAGTTTGGCACTCGACATGTATTTTAAGACAATGTGTTTTCATTAAAAAAAACTTCCAGGTACAGAGATTAAACTGTTTTTCTTTTAGTTTTGCATTATTTTGACATTAGTAATAGTTTTTGATCAGTTTTCGGTAACTTTTATTTCATTTGGAGCTGTCAGCGTTGGCGTGAACGAAATGGCGTAAACGTTTTGCGTTAACGCAAAAATGTACTAATCGGTATCTTAAATTGAAACTGTAGGTAAAAATCTTACCGTTTGCTGATTCTTCGTGGTCGCTTGCATCTTTTATTGCTTAGAGAGTTATTGAAATTGACTAAAGAAAATGCACAATACTATCTAAACGAAAAACTCACTATATTAACAAAATATTTACAACTTAGAATAACAAATTTACAAATCGGACTTCATAAAAGATCATTCTTCCGTGTTCCATCAATTCTATTTATTTTATTTCGCGCTGGCGTTGATCGTCTGCTACGATTAACGCCCGCTGTTGCTAGGATATCCACCTGTCACATGGTTTGGTTTATGAGCAGCAAAAGGGTTGCCATAGCTCGGTCTACTCTTATTATTAGTCTATGGCTGATACGTTTACGCTAGAAAAAATAGGTGTTGCCATGCGCAAATTTCAAAATTGGTTCACTGTAAGGACCTGATTACTGAATAGGCCGTGGCCTAGGGACTCCTGCTTTTTAGCGGCCCCCAAATGGCTAAAATTGTTGTAGCCAATGGCTAAAATTGTAACTTTTGACTACGATTGGGCCCCGAAAAAGGGGTTTGGCCTAGGGTCTCCCCCTAGGGCCCTGACTAACCGTAACCGCGAGCACTACGATGTTTGAATTCGTCACAATCTCGAGAGCATACCTTCAAAAAAGCATACCTAAAACTTTGTCTCGATTGATTCAGCGGGATAGGACGCCTGGGCTTATCGTATGTAGGGGAACTTACTTTTGGACTATTTTATTATTATCAGAGGCATGCACAGGGCGGGTGGGGGGAGGACATCGATTGGCCCGGGCTCGCGCCTGAAGATTTCGGAAATTAGGGGTGAATTACACGTAGGGTTAAACAATACGGAGGGAGGAGGGGGGCAGTAAAAGTAATTTCTGACGGGTCCCAAAATTTCTTTGCACATCCCTGATTATTTTCATCTCTAAACTTCTTGGCTTTGGCATACTTGTTCATTTTGCTTATTTATTCGTTAATTTTAATGCAGCATCATTGGCCAATGTGGAACTCATCAGCCGCTGATGACGACTCCTTTACGTACGATGATGCGCCAACTTGGATCTACGAAAGTCGTTTCAACGGATGGAATACACCAGAAGATGTCTATGTCAGTCCATACTGGCGCCAGTTTAGAGCACCTGCACCCTTTATGCATTATTTACTTGGCACCTTGTATATTGTATTGATGGTCGTAGCATGCGTTGGAAATGGAATAATTATCTACGTCTTTGCTGCGTGAGTACTTTAATTAGCAACTCTTTTTACGGTCGTATTTCATGTTCCAGAGAGACTAACTGAGTGTATGCGGGGTACGTGCTAGTTAAGGCTGTAAGTTAATAAATTGTAACTTCAGGATAGCATTTAGGAAATTGGATCACAATGAAAACTAAGAAACAGAACAAACCCTTCATAAAAAAGGTGGGCGTAGTTATAAAAAGTTTGGAAACCATTACACTAAGAAACAAAACACTGCATAGGCTTCGCAACTCTCTAACTCAACTGCTAACTAACAACAAAATTCGCTAGTCACTAAGACCGAACACAAGACATCGGCGCAGCTCTTTAAGTCTCGGTAGAAAATGAAGCAACATTTCAGTGAGAGATAGATTTATCTACTAGGTTTAAAACAATGCCAAGTTTGGCAACATTTGGCGTTTATTCGCCAAATTTTGCAAGATTACATCAAAAGAACATAAAAACATTAAAAGATTATCTTATTTACAAAGTTTGCGGCAATATGTAAATTTTTTGCACATAAAAACTGACCTAACGTAGTAAAATTTTACTTTCTTTTAGGTCGAGAGCTTTAAGAACACCAGCAAATATTTTTGTTATTGGACTGGCAATATCAGATCTCCTTATGATGGTTAAAACGCCTGTTTTCATCTACAACTGTTTTCACTTGGGACCTGTATTTGGAAACTTGGGTAATACTTTTAGTGCATTTTCTCAGAAAAAAATACTGCAAAACCATTTGGTTCTTTTCGATCTTATAATCATCATCCTTCTAAATCAATTCAATTTTGTTATAATGGCAATAACATGATACAAAAGTCTTTGTTCTTCTCATTAACTCAAGAACATAGATTATGTTGATAGCTCTTTTAACAGTAGGTCTTTCGTTTGAAAATTAATCCCGCGAATTTTATTTTTCCTACTATACTAGTGAAGTAGGAAGTACAGAGAAATGGACAGTATTCACCTGACGTCACTGCGGGTAAAAACCCCTCACTGCAGTGCATTGTGGGAACTGTAGCAGACGAAAATCCGGCACTACAGCGTATAATAACACTTGCTTTTGTGTGGCTTATAAACTCTTCTTTCTATTTAAAAATGGGAGGTTTTTTACGTTTTTAACTAAGAAACGTTGTAAAAGAATGATGAACGATTCATTTGATACGAAATACTCTCTTTATTATCGTATTTTCATGGGTTTAAGCCTCTTTGGTTTCTGATCAGAAACATGGTGAAAACTCGAATTCTCTTTTTATTTTCCCTGTTTCTCGGCATTTTCCATGCATTCGTAAGTCTTTTTAAGCCCTTAACATGTTCATTATGCGCATGAAGTCCAGTAATCCTTAAATAAAACGAGTTTTTTTAGCACTACTGACACTACGTAATTGGTCAAAATACCCGCAGACGGACAGCTGATGGGACCGTTGCCAATCCGTGAATAAGGTCCATTTTGGTCGATGAAAGTAAGCGTAAAATCCAGAGTCCCTTTGTGACGCCTTCATTTTACAGCATCAGTCAACAGCCTGCATCTTAATTTCTGTAGCAATTGGAAGTTAGAAGTAAAGCATTGCAAAGCAGCTATTGAATGGAGTTCCAGTAATAAGGCGAAGGGCTCTCTTCTGGGCCCTTCTTCAGAGCATCATTTTTCCCTCGAGTAGTTGAATGCTGATGATGAGGAGCTTAATGAATGCTGATCAAGCTCCTTAAAGCCGCAAATTTCTCTCCCCTAGAAGATTGTAACAAACTACTCCAAGAATTGGATGCAAGCAAGCTGATGGACTGTAACAAGTAGCTAGTTAGACCTCTGGACAAGATGGACATTGAGAACTAGCTATAAGTCAAAAGTTTGGGTTGGAAAGATTTACCTGAAGCAATATTGAACAAACTCATTATGAATGTTACAAGAGAAATATTTTGAACCCGAATGTTTTGCACAGACGACTCTATAAGAAAAAATAACGCCGGAGCTGGTGTATACCTTCATGCACTTGTACGATATTACATGTCAAATTTTGATGCTTTGCTATTTCAGTAGAATTAGAAAATCTCATGTCAAAAATCAACTGTTCATTGAGGACACATCTTAGTTGACTCTTAGTTGACCCTTGCCTTCAGGCTGCTGGCGTAAATCACTCAATGAAAACTCAAGCCGTATTAAAACTTAAGCAGACTTGAAATTCTGTACGAAATCACAACACGTTTTACAATGAATTCCTGCGCATGTGGGAATCGACGGCAACGAAAAAGCAGAATCGTTGGCTAAGAGAGGAACTCTTAGACAGGAAAACAACAAACCTATTCCTCCAGATTCACTTAAAAGCTATGTATATAAGACAATAATAGGCAGACCAAACTTTAAAGTCAATAGAGGAATTGCGGGCAAATATTCAAAACAGCTAGAAAACATGTTGCTATGGGCCTCGTAAGGAATCGGTGGCAATATTCAGATTAGAGAATAGTTACGACTGCTTGTCAGAACATCTTTATAAAATGGGTATACTACTCTCAAATACTTGTCAAATCTGCAAAGTGGATCTTTCTAAAATACCCAGGCTTAGATTCAGAGACTCAGAGATTTGGTGAAATACACAAGTTATATATATTGGACAGACGGAACTCGAATGAGTACTTTAAGATCTGAACTCAACCCCTCTTCTTTTCTCTTTTGTTAGTGCGTGTATCATGTTTATCTTGTTCAGTGCATTTCTGTTCCTTGTTTCTTTTGCTAGTATTAGGCCGACAGCTATTAATGGCTTGATTTCCGTTTTTCTACATCGTCGACTCAGAACAACAGTATGCTTATTGTTATTTCTGGTATTACATGTTTTACTATTGCTCTGAAACGACGATATGTAACAACAGTAAGTATAATATACGGCCCACATTATGCCCATGATTCGTTTGCTTTCGTTTTTTCCCTGGTATCTGCAAAGCTCAGGTGAGAAATTAAAAATAAAACTGAAAGACAAAAAATAATAATAATAATAATAATAATAATAGTAATAATCTCTTTCCTTGCCAAAATAAAAGTTTCACAAATATGCTTTTAATGAATCTAAAGTATCAATAATGTTTTTCAACCACTTGTCCATTTGTATTCTTTTCAGGCTGCACACTTTACGGCGTCCTGGGAGGCTATTCAGGTCTGTCTTCCGCAATCTGCAATGCAATCATCTCATACGATCGATACCGAGTCATCGTTCATCCTTTCAGCACATCGAAGATGACAACGGGGAAGGCCATTGCAGTGCTCGTATTCATCTATATCTACGTCTCACCGTTTGCACTGCTTCCCGCCTTCCATATTTGGAGTCGCTTCGTGCCCGAAGGATTCCTCACCAGCTGTGCAGCCGATTTTTTTCTTCATGACTTCAACGGAAGATCGTACATCGTTGCCACTTGGTTCTTTGGATGGCTTGTCCCGATTAGCCTTGTGATGATTTGCTATTTCAACATATTTTTGGCTGTCAGGAACCATGAAATAAAAATCAAGGAACAGGTAAGGAACAGTCATTTTCATCATTTCAAAATGCATTCATTCAACATCAGACTAACAATCATTTAAGGCTACTATTTGGGTTAACTGTATACCACTTGATATTTTTTAGTTCGTTTGATTTCAAACGAAACTGTAGTAGGCCTCATGCTGCCCTGTGTGTGATAGGTCATAATATCAGTTTTCTTCCTTTTATTTTACAAAATAAGTTGGCAACACTGAACGTGAACACATATTGTATATTCCGATGGCTTCATTCGACATTGCGGGATCTCGCCAAGGACTCACTCACCGGCCAAATTCGGCCAATAACAGCCACTACTCCCTTCGGGGAAATTCTACCTATAACATTACTAGGGCGGAGCCCTAGGTGCCACAAGAACGAACTTCATATTTCCGTTTCAAAGTTGTTCCGTTTCAAATGCTTGATAGCTGCTTTTACATGCTGATTTGAAGTTGTTGCAAACTCTCATCCTACTGTGCAAAATTCTTTGCATTATGATAAACTATAGAAGTCCTGTGGTTCTGTGAAATAAAAATGGAGAGTTTTTAAATTTTAGTTCTCTGGTTCAAAGTTGCTGCTTTTACTGTTTTATTTTTAGTTGCACAAAGGTACAAAAATGTAGCTTTAAGTAAATTTCGCTGCATGTGTCACAGAAATTTGACTAAATACAAGACTTGTCTGAGAATACAAAATTTACTAAAGGTTTTTGTACAGCGAACTAAAAATCTTCGAAATACGACCATTGGGTATCAACACAGATCGCTCCCAGCTTTTTTTCCATTGTTCATAGGCTCCCTGGAAGTACAATGTTAAGCATAAAGGAACAAAACTCGCTTTTAACGAGCGAATCCTGCTTAAAGCGAGCAATATTTTTGTAATTTATAAAAGGTCTGTTGATTTCCTCCCCAGAAAAGATTATTCTGTTTTTGGAAAAATTCCATTAACATTTTGAATTTAACCGAAAGTTACAGATAAGACGTGAATCATGAGAACAAGTGATGGCACTGCCCTTTTTTTTTTTAAATTCGTGGAGTAGAGCAGTATTTAAAAATTATACATTTGTTGAAGAGAATGGTGTCATTTCTGAGGATATATAGTAGCTGAAAATCAAGAGAGAGAGAGAGAGAGAAAATGAAAGCGACCATATAACAACAAATATGAAGAATTTGAAGTTAAACAGCCCTCGACATACTTGGCTTCCAAAGTGCAGAAAAACTTCGAACTGTTTTGAAGCCATGGATACGAATGACGATATTTTTCAAACCCCACGTTCCTCAAAAGCAATAGTACGAAAGAGACGATAAAACAGTTTAAATCAAATAACCAACTTCTTTGGTACTGCAGAGAAATATAAAATAGCAAAGCAAGCATGTATAATTTTTTATGATTTTTTTTCACGAACCTGTGTTGTACGGGCATTCGGTTATAACCGCTGTACAAAAGTGTTCAGCAAATTCTGTATTCTCAGACCAGTCTTGAAACTTTGTGAACACACCTTGCAAATTTGATCTGCCCTTTGGTTTTGTTCGCTGACAATGTAACGAATTTGATTTTAAACTGTACTTATTTATTGTGTATTTTCTCAATGCACAAGTCAATAGAAATTTAAATATGCATTACATCTTCCCAACCAACAGGCTAGGAAAATGAACGTGGACAGCATTCGATCGAACCAGGCTCTCAACAATTCGTCAGCAGAAGTGAAGATAGCGAAGACAGCGTTCGGTCTCATATTGCTGTTCCTGTTCAGCTGGATACCTTACATCACGGTTGCATTCATCGCAAGCTTCTCTGACCCTAAAGACCGCATGATCACACCACTGCTGTCCATGATTCCTGCGATGACTCTGAAAGCTTCTGCATGCTTCGATCCTTTCGTTTATGCCATTAGCCACCCCAAATACCGGATGGAGCTCCAAAAGAAGCTACCTTGGCTGTGCATCAAGGAGCATGCGCAGACTCGCCGATCGGATGAAGCCACCTCGAATGGAGCCTCAGAACTTAAGACCATTGACAGTATAAGTTCATAAATCATACACCAAAGAAATCAAAAATAATAAACATAACAGTCATAGATAAATGCAGATGGTAAATTGGCTCGTCAGTTAAAGGGTCAGGAGGTGCGTTTACCACCTGGTTTTGATGAATAAATGGTGGGCGAGCGTTTTGCTGTTTTCCAATACAATATACATTGGTGATAAATCCTTTGCACCCGTTCTCTGGGAAATTCGAAACGACTAGCCTGATGATAATCGAATATCATCGATGAAGATAAGAGCCACAATAGAGCTCCTATTAAAACTGTTTGAAGCACGGGACAGAGAAACTGAAAAAAAAAAAAAAAAAAAGTGTTTGCACCAATCACCTGATTTCCGGTTTAATCATAATTAAAACTAAAACTACAGAAGTATTATGTTCCTCGCTTAAAAGTTACGCATTGTAAATTGCTGAATGACCTTAATACAATAACCGATTCTGATTTTAAACTGAAAATGCAATAATTGAAGTAAGCAATTTTCAATAAAAATAATTAACCGATTTTCGATACTGATCACAAGTGTAAAAAATTAAGTCAATTAAAATTCCAGAACGCATCATTGGAATTACGTACGACAAATTGGAAAAAAAAGGATGTTCCTTAGAAACATTCCTAAAAAATAAAAGTTGATATTAATAACTAAAAAGTGTATTTTACACTTATTTTAAAATTGATTTATGAAATCGTTTCAGAAAATGTATAAAATATCGGTAAATTCAGGTTCAAGCTAAAAATTTTGTAGCTCATGGTTGAAAAAAATAAAAAAAATCAAACACAAATAAAGGAAAATCTTCTTTCCTAATGAAATTTTCAATACTATCATTTGCAAAAATCTATATACATATTTTGTCTTCATATATATATGCACACCGTACAAATTAATCAAAATAATTCATTTTACGGACATTTTAAATGTGAACTATTTTTAAATTATTATTATATTTTTATTTTCTTGGAGCTCTAAATATTTTCAGCTATTGAAAAATTTTGAAACGAGTCACCGCGGGTCGTTAATTGCAGAGGCCTAATGTAGCAGATTTTGACGTTCGTGGGACAGTTTCTCAAACAATTAAAATTTGCATTATTTTTATTTTTAGTATTAACTTGTGAGTTAATGGTTCCATGCACTTTTTCTTGTAAACTGTTGATTTGTACAAATGTGTGTATATATCTCCAATTTTAAATGTCCATCTTGATTAAACAAACTTCTTGATTATGTTTGATTCTTGTATGTTTGCTGTCATGGTATTGTGGAAGAAAGTAATTCACACCTTGTATTCTAGTTATGTTTATTTCATTCGTATAAATGCATGTATTTCGATTACAAATAATCAAACAACTTCATATTATAACAATCGAACTTGCTTATATCGAGCCCTGATTTAACGAGGAAATCAGAATTGGTTGGTACAATATTAAGCCTATGGGCCGCAGCCTGGTGTAAAATATAGATTGCATTTAGAATGCAAATTATATGGAAAGTGAGCAGAACTTTTATATGAAGCTAAATATAATTAAGTACGAGAAGTTCGAGCACTTGTACTTGCATGCATTTGAACCCTTTTATAAGAACTGTTTTTATATAAACCACTGAAATAAATTCGTTTAAGCATAAAATTCCTTAATTAGCTTGTTGAAGAGAGGTTTTAATGCAGATTTAATTTTGGATTTAATGGTTTCTTTGAAAATGTTCGCTGAAAAAGTGTTGAAGTAATTTAGAAATGAAGAGAAACTTCCAGAATTTAGAACTTCTGTGATTGTCAACCTCGTTATTTCTAATGATGTTATTTCAGGGGGATCTGCCATCAATCTGGGGAAAAAAAGAAAACACATAAGATTTCCCCCCTAACAATTTAATGGAAAGTTTGAAATTAAGATCACAACAGAAACAGAAAACAACAGAATTTTGAATTTATTGAACACAAATACTTCTGCAATTTACGCTCTTTGAACTTTGTGCTCTAAATTTTCGTTCGATGTTTAGTACAGTCATTAAAGTAAAACATTTATTATTCTAAAAGCAGGGCAAAAGTCTCTAATTTTTTCATTTTTCGAAATTCTGTAAAAGTATAAAGTATTTTTTAAATTAAATTTTTCTTCATTCTCTATGAATACAATCTGTTAATCAGTTAGTGTTAAAAAGTCCAAAATTGCTAGACTTTAGTTGGAATGGCAACGTTGTGGGGGTTACCGAACGATAAATTTTTATTTCACGTTTGAGGATTTTATAAGTGACGTCGTTCGAAAGTTATGAATGCGCTTTGATAAAGTTGTTTGAAATGCATTTATTAGATGTATCATTCATTATTATATAAGTAGTTAGTTTCCAAAGTTAATGTTAAATCAACAGTTTGGTCCGTTACTAAAAACATACACAGTAATAATGATAAATTATTTTGAATTTGTTTACATAATTCATCCCAAAATCTGGCATCCATATTCCTGGATTTATCTCAAAATTACGAAACTTAAACTCGGACACTTTAAAAGATTGTCAAACAAGTAAAAAGAGAATATACTTGTCAACGTAGAAAGAATAGAAGATCCTTGAAAAAAAGTAAAAACAGAAGATCATTGTCAAAGTATTAAAAATGAAATGCCTGTCTAGGTAGATCCTTGTCAAAATAGTAAAAACCATTTTTTCTTGTCAAACCAGAAAAACAAAAAACCCTTTCCAAACTATTTAAAACAGAAGATCCTTGTCAAATGAATAAAAACAGAAGATATTTGTCTTAGTCTTTAAAACAAAAAATCATCATCAAACTACTAAAAACATCAGATTCTTGTCAAAGAAGTAAAACCGGAAGATCCTTTCTCAAAATAAAAAGAACAGAAGGTCCTTGTCAAAGTAATAAAAAGAGAATACTTTCGTCAAAGAAGAAAGAACAGATGTTCCGTGTCAAGTAAGTAAAAACAGAAGACATGTCCAAGTACAATAGCAAAAACGAGATCCTTGTCGAGGGAAAAGAAGCCAAAAATCCTTGTCAAAATAGCAAAAAACAGAAGTTCCTTGTCAAAGTTTAAAAACAAAAGATCCTTGTCAAAGTACTTAAAACAGAAGACCCTTGTCAAAGTGGTAAAAACAGAAAGTAAAATTTCGAAGAGAAAATAATTGCATTTTATACATTAACTAGCTTTTTATGTTCTCTTCTAAGTTTACAACACTTTCAGGGATAATCATGTATGCATGTTTTTAAAGTTTCATTCCGATTATTTCAAAATCAATTAAACATTTTCTAAGAAAGTGCAGATAAAACCCACCTGTCAAACATAACTTTCACATCGGCTGCAAAGTCTCCAATCTTCACGATGGCTTCTCCCTTAAATGCAAACAACAGCAACCTCCTCCAATTGTGAACGACTGTCATGTTGTTCGTCGACAACGTCAGTCGTAGAACTCCGGGTTCTTGCAATGGCGCAGGGCACTGCAAGTCCACCAGTCCTTCTCTTCCCAGAGTCGTAATACCGAGGATGTAACCACTGGTTATTCTCTGAAGGGGCATAACCCTACTCGCTTGTTGTTCTAACTCCAAAATAAACTTGTCAGGGGTCACGTTCCTCATTTCGACTATGATTCTGTCAACATGATCAGCCAGGGCACATGCATTCTGTGGTGGACTACACACGTCTTTCCGTATTTGGTCTACAAAGAAAAATTAAAAAGAAGCATACTCAACTAGATGTACGGAAAAGGTGTTAATTAAAGAGACCCTGGTAGCAGAAACAACGCGACGCTGATTCTTGAGAATATCTGTACACTGTGGAAAGAATTCCAAAATTTTGTGGTAAAAGTTACTGCCATCCATGTTTCTAGTAACTTTTACCGTACAATACTGTAAAATTTTACGGTAGAATCAACAAGAGTTAAACAACGCAACATGCGAGCAGCAGGTTCGAGCTCGGGACCTTCCTATAGGCAGGCGGTTTTGCTGACAACCGTACCAGTTGGGACACATCGAGCAAGGGGAAAGGCGGTTTATGTGCTTCGCAGTGTAAGTTACGTGGTGTATCAATTGACGCTGCAATCGCTAACATTTTTCAGTACAATTAACTGTTCATTTTTTCTGTACTGTAAACACCACATTTCACAATCATATTCACCATAAAAGTTCCCTGAATTTTTAACAGTGTCGACTATTACTTAGTTGGCAATCCGAAAATGCGAAAAAAACTTAATTTTTAAAGAAATTTTTTTAACATGTAAGCTAATGAAGATTTGTACCGTATTTTTACCCGACTGCGCGTGCGCGACGCAAAGGAGGGTAGTGTGTTTATCAGTCTATGTATGTATGTCCGTTTCTATGTAGCGTTCTACAGGCTAAACGCCTTGGTAAATTTTGGTAATTCTTACGTCAATAGATTTGTCTTAACCTTGGGAGTGTCACTAAACACATGACAGTACTCAAAACTCTCCATATCAACAACCAGTTGCCATTTTGTTAGTTCGGGATCGTGTCGCACGCAGTCGCTGTGTCGCTCACTACTTGCGTGCGACCCAGTGTGAGGCAAATGCAGGCCCTCGCTCCGAATGTACTTTACCCTCATTTGTTTTTGTCGTGATTCAGGGGACTGAGTTTCGCTACGTGTACTTTCGCGACAGGCTTTTTTAGTTTTGCGAGAAAGATTTGACTGACGATGTTTGCTAGCTCGCGTCATCATGAGTTATACAGTTTATATAGCTGTGCTGTGGTTGACTTAGTTCTCGCATTTTTGCTAAAGGTCAAGCACACGTAGCTTTAAGCCGAGTTAGGTCCCTAGAGGGACTAATTATCTGTAGTTTAAACCACCGCAAGTTACTTAATAAACCTCATGATACAAACTCTCTCAATGAAAGGACAAGATTGCGAGTCTTATAATCATAATGACTAAGCCAATGAAAATTAACTAAAAAGTGTAAAATAAAAACAATTATTAAATAAAAACAAAAAACCCGACTGCGTAAAAACCAAAAAAACTAAAAAGAAAAATGTATAAGCCCAGTAGTTAAGAATGCTATTAAGTACTGCTGAATAACTGCACCATTGAAATAGTTTTATATTCGTACACAAATAAGACATATCATAAATTCAAAAACAGAATAGAAGGATCAACAGTCGGGGCCCATTCCCTTTTCAATCAAGGAACCCCGTAAAATTTGAATGGGCCCCGACTGTTGATCCTTCTATTCTGTTTTTGAATTTATGATATGTCTTATTTGTGTACGAATATAAAACTATTTCAATGGTGCTGTTATTCAGTAGTACTTAATTGCATTCTAAACTACTGGGCTTATACATTTTTCTTTTTAGTTTTTTTTTTGGTTATTACGCAGTCGGGTTTTTTGTTTTTATTTAATAATTATTTTCTATGAAATAGTTCACCGGTTGCATGTAACATCTTATTTTAAAGTATTTCTTGGATTTTACGATTAATCTTATGTCCCTTTGTCTTGCAGACTATATGTTTTGATTTTTACTCCTCGTCGCATACTTAAAAAACTTGTGCTACCAGGAAAAAGACAAATTTTACTATAGCAACAATATTCGTTCAATAGTATGATGTATTGAACTAAAACAACAAAATACTTCATTGCATGGTTCATACGTACAAGTTTCAACCAAAGGTGTAAGACTGATATCTGAGTTAAACGCTGATTAAGGTTCCTTTGTAGTTCCTCAATGTAGTGCACAAGCTGTGCAAAAATGTACTAAAATACAGCGCAAAAATTATCCATTAACTTGAAGTGATGTTCAGGTGTGAATGAGAGTAATGTACGTCAATTTCAATGCCGCGGATTGTACCAGCAGCCAGAATTTTCAATCAGGAAGCCTAATCTTAATTCATAACAGTCTTTGGGTCTAACTTGATTTTACTTCAGTAAACCCATCGTAACTATAGAATGACAGTGATGTAAGTCATTTAAAATTACTTAAATTTATTGGCGAAACTCATTTTACAGGTAACTTTTTATAAAAGCTGAAGCGTAATACAAAACAAAAATTTATATTTAAATATGAATCCTTTTGCTGAAATTAAAATTTACGCAGTCCTGATGCTTTTAGACAACTTTTACTTTCTCGAACTAAGGATAACTCTCATTTTAACCGCTGGTTTATCGGATGATTATAACAAACTAATTTCGTGGCGGTAGTGAAAGGAAGTTCTGTGTACGTTTTGCAAAATCCAGAATAGGTATTTATACCATTCTATCTACAATGAGGCGGGAAAAAGTTTTCCAAAGTCCCATTCCAATTTAATACCTCTAGGGGTACTGAAACAGGAGTTGCTCGGGTTCCTGCTCTGAGTCAAAGAGTCTGATCTGCCACTAAAGTTTTGCTTTGCGGCTGTGAAGTCTCTCGTGCGGACATTGGTCTCGGATGATTTGATGCTCGTTGTCAAGTTGCCTTAAACACTCATGTGAAGTCCGTGATAGTTGTAGTACTTGACAGTACGTTATAGTACCTGTAGAGTACGTGGGTACTGTGAACCCGAAAGCTCTGTAGTCGGATGTTGGACAGTTATTAAAGGCACAAGAGACTGCAGAAAATTTCTCTCCCCTTCAGCCTCCTGTCTAAATAGTAGGGGTGACTATAACTGATGGCACTATCTATCGATGGTTAAGCTAGTTATTGTTGAAATGTGTAAAGACCATTACTACAATGGTCGTTTATCAGGTAAACTTTCAAAAATGACCATTACTTCCGTGTCAATGTCTGAAGTATTGGAATAACAATGATAACAATAAAAAGATTTTTAAGCTATTAGAATAATGATCAAGGATTGCTCAACTCCAATATCACTTGAAGGAAATTATATACTTTCCGCTTCCCCCCCTTGACTTAATTACTTGAGTGTTACCCATATTTTTTGAACGAAATAAGTTTACAAAATTGACATAACCATTCTTTTCACCCAGCAAATAATCCTTGATTGATGAACATTTAATCTATTAAAAACAAATCCTAAATTTTCGATGTTTTGCATTCACTTTGACCTCTGAATTAACATAACTCGACTGCGCATAAGTTTTGTTTTTGCATGAATGAAACATTGAAATGATAAACAAATTCAAACTGATATTACCTTTTAAATGAGTGCTTTGAATTTTCAATATGGCGCCACTCAACAGGAAACAGAGAAGAATTTTTCTCTTGCTATCCACCATCCTAAGATGTCATGCACTATAAGCATTAACTTGCATTAAACAAAGCAACACATTCTTAAACTACATTAGCAGTAAGAAAAAAAAAAAAAGGTTTTGATGTTGATCTTGAGAAAGGTCTTGTATTGGAAATTAGTTTCATACTTGAAGAAAAACCATTCATAGGATTGGAATGTATTTAGTAACATAGCAAAATTATCTTTTGAAGATAAATTTATTATGCAAAGTCTTTGGAATTCTGAAATGCATTTGAAGTTCAAAACGCAATTTTAGAGTAACTGTATCAACGGAAAAGGACATAAATAAGTTCGGGGCCCTCCTTGGCTAAATCTTTATAATTTAGTTGTTTTAAATGAAAATGGTGTGGCATCTCCCCCCCCCCCCCGCCGCTCCCCCAACAAGTGTGAATCAGAGGTAGTAAGAGGTGAGGAAAAAAACAGCAACAGCCCCCTCCTCAAAAATGTTTTGGACCTGCCCTTCGTAGATCGCTCTTGATATTTAAAATGTTAATTACAAAAGCTTTATCATTTTAAAATAACAAAAAATATTTTCGATGAATCAAAAAATATTACACATAGGTAGCAAATTTTGAAAAGCACTTTTATAAATATATACCTTGATCTTTAAACAATTTATTGTTTGACTGGAATCAAATACATGTTTAAGAACATAGTTAACATATTGCTAGATAGGTGGCTCTGCAAACTGAAAATATTTTCCCATTTCACTTTGTCCCACATTCCCTACAGTAACAATTTTCCGAAACATATAGATGATTTGAGCCAAACAAATTGTTTTAAAGATCAAGGTACATAACGATAACGATGCAAGTCATTTTCAAATTTACGATATCCAAAATCGCCAAATCTTAAACAACCTTGTAACTTTTTATTTTCTGTTTCAAAAAAATGTAAATATTATTTTATAATTTTACGTAGCTTAATTTATAACTTTACATAACTTACGAGAAATTATGTTGAATTTAACCTTTTGATAAATTATAAATGTTAAGATGTTTCTGTTTTTTTTCCTTTTTTTAATATTTATAAACTTTTCTCAAAAAGAAAAAAAGATACAAAGTGCGGCAGGAAAACTTGCTGATTTGAAAAGTCAATAAAAGAATAAATTATTTTCAAATAAAAAAGAACCGACTTCAAAAAACAAAGGGGAACTAAAAAGTAAAAAATAATAGGTCATACTTACATACGATTTCCTACCCAAACGTATAATTCAAATTTATTTTACAATTCCAGTACAAAAATCAACTAAACTAAACACCCAAATATAAAAGAAACACTAATTTTAATTAATATACGATGAATTATTTTAATACCTAACTAATTATATACCATCTCTTAATTTTTAATAACCATTTGAAACCGGGACCTCCTATAAACTGCTACCTAACGTAAATACAAATACAAAAGTGACGACCAGCAACAGGCTCTGGGCCCAGCTAGACTGGTCCTAGTCAATTTACAATCCCCAGTGAAGATTAATGGCCCTCTTAAAACTATCTACTCCCTTGCTCATTACCACCTCTTCCGGTAAACTGTTCCCAGGTTCCACTACCCAACTAAAATAATAATTTTTCCTAACATCCATGTTAGCCTGAGATTTAAATAGCTTAAAACAATGATCCCTTGTCCTGTTTTCAGTGCTAAACTTCAGCCTCGTAACATCTTTCATTTTAATAAATTTAAACAACTGAATCATGTCCCCTCGGTCTCTTCTTTGCTCGAGACTGTACATTTTTAGCCTTCTAAGCCTGGAATCATAGTCTAAGTGAGAAAGTCCATTTATTAGCCTTGTAGCTCGCCTTATGTCTTTCTTAAGATAAGGAGACCAAAACTGAACAGCATACTCCAAATGAGGTCTTACCAAACTTCTGTATAAGGGCAGAAGAACTTCTTTAGATTTGTTTGAAATAGATCTATTGATAAACCCAAGAATCTTATTGGCCTTGTTACTAGCAATGCTGCTCTGTTGGCTAAACTTTAAATACTGACTAATTAAGACCCCCAGATCAGTAACTTTGTCTGCCTGACTAATGACTGAACCTTGCAAATAATAATTTGTACACTTATTTCTATACCCTAAATGTAGCACTTGACATATCCCAACATTAACAGCCATACCCTATTTATCAGCCCACTCCGTAATATGATCTAGATCCTCTTGCAGCTGCTTTGCTTGTTCTTCATTTTCTACAGTCCCCATAACTTTGACATCATCAGCAAAACAATCCATGTTCCCAGAAATATTTTTGTGAATATCGTTCATAAAAACAATGAACAAAACAGGCCCTAACACTGATCCTTGAGGAACCCCGCTTAAAACCTCAGTCCAATTAGAATAATTTCCCCTTACAACTACACTTTGTTTCCTTCCGGTCAGCCAGCTTTTTACCCAAATGAAAATTTTCCCTATTCCTATATCAGCTAATTTGCTAAGTAGAGTAACATGCGGTACTTTATCGAAAGCTTTTTGAAAATCAATGTAAACAACATGTACAGGCTTCTTATTGTCCAAAGCCATGGTAACTTTATCATAGAAATGCAATAAATTAGTTGCACAAGATTTTTACCTTTCCTGAAACCATACTGAAAACTAGTCAATAGATTATTAGTCTCTAGAAAATTTACTATCTTAATTTTTATCAATGTTTCAAAAATTTTGCAAACCACTCACAGGTCTATAATTTCCCGCACTCCCTTTAGACCCTTTCTTGAAGAGCGGTGTAATGTTAGCCAGCTTCCAGTCCTCTGGCACTGTCCCCGAGTTATAAGAAGCATTGAAAATATTTACGATTACATCTGCTAATTCCTCCGCACATTCAACTAAAATTTTTGGATAAATGTTATCAGGTCCCGGAGCCTTAGTCTCTTTAATTTTTTTCAAATGAAGTAAAACGTCATCCCTGGAAAATACAAAGTCCTCAAGCTGTACTATAGCTTGTGTCTTGTTGGTGTCAACTGTTGAGATACAGTTATCGTTAAAAACACTCGACAAAAAGTTATTAAGAACATTAGCAATATCACTATTGTCCTGAATTAAAATTCCGTGCTCATCAACCAGTGGCACAATATGACTATTTCGAACTTTCCCCGAATTAGCGTATGCAAAAAACCTCTTGGGATTCCTGTTTATGTTATCTGCCAGTCTTTGCTCCAACATTGGATTACAATATTGGAGCCTATCTGCACTGTGACCAGTTTCTCTAAACCTATGAAAAGCAGCTTGCTTGTAATTTAGAGCGTCTTTAGTTTCCCTGGAGAACCACATTAGCCAAATTTTAGTGTTGACACCCTTTCTCCTAAAAGAAACATGATCCCCAACCGTTTTCGCTAGCTTTTCCTTAAACTCTGCCCACTGAAGATTCACATCGATATTGTCCAATCCAGAGGAAAAAACTGCTTTCAAACTCTGCCTAAGTGCCACAAAATCAGTATTTCTGAAATTGGGCACAAACCTAAAATTCTCTACTTTGTGCGTATCAAATTTAATCCCAAACCTAATACTGTTGTGGTCACTGTCTCCAATGTGTTCCCCTACACATAACCCCTGAACAGAACCTTCCATATCACAGAAAACTAGATCCAAAATCACGTCCTGTCGAGTACCCTGAGTTACAATTTGATCTAAAAACGGTCACCAATTACTTTCGAAAATTCCTCTTCTCTGCTATTACTATGGTAAAAATTATTCCAATCAATTCCTGGAAAATTAAAATCTCCCATTATAATGACTGACCCCTTGCTTGAAATGTCACTAATAATACTAAACATCTGTTCATCTTGACCCTGGCTTAAGTTGGGTGGCCTATGAATGTTCCCTAAACGTAGTTTATTGCCTTTATTGCTCATCAACTCCAGCCAAATCATATCAATCTCATTAGGTTTATCATTAATTACCAATTCATTGCAAGTTAAAGTGTCTCTGACATAAAATAAAACCCCACCACCTCTTTTACCTACTCTATCTTGTCTAAACAAATTATACCCAGCAATAGATAATAAATCATCATCACTTTCGGTAGCCCATGTCTCGGTAACTCCAATAATATCCAACCTCTTGTCTGTTGTTATGCTGTAGGTTTAGCTAAATGAGTAGGTTTAGTTTTAAAGACTAATTTCGCGTATAGTTAAATTAGTGTTTAATTCAGGATTCGGTGGGTTGTCAGTTACGTTAGGTAGTGTAGTTTATAGGAGGCCCCGACTTAAAATGGTTATTAAAATTAAGAGATCGTAAGTATTAGAATAATTCATCGTATAGTAATTAAAATCAGTGTTTATTTTATAATTGGATGTTTAGTTTAGTTGATTTTTGTACTGGAATGGTAAAATAAATTTGCTTTATACGTTTGGGTATTAAATACTATGTAAGTATGACCTATTATTTTTTACTTTTTAGTTCCCCTTTGTTTTTTGAAGTCGGTTCTTTTTTTTATTTGAAAATGATTTATTTTTTGCTTTTTAGTGGTGTAAATATAAAATAAGTACAGAGGGTAGAGTATTTGGTACACTCCTTAAGTACATCTCGAATGAGAAAGCGTTGAGCACAGCAGTCAGAAAACAGCTAAGATGAGCAAAATAGAGAAAGAAATAGAGCACAGCTTCTCGGAGACTTTCGAAGACTGTGAAGAAAGGCTTTTTCAAATGCGCAATTATTTACAAAGAAAATTGTCTTCATCATCAGTTTGACTTTATCAAAGTATGCTTTCCGAAAATAATTAACGAGTCACTAAAAAACAACAGAAATCGTTTTAACTTTGCTTATAGAATTTGAAGAGTTTTCTTAATTTTTCAAGAATCCCATCTTCAGATACTGACCTGATGACCATGGGATCACCTGGGAAGTATATACTGTCCAACCACGGATTGCATGGCATTTTCAAACGTCCAGATAGAACGAATCTATGTGAATAAGGGGGAAAAGTAAAAATTTGATACGCATATTCCGCTGTTTCTACAAAAGGTAAAATACATCGGTAAAAAATAATAGAATCGTCCATTTCCGGCTGTAAAACGGATGTTTGTCTTTCCATACAATCCGTGGTCAGACAGTACCTTCTCAGGTCTTTCTTTAACAATGGATTTAAAATTTAATCGTTCAATATTGAAATTAAATGAAGTTTATTGGTTTTTGCCCATAACCTTTTTCTAAAGAACAAATATGGTGAAGCAAAGGTTTGGGACCTAAGTTAGACCACTCCTATCCATTAAACAAAAAAATCACAAAGATCGCTTCACTAAGTGAGGTACTATGAATTTACAAACAAAAAAGCGCGAATATGAAATTTGAAGAGTTCCCTTGATGACTCCAGGATCCCTCATACCCGGACTTGAAGACCATTAGACGACCGGAAGAAGTATACAGTTTCAAACAGGAAAGAATTTTCCTAATTGGTCCCGGCGTTTTCTAGTAATTGGGGAGCATAATAAATAAAAGAATTCCAGCGAAGTCTGTTAATTAGTATCGCCATAACTGTAAATTAAACTGACGGCGTCATGAAATATTAAATCTAGAATACTTGTCAAACTTCTGAAATCGGACACCAGTTACGATATATTTGTTAAGGAATATAAATTTAATCGTTGGAGGGGGGGGGGGGGTCTTAAATTCCTCTTGAATTATACACTTAATATATTTCAGAGCTGAAATATTAAAAAAAAAAAAACTTTAATGACTAAATAAAGTTATTTATTAGCAAAAAAATGTAAAAAAATTAATTCAACTATTTACGTAGCAAAATTCATTTAATTTACTGATTTGCTACATGAGTAATAAATACATTAGTAAGACTATTATTAAAATTAACAGGCGGCACAGTGAAAATCAAACATCCCGATGCGTGAGAATTAAATATTGTTCTAGACAAGATTCCTCCCGTCGAAAAAATGCACCGTTCACGCCAAAACCACATGACCTGTGACGTATCGCGTAGCTGACGAAAGCTGGTCTACGTAGCCACAACGCGTATGAAATTTAAAGTCTTTTACATTTCTCCGATACCCCTCATCAGATTCAGACAAAATTAACACCGGGCCATCTGCAAAATATGCCCTTCCAAACAAAAAAAGAATTTTTCAAATCGATCCAGTATTCTTGAGTAATACGAAAACATACATAAGAAGCCACAGACGAAATCATAACCTCCTTTTTTGTAGTCGGTTAAAAAGTACTTCATACATCAATTTATTTCTTTTTATAAGAAATTGTGTACATTCTGATTTTTTATTTTAACTAGATTTAATAATTACATCGGGCAAATGCCCCCCCCCCCCATTAATGATGCACTGCTCTACCCTAGATTTGATTAGGGCTTGTCGTTTACAACGACAAGCCCTAAACCCTGTAACACCTGAAGGACAACTTTCGGCTAGCCTTCGTTAACATTCCTGTCGATATGCTCGAAAGGGTGAAACAAAACTTCAAATCTAGGTAGATCAGTGCATCATTAATGGGGGCCGCCATTTGACCCATGTAATTTTTAAATCTAGTTAAAATAAAAATTCAGAATGTATACAATCTCATATAAAAAGAAATAAATTGATATATGAAGTACTTTTTCTTTTGTTGACTCTTTAAATCAGCATGTCTCCCTGCCGCACCCTGTACTATGTTATTTACGATTTCTTAAATAGCCAAGTTGTAAATAACATTGTAACTTATTTTTTTGTTTAGAAAAATAAATAAATAAATGCTTAAATAATTCTTTAAAAATAGAGACATTTAAACACTTAAAATTCATCAACAGGTTAAATAAAACATAATTTCTCAAAAACTATTATTATAATTTTACATAGGTTACGGATAGTACAAAGTTATGTTGAATTTAACATTTTGATGAATTATGAATGTTAAGTTTTTTTTTTTTTAATATTTACAAACTTTTTTCGAAAAGGACAAAAAAAAGTTACCACGTTATTTACGTTTTCCTAAATAGCCAAATCGTAAATAACATAGAAACTTCTCTTTTCTGTTTGAAAAAAGTTTATACATAATTCTCCGAAAAAAGAAACAACTTAACATTTATAATTCATCGAAAAGTAAAATTAAATACAACTTCTCTGTTATAAATACTATATGTTAGCAAACAAAACTTAAACTTCAATAACTACCTCGTTTTTCTTTGAAATAGAGATATTCTGTCATTACTAATCATAACGAGCTGGGAATTTATAGTCAATTAAATAATCCGATATCATAACAGAATATTTCATGCGATGCATACATCAGCATTCATCGAAAAATATGTCATGTTCTCGGTTGAAATAACATAATTGAAATCACTGTATTTTGAAATTTGATTAGCAGCAATATTTTCGGCAGTCAGTTTAAAATACTGATTTTTAAAATGAATTTCACAAATAGTAAATATCATTTCATGTAATCACGCGATCTTTTTCGATGAAGTTGGGAAAATTCAAGAATTGGCGAAACGGGTTTAGTACATGTTTTTACAGATAGAGAATTTAAATCGAGTCATTTCGGGATTCCTTTGCAATAGGGATACGATGCTGGTGTTAACGAAATATCGTTGTTTTTACTATAGATATATTGAAGAAGATGTTTTTGTAACGGGTATGATTTTGCGTTCGATGTTTCTTCGATGCCGGTGCTTTATGACTGAACTAGCAAAAATACCCGGCGTTACCGGGGTCTGTAATAATTATAAGAAATAATCGCTACTTTTTTTCGTTCTCTGCTGTAATTGAAATAACTTAAAACACACCGCTTTGACGTGATCAACAATAGAGCTTCTTCCTAACCCATAAAAGTAAAATGGCAATAAGTATGAAGAACAAAATAGTACTCTTTTAGAAACGAGAAAACGATACTTAAGCATTTACAAATATGAGGAATTTCCAAAATATGAAATTAAACTTCACTTGTTTAAAAAGTTTTATCCTTTTTTTTTTCGAACATACTCTAAAACCTTCTCTAATATTGCTATTGAAGTACAAACTTTTAAAAAACGTAGCCGCCCGTAATCCCTTACTGCGATTTAAAATGTTATTAAATTTGCATTAATCGTATTGGGATACCTTAAATGAGGCTCCCCCTCCCTACTTTGAAAAACTGTGTGTTACTAATTTTCATCGAAAAGATAGTATCGTCAAATACTGAGATACTTCTGGTGATTATAAAATGTTGCTACCCGATGTGTTTCCAATAAATAGTAAAAATTTGGCAATTGTTTGAAATTGTGAACAAAGACAAATTAATGGAAGTTTTTGTGCTGTTTATGGATTTGCTTGATTTAGTTGGCGAAATATTTTACGCGTTAACAAATTTAATGAAAGAAATATTATAGAAATGGCGATATTTGGTTACATGGTGAAAACCGAGAAACAGTATTGCGTACATTTAGCTTCACAAACAGCGACAGTTAAAAAAATTGCCAAACGCCTTAGGTATTGAAATGATTCCACAAAAAAAGTTTGGCTAGATTCCTGCTGATCGATTAAATACCCAGCCAACACACACAAAAAAAAAAAAAAAATAAAAAAAATAATCGCATTAATTGCCTCAAAGTTGCATTAAAATGGAAAATAAACAGCCAAATCCATGTATTATTTGCCAATCTTGTGCAAAAACCTTACTTCAAGATTTGAATTGAGAAAAGCCTTGAACAGTCACGAAAAGCAAAGATAGTCTTACTAATATTATATATGCGAAAGTTTGTCTGTATGGATGTATGGATGTATGGATGTTTGTTACTCTTTCATGCAAAAACTACTGAACGGATTTTGATGAAACTTTACAATAATATAGCTTATGCATCAGAATAACACATAGGGTAGTTTTCGTCCCGTTATGGGGGGCAAAACCCCCTTAGGGGGCAATAAAACACAATTTTTGTATAAATTCTCTAATATTGGGATGAAAAAATACTTGCACATATTTACATTATATGTCCATCGAAAGCTCTGATTTTTCTGCTGAAGATGGCACCTGTTCGAAATTTCTAAGTAGAATAAAAAATGAGTTATGAGCTTTTTAGATCCATGTTCGAAGGCTTTCCTCAACTCAATACAGTATTTAGTGTATCATCTCAACTCCCTGTCGATAGCGACAATTGTTGTATTGTTGACTTTCTTTGCTTTTCGTGATTGTTCAAGGCTTTTCGCAAGTCAAATCTTGAAGTAAGATTTTTGCACAAGATTGGCAAATAATACATGATTTGGCTGATGATTTTCCATTTAAACGGAACTTTAATGTAATTAATGGTTTTTATTATTATTTATGCTGATTGAACACTTACTCATTATCCAAACAACCAGCAGATCGTCAAAATTTTTGCAGAAAGATTTCCGTAGCTGATGCATTTGGCAGTTTTTTCAACGTTGCTGTTTTTGAAGCCGAAGACTACGTCATAATGTTTCTCAGCTTTCACCATGTAAACAAAATATCGCCAATCAAAGAATTTTCAAAAGACTTTTTTTACTGTGTTAAATAATCCAGCAACTAAATTAGGCAAATCCATAAACAGCACAAAAACTTCCATTAATTTTCCTTTTTGCACAATTTCAAACAATCACCTAATTTTATTACTTATTTTGGTAACATTTCGGATGAAACTGTTTAGCGCCATTTTATGGTGACCAAAAATATCTCAGCATCTGGCGACGATATCTCTGTAACGAAAATTAATATCATATCGTTTTACAAAGTAAGGAAAGAATGGGGGAGCATCATCGAAGGTACCCCGAAACGACTTTTGCAAATTCGGTAAAATCGCACCAAGAGCCACAATGATTGAAATTTCCCGAAATAACTAAAGCAAGTATAAGGGGATTACGAGCGCAGCTACTTTTTTTTAATCACTTCGTACTTCATTAGCCATACAGAGAAGGTTTTAGACTCCATGTTAAAAAAAAAGTATCAACAGATTAATCTTTTTAAACATGAGAAGATTAATTTCATGTTTTTTAAATTTGTATATGCTTAAATATAGTGCTTTCGTTTCTAAATCAATACTACTTTGTTCTTTATACTTATTGCTATTTTAGTTTTATGGGTAAGGAAGAAACTCGATTTTTACTCACGTCAAAAAGATGTGTTTTAAATTCTTTCACTTAAAACAGAAAACAAAAGCAAGTAACGATTTTTTCTAATAATTATTACTGACCCATGCAACGCCGGGTATTTTTGCTAGTCAACAATACAACAATTGTCGCTATCGACAGGGAGTTGAGATGATACACTAAATACTGTATTGAGTTGAGGAAAGCCTTCGAACATGGATCTAAAAAGCTCATAACTCGTTTTTTATTCTACTTAGAAATTTCGAACCGGTGCCATCTTCAACAGAAAAATCAGAGCTTTCCATGGACACATAAAGTAAATATGTGCAAGTATTTTTTCATCCCCATATAAGAGAATTCATACGAAAATTGTGTTTTATTGCCCCCCTAATGGGGTTTTGTCCCCCATAACTGAACGAAAACTACCCTATGTGTTATTCTGATGCATAAGCTATATTATTGTAAAGTTTCATCAAAATCCGTTCAGTAGTTTTTGCGTGAAAGAGTAACAAACATCCATACATCCATACATCCATACATCCATACAGACAAACTTTTGCATATATAATAGTAGTAAGATTTAAAAAAAAATTATATTAATTTGAATTTTTGGCATCTTGAATTCAAATTATGTTTTTCGCAATCACGAGCGTGTGTATGCGCGTGTGTGTTTGTGTAGGCACATGTGTGTGGGTGCATGTGTGTGAGTGAGTGTTGTGTACGCGCGTGTGCGTGTAGGCGTTCGTGTGTGTGTGTGTAGGCGTTCGTGTGTGTATGTAGACATGTGTATTTGTGTCTGTGTGCAGGCACGACTGTGTGTATGTGTAGGTGTGTGTGTGTGTGTGTGTGTGTGTGTGTGTGTGTGTAGGATATGGACGCAACCTGAAGACTGTTTTCGCAAGAGGAGCAGCATCGCGAGGATCCGGTCGACGGTGATGCTGCAGAGGGTGCTGGCGGGAAAATAAAATCAGCGTAACGCCATAACAGTCAAATAAAAACAATAAGCAATCGTGATTTCTCAAAAAAAAAAAAAAAAAAAAAAAATCCAGCATTCAGTCCCTGGCCTTCATTTGAATTTTGATAGTCTTGAATTCAAGTTATGCTTTTCGCAATCAAACGAATTCCAATAGGACCCTTCTCTTTGGATTTCTTGTTTCTACAAACGGAATGGAAATGGAGAAGAAAAACGCACCATTGATTTTCTAGATTAGGTAATACGTGGCATATCCATAAAAAAAGAAATGGTGATTAGGATGTCGTAATAAAAATAAAGATTTTATGGCCGATATCCACCAATACACTTATTATAAAGATTATTTACAACGTATACCATTAAGGTATTTTTAATTTTTTATCAATCTTTAATGATGGGAGTTAGTAATCTTGAAATTTTTGTATTTAGATGAAGTTATACTATTTAAGTTCATCTTTAGGGGGGGGGGGAGGTGTTTTTATTCTAAAAAAACGTGATTTCAAACGAAAATTAATAAAAGAAACGCCAAATTTAGCCAGATTACAGCAAATTGGGATGTTTCCGAAAGTTTAAAAGTACTTTTTTCTGAAAGAGCATGCTTAAAAACATAGGTTTTAACCATTCTTTAAATAATTTTACGAAGTTTAGTATTAAAATTTTTTTTTTTAAATCGGTGCGCAGATTCAATTTCATTTTTTATACTTCTGCTCATGATGTCACAAGTGATGAAATGCCATTCACTGATGCCATCAGCGCAGAGCGTAATATTTTGGCATTAGATACAGATAAAAATATTACAGCGCAATAATACAAATGAATTGCATGTTTGCTTCAGAAAAGCCTACATTCGTAATTCTCATTATGATTGCTAATAATTACCTTTTTTCAACAATGTGTAAATATTCAGCTCGCCGAAGGAGTAGCGTGCCAAAGTACATCACTTGTGACGTCATAAAGGCCACGCCTTATTTCCAAAATCGGACATAATAAAATAAATAAAAAAATACTATTGGGAAAATAAGTTTTTTTTCGGGCTCCATTTTTTTTTTGCTTATTCTATCATTTTCAGTGACTAAAATTTTTTCTTTTGACTGATCGAAACAACCCCATCAAGCACACCACGTAAACATACGAGTAATTACTATTTACAAAATTTGAAACAATACGTTAGATCCACGAATTCATAACATAAGTATAGAAGAGATTCGTGATGACCATAATTTTAGTTATATTAAGCACTAAGAAATATCAGTGTGACGGTTACAATATATTTTAAATCTTGCTCACTGTATTTTTAATTTTCCATACTTAAAACATATTTCGGCGGCCTATGAATTTTTCTCCATTTAGCTGTGATCTTCATGATTACATTTTTATTAAAAGATTAGAGATGTAATTATATCGGGGCGACTACTGTGAAACTATCATGTTTATTTATCCATTCATTTTTTAAAATTAAATTGAAATTTATCATTGGTTCTACTATGCACGAAATATGTACTTATTCTTCGTTAAAACATGATTCAAACGCAGGGCCGTATGCAAGGGGAAGATTTATAGGGTTCAAACCCCCTCCGAAATTTTGCATCCAAAGAAATGCTTTCCATTATTTATTTATTTAATTTTTTTTTTTATTTTTTAGTGACAAAAATAATATTGTTATTATTATTTCAATTTTATTTGTAAAATGAAATTAGTAGGACTGAAAATTTGTGCAAGCTCATTGTGTGTTTATGTAGTAACAATATGGCGTATTGTAAGAAAATCCCCTTCTTCCATTTAGATAATCTATTGTAACAAAAATCTATAGAATACACATTGAAATCAAATTTTACAGACCATATAAATGTTTCAAAGAATGTATTTGGTAAAACCCCCTCCAATACATAAGTCTGGTTACGGCCCTGGTCAAATGTGCAATTCGGAAGCCTTTTGTTTGGTAAATTATATTGCAGATACTTGTATGTTCCTCAATTTTATTCAAAGATTGCTTTTCGTCTTTCCTTTTTCATCAACTGTTATTTCATTTCAGTTTTTTTTCAACTACGAAAGTTTTCTTTCTTTTTTTTCATCGCTAAAATGAAACTGGCGGCCAGTGGCGGATTGATTAAAGAAATCGGCCCTGGCATAAAGGGTTGTCGCGGCCCCATAGCTTCTATAGATACTAATTTTTACAAAAATGATTGGGAAGCGATATCATTTAAATATGAGGAAATTACTCAAAAAAATTAAATACTTTCTTTTAAACAAAATTTAACAGATGGGATTCTTTTTCTGTGTTTTAATGGTGAACAATTCATACAAGACAAGCTAAACCTTTGTTTGAAAAAAAAAAAAAGGTGATTGTAATAATTTTTTAAAGTATTTTTAAGTACCTGGTGCTGTATTGATTATTTCCGTAATGATATCTTCTAACATTATTTTAGTTAGAATAGGGAGGCGAGGGGTGTGTGTGACCCCTTAATTTTGTCAAACACATTTATCAATACAGAGAGAGATAGGGAGTAGATTGATTTTATTACATATAGGAGTCATTAAATGTTAGCATTATAAACCTAATTGTAAGTTTAACATTGAGTCATAAATATGGGGTCCTGGGGTCTCTCCCCCGGAAAAATTTTTCAAATTGTAGTCCTAAAAACGCAATTTAAGATGATCTCTGGTGATGTTAGGGAGAGCGGAGGTTCGAGGGTCCTCCTCCGGCAATTTTTCGGCAGTGAAATTCTGAACTTGCATTTATATATTATCTTCAACTCTGTTAGGACGATGGGGTCCGGGAAAATTTCAAAATATTAGCTGTGAAAAAATGGTTTTAAAAGATTTTGTGTCATGCTAAGGAAAGGAGAGATTCGAGCAACATACACCAAGATTTTTTTTGAAATTGAAATCTTAAAAAGGTAATTGCAAGCTCTTTTTTTGATAAAAACTAGGACATCGACAGTTACTCAAATCTTTTTTAATCGGTGCGCAGATTCAATTTCATTTTTTATACTTCTGCTCATGATGTCACAAGTGATGAAATGCCATTCACTGATGCCATCAGCGCAGAGCGTAATATTTTGGCATTAGATACAGATAAAAATATTACAGCGCAATAATACAAATGAATTGCATGTTTGCTTCAGAAAAGCCTACATTCGTAATTCTCATTATGATTGCTAATAATTACCTTTTTTCAACAATGTGTAAATATTCAGCTCGCCGAAGGAGTAGCGTGCCAAAGTACATCACTTGTGACGTCATAAAGGCCACGCCTTATTTCCAAAATCGGACATAATAAAATAAATAAAAAAATACTATTGGGAAAATAAGTTTTTTTTTTTCGGGCTCCATTTTTTTTTTTTTTTTTTTTGCTTATTCTATCATTTTCAGTGACTAAAATTTTTTCTTTTGACTGATCGAAACAACCCCATCAAGCACACCACGTAAACATACGAGTAATTACTATTTACAAAATTTGAAACAATACGTTAGATCCACGAATTCATAACATAAGTATAGAAGAAATTCGTGATGACCATAATTTTAGTTATATTAAGCACTAAGAAATATCAGTGTGACGGTTACAATATATTTTAAATCTTGCTCACTGTATTTTTAATTTTCCATACTTAAAACATATTTCGGCGGCCTATGAATTTTTCACCATTTAGCTGTGATCTTCATGATTACATTTTTATTAAAAGATTAGAGATGTAATTATATCGGGGCGACTACTGTGAAACTATCATGTTTATTTATCCATTCATTTTTTAAAATTAAATTGAAACTTATCATTGGTTCTACTATGCACGAAATATGTACTTATTCTTCGTTAAAACATGATTCAAACGCAGGGCCGTATGCAAGGGGAAGATTTATAGGGTTCAAACCCCCTCCGAAATTTTGCATCCAAAGAAATGCTTTCCATTATTTATTTATTTAATTTTTTTTTTTATTTTTTAGTGACAAAAATAATATTGTTATTATTATTTCAATTTTATTTGTAAAATGAAATTAGTAGGACTGAAAATTTGTACAAGCTCATTGTGTGTTTATGTAGTAACAATATGGCGTTTTGTAAGAAAATACCCTTCTTCCATTTAGATATTCTATTGTAACAAAAATCTATGGAATACACATTGAAATCAAATTTTACAGACCATATAAATGTTTCAAAGAATGTATTTGGTAAAACCCCCTCCAATACATAAGTCTGGTTACGGCCCTGGTCAAACGTGCAATTCGGCGGCCTTTTGTTTGGTAAATTATATTGCAGATACTTGTATATTCCTAAATTTTATTCAAAAAGATTGCATTAAAAAAGAAAAAAAAAATCCAGAAAAGTAACTTTTGGTCTTTTCTTTTTCATCAACTGTTATTTTATTTCAGTTTTTTTTTCAACTACGAAAGTTTTCTTTCTTTCTTTTTTTTCATCGCTAAAATGAAATTGGCGGCTGCATTTCTGCAAAACTGGGGAGGAGAGTGCAGCCCTCTCCTACCATGGCGACGCACAGTGGGGCGAAAACGCCAAAAAGCACTTAAAAGTGTTTTTAATCCTCTATCGCTATTTTGTTTACACAGGCATGTTATAATGGATTTTTCTCGATTTGCTTGTGCTCAGGGTCCAAAGTTCGCAGGTTTACGCAGCTAATTCTTTTTCAGGGTCTTTCTACAGACCATTTATGACTAATTAATATTAATTTCTAAGAGGACATGAGAGGACATTTTTTTGTAGATTGTTTTGAAAAAAATAACTTTGAATTCCGAAGTTTTGGGTGCTGATCAAAACCGATTATTGGTTTGAGAATTCGATTACTCATTTTTTTTGTCCCATTACTATCGTTGGACACACGAGAAATTAAATATTCTCACCTTTAATAGGAAAAAAAAATTATAGACTGCTTAAAAGTAATTTTTGTAAATTCCCGCACTCTTGGTTCTTCAACTTTCTAAAGGCTCCCTTCAGCTTTGTAATGGACGAAGGGCTCTAAAATTCCAGTTCTGATTGCCTAAGAGATAAGCCTGTGCAAATTTATTAATCCTCAATTGGTTTACTATAGGTAAAAAAACCCATTCATAAGCGCTTTTTGGCGTTTTCGCCCCACTGTGCGACGGTCCTAACCCCTAAGGAAGGGGTAGCAAATACTTATGAAAAGCAACATATGTGACAAGAGAAAGGGTAAGGTGAAGTGCGACACTTTATGACAGAGGAGGGGGTGGGGTCAAATTTGTTGAAACAAAGTGACAAATATTATTAGTGATGTGCCGTATCGTTAAAAAAGTAGATCCGCGGATACGGATACGGATCCGGATCATTAGTCTCAAGATCTGCGGATACGGATACGGATCTCAAAACATTTTTGCCCAATTCAACTATCCAAGTATAAAATTTATTACGGAAGGTATTCTCGTCACTATAATAACACTGTTTATTCAAAGAATGTCATCTACGGCGAAAATATAATAAAGACTATGATTTACTCTTTGAAGAAATCTCCGTTAAAATTGATGGAGAGTTGGAAGGAACGGGCAGCGCAGCATCAATGCTTAGATAGAATGTGAAAAATTATTTCTAGCTTGCTTGTACATGTAGGATACAGGAGCAAGAATGTAAAGCTGCTACTGGATAGGCTAGAAATAAATTTTCGCATTTTATTTCAGTATAAATGCAGCGCTGACCCATTCCACCCAAATTACTCCGACCGACGGAATAACACAGCCGGGAACACCTTTACAAACAGTAAATAGAGACTTGTCTCACTTTTTTTGAAGGATGCCGGGAAAAAACAAAATGCAGAAAAACAGAAACCCCAAATGAATGACAAAAACTAATATTAAACTAAAAGTTAAAAAAAAACATGTCTCAGAGGGCTGTTGGCTTCTAAAATGATACCTTATAATTTAAATAGGGAATAAAACCTAATTTAAACGAAATTTGAAAGTCTTTTATTCAAATATTTCAAAATTTTTAAAATAGAAAAGATCCGTTTAAGATCCGTCAAAAAAGTAACGGATACGGATACAGATCTTTATTTTTCCTTGGATATCCGAGGATACGGATATCCAGAACATCACTAAATATTATGGGCAACCCCAAGTTAAAATATCGTAGTTCATATTTGAGATAACGTTTCAGTTCTTAAACATTGCAATAGATGGCAGCACTATTCGTAGAAAAGTTTTTTTTTTTTTTTGTAAATCTGCTGATTCTAACATTTTCGATACGATTTTATTCAAAGCTTGAATTTCATATTTTATTTCGCGTATTTTACTAGACAGCTTTCTGCTGAGCAATAAACAAAACACTAATATGAATTGTGACCAGCAAAAATATTAACTTATAGGCCAGGGCAGTAGCGTCTCCCTTCATTTTAGTCGAAAACATGAATTGTTTTATACTTGCAAAAAGTATTTTTTATTGTTATTATCACCTTGTTTTAACACAGTTTTTTTTTTTCCCCCAGTATTTTTCCTCACAAAATTTTTTGTTGAAACATTTGTTTTCAGGTAAAAGAAATAAAAAAATTCATAAGGTTCATGTCAGACGAAATTTTAGCCACAGATCATTATTTAAAATAGTTAGGGAATGATAATTCGCTCTAGAATAATTGTTAAAACTATTTCTCATTTTGCAACATAATTATGCTGAAACTTTTTAAAGAATACTTAAAAAATGCTTGTATAAAATCGTAGAAAATGCTACTTTTCCTCTAGTTTTATTAGTGTCCTTTTTTTCTCCAAAACTAAAATATAACGCTATGTCATGCAGTTTACTCAACAAGAATTAGTGTACCTTTTCAGATGAGTGTGATTCTGAGGTATTTCCAAAAAAAATTTTTTTTGTTAGGATAACTAATTAAAAAAAATAATAATAACGGGGGAGCGGGGAGAGAAAATACAAGAATGTAGGAACTCAAATTGCATTTGATTCTTTTCACAATCGCGAATCATATGAATGGGTAGTTTTGGGCCCTTCAAAAGCTTTAGGAGTTGGGGGGGGGGGGAATAGGCAGTTGTGCTAAGAATGTTTCTTAGAAACAATTTCTGGGAGCAAGAATAATTTTCAGAATGTTGTTCAAAAAATTTAAGCATTTAAACGATTCATCTATGATGAATAAAAAATATTGTTCGTATCAATCGATGGATTCTCGCAATTCAGAAAAGTTGAGAAAACAATAAAATGATACAACTCAGATGATACAGCAACTTTTATTTTTAAATATATCTCACCAACGGATAATCTTAAGAAAAATAAAATTGAATAATAAGAAATATTCTACTCTCCTTAAGAATTATCTTTTTTTTAAATTAATTTTTTATTATTTATTTATTTATTTATTTTTGTGACGTAATTAGTTTTTTTTTCTGTGACGACTGTTTGAAGAAAAAAGGAAGTTACTTTCCCCGAAGAACTAGATCCGAAATCAATGAAGTTTTACAACTTGTGCCACCATTTTCGGATTTTGCATGAAAGCAATTCTTGACATATGAACTAGATAGTATCAGTTCCTAGCTTTTGTCTCTGCTTCCGCTACCAGACGATAAAATCTGTGACACAAGGAAAAATGATGTCTCCTTTTGATGATCCTTTTGTTCTAATGACCTTTGACAGGGACTGGGTTCGTTTTCTATTCTGTACGTGCCGTTCTTGGGGGAAATGATCCGAAAACACAGAATCAGAGAAAAGAATAATCTGCTGAATGCCCGAAATGTGACTGCTCTTTAGAAGGCGATGAAGGATTATTATTAGCTATATATAGAGTGAGTGGTAAACAATGTCTATAAGAAAATGTAAAGAAAAAAAATCTTGTAACAGGAGCAATTGAATGGACAGAAACTGCAACAGAAACGAAAAGTGCGCCCCAAGCAAATAAAAGTGTAATCACATCCTGCAACATTCAGGACTGGTTATAAACAAGTAATATGAAATAGAAAAATAAATAAAGTCAATTCCTACCTAAAATTAATTCAATTTAATTAATGAATTAATATATTTGAAAAAAGTGTATTAACATCAAATGTCATCCACTACAAGTTTTTAAAAAATGTATTTGAACTTGAGTGGATGAATGAAAACTATTTATTTACAACTAGTGGTACCCGCACGGCTTTGCCCGTAATAAAAAATTAAAAGCTTTTTAGTTCGCCTGTATATTTACAAATAAAGTATGGTGAACTTTCTCGCCAATTGGCTTGTGCCCATGTTACGGTTCCACGTTATGATGATTTCGTAATTTACTCGTTCATCTTATGAGAATTTTGTTCTTAAAATTGGAACAGAAAAAGAACCACATCGAATTTTAGAGAAATCGCTTCAAAGTGCACACCCCCATGCTACAAACTAACTTTGTGCTGAATTTCATGAAACGATCTAGACGACATGCGCGTCACAGAGATCCTGACAGACAGAGAGAGAGAGAGAGAGATCCAGACAGAGAAACTTTCAGCTTTGTTATTAGTAAAGATTGAAAATTTGAACAAGATATGTAAATATAAATAGGAAAAGTGTTAACTAAAAGTAGGAATTGAAAAATGTTTAATCTTTGCAATCTGGTGATTAGAGCTGCTGAGTCGGAGTCCGACTGCTTTCGAGTTAAAGGAGTCGTAGTCGAGGTCGAGAACTTTAAAATTCAAGAGTCAAGAGTCGGAATTAGTCATTTGCCCTCAGAGTCAACTCTGCCAGTGATGCTGAATCTTAGTTGAACTGATCAGAGTCAGGAGTCGAAGGCTTTTAAATTCAAGATTTCTAGTCTGTCGTTTCTCCTCGAAGTCCAGTTTTGCCAATGCTGAGCAGTCGGAGACTCTGCAGCGCCGCCCCCATCAAGAGTCCCCCTAAAGAAAAAAAAAAAAAAAAACCACTCCTCAAAATACCCCCTAAAAATTTCAATGGTGCAGTCTGTGGCATGACTCCCCCCAGTGGGCATTACTGGGATCGATCGATGTACAATTTAGTTTTCAACTTCTGACTTTATATGGGGAAAAAAGGAAAATAAAAAATGCTTGAAAGAAACAAAAAGGAAAGAAAGAATGCGTTCCTAACGAACTAAAGTTTTTGCACTGAAGGAAAACAATGGGGTCGTTTCCAAAATTTAAAAAGTATTTTTTTTTCTGAAAGTGCATGCTTAGAAACATAGGATCTGACCACTTTTTAAATAATTTGTTTAATATTAAAAAAAAAAATACTTATAAATCGGTGCGCTTTTGTATTTTACGCTTCCGCCGATGACATCACAAATGATGAAATGCCATTCAATGTTGCCATTCACAGAGCAAAATATTCAATTCTCATCTTTACTCACGTGTATTGGCAACGATATGGTTGATAGCAAGCGTAGAGCGCAATTTTAATTCGCTTCTTGATTTTCAAAACGTGGAAACGCGGAAGAATGATGCGCCAAATAGCATCATTTGTGACGTCATCAAGATCACGTCTTGTTTGAAAAATTGGACATTTCAAAAAATTAATTAAAAAATAACTGCTGGAAAAATGAAAGTATTTTCTGGGTCAATGTTATTTATTATTTTTTTGCTTATTCTATCAATTTCAGTGACTAAAAGTACTACTTTTGACTGAAGGAAACAACCCCATTATGAAATATTATTATTTCTTTATTTATTTTGAAAGTTGTTTTTCTTTTTTCGAAATTATGTTCTACAGTTGATTATTCCACGTTTTTAAAAATTATAGTTTTGCCTAAATTTCGCACCATATCGTTTCATATTAATATTCAATACCGCACGAAAGAGCGCTAATAAATCAGAAGATTTTTAAAAGTTAGATCATAATGCATATTATCTCTGCAGTAAAAATGTGCCCAGTAGTAATATTGAATGATGCGTAGTCAAAAAATTGCAATGTATAAAAAAATCGTTGAGTAGTTTAAAATAGTGCATGTTTCTATCTTGTATAAACTTCAACAAAACACCCGAAAAAAACCTAAAATAAATAATGTTCGAAGAGATATTTTGTTTGCAAAATGTAAATAAATGAATAAGTATAAAAATATAAATAATAAAGAAAGAAATGAATAAATAAATAAAATCATTAATGAGTAGTACAAAACAGCACCTTTTTGAGATTGTTTAAGCTTGAACAAAACGCTTATAAATAACATTTGAGGGGGGGGGGGAGAATCAATAAAATGGAAAAAAGTTTTTGTCTACAGAGACACACATTCACACACACACACACACACACACACAAAGTCACAGCAATACAACAACATCAACTGGCAGCAAAAAGCGATGAATCACGTGTTTCGCTATCTACCAAGCAGAAAGACATTAGATTGAGAAATGTACTCTAGATCTAGTTACGGTAAAGCCAAATCAATAAGCAATCTTGATTGCTGAAAAAAAGGGAGGGGGGAAACCTTTTGGCACAAAAGTACATGAAATGGACTGAAGCTGTAATTAACAGAAAGGCAAAGGATAACTCATGCAGAGATGAAAGTGTGATCACACCGCAATATTGTAATTTAAGTCCATACATACGTTTAAACCGTAATATTGACTCCAATAAACCATTCGACATTGTGATTCGTCTTTGAAAGATGAATGCACTGGAATAAAAACAAAAATCTAAAAGTAAACACTGCAAATAAAAATGTGCGCAAAATTATTTCTGATATAAATTGAACCTATTGAATTTCAAAATTCTTACAAGTATTTCACGTCTAGTTTTAGGGAAAAAACGGGGCAGATGCAGCAATAATTTTTAGAGGGGGTCATGAAAATTTAAAAAAGGCACCCCTCCCCCATAAAATGTGTCATAACAAAGTTTTCATGACTTGATTTTAAATGTTTTTTAGGATCCCTTAAAGCTAATAATTAATCTACTTTTAAGTACAAAAATATTACCGCAAATAAAAACGATCGCGAATTTTTTTGATATAAATTCAACCTACTGAATTTCAAAATTCTTACAAATATTTCCCGTCTAGTTTTAGGGGGGAAAAACAGAGGCGGATGCAGAAATAATTTTTGGAGAAGACTTCGAATTAAAAAAACAAAATGCATCCCCTTCCCCAATACAATGTTTCATAACTAAGTTTTCATGACTTTAATTTAAATGTTTTTTAGGATACCTTCAAGGCAATGATTAATCTACTTTTATCTGCACAAATATTATACACTAACATACTTCGAATGTTGACGTTAAATATCTTTAACATTTCAAGCCAATTAAATACTAAACATTATATAATTTCACAGAGATGCTATAAAATGAGCGGTTTTAATTTGGAACATTGTCATAATGATTATAACACGAGGGCAAGGTTATTCAATAAACCCATACCTCATTTGTGTTTTTATAAATTAAATTGTATTTTAATTATAAAATATTATGTAAGTAAGAAATTCATAGCTTCAGAACATAAAAGTTTTATTGAAGAATTCAGAAACTACTTTTCTGCAAATTTCAAATCAGTAGGTGATTTGTTCTAGCCATGATATAGTTTAGGATAACATTTTGTTTTGATGCCAATACATGACGTTTCCATTAATAATAGAATTTTGCCAAGAAAGTTCCATGTGATTTCTTTCCTTTTTGTTGCAACTATTTTAAGCTGAAAAAGAAATCTAATATTTCGCAAATAGAGCTTCTTGGCTCGAAGTGACTCTTCTAGGTACGTGTGTACAGTTTTTTTTTAAATGTTAATTATTGATTCCACCAAAGAAGAACTAATGGACGAATCACGATATTACGTTCCCTTGAATTCGAAACCAGTGAGTTAAATGTATTCATCCACTCTGCCCTTTGACTCTAGTGTTACTCCTTTAGCAAACAGAAAAACTTTTATTTAACATGCCTTATGTGTTCTGCGTGCGTTTTAAATAACTGTAAAAGGATTTCTTTATGTTATGAAAAATTCAACTGAATATCTATAAATGAAATAGTTAAATTAATTTTTCCCTTTGAGAATGTCCCGGGCCCCCTGCCTAAAATCCGCTGCTGGGAAAAAATGTTACAGAAGAGATGAAAGAAAATAGGGTCAGCTCGGTAAAGAGAAACTTAATTTCACAGTGTTTGAACTTTAGATTCTTCCCTCTCTTTTGAAAGAATTGAGACGAAAAAAATTGTGCATTGTGTTCGAGACGACTCTCTCTCTGAGGGTAACAGACTATGAAAAATTTGACTTGATGGCTTTTTGGTAGCAAATGAAATCGAGTTTACATTTACCCCAGAGTGTTTTTTTTACCCCAATCATAAGGGGGTAAATGGAAATACCCTATTTACTTCTCTATTAAGTTGACGAACGTAGACACACTCAATCTGTTGCCCGTGGGTCTCATGTGACCCGCTGAATCCTGCGAATGTAGTTTGAAATCATTTCAAAAGAAAAACCATACCTAAAATTAAATCATGCGCTGAATTTAAGTAAAATGCACAAAAAAAGTCATTTACATCAAAATTTAATCTTTTCAAAAACATTAGGAAGACGAAAAACTTAGTTGTTCCCATTTACCCCATGAGTGCGTTATTTATAGGGTAAATGAAAACACCTCAATTGCACATCAAAAACAGCCGAGAAGGTGAAATTCATAAATAAATGTTTTTAGTAAATCCTTCCACACGACAAGTAAAACAAGTTGAAATCAGTTATTTCGCAATCGCAGACTCTGCTGTGCAGGAAAATGCAAGCTCACTTAACTTTCAAAGGAAAACTTTTTCCAGTGTCTACCTTATACAATCATAAAGCTTGACCACGGAGAGATGACTTAAAAGAATCAGCTAGAAAACGCCAAGTAGTAAGAGGCGCGTTCTCGCTGATCCCCCTCCCACTACCAATCCTGATATATATAATAGCCAAAAATCACTGATCGAGTAACGTTCCTGACGTCCCCAACAATGAGATTCGCGCCATAGCATGATAATTTAATAATATTTTTTGGTAATGTTTGACATACAGCGAAAGGCTTTATTGTGACAAGGCTGAACTGGATCTGATAACTGAACTGTTTTACTAATAAGACAGGCATTTTTGGAAAATGAAGAAACGATAAAGTGTTCCGGCAATGAGCGCTATCCACTGCAGTTTAGGGTTCATCCACAGGAGTTAGGGTTAAAATTTCAACTATCAAGACGTTACTAAACAGGCAATGAAGTTTCCTTCAGTCAAAAGTACTACTTTTAATCATTAAAATGGATAAAATGAGCCAAAAAAAAAAAAAAAAAACATGGACTCAGAAAATACTTTTACTGTCCCAAAAGTTTTTTAATTAGTTTTTTTAAATGTCCGATTTTTCAAACAAGGCGTGGTCTTGATGACGTCACAAAGGATGCACTTTACCGCATCTTTCTACTATGTTTCCACGTTATGATAATCAAGAAGCGAATTGAATGTTGTGCTCTACGCTTGCTATCAACCATATCGTTGCCAATACACGTGAGTCAAGATTCGAATTAAATATTTTGCTCTGTGAATGGCAACACAGAATGGCATTTCATCATTTGTGATGTCACCGGCAGAAGCCGTAAACAATGAAAGCGCTCCGATTTAAGTATTTTTTTTTAAATATTAAATTTAAGCAAAGTATTTAAAAAATGTCAGATTCTATGTTTTTTAAGCATGCTCTTTCAGAAAAAAATACTTTTAAAATTTTGGAAACGACGCCATTGCTTCGTTTAAATATAGAAGCAATTTTCACCCGTCATACTTTGAGGGGTGGTTTTCTAGTTACAAAATAAAAACAAACAACTTATTACAAATAATACAAATGATGTTTCCGCTTCATGGTCATCCGCCATCTCTGTGCGGTCAAGCTTTAACACCAACACAATTGTTTGGAAATACGTGAGACTCCCAGAATCTCTTCTGCAAGTTACCTTGTCTCCATTCACCAATAATTTAGTTTCAAAAATTACCATAACTGGGGTAATAGAATTTGTTTCCATGTTTCGCCATCTTTTAACAAGCATTTCTAGTTTCTTATTCTTATCCTACAAAAATCCTACCTTTGCGTAATTCCTTTTATAGAGCTGTGTAAAATTCTATCAACGCTGCTCGTATATTTGCTGCAAAAGCAGTGATTAAATGGTAAATAAATAAACACTTACAGTTTTCAATGAAATTGCTATAAAAAATGCTATTTGGGGCAGTCTACAAGTTGAATACCACTGAATTTTATGTTATTTTCTTTCTTTCCCATAAAAGTGATAGTAAAAAGGAGCGATTCGCCAGAAAAAAAAAAAAAAAAAAAACAATAAGATGAGACTAAACGTGTAAATGATATGAAAGATTGCATCAAATAATTTGAAGATTCCCCCCCCCTTGAAATGCAAAAAAAATATAAATAAAATACTGTAAAAGAACTTATTTTGAAAGCACGCCCGCAATCGCAAAAATTTCAACCTCTCAAAACATTTTTTCGCGGCTGATTTTTCAACTTTTGGTTTAGTTCATATAAAATTCGCAAACTTTTTAGCTTGCGAAACAACCGATATCTACATTTTTACAATAATTACGGCTCACGAAAATAATAATTAATAAATAAATGAAGTTGGAAATGGTGGCAAACAATTTTTTTTATGCAATGGCAATATTTGAAGCGTAACGCTAAGTTTTTAAATAGAATTAAGCGCAAAAATATATTGAAACCAAATGTTTTTTGATGTTTCAGTACATATGAGTTTTTCCTGTTAACAGAATTCTCAAACATTATTAAGCAACCAGCGCATACACAATTTATATTCGCCCTAATAAATGCACCCCCCCAAAATCCATCTGTCGCAAATGTGAACCCACTGTAGGCAACTCGTTCGCATCCAATTAAATATTAAAGTCTGCTACTACGTTTACCAAACTGGAATAAAGGTATAAGCATGATTTTCATTTGCTGTTAGTACTGTAAAACTTGCTAAAAGCTGATTTGACAAAAATATTAATTCAGAATTAAAGTATGCAGGATGTTTAAATACGAAGCAGGTGTACTAACTGATAGCAAATTCGCATTCAGTGGTTGTCGAAACTAGGTGATAGCATTTTATGGTGTTCAGAAACCATGACATTTTATAGGGAGTTAGTCACTCTAGTAAACTTTTTAAATAAATAAATTGTTTCTTTCCTGTTGCAACTTCCACAAAGTGACGAACTTAATTGTACTTCTTTAGCAATTTAACGATTTTGCTTTTGCTTCAACCTGTTATATATATATATATATATATATATATATATATATATATTGCATACACTAGTATTGTGTTTTACCTATTTTGCGGATTATCCGCAAAATTAGCTTTTCCGCTGCTACCGCGCCACCCTATTCCGCGGATAATCGATTCAATGTACTAATCAATTCACTGTACTTTCTAATTAAATAAAATTTCGAAATGGTAGTTTAATAACAGTTAAATCAAATCTCCGCATTTTCCGAAATCGTGAAAAAACATTTGTTGATTTTTTCTGGAAGTAGTATGAAAAAAAGTTAATTGTGTGTAGATACCTTGTTACCTAGTTGAAGCAGTCACCCCAGGATATTATTGTCAGTGCGTTCAACGCGAGCATTCAGTAGAATGTCTAGTCATACATGTGGAACACCAGTCAGAATTTTATAAAATGAGTGTTTCATTTACTGATCGCAACATAGGTACAACGACAGAGCTCCAAAATTAAAATTTACTAACCCATTTTGATTTCATTCTTGAATTAGTAAATCAGAAGTTTTTTTTTGTGCTTCTTTGCAATTGAGGGTGGGGGGGGGGGGGAGAGGAAGCATTGCATGATGCATTAGAAGTGTAAAACTGTTTGCAGTCTTTTTGAAATAAAAACTGTAAACAAGTATATTTTTGCACAAATATAAAATGGCCATTCATTTATCTTCAGACCAACATTCTTCAACCAATACACGTACCTTGTTGCATATTCCACGATGAAAGAAGTCAGAAAACTCGTCAAATATCATTACTTAAAATACTATTACATCCCATCTGCAGCACCAAAACATCAACAAGAACTATTTTCTTGAAATAATTCGTGTTGCCACTTTCGCCAGAAATCTCACAAAAAAAAAAAAAAAAAAAAAATAAGATTGACCTGTGAAAAGAACTAATTTGGTCTATTTAAACAGTTACTTATTAACAATTAATAAGTAACTGTTACCAGCATTCACAGTTTGCGAGCTTTAATCAATAATTATTTGATCCAATTTTTGATCAATTGGTTTTTGGTACTTTATCATCTTGCACAACCGTGTATGCTTTTAATTGCATTAGTTTCTACATTGAATTTGAGAAATAAGTTCATAAACGTTTTCTTTAAAACGATATTTTAAATTATTTATTAATGCTTTTGCTCATTATGTGTTCGAGAAATGATCAAATTTTTCTTTTTTAAGTATTTAGTCTGGGAGGGGTTTTCAAAATCGAAAATTGTTGCTTTCCTTTCCATTCATTTACAATGCATAATTATTTAATATCGAAGAATTTCTACAGATTAGTAATTATTCATTCAAAGTAACTGCTTAAAAACAATTAATAATTCGTATTGATATCACTATGAAACGAAGAAAGTGGAAAAAAGCACATAATATTTACTATTAGTTTTACTTTAATCTTATATCCCTTTTTTTTGTGTGTGTGTTTTTTTGCGAGATCATTTAAAGCTTCCTCCTCAAATACATTCATGTCTTTATGAATGTCAAATTCTAGCTAATAACGGTTTCGATCTTTCGATGAGAATTGGTTAAGAGCCTCAGAAAAGCCGGTGCGGAAGGTTTCCTCTCTCTAGATGTCCCTAAAAAGGATTTGTGCAGTGATGGAAGTGCTGAGGGACCATGATACCCTGTAGAGCTTTATTGACACCATTTTAGCTATCTTATACAGGGTGGACGTGGGTTGCTCATCATGAAATACAACTTTTATATTTAAGAATTGAAAAGTAATTTCTGACTGCTTCCCAATCATTAAAAGCAGTAAGATATTTTGTTGAAACCTAGGAAAAACTCAAATACTCTGCTTTTTTCCCTTGATTTTAACGGAGGAAATGAATGTGCTTGTGTTCTGGGAGGGGTTTTAACCCCAAAACCCCTCCCGTGGCTGCGCCACTGAATGCATTCTATATTTACTTACTACTTCCGGATGTTTTCAACATTATTGTCCTTGTACTTGTTTTTAGCAATGATCTCTCGCGAACAGAGTCGTCATCGGTGTCTCGGGATGCTATTTGTCAGATTAGTGCAAATACTGTGCTTTAAAACTCACCAATTTACTTGTTATAATGAGAATAAAAGAATGGCAACAATAAATTGATAGACAATATTAAGAACTTATGGAAGTGGACATATATTTTTAGCATATGGACATAGGAAGAAAAATGCAAGGATTTTTGTAGAATCAACAATATGTACATTCTATCTCGAGCAACAGGAGTTGTATTCTTATTTAGAAATCTGTTTCTAATGCTGATTTCACACCAGCCGCGGCAGCCATAAAATATGTTAGAGTCATCTCCGTTGCTGTTGCTTTTTCGCGACAGTCACTATGAACAGCCGGTTACTAATGTTGATTTCTCACCCACCGCGATAGCCACAAATTACACTGTTGTCGTTTGTGTTGCTATACATTTATACCTACACTGGCACTCTCTAAGAACAGCCAGTCCCTAACTTTGGTTCACACCAGTCACGACAGTCCCAGAATATGTTTTTCTCATTTCTGTTGCTATAGTTTTCCGTCAACAATTACCACAATCACCATTGTTAGTTCACAACAGTCTCGAGAGTCGTAGAATATGTTGCTATAGATTTATGACAACAGTTACAATGAAGAGCTAATCACTAAGACTGATTCACGCTGGTCACGGGAGCCACAAAAATATATTGCTGTCACTGTTGTTACAGTTTTATACCAACATCGGCAACTGCCCTTTCTCATTTTGCATCATAGGGCATTCAAAAAATCAAGAAATTTTTAATAATGGACCAGCTGCGCAACACGATGTACTTCTTCTCAGGAAAGCAGTTAAAATATTCCTTCTAACTATTATATTGGCACACCAGTTTTGGCAACAGAGCTCGAGGTTTCTGGAAGGGTTGGTCTCCTCATCTGTAAACGGCAGCCAATCAGTAAGCGGTGAGCTGAAAATGTTAATTGAAAGATGAGACACAATGCGAGCGCAGAAAGTCGGTGACGAAGATCTCGCCGCTGTCGTAATTGGTGTGAAACCAACATTAAAAGTAAGCCAATCAAGTGAAACTAAATGATTTTTTTCCAAAACAAAAGTATCCTTTTCTCTTGTTATGAAGAACTGGGTCATTTGGCTCGAGTGATGAAATAAGTTTAACCCTTTGACTACAATTTAGGAAAAAAAAATACAGTCGGACCTCCATATATCGAAGTAGCAAATTGCCGGAAAAAAATTCGATACGTAGAAATTTCGATACATAGAAACAATCTTATTTTATCATAAAAATCTCCTAAACCGTTAAAATAAAAGCTAATTTTCGTGCATGAAACCCAATTTCTAATTTATACGAGCATCGAATTAAACGAAAGTTAATAACTGAAAAATTAACAGAAATTACATTTTTGTGCCTTCACACATCTTCATTCTTCGGCAGGTAAACTTGATTCGCAACATGAGGGGATTTTCGTTTTGACAATTTAATCGAATGAAAAGTAAAAAATCAATCTACTTAACTTGAATGATTTTTACTGAAGCTAAAAAGACTAGGAATGATAATCAACTGACAAAAAGGATAACTTGAAACTGATTTTACAGTGTTACTGGTTACAACTAAGATTTGAAATAAACTTGAGGGAATTTAAGAACTCCAGACTCCAGAATGGAACAACGACCTACATCTACAAACCCCTCAAACCCAGATATCTTATGAGTTTCTTAGCAACCTTTAGTAATCATAATTTTCTCCCCTAACCTTCATTTTTCATGAGACAAACCGTCTAAAGTGGAAAAAAAAAAATCTACGAATGTCTCGAAATTTTTTTCGATATATAGAGATTTTTTCGATATATAGAAACAATTGTTCTATGTAATGAACATTGAAATTTGCTGGAACTTCGATATATAGAAAATTTCGAAATGTGGAAGTTTGATGTATGGAGGTTCGACTGTATATAATTCCCGTTTCTACGTAGATGAGGATATTCGAGCTCGAAAATAATTTAAATTTAGTTAATAATAATTCGTGGGAATTTCTTTCTTCGTTCTTTTCGATTCCTTATAAAGCGTTTTAGCCCGAACGACCGACCCTTATACAATTTACAGACTAATCGAACCTGCACGAAAAGCACCTATGCATTGCCGGGGAGAGAGGGGGACTATCAGATTTACGTGAAGTTCGAAACACTGAGACATGATAGAAAGAAGTGCAATACCGATTGTGTACATCCATACCCTTGGCCCAGAAATTCGAGCCTGGGGTACAAAGCCTGGGAGGAACGTACTCTATCGACAGCGTCGCAGGATAACCAAACAGTATCCAATCTACAGACTGGGGCGCATAGATTCCAATCCCAGTTAGTTAAGACGCACTTGTTCCATGCGAAGTAAATGATGTGCTGAAGCTCACAAAGCGTTTTAGAATGCGTTCGTTATAAATTTTTAACTCCATTCAGGTAACGAAAGATGAAATACAACCTACCCACTGCACTATGTCCCATCAGCACTGAATCATAATAATACTGAAGTGTTATCTGCCATAGGTTTTATATTTAAGTATGCAGTCTGGCGAGGCGGAAGGATACACCCAAGTTTCGAAAACTGAGGTTAAATACGTTGCGTTTTACCTATCAAACTCAATGATAAAATGAAATGAAATTTAAAATTTTGCTTTTCGTTGAAACTTAACAATAGTAAAATTATGTGGTGCTTGTATGTAAAAGTAAGTTGCAAGTGGTTGCTTTGAATGAGTCAAAAACAAATTTTCAATAGAAAACTTTTCAATCTCCGTATGTGATTTAACTTATCCATGCATGAGAGCTTCTGTATATAAAATGAAACACCAATGACGATAAAATCTTGAGTTTCATTTCAGGAGAAAATTTTTTCCTCGAGTTGTTACTCTGCTCAAAAAATTAGACACCCCATGTGGACTGATTCGATAGCATTCAAACAAGACACACGAACATAACCTCGAAAATCAGTTTATGTATTAAAAGTTACCAGAGTAAGTGGTCAATGCTCCGGTAGCTCTTTTCTTCCTCTGCTGATTGGTCGAAACTGAAAGGCCCTTGTCACGTGATGCAGCAAGTCTCGGTCTCAGAGGGCTCGGTCACTGCCGAAACTGAAATTGACCTGGAGCAAGTTCATTTCTGTTTGAGTTGAAAGAGGTGAAATTCTCATATTTTCATGATGCCAATAATCGATTTTGGCGACGCAAATCAGTTTTTGTTGTTCTTATTTTAGCAAAAAAAAATGTTTAATCCTTGGCTTTATGGAGTTCAAGTTATCCGTGCCAAATTACCAATGGTTCCAGCAGATGACAACGGTAAACTTAGCTAACACTCCAGTTAATTATATAGCTCAGCGCATTAGTAGTCAAAGGGTTAAAAGAAAAAAAATATCGCAATTTCTTGACAAAATAAACAACTAACTACAAATCACAAGTCCGTCATATGTCCTCGAAATGTCGGCCTGGGTGTGACGGTGGCGAATGTCTTCGCCAAGTCCTCAGTGGCCGTGTTCAAATCTTTCTCCAGCATCTCTGACGTGGACTCGTCGTGGCCGGACACTGTGGTCAGCTGCGTCTCGTTGTTGTCTTCTGGGATGGCCAACGTGACGTCAATGATTTCGTCGTCGGATCCCTTGGATGGGTTGGCGTCCTTTTCGTCGGTCTCGCATGGCTGGTATTTTGGCGACGACATTTGCTTGCCGGCGGTGCCTTTCAAGGAACTGAACATGACTTTTATGTCCTGTTTGGTCCAACTCGAAGAAACGCTTTCTCTGTTGTCTGTCTTCTCGTCTGGGTTCCGTTTCTGAGAGAGAAAGACAGATAATACTGTTACAATATTTGTAAATAGTAATTATTTTTATGATTAATTTGTTGTAATCTGGCTAAATTCCATTATTTTTCATCTAAAATTATAACGTAATCTGTAAATAGTTTCTTGTGATGTACATACAACCCCCTAACATTCGACTGAAGTATATGGTCCCTCCATTTCTGAATGATTAGATTTGTGAATGGAATAAAAAGAAAATTTGAGAAATTGGTAGAACATATTGTAGGATTTTCTGGATGTTTCTTCTCTGGTTATATTACGCTGGGCATCTTGTGAATGGGAGCGTTAGTCAGTTTGCTTTCTAACTGTTTAGTCTTGTTTTTCACTGCTGTCAGTGAATGTATTAGCGCTTGCGCTGTGCTTTTCGAATTTGTTCTTTTCACGTATTTTGGATTTGAATGCGTGATGTACTGAGTAATGTACAGTGTTTAAAGATATTCGATTAATTGCAGGATGTTTGCAATTGTTACCTGCTCTGTTGTTAATATTTGTAAAGAAATTCATTGTGTTTTTATCAAGATTGGAATCGTCATTTCGAAGAAAATTTGAAGTTGCACCGAACTCGTTACAATTTTTTTTTTGCTATTTTGTTCAATTTATAAGTATACATACAGAATCATAACATAATAAAGAAGGGTAGCAGTTTCTGGTTTTGGAGTAAATCGTTATTAAAATATGATCACACAAATAGCAGGGGCCACAACTGTTACATTCGGGCATAAATAGGAACCTGGGACTCCCGTTCAGTATTTTTTCCAAACAGGTGCGGCTTGAAATTAAATTTTCGAGAGGGCGGAAATTCTCGATTTGCCAAATGGAACTCCAAGTTTTGTCGAATGGAATTGCAAACTTCGCCGAAGGATGATAACTTTGACAAATTTGTATTTAACACTTCTAATTCAGAAGTCGTTCACCAATAAAATAGCGGAGCGAAGCACTGGCCGAGCCTTTCCAATTAAACGTGATACCCGTCCGTAGAGATCGCAGCACCTTGCGGTCTTGTGCAAGTCTGTTATCCGTTAGGCAAACGCGACCTCAAATTGTTATTACTAAATTAATATTAATTGATTAATATTGTTATTAAATTTTGATAGAAAACTTACATGGGGGTCCCATGTGGAGGACATCACCCAACGTGCCATAAAAAGACTTAATCTCCTAAAAATATTAGCGGGTTCTAAATGGGGTTGTTCAAGAGACACGCTTAATTTTACATACAAAACTTATATTCTACCCATCCTTACTTACTGCTGTGAGCCGCTGATCACAGGATCAGAGCAAGTCCTTCAATAGTGTGAGACTTTTCAAAATCAGGCTCTACGACTGATTACCGGAGCAGTGAAGACAACACCCACTGACTGCATGTTACTCAGCACTGATAATAGACCTCTAAAGATGATCTTCGAAGAAAGAGCAGTTCTCCTATGGGAAAGAATACTTAGAATCCCTGGGTGTCTGTCCCTGTGGAACCAGGACTCTCTGCTCGGCGGGAGAAACTTAAAATCACAAAAAGGTTTTCTCCAGGGAGTAGCTGATATTTCTTCTAAACTAGATTTAAAATATGAGACTGAACAATTTCCTCCCTCCATAAACCCCATTTCTGAAAAAGGTTTCTCCATTCGCCTTAATTTGATCAAGAATGTGTCCAAAGCGGAGACAAATGATGTAGTGTTAAGAGCTCTTGCTCTCGAAACGATAGAATCCTGTTACCCCAGAGAGAAATGGTTGAGAATATATACTGACGGCTCTAAAGTGAATGGATGTGTTAATACTGGTGCTGGTGTTTACTCTGAACTTTTTTCCTTTTACACCCCCATTGGCAACCATAGATCAGCTTTCGATGGCGAGATTGCTGCCATTTGCCAGGCCCTGTCACAGCTCCAGCCACATTTAGACTCTTTTTCAAAAGCAGTTGTATTAACGGACTCAAAGGCTGCACTCCAAGCTATCGATACACCTAGCCACTCCCGAACTTAAACCACCGATAATTGTTTGAAGCTCCTTAACCGGCTTGCCAGAAATAATAAGACAGTTGTTCTTCAGTGGATTCCGGCCCACTGTGAATCCAAGGTAATGAGATGGCCGATTTTTTGGCCAAAAAGGGAGCATCGGTTCTTCAGAGAACCAATCCTAAGCTTCCATTTAGTAACATCAAAAGCTTAATAAAGAAAATCTTCAAAGATACTTTCCACGAAGAACTCAAAAATCGCAACAGCAATAAACCATGGTTTGAGCTGATTCTGAATGTCCCTAATTGGCCTAGGATGAAATCTGTCGCCATGTTTCCTTTATTATCTGGCCATGATTGCCTACGAAAACATCTCTGTCGTATCAACGTGGTTCCTGACCCTTTCTGCACTTTGTGTGATCTCCACGAAGTAATGGATATGCCTCATTTGTCCAGATGTCCTGCTCTCCCTCGGACATCCATCTGGGAACGCTATTGGATTGCTCGTTTTCATTTATAGTTTTGTTGTTATCCTTTTGATATTCAACTGTCTTTAAATGTGCCATTGGAAATAAAAAAAAATATTGTTATTAAATTGTAATTAATTAATGATTAAATTGTCATTAGTTATGATAAAAATTGTCATTGATTAATTGTCATAAAAATTGTGATCTATTAATACCTACCACGTTGTTATTTGAATCGGCTTGGGTGGTTTTATTGTTCATACTTAATTGGATCGAAGGTCCTTTTTTTTAAATGTTCAATGAAAAGAATAAAGTAGAGTAAAAAAAATATTGTATTAAAAAATGTTGAAAATTTTGTTTCAATCTAATGAAGTTTATTTCTGAAGAAAATGCGTTTTTTTTTTTTTTTTTTTCTGCAAAAGGATAATATCCACTGTTTCACACCAAAATGGAATGTATCCAAAATAAAATTGGCAATTTAGATCTGATAAAATTTAGGAAAAATTACTAGACTTATGCCAATAGTCACTTGTTATTCTACCAAAACATTGTGAAAAATTCAAAATTCTGGATATAATCTGTTTTGAAAGTAAACTCCTCAGATTTTGCCGAATCATAATAATTTTTCCGCATCGTCAGACAAAATTTATCGAAAAAGGAAATTTTTGGAGGGTCACAGTGAACTTACGTGACCTCTCAACTTTCTGCTTAATTAATCAGAGATTTTAATTGACTAAAAAAGACAAAGAAAATTCATACATAGTTTGGTTTACGTGAAATTAAGAGAAAAAAAAAAATAGAATTAAAAGAAAATTTGAATTTTTGACATCTTGAATTCAAATTATGTTTTTCGCAAGCACGAGTGTGTGTGTTTGTGTGTATGTAGTTGTGTGTGTATGTAAGAGCGTGCGTGTATGTGTTAGTGATGTGCCTGATCGTTAATAAAGTAGATCCGCGGATCCGGATCCGGATCATTAGTGTCAAGATCCGCGGATACGGATTTCATTTTTTTTACCCAATTCCAACTATCCAAGTGTAAAATTTGTTACGGAAGGTATTCCCGTCAGAATAATGGTAGTTTCTTCAAAAAATGTCAACTGCGACAAAAATATAATCAAGACTATCATTTATTCTTTAAAGAAATCCCCGTTAAAATTGAGGGAGAGTTGGAAGGAATCGGCCAGCGCTGCATTAATGCTTAGATGGAATGTGAAAAATTATTTCTAGCTTACTCGGTAGATGTAGGATGCAGGAGCAAGAGTGCAAAGCTGCTACTGGACAGGCTAGAAATATTTTTTCGCATTTTATTTCAGCATAAATGCAGCGCTGACCAATTCCACCGAACTTACTCCAACCGACAAAATATAGATCCGGGAACACCTTTACAAACAGTAAATAGAGAATTTAGTCTCACTTTTTTTGAAGGAGGCCAAGAGAAACAAAAATGAAGAATAACAGAAACCCCAAATCAATAACGAAAACTAATATTAAATTAAAAATTAAAAAAACAAAACATGTCCCAGAGAGCCGACCTCATATTAAGAACTAAGATGAATTTCGCGGGTCAGAACACACATTTGTTAACAAATATGAACTGACAGCAGGTAAAAATTTTAAATCAATGAGCTTTTTCTCCTTATTTTCCGACTATGAAATCGCTAGTAATCACGCGTAAGGCTAAGGATTGCATTTAAAATTTACTTAACAAGATTATAGCTCCTACTGTATGTATATCAGTTAGAAGTTTCAAATAAATATCAAACGCAGAAAACTTCGTTCTTTCAATTAGGGCCAAAATTTTTAACGTACGGGTAAATTTTTACTACCATAATTGTGAAAAATGTTAAGTCGGTTTTTAATTAATATCTCTGGTAATCATCTGTTTAGGAGCTACGATGCCACAAAAAGATACACTGATACACACTTTTAAAACTTATTTCCCCTTCCCTTTTGCAATGGGGAGGGGGGGGGGGGTACAAATTGGCTTCTGAAATGATACCTTATAATCTAAATAGGGAATAAAACCTAATTTAAACGGAATTTAAGAGTCTTTAATTTAAATATTTAAAATTTTTTAGAATAGAAATGATCCGTTTAAGATCCGTCAAAAAAGTAACGGATACGGATACAGATCTTAATTTTCCCTCGGATATCCGCGGATACGGATACGAATATTCGGAACATCACTAGTATGTGTATAGTTGTGTTTGTGTGAGTTTATGTAGACGCGTGTGTGTAGACGTGTAGGCATGTGTGTTTGCGTGCATAGGGCATAGACGCCACCGCCCAGGAGTGATCCCGCTCGCGGAGACAGGTGGACAGTGGGGTTTGCAGAGTTAAGTTTTATGCTTTCGTTAAACCTTGAATGAACGTAAACAATTTGTAACCATGGCTATAAATATCGCCCTCTTGATAAATATTACAACAACGAGCTAGACTTATTTTCGTTGCCATGCTTGGTAATCTGAAAGATCAAAGCAACATCAACTCAGGTCAAGTGAGAACAGCAATAAGCAATCAATCTGTGATTGCTCAAGAAATATTGTTCAATCTCAGATGCGTCTGAGCCTAACGTTTACCTTAATGACCGTCTGGATATGTACGCCAGTGCCCCTCAACCGCTAGCATTCGGAATTTTAGCTAAAAGAAAATCGTTATTTTATTAAAAATTCATTGAACTCTGGAATAACATTTAAAACTGCCGTAGATTTCACGGTTTTTGAAGCTTGAAAGAAATCTTATCCATCTTTCCGTTCAAGTGGATCGGCCTCAAGGTATCTAGCTGGAATTTCTATCAGTTAAAAATTACAATGAATGGTCTTCCGGCAGCATAATCCTTGAGACCTTCCACTTTGTAAGATTTAAGATTGATAGAAGCAACGTTTTCGATAATTGTTTGGACTTTTTACATTGAGCTTTTTGCATAGTCGTTTCCAAAAACGGGGCACGTTACATCTGTTGAAACAAGCTCTTCGGACATAATTATTCTAAAGAGGATTTTTTAGTTTCAGGGATCGCGGGAATGTCGGTATGCATGACTGAATGATCTGGGTATTCGTTTAGTAATTTAAAGTCACCATAAAATGGATAGTTGATGCAAAACTTGCAGCTACTTCATTATTGGAGATTCACCGATTAATCGGCAAATCGGATTATTTTCACCAATTAATCAGCGAAACTTAAATAAAAAAAAAGTGAAGTAAGTTTATAGCAAGAGACTATGCTGAATGAGTTTATAAACGATAAGAAAAGCAATCTCTAAAATCTTTTTTAATGGACTGAACTTTTTTGCTGTTTTTTTTTCCTCAAAATGGAATGAAATAACAGAGTAAGACCGAAAAATTTTTTACTTTCAAAAAAAAAAAGGCCCCCTTCCTTTATGACATACAAATAATTAATCAATAAAGGACTTGAAATCATGATACCTAAAAGAGCAAAACTAAATAGAACCAAATAACAAGGCATTGGGGCAGTGAGAAGCAAAGAAATGTAAGTGCGTCTCACTGCTTCATTTGAAAACCAAATGGAATTTTATTAAAAATAACCAGATATACCAAAATTAGAGTTGGAGAAGTTTGTGGAAAGTATCTAAACGCTTGCCAATAAAGATTAGTGAGGTAGAAATGTGGTTGCCGGTTTTGAATACCTCCAAGAAATTTCAAACACAACACAAAACGTGCTACTTTCTCATAAGTCAATGAAAATCTTCCTCAGTGTGCGTGACACAATAACCGGTTGTGAAACCTCCTAAAAAACAACACAGTAATTAAGACCATAAGCAAAAATAAACTACTGAACTGAAATTAACTTTCATACAACGTTTTCTGAAAATAAACCAATAAAGTGATTTTGAAACATTGAGACGAAACAAACAGCAACAAAAGACAAAAGAACAAGAAACCAGTCGCGTGGTAAATCCGTCAAACATTGACAAGACAAACAAGGGTCTATAAATACACTGGAAATAGCTTCGCTTTCTAAATAAAAGAACAGAATTAACACGTGTGAGTGAGAAAAAAAATTAATTAAGGAAAATAATATTGATGGTGGTGAAAATCCACAGGAAAAACAGCTTGAAATGTCAATTTACAAACAGTTTCTTCACCGATAATAGGATTTATCTACTTTGTCACTATGTTTAGAAGGGAAAAATGAGTATTATGAAATGTTTGCAAGAAAATGAATTGCAGTTTTTTTCCCTTCCTCTTTTGTTTTAACTATCTTTTAGATGATGTCACAACCATTATTCCGATGAAGGCATTTGGAAAAATATTCTTTATTTCTATTATAGATTATATGCACAGAAAATTATCAAAATATGCATGAAAATATGTGCTAATAACCATTAAAATGTGCATTAAAAACTCAAAAAACATGCATTAAAAAGTTTTACTCTTACATAAATAGAAGATTTCATATCTCTTCAGATATGAAATGACACAGTCGTCTGTTCTCGCGTTTTTTATATTTTGGGTGACAAATTTTAATGTTTGGTGATGATATGCACAAAAAAAAAAAATCGTATGCATTAATATTATGCACAAAAAATCTGAGCAACCAGAGAAAAACCCACCGTAATCTTTCTTTTGTGATTTTTTGTTTTTTAACACGAAGGAAAAATACAGTATTATGCAGTTATAAACAAAATTGCCGTTTTTACGCAATTATTTGTATAACGTCATAAGAAGCAAAAAAAAAATGTTGGAAATTAAAATCAACTGCGAAGCAATGCTCTAAGGGGTCATTCATTAATTACGTAAGGATCTCAAGGGGGAGGGGGAAGGTGGAAAAATCTCTACATACCTTTACTTTAGGGGGGGGGGGGTCAAACCCATTCTTACGTAATATTTTCCGAGTCAATATTTTACATTAGAAATCGCGCGGTCAAGTGGTTTGGCGGGGATCATATTTCATTTGCGTCTGAAAGGTAAAAAACGTATTAGGATTAGCTGTTTTTTATTTATTTTATAAAGAATGAATAGTGAAAAATATAATAAACGAATCGCACTATGTATGGCATGTTTTATTTTTAATTAGTATCGCATCAATACGAAACTAGTATGTTGTGGCCATCACGAAACTTTCTTCTATATTTTTCCTTTTTCTGATCCCTCCCCATGCTTGACGAGGAAGCAATATTCCTAACAAAAACAAAATTACACATGCAAAAACTTGACGACCATCCCAATGTCTGAATTACTGTAAAAACAAAACAAAGAGCGAAAACTGAAAGTTACTTTAAAAGCCTTGCTTGAATTAATTACAAATATTTTATTTATTAACAAACATAAGATGGCAACAGTTAAAAATTTTAAATCATTGAGATAATATTTCCGATCATTTCCATACAATTAAAATCACGAGAAATACGCAGACGACAATCTATTACGATTTATCTTTCTTATTGTTGCATTAATAAAACTATTTTTATTCGGGGAAAAAAAAAAAAAAAAAAAATCAACACCTCTTGGAGCGATCGGCGTCAAAATTGAACCAAAGCCTGTTTACATATGGATTCACATATATTCCAAATTTCAACCAGAATGTAGCATTACTTCTTGAGATAGGGCACTCAAAATGGAAAAAAAGAACGGGTGATTGCGCTACCCCCTTTTTAGCTGTTGACACAAAAATAAAATCAGTTCTTATACCCACTAAGGGCTACTTGCCGATAAATTTTTCTTTCATTCCGTTCATTATTTCTGGAGATACAGCACTCACAATTGACGACAAAAAACGTTCTATAGCTCAACCCCCGTTTGAGTTATTGACACCAAAATTGAATCAGCACCTGTTCCTGTTAATACCAACATATGGACCAAATTTTGTTTGATTGCGCCAGTTACTTCTTGAGGAATAGCAAGCACGCGTAACTCGAAAAACGTCCCATTGCTCCACCCCCCTTGGAGGAATTCGCGCCAAAAACTAATGGGCACAAGTTCACATAGGGGCACATATGTGTACTAAATTTCGTTCGATTTCATGCGGTAGTTTTTGTTGTAGAGCGGCCGCAAAAAACTGGTCACACACAGACGTGAAACACATACATACACACACACACACATACACACATACACACACACACAGACAGACAGACATTTTCCAAAAATGGTCGAAATGGACTCAGCACACCTCAAAACGTTCGAATCCGTCAAAATTCGAAATTCGAAAATTTGCACGAATCCAATACTTTCTTCTATATATTAGATATAGAAGAAAGTAAAAATATCAAAAAACATGCAGTCTAGATTCTAACTTTTTAGTAAATATTTCTTTGCACAAAAAGGTTTAATTTAATAAAAGTGAATTGAATAACGATTCCAGTGATGTAAGATTCGTTATTTTATTATTTCGAAAAACGAAATGGAATCTTACGTAAGAATGGGGGGGGGGGGGGGGGTTGAAAACTCTTACGTACCCTTACATGGGGGGAAGGAGGTCAAAAATTTCCAAAATCATCCTTATGTAATTAATGAATGGCCCCTAATAACACAAAATGATCATTAAAATGTCACAGATCACCTACATACAGTAAACTCCCGATTATCGGCGGTCGGTTTATCCGCGGCTCGGATTATCCGCGGGTCTTTTCACTATTTTTTTTAACGGTCATTAAATGTTTTTTAAACTTATGATTGTGTTTTTGTTCGCTTTTAGCTTTTACATATGTATATTTTTTACATTCAATGATAGTAGATGCAATGCAGCAATGTTTTTAGTAAAAATTCAAATTTATGTGTAAGTGTTATTCATATTTTTTAGCTATTGTATACAGTAGCACCGTATTTTAACTATTATTCGGATTATCCGCGGTTTTCGGTTATCCGCGGCTACCATGCCACCCTATTCCGCGGATAATCGGGAGTTTACTGTACTCATATTTTAAATGATGGCATTTCACGTATTTAAAATAAGCGTTCTATGTACACGCAATCAACACCGAATAGACGTAAAAAAAATCCTCATTATAACCATACTAAACGAGGTTACACCAAATAATGTGCTGGGAAAAAAAAGCAAGAAATGATGCACCAGTAACCCTCGGTAGGGTTACTGGTGCACCATTTCATGTCCTGCGAAAAACGTGCGCCAACAAATATAGCCCCGATGACTCAAAGCAAAATTTTGTTTTGACATCCTTTGCAGGCAAGATTCACGAGATTGATAAGGGAGAAACAATGATGGCCTGACATTTCATTTAACCCCAATTAGTTCCGCCACTGCCATTGCGACTAGGAGTACTGGAACACGTTAAATTTAGAGTGTTCGCGTGGGTATGTTCTTATATGTTTATCTATTTGTTGGTTTAAAGTTCGAAACGGTACATTTTAAGGGACTGATGTAAAGCATGGAATGAGTCAAAAAATACTGATAATAAGGAAAATTCAGTTGCTTATTGCGTGAGTCAGGCGTACAATTAAGTAACATAAAATGGTTTTTGAAAACAATGGAAGGTCAATTTTGTTGTTGAAACTTGGATTTTGAAAAATAGTAAACACCACAACAACGCTGCTTCGATTTTTCAGGGTTGAACTGAGGTCAAGTATTAACAACTCATTCTCAGCGCTGAATATCTAGCAGCTTAGGGGAGGAAGGGGAAATTTTCTTTTTGTTTTTGTACAGTTAAAAAAAAAAAAAAGAAAAAAGTAAATTTTTAGTTTCATGTGACTTTTTTTTAATTAAAAGATGATGTTTATTTTTAATCATCTCGTTAAAATGAGATCTATTTTCAAGGTCAATCACTTCATGACCTATCTTAAACCAGTACATATGCACTTGCCTTTACGATAAAGCAATACGGGAAAGTGGAGGAAAGTGAAATAACGGGTCAATGTGAAATGTTAAAATATTTACAGTTTGCCGCGATTTGCAGTTTTATTTTAAAGGTTGCTGCCAAAATTTAAAAATAATATTTCGATACAAAGTTATATTACAAAAAGACCAATTCCTTTTTTATACATACCGCAAAACGGAGTCATTTCAAACATGTGGGCTGCATTGTTACATCACTTTTTCCAAATTTGAATCGTGGTAGCGGACTTCGTTTTAGTGCGGTCGAGATTTGTGTTTTTCTCTATAGTTGGGGCAATCCTAACCTGGCAGCGTCGTTGTAATGCTGTGATTAGGATCTGCGTAGCCTTCACAATGCTGCCAGGTTAGGTTTGCCCAAACTGTAGTTAGGAGGAAAGCCTTAATAATTTGCTGCAATCAGATGAAAAGATCCAATTCCGCAACTGCTGTGAGATCCAGGGACGGAAACACGGGGAGGGTCATCATTCCCTTTTTCGCCCCTCAAACCGTCGACATTACTATACATCCACATTGTGTCCAAACAATTTATGAATAAAATGTAAACGATTGCAGTGATCGTTTTGATTCATTAATATTTTTTAAAAGTAAACATTTCAAGTACTACTTCTTTTCATTGCTTATGAAATTACCTAGTACCGCTTTTGCCTGATTAGGTTCATTATTCCGGGCCAATTTGGTTCTTTTTTTATTATTTCGTTCTGTCTTCGTTTAAACCCAAGCAAAATTTTCGCATTTAAAACCGTAGCTTCGTTCGTAAGGAAGGAGGGAGGGATTAGGCATTCTTTTCCATACTCCCCTAAAGTGGTAGTCTGTATCGGCCCCTGGTGATACTCAAAAATTTCTGTTACCCTGCTGATATGGAATGGGAACTTGGATGATTTTGTGGCCCCGCTCTCCCAGACTTAAAGTATACCAGTCACCATTAGCGTACAAGGAGGATCTTCTACCTGCAAGCACCGAACCCGCCACACCCCAGTTGCGAGTTCATCGCTTTACCAACCAGGCCGCAGTGGCCCTTGCCAACTAGCAGCCAGATGCATTCTGAGGTGAAATAATACGCTTAGTTGGTACTTTTCTTCCAATCGGCTATGGACGATAAGAACTACCGGAGCGCTTGCTACTGAATTCAATACAGAACTTGGTTCCCCAGCTCTTGCTCACACGGCTTATTTCTTATTTGTGTGCCTCCGCCACTCGGACTATAACTACAGCTGTTGACCTGTCGTGCGCAGTTATTGACCTCTAAACTTGGCCATTTTAAAAAATCATCGACTTTGAGACCGTTTAACTACTAAAGCCAAGAGCAACTCATGCTATTTCATGTTTTTATTGGTACTATACTGTGATGAGTAGTTAATCATATACTTATTTCAGAGGGTTACTCACGGCTTTAGCAGATATCCGGGTCCAAACAAGGCAAAAAAAGTAAAAAAAAAAAAAAAAAACATTTTCAATTGACCTTTGCCCTCAAAGCCATGAATGTGCCACCAAAATATTTATACTCGCATGTGCCTAGTATCAAGTATCATCCACACTGAAAAAATTGAGTTGGTTCACTCATTGCTTTTGCAGTAAAACAATCATATATTAGCTCTTTTTTTTTTCACGACCTTAAACTTTGACCTCTACTCAAGAACAAACAAATCAGTATTTTTAGAAAAAGAAAATTCCATTTTTCTTATCATAGTACCACTAACATATCCTGAAATTTTTACGAAAATTGAAGACATCAACCATCACAAGTGTCCAACGTTAAAAAAAAATGACTCTTAAGGTCAATATTCCCTACGCTTTGGACTGGAATGTACTCACCTCGGGCTTCTCCATCTTGCATCGCCTGTAGACGATGAACGCGATGAACAGCACCACCCCCAGCAGCACCACGGCCCCGATGATGGAGCCGGATATGAGGGCGATGTCCAGCCCCTTCTCGACGGGCCTCTTCATGTCCCTGGTGCTCTCGTGATAGTCGGCGAGCATCGCCCTCAGGCCCTCGAAGAAGTGGCCCGCGGTGAAGTGGGCCTTGTTCTCCAGGAAGATGCGGTGAGCCTCGTTCAGCGACACGTAGGAGGAAGTGGCTTTGCCCACATCGGTGTACGACTGCGAAGTAAACAGAGAGTAAATTGTGGAATATGAAACCAAAACATATTTAGTGCGGCTCTGGTAAGTTGAGCTATGACCTTGACAATGTATTAGCGTAGTATTTAAGCTGTTCATTGATATTTGATGGAAGCATTTAGCAATGAGGTTGTCTGTTTCAGTCAAAAGTACTTCTTTTAGTCACAGAAATTGATAGAATAAGCAAAAAAAAAAAAAAAAAAAACGTGAAGACAGAAAAAAACTTTTATTTTCGCAACAGTTATTTTTTATATTTTTTTTAACTGTCTGATTTGGAAATAAGGCGTGGTCATTATGACGTCATCCGTGATGCACTTTGGCGCGCTACAACATTGCCGCACTAAATGTTTACACTTTACTGTCAACCACGTTGCAAGGTTATGATAATTTGCACTGTGCGTTAATTTTATCAGTGAATTGCATTTCATCACTTGTGATGTCATGGGCAGAAGCGTAAAAAATTAACTTCAATTTGCGACCAATTAAAATAATTGCTAAAAAATATCAAACTTTGTCAAGTTATTTCAAAAATGGTTAAATCCTACGTTTTTAAGGATTTCTCTTTCAGGAAAAAAAAAAACTTTTAAAATTTCGGAAACAACCCCATTGAACAGATTTCGTGGTAAATATTTGTAAATAAAATTGCTGTTTTAATAAGAAGTCATCATTGCCAAGAACATCTGAAGTTAATCCAGACTCTAAACAGTATATATAAATCAGGGGTGCAAGTGGACTCAAGTAAAATTTTCTGAAGACTGAAACTTTCGGAAGCACGACCCCCCTTCTCCCTCCTCCGTAAAAACTTTTCAAATATGTATACAAAAATCATTGAAAAAGAACATTTTAAAAGTTTTTATTTAATTTTTTTTTTTTTGGTTTCAGAATGTTGCCAGACCAAAAGTTTCGAAAATGTCGGAAATTTCGAATCGCAAAAGCCCCTGATATAAATTTCATAGGAAGCTACAGAATAGAAATTAGCCTCCACCAGTTCTGCGCGAAGTTTCCATGCCACATATAAGTTGTCATGAATCGCTCTAATGCGTACGAAATGAGCGTAATTTAGGGAATCTTCGCAAAGTGAAATTTCGAGACAGAAGAACTGAGACTTTCGAAACAATGCACAATTGGTAGCTTTTCGCATTGTGGTGTCAACTCAGCATCTTTCTTATTGTTTAACTATTGTTTTATGTGAGTTCAGCCCCGTATAATCCCGTCAGTTCATATTAGATTAAAATTATATTCATTACGAGTATGTTTTGATTTTATTGTTACATAAATCAGCAGGAATTATGTGGTATGTAATGTTTTCAAAATGGCACGATTTCTCATGTTTTTTTATTCCATTACGTTCTCTGTCAAAAAAACTTCTAACTTTTTTTTTTCAAAGATTGTGTTTACAACTAGTGTCACCACGAGAATAAGACCCGGTATTGGATTAATTTTTTTTGCACAAAAGATGTACTACGGAATACTATCAGGGGTGTCTCTAAACTTGGTGGAATCACCTTTTCCTCTCGAAAGAAAACTCTACGTAGGAAAAAAAAAAGAATTTCATGTCTCACACCACTGGATTAAGCCGAATTTTCTACAACGCTGTTAAACCTGAAACAAGTTGACTCAACTAGTTTACTCATGTCTAGCTCGCTTGGCAATGTTGTAGAACACCATTGCCAAGCGTTAAAGCTTAATTAAGTCATTTTAATTGATTTAACCATTGAGATGAGATAAAATGGAGGGAGTGAAGACTTTTTCATTCGTAAAGACACTAGAGATGAGTTCGGGCTCATTTTTGAGAGCCCGGCCCCGCCCGAGCCCGAAAATTTGTAACCGAGCCCGAGTGATATTGTCTCGGACCAAAATCCGAGCCCGCCCGAGCCCGAAGGTAACTTTCAAAAACCGAGCCGTCAACAGTCTGACATGATCTCTCTGTTAATGAAAAATGTTACGTCAAATGTTCTTCATTTAACAGAGAGAAGTTTCTAAATTTTCTCAAAATGCTCCACTTCAAATGCATCACGGTATGACATATTGCAATAGTAATCGCAAAAAAAAAAAAAAAAAAAAAAAAAAAAAAAAAAAAAAAAAAAAAAAAAAAAAAACACTATAAATAAGCGTTAATTAATTTGTTTTTTTTTGGGGGGGGGAGTAATTTGACATTGATTGAACTGATTTAAATGTTCCTTTCATTTTCTCACAGTAGGAAAATGTTTATTTGCTTTGAATTTGTATGGAGATTGGCGATTGAATATCTGTGCTTGAGCCCGAGCCCGCCTGAACCCGAAACCTTTTTTCGGTTCTAGAGCCCGATCCCGCTTCGGGCCCGGGCTCGGGCTGTCGGGCCCGTGCTGAGCCCGTCTCATCTCTAAAAGACACCAAGGGCGGATCCAGAATTCTTTCAAGGAGGGAGCGATTCCTTTTTACCTTACCTCTTACTGCGTATCTGATTTACACGTGCTGGGGGGAGGGGGTGGGGCTGCCTCATTATTTTTATTTAAAACAACTAAAATACAGAAATTTAGGTTTTCCTTTTCCGTTGAAAGAGATATTTTAAAATTACATATAAGAAACTCAACTTCGTGATGATATCGAGGGAAAGGTTGTCTAAAAAGAGGAGCAAAGGAGGTTCAGAGGTGACAGGATTCAGTTGTTTAAATTTATCAAAATGAATGATGTTAACGGATTAAATTTTTGCATCGAAAGCAGGACGAGGGGTCATTGTTTTAAGCTATTCAAAAATCTCAGGCTAACCTGGAAATAAGGAAAAACTACTACATTAGTAGGGTTATGGGCACTTGGAACAGCTTATCGGAAGAGGTGGTAATGAACAAGGGGGTGGATAGCTTTAAGAGGGAGGGCCATTGATCTTCATTGGGGACTTATAAACCGACTAGGACCAGCCTAGCTGGGCTCAGAGCCTGTTGCTGGTCGTCACATTTGTATTAGTATAAAATTGGGCTTTTTGGAACTTCAGTTATGAAAAATTATCGGAGGAAAGTCACTGAATCCATTTTTTTCCCTAAAGCTACATGAAATGTCTGAAATCGCGTCTTTAAAACTTAAAATTTTGTAAAATGTCCGGGAGAAGGTCTCCAAACTCCTCCTCATAACATCACTAAAGATCGCCTTAAAAGGCATTTTAATGTCTAAAAGGCATTTTTAATGCTTTTTTGAAATTCCAATTCCGATAAGTTTCCGGAGGGGGGGGGGGGGGGTTGAACACCATTCTTTTCCTTAAAGTCATCAAAGCAGGCCTACTCTTTTGTTTTAGAATTCAGTGCGGAAAAATTACCAGCTTAGGGTCCTTCAAGGGAGGGGCGATCGCCCCCATCGCCCCTCCCTTGTATCCGTCCTTGCAAGAAGACCCCAAGTCACGTGATAGACTTTAAAGCAAAGCATTTGAAGAAATCAGGCGTCTTTCGCTTGTTTCACGCAAAACATGCCAACCATTCGTCGTTGTTGAGTCACGTGACTTGGGGTCTTAGGGTCAGCTCTTGTCAAGCTAATAATTGGACTTGCTCCCTCTATTTTAATTCCTGCTCTAAGGATTCAACTCATCCAGCCTGACGAGGTGTCTGATATGGGAAGGATTCTGGGTGATTCCTCCTCTTTTCTACCCGGTTACACATCCTGATAACTAACTGTTCGAAAGTTGATTCAACACAGCTGCCTCGTGTGCAGGAGGCAGAGTAGCTATTTTGTCTACTTTTTTGTAAAAAGTCTGGGAAGTCGGACGAACTTGGACAAAATGGACGAAATGAAAAATCAACTAATTATCCACACATACATTTATTGTTATGGTGTAATAAAATTAGTATATAATTCAAAAACATTATGTATTATTAATTAATCATTTAATCGTAATAGAATGATTGTTAACTTTAGAATTTAATAAATCCAAAACAAATTTTTATTACACATTGGTGCAACTAATTTTAGATCATAATTTACTTAAAATTAATAAAATATAACAATGTGAATAAGCTATTGAGCGTGATTACACTATTATATATTACAACAGTAGAAATTATACTCAATGAAAAAGTCAAAAGAAATGCTTGGAGACATACATGCAAAACGAGGATTTATAGACTAAAAACATTTTATTGTTATATTTTTTGAGTTTTTATTGATGTCACCCCATAGTAAAATATTTATGTACTCTGCATGTTTTTATGGATATGTTAATGTCATACAAATTACTACTTTTGTAGGGTTGTGGGTACTCAGAACAGTGTACCGGAAGAGACTATAATGAGCAAAAGGGTGGATAGCTTTAAAATGACCATTAATCTTCATTGGGGACTAATAAATTGACTAGGAACAGCCTAGCTGGGTTCAGAGCCTGTTGCTGATCATCACATTTGTATTTGTATTACAAGAACAGATTTCACTTCATTTGAACATTTCCTTTATTAATATCAAGTACTTTTTCTTTTTAAATATGATTTTAATGTTTTGAGAGACTCCAACCGTTAAAAACTTTTTATTTCTACTTTTTAACTTTATAAATGCATTTATTATTTTCAATAAAACTCCACATCACAGATAAACATCTTGAAATGCCTAGCTGATGTGTTTGTTTCTATAAATGTTATTACATGCATTATAACTTATTAACACTCATTTTATTTATTTATTTTACACTTACATAAACTTCAACTGATCTTAGTTTTTTTTATTTTCACTTTAAAATATTTTTCAAATTGTTTATATATATATTTATGCATGCTATTTTTATATTAAAATAGTACTTGAATAGGAAGAATCTATATAAATATTTAGTATTTTCAAACTTCAAAATTTTAACTAAAAACTTTCAGTTTACCGAAAAAAGGGACAAAATGACATTTTGTCCGGGACGGCTTTTTCCAGGTTTTTCTCCGGGGTGGACAAAATAGGACAACCCTGGAAGGAGGGTTACAAAACAAATTGCAAAATATTGGTCTTTCAAGCTTAAAAATATAATATTACCAATAGATATTCAATTGTTTTACAAGTGATTTACATAAGCGGCCTTATTGCAAAAAAAAAAACACCTCTTACCAATCTATCCGTGACCGCAACTACGATGAGGATATCGTTGTCGCATTTTCCAAGTTTCCATTTGGCTCTTAAACTTTCCGAAAAACGACGAATAATTTTTGACGGATGCTCGCTGCAAAAGAAATCGAAAAGATGAGTGAAATCTCACGACTAAGAATAAACATTTTTTATTTCATCTGCAGTTTAAAAATTTATTGTAGGAATACATTTTGTGGCATTTTTTAAGAAACGGAAATTTTTGAAAGGTATCTTATAAGCATGTTATTAATTCTCTAATTCAATTAAACATATAATATCTTCTTTTTCCACTAGCTGATCACTCACATTAAGGGGGTATTCTAGTCAAGAAATTATTAAAAATAGATTTTTTCCCCTTCATATTCTCAGAGTTTAGACCTTTAAGAATAAGTTTCTAAGAGGATTTATGGAAATTCAAATTATTTTTGGAGTTACAGTTAATTTTGTTGAAATAAGCTCTTTTGCTTAAATGAGACTGCAAACTTGAAAAGCGTTTTTCTCGAAACTAGTTTTTTCGATACGGCTGACAAGATATCTCAAGTTCTAATACACCGATTAACTTGAAATTTGGTATAGACTTTCTTAGTACTATCAAAATTGTCCCCACGTAGGGTTTTTTTTTTTTAAATTTTTGATTTTTATTATTTAAAAAAAATATCAAAGTTCAAAAAAGGAGCCAAAAAATAAACTTTTTTTTTTTCAAAAAGACGTCATTTTGTGAAGAAAAAAAAAATTAAATCGGCTATGTCCAGACAATTCTACATCCTTGTTTAATAAGAATTAACCTTGACTTTATGTTTCAGATGACCTGGAGGACTGGAATCACGTCAACCAGGAGCCCCCCCCCCCTCCTTTTTTTTAGAGTCCCCACTTTGACAGCCTCCTCCAACTACAATTTTGAGTTTTTTTTTCAACTGTTATGCATTTTTATACTTTTAAAGTATTAATAAAAAACTGATGAAAATGGATAGTGAAATTAGCTGCTGTATTTTTTTTTCTATTACGCCTGTAAAATCACTTTAAAATTAAGCTTCTAGACTAGAATACCCCTTAAGCAATTTTTAATGATCCGCCCAAACTGAAAAAAAAAAAAAAAAATGAGCATAGTTGTTCAACATTTTCTAAAAACAAAGCTCTGGTTGAAGTTAGGTTGAAAAAAAGAGCTAAAATTTTTTAATCCGATTTCTTAAGTCTAAATTGCTAAAAACAACATTAATAGCGCACTGAAGTAGCACATCCCTGTCTTCACATGTTTCAGGGTTACAAGGAAATGCAAAAGACTTGAGGTTAGGATGGAAAAAAAATAGATAAGTAGCAATGAAGAAAGCATTCTGCAGTGGAACATTTTTTTGACGCATGAATCATTTGCTCTCGTCCCCCCGTTATGGGGGTACAAGGGTAATATAAGCACGAGGTTATAAAAGATCTTAAAGTCTGGCGTTATTAAAAAAAAAATCACCAAATTTCGCTAAACATGAACAATAGGTTGGTTCAATTTTTTTTTTCGAGCTGAAGTCCGGCCACCCCCTAATTTTTAGACTTACTAATAGTGTTATGCTGTAAAAGTTTTAGCTTCTTACTCAAATTATAAGAGGGCGCTTAATGACCCCTTAATTTAACATTAGCCGAAGTATCAAAATGCCACAAGTATAGAAATATTTAATTTCCCCAGCTTTTTTTTTTTTTTTTTGAAACAATTATTTTATTGCAATTTATATGCATATTACTAGTGTATAGTATAATATGTTGCATGTTTTTTCAGTTCAGTGTATTTTTTCACTCCCCCTCCCCATACGTATGAAGTTTGGGGGAGGGGGTTGAGCACCCGTTTTGTCTTGAAATAGGAAGCTAAAATTCTTCCAGTATAATACTATCCTCAAGTCTAAAAATATTGAGAGTGGCCCGTTATCCAAGAGAAACTTTTTTTACATGTATTTTTGAACCAACTTAATGAACTAGTAAACAGCCGTTGTAGTTTCGTTAGCTTTCAAAGATATCGACAACCTGATCATTGTTTCCAGCGCTAAATTAGATGACTTTTCTAAAAATGTCACCCAACTTCAAGACTTTATATTTCGCAAACGGGGGCACGAAGGCACAAGGACAAATGATTTATGTGTCAAAAAACATGTTACACTATGCTCTTTCAATTGCTACTCATTAAAAAAAAAACCATTATTGCACTATGGTGAGGTTTTATGGTAAGGGGCACTTTGGGACGAATACAGATGCATAAGATGGTTAAACAACAAAAGTACAAGAACAAAAGGGACTTAATGATTAAAATATCTTTACTAATAATAAAGCTGAAAGTCTGGAACTCTCTATGTCTGGATCGCTGCGACACGCATAGCGCCTAGACCGTTCGGCCGATTTTCATGAAATTTGGCACAAAATTAGTTTGTAGCTTGGAGGTGTGCACCTCGAAGAGATTTTTCAAAAATTCGATTTTGTTCTTTTTCTATTCCAATTTTAAGAACATTTTACCGAGCAAATTATCATAACAAGGACGAGCAAACTACCATAACGTGGACGAGCAGATTAATATAGAAAATTGGAAAGAAATTCATCATCCATTATTTGTAAATATACAGGTGAACCAAATGACCTTTTAATTTTCTACTACGGGCAAAGCCTTGCGGGTACCGCCGCTAGTGTTAAATATAATAATAAAAGAAATATGTCGCTGAAACGGATAAGTGAACTTTCGAAAAATACATTTATCCTTGAATTGTTTAATGCAATGGGTGAAAAATATCGTCATCACCGCCCTTTGATGACATCGCATTTTTTATGCATTTACACGAAAAAAAAAATATTGATTATTACAGCACAGGAGAAAATATTTATTCACTAAAAGAAAAGGTTAAAACAAACCTACTTACTAAAATATGCATTAAATCTATTATTTATCACTTCACCTTATGCCGTAATTCCAGTTTACTTGACACAAAATGCAATAACTGCCAATAACGCTAGGACATTGATAAATATGAAGTGAGTGTCCAAATTTAACTCGGAAAGAAAGTGTTTCATAATGCGTGATGAAAATGTATTGATTTTCTTGAAAGACGAAGTTTTTTCCCTTTAGTACGAACAGAAAAATATATTAGGTTTTTGTGAAATTGAATCTACAGGGGGTACTGCCAGAGCGATTTTTTATGTGAAACGGAAGAAAAACAGCAGCAAAGAATAATCCATTACCTGGGCTGGGTCAGTGATGCAAATATATATGTGTAGTTACTAAGGTAATGTTGTTGTTGTTACTAATGCTACTTGGGGAGATTCAAGTCTCTTTCGCATAGCGAAATGATTTAGAGCGGAAGTTTGATGTTCCCGAGAGTATAAAGCCTCCCATAAGGGCAGAAGTTCGACTTTGGTCTCTATCGAAAGATGGCAACACTATCTATTGCCACTTCCCCAATTCAAGCATAGTTTTGAAAGGGAGGGAAAATAACCAAAAATCCTGCACTCGTAGTAACTGCTCAAGATTGATCACAGGACTTTCGCACCCGCAGATTAAACTATAGTTGGGGCAAACCTAACTTGGCAGTGTTCTGATGGCTACACTGATCGTAATCACAGCATTATGAAGTTGCCAGGTTAGGTGTGCTCCAACTATAGCAAGTAAGTCACATGTACTTGGTGGGTGTTAGGCGGTAACTGGTCCCGATATCTAGAACACAGCTTCTTTCCAAAAGCAGGATCGTGTTCTAGAGCAACGTCACTATAGCATCTATAGTGACATTGTTAAAAAAATAGAGATACACAGCCCCAATCCTTCCCTTATTAGAAATCGCTTTTTGTTGAGAAGAGTAATTGTTCTTCGTGTTCCACTGTCCGGTCTCGTAGCTCAAAGGCAGCACATTTGTTTCGGAGTCGGAACGGAAGTTCCTGAGTTTCCATTGTGAAAAACGAGGATTGAGGTAATTCTTTAGTTAGGGGAGGATTAAACGATGGGAGTCATCGGGATTTCATTCACTCTTCATGAAGCTTAGTTTAGCACAAACTTTGCAAACTCGCTCTAATGGGCTATAGCTGAAACACTGAGTCATTAAATAAAAAACAATGCCTCAGTGCATTTGGATTTTCGCTGAAAGAAAAAGGTTGAAATCTTTTCTTTGGTTATAGCGCTTTCTCCTCAGTAATTAGATTTTTACCTTATTCGAAATTTCAGAAAACGTTTCTTTCCCATCTCACGCCACCCTGACATCATTTGCACATGCTCCAGACATCGTAACACTCTCTGGAGAGTGCGCATGTAACATCAGGGCTGCCCGAGACGATGGATGGTGCGAGCGGGACAATTTGTATCAAAAAGCTCACATTTCGTTGCATTGAAAAATGTGTTCCTGGCAATATCGAAACACATGTCTGCATTAATTTGGAATTTTTGTGTATCAAAACGTTGGTATTTCATTCATTTAACCATTCATTTAATGGTTTTACTTCTTTGGAATTTCCCCATTTGCTTTTCACCCTCTATTTTGATCTTTCAACAGGTCTTTTTTTTTCATAGTCATTTTGATTATTTTTCAATCATTAGAATTTTTACAATTTTGTTTATTTTCGGCAAATTATATTTTTTCAAATTCTACGTCAGATTTTATCTTACATAGCACGTTATGGAACAGAAAATATCGTCACAATACAAAACATAAGCAATTTACTTGTATGGCTGGTACATGTGTTTCAGCAAAGCGATGCCTATCACTATTCCTCCTTCGCCTGGCTCACAAGTGTCACATATGCAAGGAGTTTCCTGGTATAGGGATTTAATGAATGAATCTAATCTGTCCGCTGGAATTACAAGAAAAATCAATTTTGTAAGAAAAATGCAAAAGAACTTACTTCTAATATCGTTGCATTCTATACCAATACACTCTTTAAGGTAGGCGAACACCCTAAATATTGTTTCCTTCAATATTCATTGCCCATTTCTAAAACTTTAAACAATAATCAAATATGAGCTAAATAACAAAATTTGACTATTTATTCGTTTACAATTTTGTTTCTAAAGGTTTTTATTTTAGTAAAAAAGACATTTTTTAGCAAAAATTGCAATTTTCTTAACACTTCCAGTGCATTCACTTTTTCATGATTTTTAAAAAAATTTGTGCCCATATCTTCGTTAGATACTAAAGAGCAATATGAACCTCCAATTTGGAAATAATTAACTAAAAACAGGTTTTATGAGTAAATGTTTGAAAACTTCCCCCGAAAAACGTACTTTTTGTCCTATAACTTTAATTGATCATTATTTCAAAACCACATATTGCATTTACCACATATTACATTAGCTTTTATAGTTTATATCAAAAAAATATGTTCAATTACCGTTTTTGCTAAGTTTCAAATGAATAGAATTTATAGTTTTTTCTCTTGAGCTTTCGATGTAAATAAAAACTTCGAAAACGTGGTTATGTGAAAATCAAGAAAGAAAAAACAAATTTCAATTAAAAGCTGCATTTGAGCATAGTAAATTTCCTCTAGTTTTCTCAATAATTGATATATAAATTTAAAATAAATTGCATATAGAAAGAATATCATTGGGGCTCTCTAAATTTATCAAAATCTCAAAATCGACTTTTTTCGAAAATTAGAGTGTTCGCCTACCTTAAATCAATTGAAACGATACAAAATTAATGATCTATCATGGAAAATTAAACTGTTCGTTCACAAAACATTTCCTTGTGTAATATCAAAGTTCAAAGGAATTTATAAATTCCTTATTTCCAATACAGAATAATAGGCACTGTGGGTAAATTAGATTTTAAGGAAACTAAAGAAGGAATGTTTTTCATGAACTGAAAAAATACAAAAGAGGGGCACATGAGGCTCTACTACACTAAGGTTACTATTAATATTTTCATGGTATATCTTGCTAATTTTTACCGAAATAGCTGTATCTAATTGAACCGATGTTCAGGCGCATCTTTTAGTTTATATACACATTTTCCTTTTTTTTTTTCAATTTAATAAGCAGTCGTATTAACTTTTACTTTATTTTTTGACAATAAAAGCTTGTCAAGTATAGTTTCAACAAATAATAAACAATCATACCTTAACTAGATATACAATAGCAGCTTTCAAGCATTTACGACAGTATTCAACAGTCGCGTTGCATCTGTCAGGCCATAGCGCTATATGATACAATACTATTCCTAACTCAGTGAGTCAAACCGTAGAATTAAGATCTGAACTTTACTATTTCTAACTCTCAGACTACAAAATTAAGATCCTAAAAAACTCTCTTATTTCTAACTCTATAAATCAGGCACCCGAACTGCCGATTGAAGTTCTCTGATTGGTTGAAGAAGGCTTTGATCGACGGCTCAGGTATCGAACTAAAAGACTCCAATCTAATTGGTGAATGTGGCCATTAACTATTTCCATTTATTTATTTTTTTGCAATCAAATCAGCCAATATACCAACCTTGTTCTTTTTCCAGCACTGAATCTGGATCACAAATATTGGAAGGCTTTAACCGGTTACAATACCGTGGATTTTCTCTTGGATGGGGGTAATCGTTGATGTTCCACCGGTAAATATCCTGTTCGTCATTGAAATCGTATCCATCCGTTGCATCGTAATCGTAATCGTCCAAAATGGGCAACGTGTCGGCGGGAATGGGATTACGTTCAGCATACTGCTGGCCGCTTGTAAGACTGATGAAAGCAAATATAAATAATGACAGAAGATGACGCATGACAGGGTTGTGGACTTAGAGATGCTGTTCAGAGATCCATCCTGCAAATCTGCAGTCTGAAATTAATTAATTGACATTAGCAAAAAGTTTAGGTGATTCTTTCAGGTACAACAATTAATTACTCGTGGTAAAAATTAACTTCAGCAGATTCCTTACTCTCTCATTTTTGTTTTGTTTTTTTCATCTGAAAAGTCCACGATTTTAGGAATGACGTCAAAATACTCCTATTTTTGAACTGATCAAAAATCACAACTTTAACAAAAATGTTTACAAGTAATGCAGGAATGTTTATGCTCCCAAGAGCAATGGCGCTACCCCTCTCAGTTGCTACGGAGTTCCCCTCTAGAATGAGAGCCTCCCCTCTCCCCCCAAAAAGAAAACTACCCCTTAAAACACCCCTTAAAAATTTCAATCGTGCAGTTTGCTCTCGTGGGAACCACGGAGTAATGTCAAATCGTATCTTATTTCACGTAGATATGGAGTAGGTGTTGTCCAGTTATGATTTTCCTAACATAGAAAATAAACCCTAGCTGAAGAGGTAGTTTCAAGAGTTAAAGGAAAAACATAAAAGACAAATCTCGGAACAATCGAATTTAAACGAGAAAAAAACGAGCTGATGTGTCGATCACATGACTTCTTTTTACTCCAATTTAATGTCATTTCCCCATTACTGGCAATTTTAATGTGATTCAATAGTTTACTCTCTAAAAATCACCAACAGTGGCCAAATAAAAACAATTTTTTTTTTAAAAAATCGCCAAATTTGTCACCAAGTTGGCGACAAAACTTGGCGAACAAAAGACTGGCGATATATCGCCAAGTGTCCCCTCCAAATTATAACACCACTTGAGTTTACACCGAAATTAACAATGATTTCCCCCCAAAAAGGGGCAAAAGTCCCCATTAGAGACAACCGAATGCAACCAAAAGGGGAGGTGTACAACTAGACCCCACTAGGAGTCTACGTATAAATTTCAATTTTCTAGGACTTACCGTTCTTGAGTTATGCGACATACATACGCACATCCGCACATACATACATACATACGTACATACAGACGTCACGAGAAAATTCGTTGTAATTATCTCGGGAATCGTTCTTATGGATATTTCGCGTGTCTATACATTCTTAGGCACTTATCCACGTGTGGTCGAGTCGAAAAAAAAACTCAATATTCATTCGGGGGTGAGTAAAATGGAAATTAAGGTCGATTTTTGAGTGAAAATTTTTTTGCGAATACAATACTTCCTTTCTTGTAAAAGGAAGTAAAAAGTGACAAAGTTGGCAACAAGTATGACAAAGGAATTTCTCTAAACTAATTTTTTAATTTAAAAAACTTTACTACAGAAAGAGAACATGATTACTTGTATTAAATATCCATTTGATTCATATTGTGATAAACTTAAATGCATAAATTTCGAGGGTAATAAAAAATCCAAAAATCAATTTTCATTTTTCTGTCTAAACACTAATTCATTAAAAAGCCACATCTATATTTTACTGCGAAAAAAATGGACTCATTTATTGACTTATTTTTGGAACTTCACTTCACTTCTTTTAATGGCGGCAAATTTCGAAAATGATGCATAAACAACTAAATCTGTACACACACAAAATCTCACAAAAATACTCAAAAGAAACAAATTTACGAAAAATATTCACAAATTGGCATTAAAAATGGCTATTTAAAAATATAAAAATATTTTGTTGATTTTTTTTCCTGTGTAAATTTTCAAGCGGAAGTGACTTGAAAATAGTTCACAAACAGCAGCACGGGGTTGTTGGGGATTGATCAGCCAGAATCCTCGAGTTTAAGCCATATTCTCACCCTTAGTATGTGAATTAATTTACATATGCATAAGGATTTTTAAGACATTTACATTCCTCCAATAGGTGTTACAGGGTTCGTACTCAATTTCAGAAATAAAATGAAGGCGTTCTGGAGGAGGTTTGAAGGAGTAAAACGAGATTTTGAAGGCGTACAAAAGGGCTGTCCAACAATGTCGCACTTTATTTCAACATATTTGACCCCCTTTCCCCCTTTTTTTTACAAAGTGACACACTTCACCTTACTCCTCCTCTTGTCACATGTCATATTTTTTATAAACATATTGCTATAATAACAATGTGATGTCACTTTTTTCCACCCTCTACTCCCCTTGTCACAATTTCATGAACCTATCTTCCCCTCAAGGCATGGCATTACTTGTGGATAACCCTTTTTACAATATCATAACTACGATTTACTAAACAATTGTTTTTTTTTAAACACTATCACTTAACATAGTACGCCCATTTAAGCACTTTTAAATAGTTAAATAATAATTAGACAAACTGACTTTTGCTGCTGAGAGTGTGGTGGAGGAAAAAACAATTATCATAAAACTTGAAAAAATAGCCAAGCACCATTTAAGCATGTTTTACTTTACTTATGAAATGTCTTAGTTATCTAATAATGTTTTCACCTTCAACTTTTATGACTTCTATGATCAATTTGTAAATCACATCTTTATGAATAAATAAATAAATAAATAAATAAAATAGATATACGAAATTACTGCATTGAAATCGCTCTCATACCTTCGCCCTTGTGGAGAAGTTAAGTTGTCGAGCGAAGTATTTTAAGTTACTGTCATAGAGGAAGATTATGGAGTTTTGAACTAAAAAGGAAGGAGTTTTGACGGAGTTTGAAGGGCCCTTCAAAATTTTTTCCTAAATGAAGGAGTATTGGAGGAGTTTTGAGGGAGCGTACGAAACCTGGTGTATAACATAGTCAGGGCCGCCGGTCACTGTGGCTGCCGGGCCTCCATCCCCCCATAGAACTTATAAAATTTATACCACTTGGACCCCAAGCCAAGGCCCCCTCCCTCCATAAAACTTATAAAATTTATACCACTTTGACTCTAAGTCAGGTCCTTTCAAGGGCCAGGCTCCTAGTTTCCGACTTTGCTGACATGGCCTTTCGTCGGTCTTGAATATTGTATTTAAATAAATAAATAAATATGGACACTACAGCAGATTAAATTTTTTAATTTCTTCTTAACCCTAAATCGGTGAGGATTCTTTTTCGTAAAGTGATTGGTGAGGTGGCATTTATATAACCCCAACAAAAAATTCTCGTGTTCTTCCGAAGGTTTAGCAAAGTAAAGAAGGAAATATCAAAAAAAAAAAAAAAAAAGTGCGAGTGTTATCACGATTTTTGAAGAATGTTAAGATTTGACAATGTTTTTTAAACTCTTATTCCTAAATTTTATTTAATTAGAAAAAAATATGTCTTCTTTCCAATTAATTTTTTTAACAAAAGTGAAAAATTCTATTTTTTCCAAATTTGCAGGAACATTTATAGTACTCATCCGAGTCGACCATATAAATCCAAATAATTGTATTGTCAATATCAAGTTAATAATCTACAGTCGAGTCCCGACTTACGCGAGGGATGCGTTCCAAGACTCTTTGCGTAAGTTGCAATTTCGCGTTGTGGAAAATATATGTATACAAATTTTTTAGAAGCATACCAAATTCTTTTAGACACTTATAAACACCCATTAAACTGCTTTAAAGCATTCCTCAACCATACACTTCAGTTTCTAACATAAAAAACTGAATTTTTACTGTATTTAAAAAAATATAAAAAACTGTTTATTCAACATGAAATACTTTAAGATGCCCAAAATGAATGATCAATGGGGGGGGGGGACACATAAAATAAAACAACAACGTACGCATAGTATGTAGTAATAATAAAATGCTGCACTATGATAGTATTGTTCAGTAGATACAGTAACATATTTATGGGTTTAAAAAAATGAAGATAATGATAATTTATGCTCTATGACCAGATCGTTAATCTTGTCTAATACGTTTTTAAATACGGTTGCTTCGCTTTTTCTTTTACAACGTTTCAATTTGTGGCAACAGCCCCTCTTCCTGATCTTTTTAATACACAGTACAAGAGCAGCTTCAATTTTCATAATGTTTACTTCGCTAGACTGCAAGCTTAAATATTGAAACTAAGTTCTGAACTTTTACGGATATCTTTTTGTTTTGACTTTTAATAGCACATATGGAAGATTCACTCATATTTATTGTCGCGCTACCGTCGACGTTTTGTAGTTGTTCCAGCATCTCGAGAAGCTTAGCTTTTTTTTATTATTATTCTATCAAAAGCTTACTTTTTCTTCCGATCTTCACAAAGTTTAGATGAAGGTGCCAATAAGGTACCATTATATTTCATCAACTTTAATAATTAGAATGAAAAAAATAAATAAATGAAGGATGCTGAGTGGTTATTTGATGCGCTAACAACTCGATGCGAAGACTAGTTTGGTGTGAGAACTTTCGCTGTAAGTGATGCTTAAAGGGATGTAATAACATTCCCGAAATCAATATTTAGTAGCCAATAACGAAGCCGATACTTCCTTCTAAAAAATCGTGTTGTGGACGAAAAATTCGAGTTAGCTCGAAAATTCAAAACTCCTGAAAAATTCGCGTTATAGCCATTTCGCGTAAGTCAAATCGCGTTGTAGCGGGAGTCGACTGTACATATATTCCAGGAACACCATCAGAGGATTTTCAAAATAACATCGTTCAAGAACACCCCCATAACATTTTTTCCAAACATAAGTTTCTATCTACAGTATGATTTATAATGCTAATGCTTCTTAGTCACCAATAGTGAATTCTCTTTGCATTTAAGATTTTTGAAGGGATTCTTTCTTAAGATAAGACTTGAAATTGCTGTTCCCCCCCCCCATCAGATCGCAGTTTTATTGTTATGTACTCATACTTTAGTTTTTTCCCCTTCACATACGGATATTTACGCCATTAATTAAGCTATTTAAGATCGTTTCAAATTAATGTGCCAATAACTAATCATTTAAAAGTAAGAGTTTTAGTTTTGGGCAGATATGATCGTAATTTATTTTTTGGCCATTCTTACTCAACATTATTATTTAGAATGGATGATAAAACATTAGCTCAATTTTGCTCAAACGATAAGTAAAAAATGCAGCAGTAGAATAATTAAATTAATTTTATTAATTCATTAATTTCTGTTGCTGTTCAGATGAAATTTTCAAAAGCGACTTGTCAGTTATGCGTTTCATAATCATGATGTTGCTCGAACTCATGGCTACCCACCTGGGGGGGGGGAGGTCATGGCGCAGACTGCACCATTGCAATTTTTTAAGAGAGGGTTGTCTAGAGGGGTATTTTCACCTTTTTGGGGGAGGCTCTTGCTTTGGAGGGGGTGCGATATTTGGGGGGGGGGGGCACCCCTGTCGAATTGGAAAGTCAAGATACTTGAAATGTGATTATATTGTAAGAAAAATAAATGTCTTAACGTTGTTTAATATTTTTTTTGTTTTATATTTCCTGAAAGTTATTGAACTCAGCTAGAATGACCATTGCTAGTTGTTGGTAGAACAGTAACTAAACGAGTGGGACCATAACTGACAGAGCAGTTATGGTTCCTTACTTAGTTAATTCTAACTTATTTCAAAAACAATGAAAATATCACAGTTATAAAAGTACCATTTCTAAGTTCTAATACCGATAGAATTAGTTTTTTCCATGAACTAGAACTGTAACATTTCTATCCAAATTATTTTAAAAAAAAACCCTTAAGCATGCCCATAACTAGTCATCATTTATCCTATGTAAACATCACAAAATGTTTCAATGCAACAGTCCAATTCTTGTGGGGCATAAGATCCCCCCACCTCATCACTTAAGGGTTAATAACCTGCGATCCTTGGAATATTTATGCTAATTCTGATTAGATACATTGAACAGAATTAATTTTTAAACAATTCACTCAAATAAAAAGAACATTTTCAAAAATCTTTAAACTGTCGCTTTACGTTTTGTCAATCTGTTGCATTATCTCTCCTAGAAATGAGGTTTTCGCACGAAAAAAGAAATACAAACTAGCTTTTTCTCTCTGCCTGAAATTTCAATTTTTAACTGCATAAAAACACAAATAAGCACAAATACCTTAGTTTATTGAGAATTATGAGGCATACGGTGGCGAAATTTTCAATATCATTCCGCACAAGTCATCTTTCTTGTTACGGTTTTACCAAATTTGCTTAAAATTGATCATCCAGTACGGCTGGCTGTAGAAATCGCGCAATTCTCGTTATTTTGCAATGCAGACACTTGTCGTCAGATGCCACTCCTGTTCAAAAATAAAAAAAGAAAAAAATCCACACCGATAAAGGAATGATAACAGGGCTAAAGGTATGGTGCTCTGTGTAGTCGTGCATGCGCAAAAAACAACCACTGATAATGGAGAGATTTTTTAAAATCTGACTTCGAGATATGAAAGATGAACTTGTTTTTGAACGTTTCGAAAAGAAGTCAAGATGAAAAGTGATTTAGAGCGCGCTCATTTTACCTTAAGACGGTGATAAAAGTTAACCTTTCTTTTCAAGATTTCAAAAGAGTATAAGTTCTTAAGCAGAGTGCTTAAATTTATTTTTTCTGTACTCGTATGTAAGCTAACCAGGTACGGGTGAACGCATTCAGATTGTAAGATGTTTATTGATGAGTCGTATATTTTAAAGAACTTGTGTGGATTGACACACAAGAAATTGTGTATGTGTGTGTATACTAAGGTTTCCAATCGCGTACCAATTTCAGTCCCGCGGGATTTCGGGATTGTAAGGAGCCAATCCCGCGGAATCGACTTTATTCTTCTAAAAGTTAAATGTCAAATAAAAAAAGTTGTGCTTTTAGGAAGGACTGTTTTTGTTAGGATGTATTAGTCGTTATCTTGAATTCCGTACAACAATTGTAGAGTACTACAAAGTTACATCACAATTAGCGACTACCGTTTGGTGCGCAAAAGTGCACTTTAAAAAAGTCTAATGCGTCTTTATGCAGCATCGCTTGTATGGGATGGGAAAAGATTTTTGTGCAAAAAATAATGTGCTTGATGAAAACGCGTGATGTGGCTTTTACTGCTGTTGGTTTTACTGCGAGGTCAAATAATTGTGGACATTTAGAAAAAAATCTCCCAAAACTTCACCACCATTTAGATTTATCTTTTCTTTTGGGGATCATGTTAGAGGTTTTTGCTGAAGAACTTCAAATTTATGACGAAAACGATGTCTGTTTGATTTGTGTATTACTCTATCCAATTTAATTTGCCTTTTTGCTTCATGAACGTTGGTCATTTGATTCGTTACAGCAGGGGGTGAACGCTGATTGATTCAGTCTCATTAAAAGTCTTTGAATAATTTCGCTAATTTTAACTCTCACTTTAAAGAGACAATCAAAAAACTTGAACAGCTTAACCACAGACTCGCATGGCAGTGCTTAACAGCACTGCCATGCGAGTCATCTAGTGTTTCATCCGAGTTTCTGTCACCTCTTTCAGAGTCGTGTCGAATATTAAAGATTGCTCAGCTAATCCATCCAACATAATTTTCTAGGTAAAGCCCCCCCCCCTAGGTAAATCCATATTTATTGTATTAACCTCACGATGACAAAGACATCGAGCAGGCACTTTCTACAGAGCATAAATAAAAACTAATGTCATTGCTTTCTTTTTCGAAAAAAAAAAGTACAGCTTTTAGTAAGTTAAAGGTTTCGAGCACATTCCTTAAGTTTACAGAAGCGTTCCAATATTGCATTCAGGCTACTTTGGCCAATCTTCTGGGTTTCAATATTTAGTGATGGTTTTCGAAAAGGCTTATAATTTTTACGCATTTTCGCAATTTTTGAACGTATGAACATTGAAACCCCGAACGAAAAATCCAATGAAAACCCCAATTCATTGTCAGAAAAATGTAATCTATTTTTATTGTTTTCTTGAATAGTAAATATACCGTTCATCATAACCAGACAAAGTTTTCCTTGCTCTCCTAGCAGATATACACTCAGGAACATTGAAAATAGCGCCCCAAGAAGAAACCATTGGATTGAAGTGAAATTTAATGTACAGAATAATACAGATGAGAGATACACTTGATGCGAAAATCTAGACAATTAAACTATACAGGCTAAGAAATGAGATAAATACAGGGTTACTTTAATAGCGCGTTGGACCTCCCCCCCCCCCCCTTTTGCTGCAATACGATCCGAAAATGAGCTAATTAAACGTCTGATGTCGTTCTGAGACAGATAAACCCCAAAACTTTGAACAGCCACTTCTAAATCTTGCACAGAGTAGCACGGCGACATCCGGCGCTTCAGCTGATCCCATACATGCTCTACAGGGGACAAGTCGGGGCAGTGGGCTGGCCATAGAAGAGTTTCAAAAGGACGTAAGAAATCTTGAGCAGCTCTAGCTGTCTGCGGGCGGGCATTATCTTGCTGGAAAATTGCTCCTGGGAGGCCATTTAGGAACGGTCCTAGATGTGGTTGCAGAATGTCATTAACATAACGCTGGCCCGTTAAGGTTCCACGTACCACAACTAGAGTGTATTGGCTATCATAGGCTATAGCCTCCCAGACCACTATGCCCACTGTGCGGGTAGTGTGTCGTGTGATAGAATGAGTGGAGTGGTACCTTTCTCCAGGGCGCCTCCACATCAGTGCGCGGATACCATCTGACCTCAAAACGAATTGAGATTCATCAATGAGCACCACCTTTTGCCAATCAGTGACATCCCACATCGCTCTGACTTCGCACCATTGCAGACGGAGTTGCCATGTTTTGGTGTTAAAGGGAGTTTTCTAACTCGTCTACCTGGCATCTTTCACTCATTAAGGTTCTCCGACATGTAATCGTAACATTTACAAATCTTAAATTATGCGCTGGTTTATATAACACCTTTTTCCCGATATCACCGATAATGTAGGTTAAAAACAGTCATGCGCATTGAAACCAAACTTGGATCATTTGCATATCAGATGTCACTCTTCTCATATGCAAAATTTCGCGATTGTATCTTTCTTCTTTCTTGGGGTGCTATTTTCAATGTTCCTGAATGTACATGAAGGTGCTTAAAACGATGATACTAGTAAAGATAGTCGTTTTATGGAAAGCAAAAATAGAGAAACGTTTGCATTTAAAATCCTTACGGGATTTTGCTCTATACCTAGCTAAAGTGTCAAATAATAACATATTAAACACTTTAACGGACACGATCAGTTATTTCATGGAATAACTAGGTATTCTATAAAAGAACTGCATTATATACTTTAACGGTAACATATATATATACGTATATATTACTATTTAGACGTGAGTGTATGTCTTTGTTGTATGTACACGTGCACACATATTCACTCACAAAGATATACATACAAACGTTAAGCAAGATACATTTAACTATAGGTGTTTAGCAAATGGCATTTTAAAGAAACAGCGCTGAGGTTTTAGTTATATTACGTCTACCTGATGTCAAAATAATCTTTCCTTCGTCACAAAAAACATGGTTGATCAGAGATAGCGTGAGTAAGCGGTTATTTCCACGTTTTCCTTTTGTTATCTTGAACTGATTACCCTAACTATCAAACATGTCATTCAAAAACCAATTACAGCAAGTATGATTAAAACGTCAGAGATAACCGAGGTACAAATAACGATCTTCCATCAAAATATAAACTAAAAATAAATAAATAAGAGAATAAATAATAACTTGAATAAAAGAATGGGGTCGTTTCCGAAATTTTAAAAATATTTTTTTTTTTTTTCTGAAAGAGTATGCTTAAAAACATGGGATATGACCATTTTTTAAATCATTTGTTTAAGTTTAATATTTTTAAAAATTACTTAACTCGGTGCGCTTTCATTGTTTAATTTTCTGCCTGATGACATCACAAATGATGAAATGCCATTCAGTGTTGCCATTTACAGACCAAAATATTTAATTCGCATCTTTACTCACGTGTATTGGCAACGATATAGTTGATAGCAAGCGCAGAGAGCAATTTTAATTCGCTTGTTGATTATCATAACGTGGAACCGTGGTAGAAAGATGCGCCAAAATGCATCATTTGTGACGTCATCAAGACCACGCCTTGTTTTCAAAATCGTACATTTAAAAAAATTAATTAAAAAACAACTGTTGGGGAAAATAAAAATATTTTCTGGGTATTTATTATTTTTTTTGCTTATTCTATCAATTTCAGTGACTAAAAGTAGTACTTTTGACGGATGGTATGTAGACGCTTAAGTTGGCTAAGATGTAGTTTGTATGACATAAAACGCAAGTAATGCAAAATATAGTGGAAATTTTTTCATGATTATTTGCCACTCAGAAACGAGTCCAGTGGATAGTAGAGCAATCTCGCTTGCCCCCAAATATCTCTAAACAGAATGGAATTGGTCCTGCCATGTAGAAAACATCATCGTAAATTGATAAAGTCAAGTGCGCAGTTGGAACAGTACCCTAACTTGGGACATTTTGCCGAATTTAGTTTTGAGGGCTGGTACACCTGTTGGTATTTCGGTAATGGGTCAAAACTTCGCGACCGAAACTTTGCCGGACAATACTTCGCGGCCAAAACTTCGCCTGAACAAAACTTTGCGTAGTCAAAATTTCGTGCGTACAAAACTTTGCACAAACAAAACTTCGTGCGTGGATTACTTTTCGCATCTGAAATAAAACTTCTTAAAATAAAATTATTTTATTTTTAATGTGAAAAAAATCTTTAAATTACATAAACAGTGGACGCTCGTTATAAGGATCACACATTATAAAGTCCATTCCATTATAACGACTAGTGGTAAAAATCCCTTTATCCCTATATACTCTATGTTAAAATTTATTTAAGATTACTTTTGCGAAAAAACATCAAATTTCTAAAATTCATCTCTCTTATGGCAGTTCGTAATTTAAAATTTTATTTGTTATTTTATTTTTTCCTGAATCCATATATCATAGGACATCTTCTCCTCATAATTAGGATTTAAAAATTCTAAATTTTTTTTTCGATCATTGAGTTCCTTGTTCAAATGGAGAGGCGAGCGAATTATGAGTAGCACCGCGGAAAACAAATTGGGAGAGGAGGGGGGGGGGGATCGCTTCTGAATTTTACTCACAAATTTTGAAAAACTAGTTTTAAAATAGAATTAGGAATAAATGATGAAAAAAATTAAAATGAAATACAAAATTATTAATCATCAAATTTTTTTTCAGTTAGTTAGCTATAGAACATTAAATTGTTATTATAAAGCCAATTGATCGTTTTAGGAAAAGTGATCAATTAATTTGAATCTAATCTTCAAATTTATATCAATTTATTACTTCATTAACTTGTTATACTTAAATTCATTTAGGATTTACACAATTAACTTGAAATCAAATAATTCATTATGAAAATATAGTTTTTTATACAGTGTTTGTCTAATGCGTTCCTGGAAGTTATTGAACACTACCCCCCCCCCTCCAAAAAAAAGAAGACATTTTTACTTGTTTGACCACGCGAAGTAATGCATCGGCGAAGTTTCGACACCAAACCGGTATTTCACCAGTAAGAAATGAGTGTTGTTGCAGAATAAATGAATAGTTATCTTATCAGGCTATGCAAGGGCGCCCATATACAAAATTTTAAGGGGGGGGGCTCAGATATTTTCCCCATAGAAACCGATTTCAGTACAGATTAGAGATATTAAAATTTGACAATTTTAATAACTTATTCATTAATTGCTCGAGAAGAAATGTTTTTACATTTTTGCAAAGAAAAAAGTACTAAAAGCAAGGAAGTTCTAATTTCAGAGGGGGGGGGGGCTTTAAACCCCTTGCCATCCCCCCATATGGGCGCCCTTGAGGCTATGTGAGTTGAACTCTGATGTATCAGCTTTATTAGTTATTTTTATGATTTTGAAAATTTCGAAAAAATATGCGATTTTTAAGTATGGAAATAATTTTGGTTACCTACGCTAACTGAGCAGCATTAGTTTAAATTTGTTTCACAATTCATCTCGGTTATGTACCGCACCTTATTTGGACAAATTCATTTCCACCCAACTAATTCAATTGAACCTATTTATCATAATTTTGAGAAATTCCAAATACGCCTCCAAACTTGGGACACTGTTCCAAGCTAGGATACTAAGTAAAAAAAGGTGTCTATAAGGAATACTGAGGAAATAAAGTGTATAACTGTATTGACAAAAACATATAGATACAAAATTTTATGAATTGAAAACTATTTTGAAGACATTAGAAATTTATCATACCATAACAGGAAAGACCAGTTGTCATTGTTTAAAAAAATTGAATCTATTGATGAACAAAAGATGTTTTGACAAAATACAACACATATTAGTTCTACCAATGAAAATGAGACTCAAAGTATAGATGAGGCTAATTTATTTGCAGTGAATTTCAAATATTATGAAGGAATGAAAATGAATGTGAAAAGATGTGAAATAAGGAACATAGAAAGCTAAAAATAAGCTGCGTTAATAATCATTTGGGTTCACTTATTGCTTTTATGCTTTCAAATATATAAGGGAAAACATAATTATTACATTCAAAAGAATTAAGAACGTTGGGGAGGCATTCAATGTTTTCAGGGGCAAGTGTACATTCCAAAATCATTGACAGGCCAGAAGAAACAGGCGGCAGACAGCGGGAGAAATCGCTAGACACACGACACAGGCGACTGGACGACCGATATCGCGTTTTACCGTGACCAGAAGACTGCACGGTGGTGGTCTGTTTGCTCGACGCCCTATACGGTGTGTACCTCTAACGCCTGCCCATCGGAGAAGGCGTTCTCTGTGGTGCCGGGAACATTGGAATTGGAGAGACAGATGAGAGCAGATTCAGTCTGAGTAGCGATTCTCATCGAATACTCATCTGGAGAGAGCGGGGAAGCCGCAATCATCCCTCGAACATCATTGAAAGGGACAGGTATGGAGGTCGCGGTGTTCTCGTTTGGGGAGGCATCATGCTTGGTAGTCGTACAGACCTTCACATCTTCGACGCAGGTTCAGTCAACGGGACCCGTTATTGTAACGAGATTCTTCTTCCATATATGCGTCTTTTTAGAGGCGCTATGGGTCCGCAGTTCCTTTTTATGGACGACAATGCACCATGTCATCGCACAGTAGCTGCCGAACAGCTCTTAGAGAGTGAGGATATTAAACGTATGGATTGGCCGGCACGATCTCCGGATCTCAATCCCATCGAGCATGTATGGGATTTTCTAGGCAGACGCTTGGCAGCTCGTACCTTACCACCAGTAACCATTCGGGAGCTTCGATTGGCGCTGCAAGACGAATGGGCAGCAATGCCTCAACAACTCATTGACACCCTCATTCTCAGTATGGGCAGACGCTGTGAAATCTGCCTAGCAGTCGGGGGAGATCATATCCCCTACTAAAGACCGGATGTTTCTTGCTGGACACCCATCACAGGGATGCAGGGGCGGCATTTCAACATTTCATTTGGGGGGTCGAGTTTTTTAAACATGAATTTTCTCAGTGTGGAATAAAATGCGAGTACATTTTTTTTAAAAGTAAGGTCATTAAAGAAATTCAAATTTTAATATCCACACGTTTAATTTATTTTATAGTCAGCTATAACAGAAAAGATCTTAATACTACCGTTTCTAAAGTAAATGTTTAATGCACGATTTTTGGAATCCAGAAGAAGAGGAAATCTTGGTACTATATTCCGTCAATATACAGCGGCACGCTCTTGGCAGTATAGCTGAAGATGAAAGTCTCGCTTGTCCCATCATGCACCAAAAAAAAAAAAAAAATTCTCTAACCTTCTGAGATATGAAAATGATCTTTCACAGTTAGCTGAGTTGATTGGAATCGGTGAAAAAAATAATTGAAGCTACAAAGTTATATTAGAAAACGCATCTTTAAAATTTTCCTCTTTAAAAAAAAAAAAAAAAAAAAAAAAAAAAAAAAAAAAAAAAACATGCAAGTTTAAAATTTGTGCTCTAATCTTCATTTTTCATCATTGAAGTACACTGGCTCTTCGCAAAACAATTCTTTTTGCTTCGTTCAACAACTTTTACTTGTAACTGAAATATTTTATTTATCTTGTTCAATAACCTGCACATATAATATTGAACTTAGATTTATCACTAAATCTTGTGTTAATTTCATTAGAAACTGAATGAATCTATTATTTGATACAAAGTATTGAGTCAATCATTTGACTTTGCATCATCATGTGGATTTTTGTCACTTTTTTATTTATTTATTTTTTAATACGTCCAATAAATCCAAATTAACAAGAAGCTCTTAATAAGAGCTCGATCAAGAGTTCTAGCTTTAACTTTTGAAGACCATTTTGTACCTCATCCTGCAAAAGTATCTGTTGATGCACGAATTTTTTTCAAAAATAGCGTGTCTTTTGTAAGAAGTTTCCATGAAAGTATACAATGTATTGAACTGCTCAAATATGCTTTTTAACAGGAGGAATCAATGTTCACTCACTAACTGAACGTACAGGGTGATTGTAATTAAAGTTCCACTTTCAAAACGCTGTAAAAATAAAACTACTGGTCAGAATGACATCAAATTTCAACGGAATATTATCGAAGACGAAGGGGTATGACAGAAGAAAAATAAATAGTTGGAATTTTTAGCAATAGATGGCGCTGTAAGCATCATAATTTAATTAAATCGGTTTTTAATTGTCCTGAGGCCAAAAACCGCAGAAAAAGCATCAGTAAAAATCAAATCGGTCTTTAATTTTCGTGAGACTGGCACAAAAGATGTTCAATATGCTGTCCCCCGCTTGTTTTCTGTAACAAGTTGAAATCGAGAAACAGCATGTTCCACAACTGATCGACGTGTTTCCGGGGTCAAGTTTAGAATGTGTTGCGCAATGCGTGCCTTCAGCTCAGCAAAATTTGCAATCGGAGCATTGAACACAACAGCTTTCAGATAGCCCCATAGCCAGAAGTCATGCGGTATAAGATCAGGTGATCGGGATGTTTTGGCTGTAGGAAAATGGCAACTTCAATGAGTAGTGCGTATGACAGGTGTTTTGATTTACATATTTTGACACCTGCAGAGCCATCTATTGCTAAAAATTCCAAATGTTTATTTTTCTTCTGCCATTCGTTTTCCCCCTTCTTCGATAATATTCCGTTGAAGTTTGACGTCATTCTGACCAGTGGCTTTATTTTTACAGCGTTTTGAAATTGGAACTTTAATTATAATCACCCTGTATATTTAAAATATGAGCGCAACAATGAACTCAAAATACCAAGAAACTTCTCGTAAAAATCGGACCAGTCACACTGCACTGCCCTTTCACATTGGAAGCAGAAGCATCATCTTAACACTGCACTTACAAGTATGAGGCATTTAAACCATATGAGGAAATTTCTTCTTTAGTTGAAACCAGGGCTGCGGAGTCGGAAGGAAAATGGCCGACTCCGACTCCTGGATTTTGAAACGCCCGACTCCGACTCCAACTCCGACTCCGACTCCGGATTTTTTTATTTTTTTTTATTGTATTTTTTAAACTCCCTCTCTCCATTCAAGGGAAGAGGGAAAACCTCTTAACAGAGATTGAAATATTAATTCCTTTTTATGAAAATTTAGCATTTTGTTTTTTATTGTAAACCCAAGACGTCATACAACGTTATAAACCCAAGACGTCATACAACGTTAGAAATTCAATTTAAAAATCAGACTTTCCAATAGTTACGAGTTAAAAAGTGAGATGACTTAAAAATCCCTTTTAAAAATTTTGAAAATGATTATCTGTAATTTGCCCCCTTTAATGTTTAACAAATATATATTGATTAAATCGTGTGCTTTCGATTTTTGAAAGCTGTAACTTGAGAGAAAAAAACTTTTTTTTCTAAATCCAAGTTCTTGAGAGGGAGTGGTTTGCCCCTGGTTACATCCATCTAGTAGATGACACCCAAAGTTAATTTCAGAGTTTATACAAAATATAAATACTTTAACTCTGAAAATTTTCACGAATATATTTTAAATTATATTTCATCAATAAAATTTCAACGAAAATAGGGCACATATGCGTCAGGAGCTAATTTTACACAAAACGCGGCGGTATACAAATTTGTACGAATAGCTTTTACTATACCTATATTTCTTCTTCGCTAAATTTTTAATTTAAATTTTATTGGCTGCTTTAGAATTAACCTAAATATGAAGATTTTAAGATTAACTGCAATTCTTGAGTGTTGTAATCAAGAAATTTTTTACACTTATTTTGTTCCATACTTTTTAGTGAGAACCAAGCTTACAGAAATAGTCTTAATAAAGAAAAAAACATTAGATTATTTCATCGAATCTTTTGGATTCGTGCTTTCGAGCCAGAACTTCTTTGAATTTGCCGATCACACTTAAACGTTTCAACCTTAGCTACAGGCGTCGACTTATTAATTTGTTACGTTTCTTCTACTATTTTAAACTCAGATAGAACAAAACACTATATTTCTATTTTTATTTGAAAGTGATTACTTGAAAATGTTATTCAACAAAACCGTTTGCTGACAGTTGCTATTAGTTAAGTTAAAAAGCAAGCAAACTAGGGGACGGCTACAGAAAGTTCGGTAAGCATTCAAGCTAGCTGATTGCCATAATGGCAGTTATTTTCTCATTAGTATCTTTTTATACATGTAATCGAACCAATTGGTAATCAATTTTTAAAAAATGCAAGGAGAGTCAGTGAGAAGGAAAGAAAAAAAGAAGCCTGGAGTCGGAGTCGGAGTCGGCATGTTTTCCAACGACTCCGACTCCGACTCCTTTATTCCAAAATCAGTCCGACTCCGACTCTTCGACTCCGACTCCGACTCCACAGCCCTGGTTGAAACTAGTGATGTGGATCGGGTAAATACCCAGTGGGTAGGTAAATATTTTTTGGGTATTTACCCGGGTATTTACCCAAGGCCTGGGTAAATACCCAAAAACTGGGTATTTTACAAAAAAATGCAAAAAGTGAGTCTGATTTTTTTTTAAAATCTAAATATGAAATAATTGGTAAAATCGATACATACATTATGTATTACACAGTTGAAAATATTTTTTTATTGGAAGACTTGATGAAACTATGAAAGAAACATATCGTGAACCAAAGAATCTTTCTTTTCAATGTCATAATTGGCAAGTATAAGCAATTCAATGATGAACTTCAGGATTTCAAAATCACAATCTAAGTTAGTTATATCCAAAATGAAAAAAAAAAAAAGAAGCATGAGGGATGCTTGGAAGAATTTACTAAGACGTTATTAAGACTATGATGTTGTTTATTTATTTATTTTATTGCTGTTTAAATGATAACGTGGCAAATATAGAAACAGTTTTCACATTAATAAGCAAAAAAAAAAAAAAAATATTGTTTTCTGCTGCCTTGCTCATTTGCATTTGCTCCCTGGTATTTCATGATGAAAATGTATTCAAACTATTTTTAATACACGCAATTAGTGATGTGGGAAGGTAAATATTTTTTTGGGTATTTATCAGAAGGCAGGGTAAATCCCTTAGTAATTGCGAATTTTGCCAAAAAAAAAAAAAAAAAAAAAACCTTAAGGTGGTATCAAAAGTTGATGATTTTCTTTAACATTAACTGTAAAGTGAAAGTTTAAAAATATAAAAATTTATATATTATAATTTCTTTAATTAAAGGCGTAATGAAATCTTATCAAAAAAACTGTCAGAATTTAGAATGTACTATTCTAAAACTTAAATAGGATGGAAGGATAATTTAATTTTTTATGGGGTAAAGCAAAGGAATATAAATTTAATTTTGCCACATAGATGGCACTAGCACAACTTTTCATCTTTGATTTTTCATAATATCATGCTACTAGTTAGTTTTGGCTCTGAGTTATAATCAGTTTGTAAAAAGCCTCCTAAATACTAAATGCCAATCACATTTGTTTAAAAGTGATCCTCCGCCAGTACACAAACAACGCTACTACCTGACGGCAATACATGGATGGTGTTGCTATGACGATGGATCCAAACAATTCCAAACGTTAATTGGTTAATTTTAAAATTTAAATTTAGAAGTTAACCAATTGTTTTCTCCGCTTTTAATTTCTAATGCTTTTGATCTTCGATAGTTGGCACTAGCCAGAACTCCGAAAATATGCTAACTGGGATCTTTTTGCTCTATGTTAAAAGGGAGAACGTGATAGGCATTTAGTATTTAGGAGGCGTTAGTTTGTCACTCACCTTGTATTTTTACTGGTAAAACTTTAAATTTTGCTTTGAAAAGTGAAAAACAAAAAAGAAAGATGGGGACATTGATTAGGCATATCCAACACATTTAATGTGAATATCATATTAGATTGCTAAGTTGTTTCACACAATAATTCTTTAAATTTGTGATTCAAAAATTTATTGTTTTGTATATGGTTGGTTATATATATAGTGGAATAGACAGAAAAGTATTTTAGTTGAATATAAATTTTTGAAATAAATACCCGGGTAAATACCTTTTGGGTATTTACCTGGGTATATACCCTGGGTATTTACCCCTAAAAATAAATACCCAGGTATTTTACATCACTAGTTGAAACAAACTTATTCTCCATCTATTTTTTTATTATGAAAGTTCTGAAAATGATTCATGAATTTCAAAGTTTTTATCCAAATAGCGAAAAACACTTGCTCGTGGATGGACAGCTCTCCAGTTTCATCAACTTTTACTAAAGATCATCTGCAGATTTTTTTTTTAACTTCCTATTGCATATGATCACTGATTTGCGCGTTAGGTAAATTGAATTTCCTGATTTCTTAATATTTTGCGCAAAATATTTGGGGGTGCAACCGCCCCCTCCTGCACTGTCAAAAATGAAACGTTCAATTTTGACGATTCGGCAATCCTCGAGCACTATTTCGTTATTTTCGACGATCCTTTCGTCACCGAATCACGTGATATTTGACGAAACCAGAAATCTCAAATTTTTCACGAAATTATTTCGTCCCGATTTCGTCACATTGCAGTGCATTCTGGGAGTTTTCGTTACAGTCTTGTACTTGCTCGTTAAATTATCTTACCTCAATTATTCTAAAGGATTCATAAAAAAGGTTAGTATTTATTGAAATTTGTATGTGCAATTTGCCTTCTTTTATGTATTGTTACATTTTTGTTTAGTGTTGTGTTTATAGTTCTATTTAAAACACATTAAAATTGAAAACGAACGGTTCGATTAGGTTTAGAATTCTGTGTGTGTTAACATTGAGTTATCTCCACGTTAGGCTTAGCTAGCTTGTTTTTTTTTTATTTGTAAAAGAAAATGTTGGTTCGTTGACATTTGTTTTCAAAAGCGTACTTCCTTTATTTCGTTAAAAAAATTAAACATGACTAAAGAGTTTGTACGAATTTAAACTTACAAAAAAAACCCTACACCGTATCTTAACTAACACAGATGATAAATACAGCGCTTTTATAAAAGGCATAGAACTTTGAAGCTTTTAATTTCAACATGGAATATATTACATGGTAATGTGTTTTCATTCTTCTCTATGAATTTTACGAAAATAATTCTGTTAAACGAAGTGTATTTTTTAGTTTAATAGTTCAAATTTGTTTCATTCTGCATTTTTATTTTCTTAAACAAATACTATACACCAATCCCCCAATATGCTTACCAGCTTACTCCGTGTTGTTTATATAATCTCTTTCCCTGCGGCAGATGTTTCTAGCAATAAGTGCTTATGTTTGTTATTTGTGCAGCCTTTTTTTTACTTGCATAAAACATAAAGTAAAGTCAATATGAATTTGATAAAATCATTTTAAGATAGAGAAATATTAATTTCCATAAAGAACTCTATCTTTGTGCTTGATATTTCAGCAGAATATTTTCAATATTTTTTCAATTTTTCCACAAATTAAAATAAATTATTGAAGTGAACTTTTAATGTTTAACCTCGATTTAAAAAGAAAAAAAGAAAAGTTAGTATAGCATGTTTGAAAATTGTAATAACAATAATAAGCATTTTTTGTTTATTTTCCGACTTCATGCACTAAATTTATAAGTTTTTCTATGTCAATTTGTGTTACATGATTTGTCATAATTATGAATTTTTCCATTATACATAGTTTCTACAGCTAAAATAAATGCAGCATTAATTTTATTGCCATATTTGCCGCCTCAAGATATTATCAACAAAAAGTGAGAAATTCCGGTCTACATTAAATCAGACTAAGAAGCATTTTATAGATGAACTTCCAATAAATCCAAATCTTTTAGTTGGAGTTGTGATTTTGCTGGATATAAAGTAAAATGTCTGAAAATTTAACCAAACATCAATTGAAAAATTGAAAGGATAAGGAAAATATATGAAAAATTAAAAGGATAAGGAAAATATATGAAAAATTAAAAGGATAATGAAAATATATGATAAGCTTTATATATGTAACAAGCTTTGCTCATCACACTAGTCCCTATTTTCATTATATACCTTTGAAAAAAAATCCATTGATATCAGTCAATTAGTTCTCAAGACACAAACAAACAACAAAATGCATTTTGTTATTGGGTTTCCCCTATCTTTGGCAACTCTTCTCCCTTGGCGTTTTTTTATTTACTGCGTGAAAATTGCATATTTTAAAAATCAAATATGCTTAGTTAAAAGGTGATACTCCCTTCGTCTCCGTCCCAAACTAGTAGAGCTACGTTTGAATATTTTTGTACTAGTGATTGATTCTGATGATTTTATGATTTTGTTCGAATATTTTTTAAAGATTTCAAGGTAGTATACTATCAATTATCAACTTTACTTGGCCAGCATTCCCTCTTAAAATCATTACCAGCTGAGGTAAAAAAATCCAAAGTACACACGCCCTTAAGCTACGCCCCATTTTTTAAGTACTCTACCCCCAGTATAGCAGAAAAATCAGTTTTTTTTCTACTAAATCCCTATCCATCAGCTAGAAGATAGCTTTATGTAATTACTAGTTAACTTATGAAATGGAGTGTGGCTTCGAGTGTTGGAGCCCTGGGTTTTTGACTCGAATTTGATAGTGGTTTAAGGAGGTAAAGCTCGGTAAGTAAATGTTGTTTATTGATAACATAGCACAATAAAATCTCAGAAAAATGTGCAAATAAAATCATAATCACCAGTTTCAGTACTACTTAATTCATAAATACTTTATTGGAACTAATTTGGGTAGGGGGGGAGTACTTCAGAAAACATTCGTAAAGAAAACGGAACACGAAAATCGAAAAAAAAACCGGTGTATTTTGGCTATTGGTTAAAACAAAAAATAAACTTTAAAAAAAGTCACAGATCAACAATTTTCGCACCCTTGATTTTTTTTTATAGCTCAAAAAAAAAAAAAAAAAAAAAAAAAAAAAAAAAAAATCACGACTTGATGTGCAAAATAATTAACTCGTTTAATGGCTAAATAATGGTGATTCTCGATAAATTGAAGAAACTCTAATTCTAGAATATTATTCAGAAATGAATTTCAGAAACTAAATGAGGGTCTAGCTGCCTAAATAAATATTTTGTTCATCCGCTGTAAAAATAACTCATTCTTGCAATCTGCTTGAAAAAAAGCTGTCACCATCGAAATAATCATATATTTTGAAAAATATAAGAATTAAATCAGATGCTTTTCAAAGTCACAAGCGAATCGTAGCTTTATAACTTAAGAAAAAAAAACTTAGATTTTGAAAGAAATCGTGAAAACATGTTTTATTTCAGAAATAAACTGCTGAATTTAATCGTAAAACTTTCCTCGAAATAGAAAAAAGATCCATGTGCATGAGGGCATACACCCATGGACTTAAACCTTTACTTATTATGTATATATTCTCTTTTTTAAACTTTTTTAGGATGGATCCAACATCACGAAGATAATCAGAACAAGGACAGACGAAGACTTTTTCATAATTATAACTATATTCTAAATGTTCGTATATTATACATTGATTTCATGTTACACATCTTTGGAAATAAAAATAAAAACTTAGGGGTAAAAAGCAAAGGTATATTTTTATAATTATTTAACAAACATTACACTAAATTAATTTTACCAAAAGATTTATTTCGCATCTGCATTTTTTTAAGATTTATATTTTCAAATACCTTATGCAATTTTGGCAGAGAATTGTTTTCAATGTATGAAGTATGAAATGCATGCAATAATAAAGTTCCTGCATTAAACATAAATTTGGCCAAATAAACATTCTACATACAAGCAAAATTAATAAAACAAATAATTGATTGGAAAAAGAAAAAGGTAAGCTTTTCTTAAGATTATCTAATTTTATTTTCTGTATCCAATTTTAGAACAAATATATACTAACTTAAAGTTGCCCATTTTATTGTACTTTTTCTTTGAAATTTGTGGTATAAGTTGGATAAAAATCTTTTTTTTTTTTTTCTGGAATTTTTTCATGCGATGCAATGAAGAAGAAACTTCTCAGCAATTTTCTCTCTAGCATAATATCGATCTAACTGTGCATAAAAGTGGCACATGATTTATTTTTCCAGAACCCAATGACTGCTAAAGAAGTAGCACTTTTATATTCCCAGTAGGGTAGGGCGATGTTGGAATTTCTACATCGTGATGCATCGCCATCCTTACATCGCCACGTAGCGATATAGTTCAAACAGTTTGAAATATTCTTTCCGCTTTAGGGGCAGCTCTCTCCCTCCCCCGTTAGGGGAGTTTTCCTTTTCAAAAATCCAGACTTTTGTCAGATCTTTTTCTAATTTGGCACATAGGTTCTTTAATCACATGGGGTAGAACCCCATATGAATACTACCCCATGGGAAACTATCCTATGTGGATTTCCAGCATCAAAGGACATCTAGGCCGAATCTGGAAAAGATCCGACGAAAATTGGATTTTTATAAGGAAAACTCCTATGGGGTTTGCCACACATAGCGGAACGAAAACTACACTATGAAAATTCCTAAGCATCAAAAGACAAATGTACCAAATTTGGAACAGATCAGACAAAAACTGGGTTCTTATACGACCCCCCCCCCCACACACACACACGTGGTTTCCCACTCCATAGCGGGACGAAAACGGGAATTCCCGAGCGTCAAAGGACATCTGTGACAATTTTGGAAAGATCCGACAAAAAATGAATTTTTTTTCAAGGAAAACCCCCATCGGTTTTGCCCCCCCCCCCTCTCCACCCACCCAACATTGACGACAGCTAACCTCCTTGAATTCCTGAGCAGCAAAGAACCTCTATTGCAAATTTAGAAAAGATCGGACAAAAACTTTTTTTTATATAAGGAGAACCCCCAATGCGGGGTTGCTCCCCCCCACCCCCCATCATGGAGGGTTGAAAACTACCATGTGTGAATTCCCGAGCATCAGAGGACCTCTGTTCGAAATTTGGAAAAGATATGATAAAAACTGATTTTTTATAAGAACCCCCCTCCCGTATGGGGGTTTCCCCCCATAGCGGAAAGAAAACCACCCTATGAGAATTCCTGAGCATCAAATAACGAAACTCTGTGCCAAATTCGGAAAGATCCAACAAAAACTGGATTTTTTGTAGGAAAACTACCTATAGGGGTTGCCCCCCCCCCATAGAGGGTCGAAAACTACCCTGCGTGAATCCCTGTGCATCAAAGAACCTATGTGCCAAATTTTGGAAAGATCCGACAAAAATTGAATTTTTTCAAGGAACCCCCCCCCCTCCCCCTCCCTTTATAAAGTGATGAAAACTACCTTGCGTGATTCTTGAGCATCTAAGAACCTCTATGGCAAATTTAAAAAAATCGGACAAAAACTTTTTTTAATACGGAGAACCCCCAATGCGAGGTTGTCTGTCCCCCCCCCCCCCCCCGCCTCCTACATAGAGGGACATAAACGACCTTGTGTGAATTCCCGAGCCTCCAATAATGAACCTCTGTGCCTAATTTGGAAAATATCCGACAAAAATTAGATTTTTTGAAGGAAAACCCCCATTATGAGGGGTTTAATTAGATACCATGGGGAGTTTAATTTGCAATGATTTGTTTTACCTTTTTCAAGAAGTTGTTTGTTTGCATTTTTACATAAATAAAAATTTGCTTGACATATTTTATGTGCCTCTTTTTTTAACAATTACTTGTCTTTTTTTGATGGGGGGGGGGGGGTGTGGCTGCAGACCCGATGTTTCAGTTTTTTCCCAAATATGACAAAGATCCAGTACTCAATAAAATTTTTACAGAAAACCAACTAAAATAACGGACAGTCAAGTGTAAAAACATGAATGTTCAAAAATCAAGACGGAGGGGGGGGGGGGGGGTCAATTTACCCCCTGACCCCGTAAATAACGGGCCTGTGAAAGTGACTATACGCAATAAAGTGGAAAACTACGGTGGTAAGATTCTGAAGTTAGAATTTGATCACACGCACACAAATCTTATAAAATACAGTCGAACCTCGTTATAACGAACTTAAAGGGAGCATTAAAATCGATTATTATAAAACGTGGTTCGCTTTATCCAAAAAACAATAAACAATAAGACAAGGATTGCAAAAAAGTTCATTTCAGCAGTTATTTGTTTTAAGCGTGTTCGAATTAACGAGGTTCGACTGCATTCTAAAAAATAAAAATAAAAACTAATGTGCTCAAGAAAAAAAAAGGAAATAAATTTTCTTAAAAATTTACGAAATTAACATCCTCATATATGACGAAATTAATTTGACGAAACTAATGCTCTCAAAACTACGAAAATGATTGTTAATTTGATGAAACTAGAATCAAGAAATATTTCGTTACATTTGACGAAATTCGCATCCTCAAACCACTAACAAAAGCAGTTTCTTCAATTTGACGAAATGTTCGCTCGGAGCATATCCCTGGAAGTGGTTTCGTCAAAAACGAAGAAAATTTCGTCAAATTTGAAAGTCCATTTCTGAGAGTGTGCTCCCCCTATTTGCCGCCCCTGCAGGGATGTTTCGGCCTTCAGTCGCATTGCGCTCCATGCTACTTTTTCAATAAAGCTTCTTTTTATCCCTCTGATTTCTCTTTTAGTAAGTGTTGCTTACATTACACATGTCCTTACGTATTGGGGATCTTACGGTATTAAATGTGTTGATTTGGAAAGCTTTTGTACAAAGTTATATTGAAAAAACCGTCTCGTCCTTAATTTCTGCACACCAGTGTACTTTTAGCAGGAATGTTTATGTTTTATTTATTTTTGCAGTGCTTTTGTTACGCCATTCAAGTCCAACATGACGAAGAAGAGTAATGGCGCTCACGCAAACTGATGAGTTGACTGTAAAAGCGCTTACTTTCGTGAGCCGTAATTTTCGCGAAAATAAAGGTATCGGTGATTTTGCGCTGCTGAAAATTCCGCGAATTTCAATAAAACCAGAATCAAACGTTGGAAAAAAAAAAAAAAACGTGAGACTTACATTTTTTGCGATTGTAAAGGCCTTGTGAAAATTAGTCTCGCGAAAATATGTTTTTACAGTATATGACACCAGCTAAGTGATTGAAATCAGCATACATTGACGAGTCTTTGTGGTGTGATCATAATAATAATGATCCAGATGATTTGTTTCCAATCGAATGGGGTCGTTTCCAAAATTTTAAAAGTATTTTTTTTCTGAAAGAGCATGTTAAAAACATAGAATCTGACCATTTTTTAAATCATTTCTTTAAGTTTAATATTTTTAAAAAATTACTTAAATCTCGGTGCTCTTTCATCGTTTAACGCTTCTGCCGATGACAGCACAAATGATGAAATGCCATTCACGGTCCAAAATATTTAATTCGCATCTTTACGCATGTGTATTGGCAACGATATGGTTGATAGCAAGCGTAGAGCGCAATTTATCATAACGTGGAAATACGGTAGAAAGATGCGCCATAGTGCATCATTTGTGACGTCATAAAGACCACGCCTTGTTTGAAGAATCGGATATTTTAAAAAAATAATTAAAAAATAACTGTTGGGAAAATAAAACTATTTTCTGAGTCCATGTTATTTTTTTTTTTGCTTATTCTATCAATTTCAGTGACAAAAAGTATTATTTTTGACTGAAGTAAACAACCCCATTGAATATGCCGACAGAAATCTGCTGTTTTCGTGGAGAACTAGGGAGACATGACGAAAAGTGATTTCGCTGTACTCAGTAATGTGGTTACAATATGTAGAGAAAGGTCATGTAAAGCCTCATGTACTGGTCGCACACAATACGTAGGGGTCTTATCAGTCCACACAACTACGTACTTAAAACTTTGAGCGCAGTTTCGCGACCATGCGAGGCCTTCGAGATAGGAAGGCCATCCAACTAGCAAATGACGTCATCGTTCGTCGATCCACAATGATATTGGAAAGTGAGCACTTCGATTAGTATTTTGGTTTAATTAAACTATTTGGTTTATTTATTATTGTCTTCTATTATTTTAGTAGCATTAAAAGTTCTACTTTTTCATTTGAAAACATAAAAAGGAACCGATAATCATACACTAAAAAATGCACTGAGCTTAATTCATAGTATTTTACATAAAAACATTTATAAGTCTTACAAAGTATTCAAATAACTAAGCACGATTTTATTTTACAATCATATTAAAACGAAGTGATAAATAAACAGTTATATTTTTCATTTGAATTTTTTTTTAAAACCTAATCGCATTTCAACTACTTGTATATTGTATTGAAACATTAACTCTTAAGAAGTATTCGAATAAATAAATGAACTTTCATTTTACAATTACATCAAAACAAAAAATAATTTTACCATTGTATTTGAATAAGAATTAAATGAAATTTTAAAAAATAAATAAACATTTTTACTTAAGTAAATGGGAAACATGACTGCAATATGTTTCAAAGACATAACATCAAATTAAAGTACATAATACCAGATTATTAATGTTAACTTAGCTGAGCAAATTTATGCTTTTAAAAAGACATGAATGCTTGAATGCCATCCCCCAAAGTAAACACTGCCCTACCCCCTTCAATTATGAAAACTTCAAAAAATACCCCAAAAACATCTCCCCCATCTCCCTTAAAATTTCAAGGGCACAGTTATTTAACTATAGCCGTTGAAAAGCTACCATTAATATAAGACTATGATTCCAACCCCCCCCCCCCTTCGGTGGGCACTCTCGAAAAATTACACAGGAATTCAACTTGAAAAACGTTAATTAAAGAAGGAATTATACAACATCATGAATACTGCATGTTGTACATCCAAAAAAATGTATTCAATATCTAAGCAGACTTTTTTTTTTTTTTTGGAATTTGGCTACTTTTCCATTTTCAGCTTTTTCTGCTGCTAATGATTCTTGTGTGTGGGGGGGGGGGGGGGGGGCTTCAATAGTTCATCATTTTAGGCTTTTGAAAAATTATTTTAAAAAGCATTAATTGATGACAAAGTAACCTTTTTCAAAAAACTTTTCATAGAATGACCATTTTAGCAACTTTCTTCAATACTTAAAACCTCATATATGTTAAATTTAGATCAACATTTTGCTGAGTATGCTCTTTTAGGAATTCAGTGTGACAGTTTTGTGACAGGGGGAAGGGAGGGGATAACAAGAAGTATGACATCACGCGTTGTTTATAACAATATGCTCATGTTGAACAGCGTTACGTGTAACAAGGAGGAGGGGGGGGGCGGGCATTTGTTCAAAATTTTGCAACACACTTTATGGACAGCCCCTTAATTCAATTTATGTTACAGTTTCAGAGTTCCTGAAAGCGTATTAACAGAAAACCCAAGGAGTTCAAAATATATTTAGTTCAAGACATTTTGTCCTTTTTAAGCATAAACAAACAAGCATAGAGCATTTGGCAAAAACACGTTGCGTATCCACTGCTCAAAAGTAATCTTTCGTAAGCCCAGAAATTATGAATACCTTTAACTCAACCACAATTTGTGCATAAATATCATAAAACTTAAAGACAACAGTGGAAAAAAAACATTTTTTTTAAATTTACGCACAGAACCAGCTTGTTTGAATAACATTGCAGGGGCGTAGTTGGGGGGAAATGTTTGAGTATCGAACCCATGACCTCCGGCGTTCAAAGCTAATCTTCTACCTCAGAACTACGGAAGCCCACCAAGGAATGTTTTTTGATCAAAATAACACATGCTAGCGTATGAAACAATTTAATCGAAACCGAAAATATAAGATTAGTTCAGTTAAAAGCCTGTTTCAATAAACTTGTTTACATACATATTAACTGAATATCAACACCAAGTTACGTTGCTTCTGATAGCAACAAGTATATTTGCAGAAAATTTTGACATATGTATATTGTCAGCTTGGAAAATCCATTTCGAATAAATGCGTGCACAAGGTTGAAAAAATAAAGAAATAAAAAGTTGCAAGTTAACCATTTCAAATATTAAAGCAGTACGCTGAAATTACAAATTACAGACAAAGATATCAGAAAGGAAACTGACAAATGTTTGTGTAATAGAGGAAAAATTAAGTAACCTTAACTGCATGAACTTAAAAGCATAAAATGTAAATTTGTTTATCTGAGAAAAGTACTTACCTCCGAACTTTAAAATTTATTTCATGAGAAGCCCAACTTTTTTCTTCGCATGCAGGTTGTTCGGAAGCTGAAATCGCTGACTCACTTTCTTTCGGCAGACAGTTGCAATACTTAATTATATATGTTTTTAGTTGCCTCTACATTCCGGTACAAGGAAAGGATGAGATAAATACAACAGTATTGTACTCAAAAATGTGCATTCGAAGTTACATATTTCCTATTTCATCTATTTCAGCCAGAGCACTACTGTTTACTGGTAAAACGCACTGCTTTCAAAGTTTCGCGCCAAGTTCATAGATCGACGACTGGTGGCGTAACGAAGCGGGGGGGAAAGGAGTTGTCTGGCCTGTTATCACGTGGGTCTCGGACCATGTCGTGCATTACCGTTCAACGCAGGGTGTAATTAAATAAACGATTTAAAAAAAAGAGAGAAATAAAAAACTTTTGTGCAAATCAGTTGACTGAAAACTGTTCTTTGGCATTAGAGTTACACTTCATTGGAAACAAAAATGTACGGATTTTTTTTTTTTTTTTTTTTTTTTTTTTGTGCAAAATTTGCCAGTTACACGTTTCACCTAAAGTGAACGTCATTACCCTATTTGTTTCTAAATATTTTCAATATATTTAAAGCTTTTTATTTATGTTTGAAGCTCTGAACGCACGAAATTAGAGATTAATAGAAAACAAGAAAACAGAAAGAAAAAAAAAAAAAGACCTCTTTGCTCATTTTTCTGACCCTATTGGGCCATGAACATCACTTGCAACAAAAAATACTTGATTTTAGAACTTGAAAAGGAATTGTATTGGGCAAAATTACACCTTTTTGTAAGAGTAAATATTACAGCGTTAAATCGCATAAATTTGCATTCACGTGTTTCGGGGTTACAAGGAACCAATTTGTCAGTGCAAAATACGATGAAAAGACATGCGAAAGCTCCGTTGGAAGTCTTTCTTGTCAGATCTTTTCATCAGTAAACTCACCTGTTTTGTAGTTGAAAAAGGGGTTCCTTGTAACCTCGAAACAAGTACATGCAGTGCTCTGCAAATTTATATGTGATTTCACTCTGTAATAATTTTTTTCTTTTACACTTCTGCACAAAGGTAGTTCGTTATTTTTTATTTCTTACTCTTTTTTGAATTTTAGAGTTGCATATTTTTTTTGACCGCATTTAAGTACGATAGACCCTCGTTTTACGCGGGGGTTACGTTCCACCGAAATACCGCATAAATCGGAACCGCGTAAATTGAGACCTAATTCTAGTGTTAAAATAGGGGTTTGGTTCCGTAGATAACAAAATACTTCATTCTAGTGATGACTAATTGCATAATAAGTTTAATATGTACTTATATCGACTTTTATGCACAACATGCATAAAAAAAACAACATTAATTTCGTGTTCCGTTTCTAAAGAGGAGTGGCTGTGATAGTCTTTTGGCAGTCATTAAGAATTTGTCTCTGTTGTTCTTTGCAGAGCATTAACGCATCCATGATCACTTGCGTCATTTCCATGACAGAATCTTCCTTCACTAACAAATCAGAAAAATCATTTCTATTGTCTACGAATGGCTCAAAATTTTCAATGTGAACGTTTTTGTTTGTGCGTCAACGACATCGGTATCCTCGTTGGTTTTGGTCTCCTTTGTGACTCCTAAAATCTCTTCATCCAATGAGTTCTGAACTGTGTGAGTTCAATAACTTTACTTCTGGAAAGAGCTCTGGAACCAATCGCATAAAATGTCTCCAGTGGCCCAAGCGCGATTATTAGCATGCCAAAATGCTGTTGATTACGCGTAATCTGCAATCTTTAGGAGTTTGGATTTTGAAAGAGGGGAAAATTTTATCTGTTTGCATTGCCGCATCCTTGTAAAATAAAATAAAGGTGTCAAATTTTAAACCGCGTATAATCGAAACCGCGTAAAATGAGGGTCTACTGTACTCTAAAATGTAAATAACAAACATATTTTTTCATTTCAAATTCTGTAAAAATGCTAGTAGTTATGCTACTCTTCGTTTGGCTATTGTTTTTCAACCATACTTTGCAAACCTGTTTAGTAATATGTATTTAATAACCTTCATCAAGGAAGTTGGATGAAAAGATACTCATTAACAAGAATACCAATACAAGAGAAAACAGTTTCCCAATTGAATCACCTGCGCCATTTCAAAAGGAGCTTTTCCCAACCGCAAGTTCTGCCTTCTTCCGACCTTCAACCAAAGGGTAGTGCTCTCTCTGGTGACAGTCATACGAACGGTGTTCATTAAGTGCTTTTGAATAAATAAAAGTGACTGATGAAGTCATTCTTTGCTTGGGAAAGCCTTTCAATTTGGACTTCACATGGTGAAATCAAATAAGTAAGACAGGGCTGGTCGTTAGCAGATTCATGATATATTTTCCAGAAATGACTACTGCCAGTATTTCTGTAAAAATACACGCTAAGTTCACTATGAGTAGGCTTGCTAGACGTCCCGGTTTAACCGGGACAGTCCCGGTTTTCAGATAAAATCCCATTGTCCCGGTCGGTTTACTTCATGTCCCGGAAAATGATAAATTTGATTATAGGCGAGCAGAAAGTGTAAAAATAGTTAACCGTGATGGGATATTTAGCATAATTACTTTTGCATTTGTCACCTCGACGCGTACAACTGACATCGGATTAGCTTGTGAACATTTTTACAACAAGGTTAAGACAAAAAAAAAAAAAAAAGAAAAAAAAGATCGACTTTCGAAAAAAGTCCAAACCAATAAAAAGTACATGTGAATATCACGGTCAAATTTTTATTCTCATTTCAAGTGTTTCTTCTTTCTTAGGTAACTCACAAATATTAACATGTTTCAAATGAAATGTGTAAATATATATGCTTAAGTAATTTATTATTGGTATTGTATTAGGTTCTTAATTAGTAACCATTTATTTATTAGCTTTTATAATTACCCACTAAATCACTATAAAAACCAGCCAAGACTGTAATTGTAGAAGTTGTACTTCTACATTTTGCAATTATGTCCACAACAAGAACAAAAACATAACTGTAAAATGTAGAAGTACAAATATTTCTAAAAACTAAACTGATAACTGGAAAATTAATGCAAAAAATAAATAAATAAATAAATAAAAAATTAAATAAATAAATAAATAAATAAAATAAAATGAAAAAATATAAATAAAATAAAATAACCCAGTTTTTATTCTTTGTTGATGTTCGATCGACTTTGACAAAACTTTCAGTTTGATAGTTGTAGAGTAAATAAGCTTTGAGTTTGTCAAATGTCTGACAGTTTCAGTCTTTCCTTATATAATAGGTTCGGCTTAGTTTGGCATCTTTTGTAAACACGATAGATTGACAATGTTCTGATAAATCGATGCACTATGGAAGTTCGTTTTCAAATCACTTTTAGACTAAGTGTCAATGAAAAAGTTGTAGAGCTTTAAATTTCCTTCAATTTGATATGCTATTGTGTTATATTTTGTTCAACCAATCAAAAGTTACAGAATTTCAAACACGCACTTTCATCGCAAAAAATGGAACACTTGCCATTCACAAATTTCAATCCAACTCGAAAGGATCGCGCACTTCCTCTTTCTTCAATGAATTCGACAATCCTGATGAACAAGAAAAAAGTATTTGTGGATTACATCAACACAAATGATGTTTAAGGGTTGAGGGTGGGGGGGGGGGGGGGGGCGAGGTTCGTAAAATTGTGACAAGAGGGAGGGAAAGAGCAATAAGTGTGACATCAAGCATTTTTTAATACGAATATGTTTATAAAATTAGTTTATGAAAAGTACTTTGTGACAAATGGGGAGGAGATCACAACTGTTGAAAAAAGTGTAACATTATTTATGGACAGCCCCAAAGTAAACTGAGGAAGTGCAGAAAACCAGCACTCCCTCAGTAAGAAATTTGTTAGAAGTAATTAATAAGTAAATATACTGAAAGTACCCGACCCTGGAGGGGGCGGGGCGGGTTAAAGGGGGAGCCAAATTTTGTGGTGTCCGATTATATCTCGGAAATGGCAGGAAAAATGTGTTCCGAATAAAAGTAAACTGTTAGCTGATTCAACTAATCGGGACATTGCCAAGCGTTCGCTCTACACACGAGAGTAAACTAGTTGAGTCAACTCGGATCATTTATAACAGCGTTGTGAAGCAGCTGCGGGAATTAATTCGGCTTATTAGAAGAAAAGTTGATACAACTAAGTTGCCTCGGGTGAAAAGTCAGCGGAAAACGATTGTCAACTTGTTAACGGGCAACTTTTTCGAAAAATTGATTCAATTAACCTCCTTGTGTGTCTTAGTTTTGTCGTTGCATGACTGAATTTTGAGTCAAATTTTATTCCAATCGGTCGTGTAGCTTTGTACAAAGCGTACATACAAATATACATGCATACTCACAAATAACTCCATTTCATCAACGTAGATGTGTTTAATGTAACACATAACTACACATATAATTCCAGCAGTGGCTTCGCTACGGGGGGGGGGGGGGCGTTCGGCCCCGGGTGTCATCCGCCTGGCCTAGTGTGTGTGGCACAAAGGGGAAGTTTTGAAAAATATAAGGCTAAAATGCATTTTTAAGACTACAAATTTAAAAAATCTCCCCTCTCCCAACCCACATCATTGAGTGAATATTATATTCAAGATTTATATTGTCAATGCTTAGACCTAGTAATCAAATCTAAACCCTGTTATCTTTAATTGTGTTACAGATACGTTTGAAAGGGGTCATCAATTTCATACCTTACTTTCCCTTACTTTTTTGACATAGCGACGGCCTCGCACATATGGGTCTCAAGTTACATAAAAAGCGTTCATAGTTTTTTTTTTTTTTTTTTTTTTTGCACATCAGCCCACTCAAATGTAGTTGTTTCTAAAAATTGGATTTTGTACATTAGGGCACTTAAAATGTCGTTGCAATACAAAAATGTTTGACGTTTCTGAAAATTGTATGAATTTCATGTTTGCATAGAACAAAAACTTTTTTTTTTTTCTGTGTAAAGGGGAGTAACGCCTCGAATTACCGCCCCGGGTGCCATCCATGCTAGGTACGACACTGATTCCATGCAAACATAAATTTGTAAGAGTGTTTTCTTAAACTAGACAATGTTTTAAAATTAATGCATATAAATGTATCATGTTTTATCAAATAATTTCCAATTATTTATAAAACTCGCATAGATTTCCTCGTAATCATGTAGATCCTCGTAAAACAATCTGAACTACTCACAGAACACGATAAAACAGAGTTATGAATTTCTCTTCTGCGAAATCTGAGAGGAGATTTATAACGTTTGTGATAAGCCACAGAAACTTTCAGCTCTCTTAAATCAATTTACTGGAAATTCAAAGATAGAGATGACGCACTTGAGGCAGGGAACATACTTCGTGCGTGGTATGCGTGTTTTCAGTATGCGTGTTTTCAGTTATGAATCAATTAGTACTTAGTGCAATAAAGCAACCACGAGAAAGAACGTGCTTAATGCACAAGTGTTGCAAGAAGTTGCAGACACGTGTTTCGGAATTTCAAGGAACTTTTTTTACCTCCTTTTACAAAAAAGGAAGTATTGTATTCGCGAAAAAATTTTCACCCAAAAATCGGCCTTAATTTCCATTTTGCTCACCCCCAAATGAATGTTGAGTTTTTTTTCAACTTGACCACACGTGGATATGTGCCTAGAAACGTACAGACATCCGAAATATCCATTTTGACGATCCCCGAATTAATTACAACGAGTTCTCTCGTGACGTCTGTATGTACGTATGTATGTGCGTATGTGTGTATGTGTGTATGTATGTCGCATAACTCAAGAACGGAATGTCCTAGAAAGTTGAAATTTGGTACGTAGATTCCTAGTGGGGTCTAGTTGTGCACCTTCTTTTTTTGGTTGCATTCGTATGCTCCAAAGGGGGTCTTTTGCCCCTTTTGGGGGGGGGGGGAATCATTGTTAATTTCGATGCAAACTCAAGTGGTGTTATAATTTGGCAGACACTTGGCAATATATTGCCAGTCTTTTGGTCGCCAAGTTTTGTCGCCAACTTGACGACAAATTTTGCGATTTTTTTAAAAAAGTTTTTTCTAAAATCTGGTTTCAATTTATCCACTGTTGGTGATATTTAGAGAGTTAACTATTGAGTCATATTAAAACTGCCAATAATGAGAAAATGACATTAAATTGGAGTAAAAGGAAGTCATGTGATGCACACATCAGCTCGTTTATAATATCTCTACATCAAAAAGCTTAATTTTCTGTACTGAAAAAGAGTTTTACCTAGATCTCCAAAACACGTGTCTGCAACTTCTTCCGATAATGGGGTTGTTTCCTTCAGTCAAAAGTAGTACTTTTAGTCACTGAAATTGATAGAATAAGCACAAAAAAAAAAAAAAAAAAAAAAACATGGACCCAGAAAATTCTTTTATTTTCCCCAACAGTTATTTTTTAATTATTTTTTTTTTAAATGTCCCATTTTTCAAACAAAGCGTGGTCTTGATGACGTCACAAATGATGCTCTTCGGCGCATCTTTGTACCGCGTTCCCACGTTATGATAATCAAGAAGCGAATTAAAATCGCGCTCTACGCTTGCTATCAACCATATCGTTGTCAATACACGTGAGTAAAGATGCGAATTAAATATTTTGTTCTGTGAATGGCAACACAGAATGGCATTTCTTTTTTTGTGATGTCATCGGCAAGAAATGTAAACAATAAAAGCGCACCGATTTAAGTAATTTTTTAAAAATATTAAACTTAAACAAATTATTTAAAAAATGGTTAGATCCTATGTTTTTAAGCATGTTCTTTCAGAAAAAAAAAAACTTTTAAAATATTGGAAACGACCCCATTTTGCATTACTTACGCAGGGGTGCCCCCCCCCCCTCAAGAATCGTCAGGGCACCCCCAATACCATGAGCTCCCCAGAGCGAGTGAAAGCCCCCTAAAGAAAGAAAATAACCCCTAAAATATTTAAATGGCGCTGTCTGTGCCATGAAGGTAGTCACCTCTGAATTAACGTTGTTTCTTATAGTTACTGTGTTTTCAGTGATTGTATCGTTTTACGTGCCTTTCTAAATGCAATACTTATTAAAGATCTATAAAATACGCACTAATGAGCCAGATTGCTCTTTGTTACTTTCAGCTGTCAAAGATTTTAAGGCTTACAGGGGAAAAAATTGCGGAGAAAAAAAAAGCTTGGCAACTTTTTCATTGCAAGAATGGAAAAATTGGAGAGGAAAACTGATTGCGAAAAAATCAACATAACACGAGCGGCTGGACTGTCAAGTAATGATGTCCAGCTTGGTGGAGGTGGGGGGGGGGGGGAGAGATTCATGAAATCGTGACAGTTTGTGTGTGTTTGTAGGAGGGAAGGGCATAGGCTGCTCGAACGGTGGGCAAGGGGGTCGACTGCCCCCTCACTTTTCAGAGTTAAAAATTAATGAATGATGAAAATTTTTATAGGGTGGATTGATTTGTTTTACGAAAGTAAAATAAAAAAAATTCCCAAATAAATGAACTTTTTTCAATTTTTTTAATAAGAATAGAACTTTAAAATGGAAGGGGAAAGTCTACGGTGGCCGTCCGTGCCGCAATTTTTGATGCCATATTCCACATTTTTAGAAGTTATCAAAGCAGTAATATTAAAAATATTAAAAACCAGTAATGTAGCGCACTTTTGCAAAAAAAAAAAAAAAAAAACAGCTTCAGGAACCACGCTTCCTAGCCTCTTTTTTTTTTTTTTTTTTTTTTGACTCTCCACTTTTTAGCTGCACCAGCCGCCTGTGGGAGTTGGGAAGCAAGAAGTGTGATATCACGCATTTTTTATGAGAATTTATAAAAAATATCATGACCTATGACATAGGGGGAAGGGGTGACGTGAAGTGTAACACTTTGTGACGAAGGAGGAGGGGGGGCAAAAATGTTGACAAAAAACATGAAAACATTTATAAACAGTCCCTAAAATCTGAACTGTACATTCGTGAATGAATAAAATAATAATTCCATTTTTTTAAATCAATACTCCATCTTACAAAGCTTTGAAAAATTACTGATTTTTACACATAAGTGGGCGTGTATTAATAGTAACACACCACCCTTCACCTCCCAGAAAAATTTGATCTATCGGACCTTTGTATAATATCTATAGTTGGGACAAATCCATCCTGTCAGCAAGGTGAAGGCTACGCATATCCTATTTGCAGCACAACTACGCTATCTAGTTAAATCTACCTCAACTATAGAGTTAGAATAGGCCACTTTTTTTGCGGAGATATAAGAAATCAGCATAAGAGGTAAAACATTCCAAAGGTAAAATTTGCTAAAGAGGTAACAAATCCGTAAGACTTCAAAGATCCAAGTCAAAAGGATTTTAATGGGAAGCCGTCATTCACTCAACTTTCGAGCATGTGGCCAGGGTTGTCATTTGGGTGATCGGGGTGGGGGTGGGGGGTAGGGGGGGAGGTTCCATTGACCCACTTAAATTTTAAAAACACAATATAATTTTGCATGCACTTTGATCTTTTCTGCGAAAATGCATTGATAAAACATCCTTCACCCCCCCCCGGGAAACTTTTAAAAGACGGACCATTATGTTGCAAATTGCTGGATTAATTTTTTTTTTTTTTTTTTTTTTTTTTTTTTTTAACCCGCCTTTAACCCGGGACTAGTGACTTCCGCGCACATAGTTTAATTGAAATGCGAATTGCAACACTTGCAACATGGTAAATCCGTCGATGTTGACAATGTTGACAGTACGAAATCTTTAACTAAACTTCAGAAAAATACCAACTGCTTTCGTAAAACTTAATTTAGTATTATTTTTTTTAATTATTAAGGCTACATCGAAAACTTTTATACGCGATGAAAAGTTAATCAATATGCTTTTTGACGATATCCGTAATCAGATTAAAATTTTGAAAACAAAATTGTATTTTATTCCAAGCATATAATTAGAATATACTATTCGAATAATAATTAGAATTCTTCAAAATTGAGGTTCATTGATGAGGATAGCATTCGCTCAAGGATCATCTTTAGAAATAGTAAAAAAATATTAGAAAGTATCTAACTTACTTCGAAACGTCAAATGATCCCGCATAATTCGATTATGAAATCGGCAAAAAAAGAATGCACGTGCGATCTGACACCAAAACAACTTCTGCCTCCGAAAATTGGGAAGCCATGTTCAAAATGTTGCGAGTGGTTCATTTGTAGCGCCATCTATTGACGAAAGAGGGACAACTTGACTAAAACTTTTAATATTATTTGTAATTTTGCGTATGTGTTGGTTAATTCGTCTACTTGAAATATAATGTTTTGCTTTCAAATTTATTATCCTTCACGAAATTTAGTTGATCAACTGCAGTCAAAAATACAAGCAAAAATAAACCATGATATTAAAATAAAGTTTTATCAAAAGAAAGAGTTTATCTCGCCGTATATCACAGATTTCTCAAGTATCTCTGATAACTAAGACCAAGTAGTTTGTTGATCGAAGAATGACTTCTAAATGAGTTTTAAAGAGCAATAAAAGCTACAAATTATTTTCAAATTAAAAGCATCATACTTGTGCTTTTAAATTCATAAAAATGCATGCAATAATAAATTTCAAAAAAAAAAAAAAAAAAAACATTTAAAATGTGAATTAATTAAAAAATCAAATTAATCTAAAAAAAATACTGAATTTACTTTTGGTTCAAATTTTACGGTTCTTGGAATAAAATTTATTTCAAGAGGTTCCATATGAAAAAAATACATTTTACTGGAAAAATTACAAATGTAAAATGCGAAATTTTATAGTTAATGTTTACAGTTTCTTGAATAATTCATTTCGCAATTCAAATAAACTATAGGAGACACTGCAGTCTCTGGCTAATGGCTACTGAAAGAGGTAAAAACAGCTTTTGCAAGATATGACCTGTCCAATAAGGTCCGCGCAAAGATGAAATGTTTTACGTCTTCGGTTAGTTTCTTAAGTCGCCGCAAAGTGGCGTATTCAAACTTTAAAACTGCATATAAGAATTATCAACTGCCGCAGAATCCCATAGCTCTTGAGACCGTTTCTTCTGAAAGTGTTTGACCACTAGAACAGCGATTCTAATATAGTTGTTGTTGTTGCATGCCCCCATGGTCAGCAGAGCTAGACCAGGTCCATGAGTTTGTTTACCCTCAAAAAATCAGTCTCCAGTCAGATCCCTCCTGGAGAGCCTCAGGCACGACAGTATATGGTCAGGCGAGGCCTGCTCAACGGAACACTTGAAACAAGTCTGAAAGGTCTTCGACCCCTCCGAAAATTTTAAAGTTTTAAGATGTCCACTACGAAAACGGGCAAGAGTTGTTTGTTCCTGTCTGTCAAACCCAGGGGTCAGGGAGCCACCAGGTCGTCAACATTTGTACCAATGGTGTTCTGGCTGGACAATCCAAGTGATATTATCCCTGTGTTTAATCTTTGTGTGGATCTCCTGAAAGGTGAGTGATGCCGTTGGCTCTGAGACCTCAGCAGCACCAGCTTTCGCCAAGGTATCCGCGATCTCATTACCCTCTATTTCCACATAGGAAGGGATCCACTGCATGTGAATTTGATGAGAGAAGGAAAGTTGTTTTAGTTGGTTGTGTGTGTGAGTATTGAAACTCCTACACTATATCTCACACTTTGCCATCTGGTCAGGTGCTGTATTGCACTTCTGCTATCGGATAGAATCCAAATTTCGGTTCCGTGGTGGAAAAGCTCCAGAGAGTCTAGGGCTTCATCAATGGCTATTAGTTCACTACGGAACACAGAGCAGTAATCAGGGTTTCTCCTCTGAATCCTCAAGTCAAGGTTTTGCGATTTGATGTAAATTCCACTACCAGAGTGTTTATTATCGTCCCTACTGCCATCCGTGTAGACTCGAATAGCGTCAATTGGAATCTCTCCAATTCTCTCTAGAGCTACTTGTCTTAAATAGGCTGGAAGATCTGTTTGTTTATTCACTTGAACCGGTAAGTCAGGATGGAAAAAGACGCCGTCAAGATCATCCGCTGGAGCTAAACATCTTTCCGTATATCATTATAGGTTGTATAATCTGAAGAATTCGTAAGTCTGTTGGTAAAGGTCCGAATCAACTGTTAACCAACTGTCCTGTGGGTAGTAATGGGGTGGTTTATTTCAGTCAAAAGTACTACTTTTAGTCATTGAAATGGATAGAATGAGCAAAAAAAATTACATGGACCCAGAAAATACTTTCATTATCACAACAGTTTTTTTTTTAATTAATTTTTTTAAATGTCCGATTTTTCAAACAAGGCGTGGTCTTCATAACGTCACAAATGATGCAATTTGGCGCATCTTTCTACTACGTTTCCACGTTAGGATAATCAAGCAGCGAATTAAAATTGCGCTCTACGCTTGCTATCAACCATATCGTTGCCAATACACGTGAGTAAAGATGCGAATTAAATATTTTGTTCTGTGAATGGCAACACAGAATGGCATTTCATCATTCGTGATGTCACACGACAGAAGTGTAAACAAAACAAGCGCACCGATTTAAGTAATTTTTTAAAAATATTAAACTTAAATAAATTATTTAAAAAATGGTCGCATCCTATGTTTTTAAGCATGCTCTTTCGGAAAAAAATACTTTTAAAATTTTTGGAAACAACCCTATTGCTGTTCTTTCACTGCTGCTAATAATTGCTGTTCTGTACAAAGAAAAGCAATTTATTACCCACAGTGAAGGAGAGCATAGTCACATTGCCACTTTCATGAAATAAAACATTTCAGGTACATTATTGGAAACCACTTTAAAAATGAAATTTCTTTAACGTGAATTTCAATTTTTTAGTTTAGGAATAATTTCGGGGAAAAAAAAGCAGTTCATTTACAGGAGTTAATGATGAATGTTATTGAAACGAACAGACATATTTAATTTATACATATACACACAAAAAAAAAAAGAAAGAAAAAGATGAGAAATCAATTAATGTTGAACAAAAACCTTTTTACTAAAATAAAAGTGACGTATGGAATGCAATGAAAAAAAATTGAGAAAATAGGGATAAAAGTCAGTTTTATTTTTCCTGTGCGAAATTCAGTGTCGGACAGGCTCTGAGTAAGGCATGGGCCTAAGGCCCAGGGGACCACATTCAGAAGCATTTTTTTTCTATGTTACATTGTATGTAATAGAATTTGCATTCGTTAGATTTCAAATTTTAAATTACTAAAAACAAAATAGGTTAAAATGATTTTTATTTATTCTTCGTTTATTTCTCTGTATTTTTTTGTCTTTCTAATGGGACCCCTTAACCTTTTGCAGACCTAGTGCGTCCCCCCCCCCGTTATGGCAATCAGTCAGTGACACCACTAAGACGCGGATGTCAATGGCACATAATTTTACCACACTGAAGCACTCGGGTTATCTTCGATGCACAACTGCACTTGAGATTTAATTTTGCCGAGATCACATGTTGCATAATCATACGACAGGGCCGCTGACGACTTTCTGCGTCTCGGAAATCCATCAATTGACCACCATAGGTCAGAACCCGGGTGCAGAAGCCCTACACCTTCCCAAAACGCCATCCATCCCGACTTATTTGTTATTATTATTTCTCTTTTATTTGTTGTTTAAATTTAACACTTCATATACAGTCGGACCTCCATAAATCAAAGTATAAATTGCCGGAAAAAAATTCGATGTATAGAAATTTCGATATGTGGAAACAATCTTATTTTATCATAAAAATCTCCTAAAACATTAATATTGAAGCTAATTTTCGTGTATGAAACCCTGTTTCTAATTTATATGAGCATCGGATTAAATGAAAATTAATAATTAAAAAATTAACAGAAATTATATTTTTGCGCCTTCGTTCTTCAGCAATTCAACTTGATCGGCAACATTAGGGGATTTTCGTTTTACAATGTAATCGAAAGAAAAGTAGAAAATCAATCTACTTTACTTGAATGATTTTCACTGAAGCTAAAAAGACTAGGAATGATAATCAACAGAAAAAAGGGATAACTTGAAACTGATTTTACAGTGCTACTGGTTACAACTAAGATTTAAAATAAACTTGAGGAAATTTAAGAACTTCTGAACGGAACAACGACCTATCTACACACCCCTCAACCCCAGATTCCTTATGAGTTTTGTAGCAACCTTTTTTCTCCCGTAACCTTAATTTTTCATGAGACAAACAGTCTGAAGTGGAAAAAAAAAAAAATCTACGAATGTCTCGAAAAAAAATTTCGATCTATAGAGATTTTTTCGATATATAGAAAGTTTTTCTATGTAATAAACATAGAAATTTGCTGGAATTTCGATATATAGAAAATTTTGATATGTCGAAGTTCGGCATATGGAGGTTCGACATTTGCATAAAAAATTCTTATAATAATACATTAAAATTGTATTGCAGTTGGTACAAATTCATACCCTTGATGGGAGAGGGGGGGGGGGGGGGGCGCATGAACTCCAGGTCCAAGACACCACTGTAGGTCCAGGACACCACTATAGCGTGATATAGTCCTTATGCCGGATCTGCCACAGAATGGCAATTTCAAGTCAATGCAACCTTTTTTCGACTGGATCGAAATTGCATGTAGCTCAACAGCGGATGCAAAGGCGCGATGGGAAAGATCACCCCTCCATTGAGGGAATCTCTAATGGTAAATTTTCGATATTTAAGTTCAAGAAACGCAATTTTAGACGATCTCTGATGATGTTAGAGTTAAGGGAAGAGAGGTTTGTGAGACTCTCTTCCCCGGAAACGTTTTAGAATTGAAGTCCGAAACATTTGGGATGAACTTTTGGAAGCAAGGATACGTAGTAAATGGCATGTGAAAAATCAGCCGCCCCTACCTTAAAAAATTTCTGGACCCGCCCTTGATGTAGCCCGTGTGCCGCATCTTGAGATTCGCTGTTATATAGTACATAGGCTAAGTCCATTTTGTTTCACTGTAGTGACTTGACATTAAAATAAAATGTATTATCAATTGCCATAGTTTGCTTCTTTTTTCATTTACTATGGTTCGAAGGCTAGTTCATTACGCACACATTTTTTTTTCCTTTATATATTCAATATAAGTACTGTATATATGTGCTGTATATATTTATTGTACTTTATATATTTACTGCTTAAGTTACTTTGTGTCCCCCCCCCCCCCGCCATCGTCCTCCAGATCTTACACAACTAAATTATACCTGTTGAGTTATGATGTAAAAAGATTATTGTAACTTAGCTAACAATCAATAAAATAATGAGGCGTTCCTACAGCAAAGTGTAAGCTCACTATGTACATTGGAAACATAAATATAAGTATTTGAACTTTCCAACTCTTTGAAAGATTGAAAATATTATTTCAAGCTTAATGTTATACAGTACAGTAATAACAACTATTCCATTGTTATGCAAAGCGTTTTTTGCCTATTTGCAAATACAGTATAAAGTCTGAAATTTCGAAACCAATTTCGGGACATTACTATTTTATGTTCAATTTCTACGATACAAAAGAAAACTGAAGATCAAGTTGACTTCCGGCCTTTTTCGAAAAATAAATGTAATGTAGCGAACAAAATTAAGAGAAAATAAAACACAAAGAAAAATTTTACGAAAAATCATTTAAAAAAAAGAGCTTTTTTTTGAACAGATGATTTGTAGGCAAGTTATCTTCCTCTGTACGACTCAGAAGCAGTTTAAACTCAAGCGCAAATTCGTTTTTCGTCCTCAAAACCAGTAGAAATTTATGAATTTGAGGAGAAGATATGAGGTGGAGCAGCGCATATGACTGTGAACCCAGCTTGTAATGAATGAAGATTCTGTGACATGTGGTGGTTATGAAATTTTTATGATGATATATTTATATTCTGTGAATTCCGGCTGAGTGATTGATTCCAATATAGATTCAGCCAGTTTTTGTAATTTTTTTGACGTAAAAATATAATTTTAACATTAAAAAAAAAAATCTTTTTTGAAAAAATATGTTTCGAAACTTGAATGATATCGATTATAAAAACGCACGAATTTTAGAACTTCCCGAATTTTGGATGTTCGAATTTTAGGACTGTAAACTGTACAACACTTGGTATAGTTAAAGCTTCATAGAGGTTATTTTGTTAATGAAGACAACAGCACACCGTAAGTCAAAATGGCCCCAAAAGCAGTGAAAATGAAGTTTCTAGTTATACAAAGCGATCCCCAAACAGTCAAGCAATTATTAGGATTGCCATCAACATTAATAACTGTCCATATTTGATGCAAAACGGAGGCGTCATCTTTGAAATCAGGTCGTATCTGTCGAATTTGCCACCTTACCTCTTGCATTTCTTTGTGAACGTTCGCCGCTTGGAATGTGGAGAAAAAGAAAGCCACAGTAGATTCAAAGAGAGTTAGAAGCATGTAAATTAGAATTGATTGACTTTCGCTTGTTGACGATTCTTTGATCATCCAGTGAATTGAAAGGAACATGAGATTAACCCAGCAGCAAAGATTCAGGAACAAAGGAAATGACAGGCATTGATCCATGACTGAAACTAGTTCACAAACGCGACTAAATGCAGTCGAAAAGTCAATGAAGTCTCTTGCGTTTTTGAATTTTTCTCGTAAATTTCTTAAAATGTAGCAAATTTCTCTGCAGAGCATTGCATACAGGAGCATGAAGTAGCAAAATACCGGAGTAAAAGTTAAATATATCAAGAAATCGAGAACAGCAAGAATCACTAATGAATAAAATGGCATGGATGAAACAGGAAACATCGGGAAAACAGTTTGCAAGTAGTTCTTCAAAAAACTTTCCCGTTGATGCAAGAAGCTGGAATAAATAAAGACATACCGAACAACTTGAAAACAGAAGAAGATGAAACAAACGAATGAAGTAAAGCGATGGAAATACCTATTCCTTACGTTTGTCTCAAATTGTACATTAGACAAAGCATGTAGAAATTCTGAAATCTCTTTTCTTTTGCAGAACAATGAAATTTTTACAAAGATCACTAAAATACTCGACACAGCAGTAGATAAAATTACTGAATCTAGCAATCTTTTTGAGTTTACCAGGATACTATAACTAAAGTTCGAAAGATGTATTATGCCAAGTACAATGTTTAAAGCATTTAAAGCTTGCACCATTTTCTTCTTACTCACGTTCAATTCGAAATGTAAACCGAGATAGGAAAAAGCCATCAGTAAGGAACGATATTTTCCAGTCTTTCGCTGAGTACATTTAAATTTATTGAGGGGTGCATCTTTTGCCTCTGACTTATTTTTTTGATTTTTATTAACAGCATAATTTTCCATTGTTACTGAAATAATGTGGACGCTTTTTAGAGTCATAATTTCAATAAGAAATATAATTTGATTTTCGTCAGCCCAAAGATCTTCTTCTAATCTTCATTTGACTCCTGACCTAAGTTTCAAATAAAACCAAGTCAAAAACTACTTTTTACATTTAATTGGTCGGCAATAAATATTTGCATTGACATGTGATTTTCAAGTTTTTCAAATTCACTTTCTAATTACTGCCTTTTTTTTCTAATAATAATTCTTCTTGACTATGGGAAGAGTTCAGATGTTTATGCATCCCAAGTAGTCTCAGAAATCTTTTGGTTCCTTTATAAGTATGTAGTTAAAATATGCTTAATTCAATAAGCTTGGTTCAAAGAACAGAATTATTCTATGATTTTCCGTGAAAAGTGAATTTAGTTAAAATAATTCGATTTAAAAGTCTATAGTTGTTCAATAATAATGAATTCTCACAAAATTAGTGGAATATGCCACTTTGAAAACGGAAAATTTCATCATGGTTTCTTTAAGCATGTGAAGTACATCCAAATTAATAAAAATAACAAATCATTGCACGAAGTTCATTTAAAGTTATACATTACTGTAATCTCTTCGTTCTAGTGATTAGTTAAGAATAACTAAACGCACGTAAGATATTCAACGCACTTCAGAGCTCCTTGCGTTTCAAGATAAAAAGAAATATGATGTAGCGAATATTAAAAAATGTAGAGTTTAAGTACATTAGGACATAATTTTGCTTCTACTTAGAAAACACTTAACGTCGAGAGTGAGACGGCGCCAGAAGTTGCCGTGATATTGTTGTATATATTTTTAAAATTCATAAAAAATTGCTTTTAACGAAATTTTGATCAATGAAAAGAGCAACTATGCTTAATCATTTCTTTTTTTCCTTTCACGCGTTTTACATTTGTTAACTGTGCAATCGATACGTTTTATTGAATTTTCTTGCCATTTTCTAGATTGCCTGATGCTGTGACCTATAAAATGTTTTAAGAACAGTAAACATCAACTTTCTAATCTATAAAAGTCAACAGTACAATTATTGAATTCTATACAGAATTTTCAAATCGATTCGGAGGTGAACAACCTATGTTTAAAATAGTCGTTTCCCCCGTTAAGCCACAAAAGCCAAATATGGATTTTGAGACTTGAAGCAGTGGTCTTGTCAAGTTCTTTAGACATTCAGAATGTTTAGTTCTCTTTCTCTATCTGCGTCAAGTAGATTATATGCAATACATGTAATGAGTTCAGAATTATTTATTTGTAGCCTTCACCCACTTGCACAAAAGTACTAAAAGCCTGGAGTTTTTGAGTTGAACTAAACATTTTATATTTGCTGACAAAAGCAGTAGTTTTCGAGCTTTACAACTTTAAATAGATTCTTAGAACTTTTGAGCTCAGGGGAGCAGCGAGAGTTAAAGGGGGTTAATTCCTCCAAACCCACTTGTTCTAAGCTTTATTGTCGAACTTTGTATGTTAATATGAATAAATACAAGGACAGCTTGAAATCTCCCCAAAAGTGAAAATTAGGACTACTCTAGTGATTGGAACTAGGATAGGGTAGGTGCACCAATTGTGGCCTGTGTCAAGCAAAACAAAATTTATAAGAGGCCAAATTCCAAGTACTGAAGCATCTTCATATAAATAATAATCGATGATAAAGTAACCCGCGTGTTTTAACAATGAAACTCGCGCCACGGCATGATAATTTGATAATATGTTTTGGTAGACTTTAACATGCATGGGAATGCTTTATTTTGACAAGGCTGAACTCGATCCGGTGACTTAACTGTTTTTCTGGTAAGACTGTGTCATTTCAGGAGAATGAAGAAACGAAAAAATGGTCAATAATCACCGCTATCTACTGGAGTTAAGGGTTAATCCACTGGAGTTAGGGTTAAAACTTAAAACCACCAAAATATCACCAAACAAGGCGATGGCTGCGTTCAAACGCAGAAGAGTAGCAAATTTTCACCCGTCATACCATTACGGGCGACTTTCTAGTTATAGAAATAAAAAATATGGCAGACTGTTCAAAATGTTAGTTTCTTCAATGTAAAACATAGTCAATTCGATGATTAGAAAATAAACCAATGCAACTGATACAGTGCAATTTCCACCCAGGTGCCACAGCTGTGATCACCTTCGATTCCAACTGAGGCAAGAACAAAATTCTTGCTTTGTGTTCTTTTTAACGGGGCTGCGTAGTGGCTACTTTTACCATTTGCATACCTAGTGCATTCCCCTGAAGCAGGCAACCATTCATTCATGTGGCTACGAGAACTTTGACGCCCAGTTTCCCCACCAGATGGAGACACCTAGGTTCTCTTTGACGCGGAACTGCACTAGATATTTTATTTTACCAAGTGTATTCAAAGTGAAACGAATACTCGAATGATCTTTTACGTGTTGTATAACCATACATAGACGCTGACGATATTTTGTATTTAGACAATTCACTGGTTGAAGTCAGGCTCAGACAAGCGCCTTTGAACGCAACCAACGCCTAACCACTGCACTCACGTGGTAAGGTAAAGAGCAGTATTTGCAGAAATGAGGTTTTAGATATTTGAAGAAACGAGTTTTGGATTCCATGCCAACAATAGGAAAATGTTAGAATTTAGCGTTATTTCCGTGCTTTATTTCTCGCGAAAACCAAATAAGCAATTTTGTACAATAAAGCTAATGTACTACAATGAAGGACAAAAATGCACAAAGAAGAAAAGTGAAGAATTTGCAGTTACTGGCCTTAACCTTTTCCCGGCAGTACACCACTCTATCGGGCTTTGACAAAAATAAAATAAAAAAAAATTTTTTAAAACAAAACTAAAAAAAATGAAACTTTAAATTTCATTTTCTCTTTTATTAAAGTGTGATACTAAGAAACCTTCATGTCAGAAAAACCGTACAGGCTGTGCAAGTGCATTAAGACGAATGCAAATATATTAAACTTTAAAGCAAATGAAATTCAGGATAATACTTTCAAGTTCACTTTGAGTGATAAGCCTATATTTTATGCATTTTCCTTTTCCCGTAAAATGCATTAATAGGTCTTTGTCCCATGAAACGTTCTTTCGTGCAAACAAATGAATAAATATCATTCAAGAATAGATGCGTCATTGTTGCGTCAGAACCCCCGAGGATTTTAAGAGCCACTTACCACTAGCTTTCTTTTCTACATCACCCGATGGTTCCATAGAACTTGCGAACGGAAGAATCTCCAACTGAGACATATTTTTGTTCTGAAGTAGTTTTCGATTCCCCGGATATATGAAAGAAATACATGGATCAATGTTAAATCCATTCTGAAATAATATATAAATACCTGTTAAAATTTGGAGGAAAGAGTTCAGGAAACAAAACTCGGTAGTTTGTCAGGTATTTGAATTCCAGGTTTATAATCAAAGTTAGCAGAAAATTGTCACTCGAAATAGAATTTTTAATTGACCGAAAACGTTCAAACTGTTTGATGTTGGAAAAGCAAACAATTTCTTAGCTCCCGTAGACTGTTCCCATAATTAATGTTAGAGTTTAAAGGGGTGAGTGCTTTCTTTCGATTTTGAAAATAAAAGTCAAGATATCTCATTGCCAATTACACAGTCAATTTTTCTAAGTGGTCGATCGAATGAAGCTAAGCTGATTTCCAGCTTTAAAATTTTTACACTCTTAAGAAATCTTACTAGATTATAAATCCGTTTAAAAAAAATAGTAACATTTGAATATTTTTGCCATGACATTGGAAAATTGGGAGCTTTTGTTTCATTCCCATGTTCCTCTAATTCAAGATTTGTTTCGCAAGATTTACATAAATGCTGCATTATAACGACTATAAACAAAGATGTAATCTATGTAATAAAAAACTAATCATGCCGTTAATTTTCTGGTAATATTACAAAGGACATATGTAAATTCTTCGAACAATATGGTTGACAATATTATCAACAATATGACAAATGAAAATTATTAGTGGCAATGCAGAGCAAGTAATATTTATGGTTATTATTTTTCATAGTGCATTAAAGAAATCAAGGGTACAAGAAGATACTAAAAAATACAGGAAGACCGAAACTAAAGTTGTGCTTTAAAGACTTCTCGATTAAAAATTACTGTATAAAGTAATTGTTCTTTGACAGAAAGATAGATAACAGAATGACAAACAGGCGTAGAATGGTTCGTGTTCGTGAAGCAAATACAGGTAACATCTATCCCACGAAGACCAGGGACATTTCTGACGACTTCAACTTGCTTTTCAAAATTCTTTTCATAGCTGGACTAGTGTTCCCACCATTTAACGAGGAAAAACAGCGTTTCAAAATTTTGGCCAAGCTATTTGAGGCCATCATCAATTTGGCTGCCATCTTCGTCATGATCGTCAACATATTCTTCTGGCAACGAAGATACAGTTCGGTCACGTTACATTTCTCAACCAGCTTGACAATATTTCTGGCGATATTGGTGAGATTCGTGATGTTCGCGTCCAGAAGACACATCGCACCCATGGCGAAGAACCTCATCCAGCTTTATGGAGAAATAACCTGGAGGAAAAGCCACCAGTCTCTGAAAACCTTCATCCTTTTAAGTTGCTTCACCACGCTGCTTCTTACTGCGATGGCATCTACTCTGGAAGGTCATCGAATTCAGGTTGAACAAGCAAAAGGTGAGCATTCGATTCAGTTCCTCATCAAATTGAATGACACCGAAAGAAAACACCAGAAATGGATGTACCACATGTTCCTGGTGCTTGTTCCTGTCAAAATGTATTTTGCTTATGGCATATCAGTTATGATACTCATTTTCTGCTGCACTGTTTTTACGGTAGCTAAGCGTATTATCATCGCCCTAAACGAGCAAGTCAAGTATCAGAACGAATCGGGAAAATTTGATACCCAAATTATTTCATTCTACCTCAGGTTCTACAATCGCATTAGTGGAACTGTTGCCGAGATTGACGAAGTCCTTTCACCTTGTGTCCTGCTGATGTACGGGTTAATGGTCAGTGGACAATTCTACACATTGACTGTGCTGATTTCAAAAGACACAGAGCCTTACAGTATTACAACTGGACTCCACAATTTGATCGTTTTCCTACTGACGACGGTTGCGTTTTTGGTGGTGACATTGACTGCATCAAAGGTCACTGAAGTTTCCGAGGATGTGAAGAGATCTCTGCACAAATTGGCAGAAAGACTGATTAATGAGCAGGAAAGTATCAGTATTTTTAGCAACAATATCAGCAGTTCATATCTAATATTAGCTTCTGTTCTTAATGGATCCCAAATATCGTTCACAGGTTGGAAGATGTTTAACATTAACCGTAGTTTTATTTTGACTACTATGGGAGTAATGATATCCTATGGAGTCATAATTGTTCAAATAGGAAAAAAGTACAGCGCTCCTTAAGGTTAATGGACTAGCAGAATTTGTCTTAGGATGTAAATTTTACGAGCGCAAAAATGCAATCTGAATATAAATATGCGTAAAGTGCTTTCGCTCATTATGTACAACTTATTGTACAACTAGGGGAGAAATTCCCCCCTTCACCCCCTCCCTCCAGTATTAAATGTACGAAAAAAACTGGAACTGGAATACAGTTTTTTTCCTAAATATTGTAGCATATATGTGCTTCAGTTAACTCAAAATATTCTTTAAATTATTAAATTTTCATTTAAAAGATTAATGAACTCTATGTTCAAATTTTATATTGGCATCTGTTTGAATTACGTTTCATAATACTGTGAAAAATATTTTTGACTTTTTTAAATGACAAAAACAGATGCCAATTTCTTTAATCTATGCTTCATTGTTGTTGTTGTTTTCGCGTCCATGGAGCTTTTTAACCTATCAAAAGTCCAAACGATTGAGGCCACCAGATCTGGTGCCTCTTGACTGAAGAGAACAACTCTTAGATGAATGCTCCATTTAATGTACATAAATTATTTTAAAATTTTATATCAAGTATTTGTGTGTCTGTGTATTTGTCAGTGGCACTCTATCGCCTAAACGGATGGATCGATTTTGAAAAAAAAAAAAAAAAAAATGTTCGAAAGGCGCGTTGATCGAGAGTTTTCTTAACTTGTTTGTGTCTTCGAATGATATTAGTTAAAAACCTCTAAAAGGCATTTGCAATTTTTGCAGAGAAAACGTATTTAAAAATTTAAAAATTGTGTATTAAAATGAAAAGTAATTTTTTCTGCTTCTGATAGAATATGTTTGGAACTTCCATGTTATAATAGGTATAGAATTCAAATTAAACGTCTTTTTTAAAGCAGATTTAGCTTTCATTCACGCGAGTGTTAACCGAACTCATTGTTAGTCGACAAGGAAAGAAAACGCAATGATTTAAAATGTTTATCTGTTTCCAGTTTATATTTGTAAACAAATTAAGTACTTGTAATTGATTTTTAAAAGAAAAGGCTTTTAAAAGGATCTTCATTTTCCCCTCTGGATTCCACATTCGCGACTCACACACACACACAATCGTTTTTTTATGTTTTTAATTTCAGCTAATTGTTACTTAAGTAATAAATGTACTTCATTTCAAAGTTTTAAAGTAAGCCTTAAAATTTTCGTCTAGAAAAAATATTTTACCTGCTCAGCTGAAACATGCCCTTACCCAAGGTCGTCCCAAGGGGGGGGGGGTGAGCGGGGCAATCGCCCCGGGCGCCACCGAATGAGGGGGCGCCGTAAGGCGCCCCTCTTTTCGATGGACGACATTCAAACGAAAACGACATTTTCACGTGGTACGCCTTGCGGCGCCCCCTCATTTCGTGTATCAAAGATACACAAGTAGTGGTAGGTACGGGGAACTCTGGAGTGAAAAGTCATTGACACACGAAATAGAGAATCATTGCAATGATTCTCTATTTTTTCCTAGGGCACGAAAATATTTCTCTCTCTAAGTCTCCAAAACATTCGTTTCCTTTGTATCATTGAAACAGATAAAATTTCTGAGAATATAACTGTTCAGAATCAAACAAAAGGCACTTCTCCTTTGTCTAGTTCTCACCAAATTTTCTTGAATTTTGCCCCTGCGTGCAGTGACGTAACCAGAAAAAGGTTTAAGAGAGCACATTCAAAAAAAAAAAAAAAATGTTTGCATAGGAAAAAAGGTCAAAAGCTGTCCGGTCCAACTTTTGAAACTTTTAGTTTTAAGAACGCAATTTTAGCCTTAAAAACACGATTATAGGCCATGTTTATTGACTTTAAGGAGAGGATGGGAGCTCAGAGACTGTTTCGGATCGATTATCTTTTAAAGTAGATTGAAATCAATTCCTTCTCCTTCTGCAAGTTTTCGAAATTGAAGTTTCAAAACCGCAACTTTAGACAAACTTTGAAGATTTCATGGGTAGGAGGATCTGAAGCATTTCCCAAGAAAATTGTTCAAAATTATGGTTCAAAAAATTTAAGCAATGTTTTACATTCAGGGGCTATCAGCAGGGGCGGCATTTCAGTATTTCATTTGGGGGGGGGGGTCAAGTTTCTTAAATATGTACTACCACAGTGCGGTACCAAGCACACATTAGCTAACAGGAAGTGGTCATAAAATCGGTTTAATATGATTAAAAATTGGTGATTAGAAATAATTAAAATTTAGATTCATTTTCTAATCTTAATATATAAAAATCTTTTGTGCGGACGTTTGTCACCATAAGGCTTTTAAACGGCTGGACCGATTTTGATCAAATTTTCTGTGTATAATTAAGTTGTGGCAAGCATGGTTTCGAAGCGCGATGGATCGAATCGGAAACGTTTTTGTTAATTAACTAATTTAAACTTTGGATGGTTATATCTCCCAAATGATTAATATTTATTTTAACCTACTGTTGAGCGAGAACTGAAATAAATATTCAACCCGTTGCCAAACAACAATAAGAAAGCCATCTCGGCTTTCATAATGAAATTCCCTTCTGTGATATGTCAATTGAGAATAGATAAAACGTGAAGAGAGAGTGAAGCCTTCATTTCTTGAAGGCAACGATTTTAGGTTCCGTGTTATATTTTAAAGTAAAGTACTGGAAGATTCACGCAAAACGTGTGATCTGTCATCGTAGTTGAACCATGTGACTGGATCGGTGATTTAGGTTTTCCTAACCAAATGATCAGAAAGTACCGTACCTAGCAACATTTGTTTCTCAGCTGAAATCCATGTGAGTTTTAGCACCAATGTCAAGAATACTTTAGGGATACTAATCAGTACATTATTAAAGAAAAAGATGATAGAATTTAAAGACGAAACAAATTTTATTTTCGCCCAGATAAATTACAACAGTGTAGTTCTGTACACAAAAGATCAGTGCAGTGGAAGATCTTTATCTTTGGTGGAAAGAACAAATTAGGCAATATATGAAGTTTAAAAAGTTTTCGTTCAAAAGATCGGACTGCTAATCGGTTGGAGTTGGCTTCGCGCACTGATCGGCTGGATTACAGTAACGTGGTGGCTTGGTGACTTTGGCTATAAACAATAGAGTTGCGTGATCATTTGTTTACACTTTAAAGCTACTGTTAAAGTAATTTATTGTATTATTTGTTTATTTGATGAAATATTTCAAATTGCAAAGAATTATTTTTTGTTTTTAAAGTGTTTTTAGTCATTTTCGTTGAAGAATGTGTTTATTTTACATCAGAAGGGGGGATAAGTGATTTTCGATTATTCAGAGAACTGTTTTTAACTTTATCTTTTTCGTAAACAATATCCTTTCGATTGTTTTATTCTTTTTCATATGGGGGATGTTACAGCGGTATTTTCCGTTTGTTCTAGATGGGTAGTTAATTTTTTACACTAAATATCTGAGAACGCTTTTAATCCTTTGAGTATGACTGAAAGAACAAACCATCCAGCACGGGAGAAAAAATTGTTAATAAAACAACTGCTCAGTGGGCATTAGATAAATTAAGTTGTAATAAATATACACATTCTGACACACAGCAGCTTAAAACATTTTCTTTTTACTTATTTTTTTCCAAAAAAAAAAAAAAAAACGGTTCAAACACTTGATAGTTTACTGAAATTTTTTAACTTTTCAATTTACAAAGTTTGAACAGAACAACGTCTGTCGGGTCCTCTAGTAAGTTATATCAAACATCTCGATACTCAAGTTTTTATACCTTTTGGAAATGTTTCAATGCATGATTTTTGGAATTCGGAAGAGCAGGGAATCATGTTCCTAATCTATCAGTGCCCAGTGTCGTGCTTTTTGCCAGTACAGCTAAATATAGCTCATGACCTTTAGCATGTATGACTTCGTCTGAATATTTTGCCCATTGTGCTTCGAAAATAATTCTTTAATCTCCTGAGACATAAAAAAATCTTTCTCTACTAGCTAAGATAATTGGAGTAAAAAAGGGATGCATAAAAACACTTTTTATATTTTGCTCTTCAAAATCACCCAGGCAACTTCAAAAAATTTGTGAGGGGCTTAATTTTTCATCATTGAATAATCTAGTCTTGTCAGCGCTCTCAGCTTCAATGAGATGTCGTCTGCCTCGAGTTCTGTTGTTCACTATTCCAGACTGATGAGTCCATAACAATGACGAAACTGCAGTCTCTGGGTGTGATAATTGCTCTGTCGGTATATTGCTTGTAATTTTCTTGCCTCGTGCTAAAAAGTTTACTCATAATTGAAACATTTTATTTTTCGTTTCAAAAATCCAATCCAGATAATATAGAGCCAACCATAAAGAAAAATAATTATCATCAAATCTTGTGTTAATTTCATTCGAAACTGAATCTATTACTTCATACAAAATTTGAAAAATCAATGCTTGACTTCACACCATCATGTGAATTTTTGTCTTTTTTTTTTTTTTGAAAAGTTTTACGCTTGATTGAAACATACATCTATATAAAATCTATTTTCAGTTTCAATTGTAGATTGAACTATGGTAGTATGGTGCACAGATCAGTTGTAGATTGAACTGTGGCTTGAATAGTCGGAAAATTAAGGGTAGCGGATTGAAGATGTTTTGATAGAGTAAAATATTTTTCACAAAAGCTTTCCTCAGTACAAACAAATTGAATAAAAGTTCAAACGAAGTCAAACATGCTAAAAGGCATGAGCTTTTTCACCATTTAAAGAATCGTTTTGTAATAATTCTTCCAGTCGTCAAACCACTGCTTTGAAGTTATAGAGAAATGTTTTTATGGTTTTAACTCTTGAAAACCATTTTGTGTCACTGTCACTCCGAGATTGCATAATTACACCCATAACAAGTATTCGTTGATATGTTTTTTTTTATTCAATAATCACATGCATTTTTAAGAAGTTTCTTTGAAAGCGTATAGTGCATTGAGTAGCTGAAACGTTTTTCTAGCAGAAGAAAGCGATGAACACTCATCAAATAAATATACACTTAAAACATGAGCATAAAGTGAATGTAAAATATCAAGGAATTTTCTTGTGAAAATCATGCAGCCACACCACTTTGCACGAGCCTCTCATATTGAACATACCATCATTACACTAGGCACACACAAGTATGAAATATCTAACCTATATGAGGAATTTTTTGCGCAGAATGATAGAAAATGGGTGAATTCAATTTATGTAAGTCGGAAATCAATGTTCATTAAAAAAAAATCTTGCTGGTTCTCAGTAATTATTTGATGAAACTCGACACATAACTGGAGTATAAAAAGTGTTTTTCGTTATTTAGATTATGACTTAGGAATTCATGAAGTATTTTCCGGCCTTTTCAGAACATCGAAAACTGATAGAGAACCATGGTTAATTTTAACTAAAGAAGACATTTTCTCATGACAGACGTTGTTCTGTTCAAACTTTGTAAATTGAAAAGTTAAAAAATTTCAGTAAACTATCAAGTGTTTGAACCGTTTTTTTTTTTTTTTTTTTTTTTGGAAAAAAATAAGTAAAAAGAAAATGTTTTAAGCTGCTGTGTGTCAGAATGTGTATATTTATTACAACTTAATTTATCTAATGCCCACTGAGCAGTTGTTTTATTAACAATTTTTTCTCCCGTACTGGATGGTTTGTTCTTTCAGTCATACTCAAAGGATTAAAAGCGTTCTCAGATATTAAGTGTAAAAAATTAACTACCCATCTAGAACAAACGGAAAATACCGCTGTAACATCCCCCATATGAAAAAGAATAAAACAATCGAAAGAATATTGTTTACAAAAAAGATAAAGGTAAAAACAGTTCTCTGAATAATCGAAAATCACTTATCCCCCCTTCTGATGTAAAATAAACACATTCTTCAACGAAAATGACTAAAAACACTTTAAAAACAAAAAATAATTCTTTGCAATTTGAAATATTTCATCAAATAAACAAATAATACAATAAATTACTTTAACAGTAGCTTTAAAGTGTAAACAAATGATCACGCAACTCTATTGTTTATAGCCAAAGTCACCAAGCCACCACGTTACTGTAATCCAGCCGATCAGTGCGCGAAGCCAACTCCAACCGATTAGCAGTCCGATCTTTTGAACGAAAACTTTTTAAACTTCATATATTGCCTAATTTGTTCTTTCCACCAAAGATAAAGATCTTCCACTGCACTGATCTTTTGTGTACAGAACTACACTGTTGTAATTTATCTGGGCGAAATAAAATTTGTTTCGTCTTTAAATTCTATCATCTTTTTCTTTAATAATGTACTGATTAGTATCCCTAAAGTATTCTTGACATTGGTGCCAAAACTCACATGGATTTCAGCTGAGAAACAAATGTTGCTAGGTACGGTACTTTCTGATCATTTGGTTAGGAAAACCTAAATCACCGATCCAGTCACATGGTTCAACTACGATGACAGATCACACGTTTTGCGTGAATCTTCCAGTACTTTACTTTAAAATATAACACGGAACCTAAAATCGTTGCCTTCAAGAAATGAAGGCTTCACTCTCTCTTCACGTTTTATCTATTCTCAATTGACATATCACAGAAGGGAATTTCATTATGAAAGCCGAGATGGCTTTCGTATTGTTGTTTGGCAACGGGTTGAATATTTATTTCAGTTCTCGCTCAACAATAGGTTAAAATAAATATTAATCATTTGGGAGATATAACCATCCAAAGTTTAAATTAGTTAATTAACAAAAACGTTTCCGATTCGATCCATCGCGCTTCGAAACCATGCTTGCCACAACTTAATTATACACAGAAAATTTGATCAAAATCGGTCCAGCCGTTTAAAAGCCTTATGGTGACAAACGTCCGCACAAAAGATTTTTAAATATTAAGATTAGAAAATGAATCTAAATTTTAATTATTTCTAATCACCAATTTTTATTCATATTAAACCGATTTTATGACCACTTCCTGTTAGCTAATGTGTGCTTGGTACCGCACTGTGGTAGTATATTTAAGAAACTTGACCCCCCAAATGAAATACTGAAGTGCCGCCCCTGATTGATGTTATAACTAACTTGATTTTTCTGTGTGTATAGGGGGGGGGGGGGGGGGTGCCACGAAACTTTCGTCCCGGGCGCCGTCAGCTCTTTGGACGGCCCTGCCCTTATCTATACATGAATCTATAAGAAGTACAGCGTTGGATACTACAATATAATAACCACATGTGTCTATTCAACACTAATTTTTCAATCAAATTTACTTCATTGGGAAACAATGTAATAAGGTGTGATATAGCAGAAAAAATCAGAAACAAGATTCAACGTGGTACGACTTTTAGGCTTCTTCCTTCGTTTCGTTCCGAGAAGATTATTTCAAAGAACACAAATTGCCAAACTAAACAATTCCACTGGAGACTGAATGTGTCATTCCTTCTACTTATCACGGTCATGTGTCATTATGTGTCATTCATTCTACTTATACAGAAAAAAGCCTACTTAAACGTTGTTTTTACAGAAGGAAGTGATGAAGCAAAGTAGGGGAATGTGGGGCAAAGTGAAATAGTTAAGATAAAGAGCTTTTTCGAAATGAGCAAATTAGAAATTTGTTTTGAAAATTACAGTATATAAAGAACGAACATTTAATTTTATAATAAAACTTAAATTGAAACTTTTTTTTTTTTTTTTTGGCAGTAAAACTACGCCTTCAAAAAAAGTTGAAAATGTTCACTTTTTTTTTTCATGGGGCAAAGTGAAAAATAAAGTATTTTTGGAATAAAATATTTTTTCCCCGATAGTGAAAAATATTTTTGAACAAAATAATGAACAAATATAAGGATAATTGTATAAATGTAAACATAATGACACAATAAACTAATAAATTATTTAATTTATTAGTTAATACACGAGGAAAAGTAAATGAGTAAATAAAATAGTGAATGAATAAGAAAATAAGTGAAAGAATGAATTAATATAAGTGAATTATTAAAGGAAGGAATGTAAATAAATTAGTTAATAAATGAATACGTAAGAGATTTAGTAAATAATTGAATGAGTAAACGAAATGAACTATTTCACTTCGCCCCGCATGCACTTGACTAGTTGTGAAAAATATTAAAAGTAAAAAAAGACCTTATATTAACTAAATAAACACTACTATATTACTGCGAATATTAGAAGGTTCCAATTAATGCTTTAAATGTTAATAACAAGAAATTTATCATTTTATAATATCAAAATAATTTTTATTGACAACAAATTACTACAATTTGAGTATCAATTTCTGAAAATTGCTTGTATTGTCATATGCATTGATTTTCAGTTGTAATTTTTTCTTGACTGGAGCAGACTATATATGGACTGCAGACTACATATTACGGATAAAAATTATGGCTATCAAATAAAAGTTCTGTCATATTCTAGCTCTTATTTAAGAAATCTGTTGATTTTTCAAAATATGCACTTTTGAAGAATACGTAAAAAGTATTAAAACAATAATAATTGGACAGAATTAAAGTAAAACATGCAACAAAAATATGTAAATATTCCTGATTTTTTTTCGCAGTCCCTTGCCATTGCGATCCCAGTCTAAGTTTTGGTGTTGTGGAAGAATAGTGTTGGAGCTATAAAATATATTTCTTTGAAGAAATTCTAAGGGAGCATGTTTTGAGATATTCAAGGTCAAAAATCACAGTGATTGACCTTGAAACTTAAACCTGTCGTATGAAAGTCATGTTTTATATAAATAGAAAGCCCTATTTTTTAGCATCACAATGGTTCTTGAATTTTTATTCTACAATAATTAGGAGAGAAGTTACAGTCATTTGAAGGTCACAACTTTTCGTTTTTTTTTCTACTTTTTCAATTTTTTAACAGCCCTGTATTTCGTAAAATTTCCAAAGTAAAATTCTAAAAATTGGCAGGATTACTTATCTTGTCACATGTGTCCCTCCACCAATTGTCGTTAAAATCGAAAATGGTGAGGTCAAAAACTTTTTTTTTTTCATTGATTTGACGTGGAATTACCCATATGTTACTACAAAATTAAGGTAAGTGGCACTAAAAGCGGAATAAATATCTCACCATTTCACTTTGTCTCTCTATTTCACTTTGCCCCACATTCTCCTACTAGAAAACTTTGGTATTTAAGAAAGAAGATTACTTATCATGGTCAAAAATAATGAAGAAAGCCTACTTAAACTTTGGTATTTAAGAAGGAAGTGATAAAGCAAAATACTAGAAAATTGCAGATTAACATAAATATTACACAGTCGCAGCAATAGAAAATTTGAACTTTTTAAGGAATACGTTCAATACAGTTAAGAAATGCCAATCACTGTTGAAACCCACAGACACTAAATTTCACAATATCCAATGAGAATACCTTTCTCTTTCTCATACTATAACTCAAAAATAAACTTATTTTGTTCAATTGACTTGATATTGAAAAAAAAAAAAAAAAAAAAACAAATGCTTTAAAATTTATTCAATACAAAAAATAAGTTTCTATGAATTTTATGATACTATTCAAAAGTTTGCAACTTTTTCAATTTTCAGTTTGTGTGCAACAGCACGTCCAACTATCATACCATACATTATTTCTCAAAGGTAATTTTTTGTGACAACTCCATAACTCCCTCAATACTATCAAACTTCATCAGTAGGGAGTCATTTGAGGATTTTTTTTTCACCGCTTTCGGCGAAAAATAAAGAGACAACCACAATTTGGCTTTTTTGCCGAAAACTGATACATTTTTTTTCTTTTAAAATTACGAATTGGTTTAATGCAAAGCATCTTGAACTGGAGATCCAGCTACACGGTTAGTTAGAGAATCGTACCAATAATGAGAAGGTTGTGAGATCGATTCCCCAACGGGGGGGCAGGAAAAAATATTATAATGACTAATTTTCTAAAGAAGAATTCTGATCCAAATTTCCATGAATATACAGGGTGTTCCCGTTTACCCTGGAAATACATCTATTTTCGCAACCGTTAATCCTAGATGCATACTTCCATTTTCAAAAATGTTCGAAATCAGATGCAGAGTTAAGCTATATGAAGCTTGAAGCGGGGGAAAAAAGGAGCCAAGAAATGTATAAAATTTAACTTTTTATACGGACCCTAAAGTCCCCTATCTTATATTTAGGGAAATAATCTCCATTGGACTATACGTAATTCTCACACAAAACGTTTAACATTAGTACTTACCAATATTCACCTAGATATGAAACGCAGCATTTTGTGACATACACTACTTGACACTCGCCGTCAATACCACCTTTTTTTGGGGGGGGGGGAAATAGCTACTAACAAGAGTTTTAAATCATGATTGCATAGACTACGTTTTTTTCAAACTGTACAACTTTTGTAGTGTGATTTTGCCTGTCATGGCAATGGCATAACATTTGCATTTACTTTAGCAATGAAAAAATATAAATTCTTTTTTTTTTTGAGCAATCACATTACTTATTGTTCTCATTTGACCGTTTTGAATTCATATGATTTTATTTTTCCCCCGCCTCCCTCTGCAGCACCATCGTCGACCGACCCCTCCCGATGCTGCTCGTCTAGCGAAAACCGTCACCAGGTTGCGTCCATATCCTAAACACACACGCATACATAACACACCTACACACACACATACACATACACACACATACACATACACACACATACACATACACACACATACCCACACACTCATGCCTGCACACAGACACAAACACACATGCCTACATACACACACACTCTCGTGATTGCGAAAAACATAATTTGAATTCCAAATGCCAAAATTCAAATTAATGTTTTTTTTTCTTCTTCACCTTGTCATTCTTCTGAAAGGGCAACAAGTTTCAATCTCACCTTCTGCATCGTTCCTTAAAACTTTGAACTCGAATATCCCCTTGAATTTCGGTCGCACAAATGTCTTTTTTTTTTGTGTTAGTAATATTTTTCAATGGATATTATTTCTCTAACCAGGGCCGTACGCAAGGGGGTAGTTTATAGCGTTCAAACCCCCTCCGAAATTTTTCATCCAAAGGAATGCTTCCCATTATTTATTTATTTTATTTATTTATTTATATTTTGGTGACAAAAATAATATTGTTGTTATTATTATTATTTCAATTTTATTTGTGAAATGAAATTAGTATAACCGAAAAATTGTACAAACTTATTGTGTGAACATGGTAGTTTATGGTAGTTATTGAGAAATTCATTTATTATGTAACAATATGACGTTTTGCAAGAACATCCCCTCCCTCCATTTAGATAATTTATTGTAACAAAATTCAATAGAATACACTTAAAACCAAATTTGATAGACCATATACATGTTTCAAAAAATGTGTTTGGTAAAACCCCCTCCGAAACAAATGTCTAGTTACGGCCCTGTCTCTAACTGTAAGTTAAGAGGAACCCTTTTTTTTTCGCTTCAAACTTTCAACATCTTAACTAGGTACATAAGCATCTAGGTACATAAGGACTAACTTTTGCAAAATAGAAGTCTTGCAGGTTAAACGAGAACACCCTGCGTACAACACCTAAGGATTATTTTGGATGCCGGATTTCAAACTTTGCTCGTAACATGTACAAGTAGTTTGGAGACCACATCAGGTTTTTTTTTTTTTTCAGTGTTTTTACCAATTTTCTGTTTTATTTTAAAGATTTAATTACAGATCCTTAGTGTTGAAATAATTACTGTGAAAGAACCTCAGGTAGATAACCTGAGTCAAAAAAAAAAAAAAAAAAAAAAGAAAAGAAAAGAAAAAAAAAAAAAAAAGGAAAACTGGATTTGAAATTGGTTTACTGGATATTGGGTGTAACCAATGAAATAAGCAAAAGAAGAAAAAAAACATATAAAGTACTTTTTTTTAGGCTTCGCACAATAGTTTTAATGATATCTGATAATCAAACTTCTATTTCTGTATTGTAATTAATAACAAACCATAAGGGTCATTCCATGCGAAATGAGCAAATCAGCTGTGGCTGACATGTCACAGATTTCAATGAAATTTTTTATTTAGGTAAACCATACATATCTATGAGGGAATGCAAAATATGGAAGTTTAAAAACTGTTTGTTGCTTTGTTATTGAAATTAGAAGTTGATGCTTACGCTAAGCCTAAATTTTCAGAGTCCATTGCTACCAGTTTGTGACTCAATAATTCCATAAGTTATAAACGCACACTTAAAAAATAAATATTTCCGCATTCTATAAACAATTCTCTCTTGAGAAAGAGCAAAGTAAAATTTATTCGGAGCTTTTTTTGAATCTGAGATATTAACAAAGATTGAAATTTTGTCAATTTACTTCAGATTTTAAATCACTCTTCTAGCTCTTTTAATGAAAAAATAACAGTAAAAATGATTCAGATTGAAAAACTATCTATAACTAACTTTCTGCTCTAATTTAGTAATTGTTTATGAATTTCTTGATGACGAAATTGTACTTTAAAAAATCGAAAATTTCCAAAAATTTCATTTTTTCCTCTGTTTCAGATGTTACTTTGAAGATGAGGGAATGCTCTAAATTTACTCAAATTTTTTTACGTAACATATTGAAGTGTCTTTTAGATGCTACTAAATTTTAATCATTGGTATCAGCGTATTTTTGTTACTAGAGTAACTTGAACCAGGGCCGTATCCAGAGGGGGGGCCTGACGGGCCCGGGCCCCCCCCCCCCCCCCCCGAAACCCGAAATGTTTTGTACCGTAAAACAGAAGGTTTTTTTTTTTTTAAATTTCTAATGTCAGAAAAGGAAAATAACAAAGTTTTTTTTATTCTTAATTTTGCTACTGTTCAAAATTTATAATATTTTGCAGAAATACAGAAAAAGCAGTTCTAGTTCTCATTAGCTTCAAGACATACTTCAAATTTAGACCTTTAATTAGGACTTCCTGCTCTCTTTCCCAATTCAATTCAGGGCAGTCCAGGGTTAAAGCAGGCCCTTTGTCAGTTCGGTAGACTTTTCAGTTTGGTAGACTTTTCAAGTCTACCAAAGTCTTTTTTTGGGGGGAGGGGACCCTCCGTATTGTTTACCCATATTTTCAACCCTAGGTTTAAAAATATTGGGCCCTATTTAAGCTCGGGCCCGGGCGAACAGGTGTTCCTTCTCCCCTCTGTGCACGACCCTGCCCTCCTCCCCCTAAAACTCTTATAAAACTTACACTGTACTGATTTCGAGCCGGGGACTCCCCAAAGGCTGGGCCCCTAGTTTCCGATTAGGAGAGTATCTTGTTACCAAGATGTGCCAAATTCAGCTCCTTGATACATCCTGAGTAAAAAATGCAAAAATCACGATTTTTGCGTTTTTGTAGCATACTTTTCAAGATCATTTTTGTGACTGATATGTTTCTTGTCTTGCATTTATTTAATGCCGAATTCAGTATCATGGAAGTTCTTTTGTTATTGCTTGTTTTTTTTTTCTTACTTCTACTGCATACTGTTAATACAGTAAAACCTTTAAAGTTGACCACCTTTGTAAGTTGACCACCTGTCTAAGTTGACCACTTTTGTCAGGAACGGAATTAGTCCTATCCTACATAATGGAGGAAAACCTCTGTAACTTGACCACCTCTCTATATTGATCACCTGTCTATCTTGACCACTAATATACACCAGCTTTGGTTTGGAGTATTGTAAAAAACCCTTTGTAAGTTGACCACTTGGCAAAAGCATTAGATTGTACTAAAAGTTTATTCAGTTATGCGTCAAATAAGCACAAATAGACATTTAAGAAAAAACCTATGAATATTTATGTTTCCATCGAAATACATTGGGCTAATCTTAAGTAATGCGCCTAACTTGAATAAGGAGTTATTTTGTTGATAAGTAGATTACCACGGTTACAAATGTACAAGAAAAAATCAAATGAAGAATTTGAGTTACTTTTAACTTGTTATGAATTTTTAGGAATTGTTAATTTCAAGTAAGTAGTTTTTCATAAGCAATGAGACAAGTTTTTTTTTTTTTTTTTTGATCGCTTTACAGAAATTTTAAATTTGTATGATACCTTACACGTCATTCTGGTAAATAATCTCTAAAAATATTTAAATAACATTTTTTCTTATTGTTTTGAAGTAATGTTAAATAATGAAAGTGAGTTTAAAATATTCCAATTAGTTAAAAAATGAATGCATGGGGCAAGAAATGACAAAAAAAAAGTTTTCAGTACTACCCTGTACCCTCTATAAGTTGACCACCAAAGTACTGCACCGCAAGCGGTCAACTTACACAGGTTTCACTGTACCTTTAGTATGAGAAAAAAAAACACTTACTCTACTCTCTTTCATTTTCTGCACTACTTGTGATTGAAAAAAAAAAAAGTTTGTTTCGAGAAATATTTCGTTGCATTTATTTTTAACTTAAAACGGGTGTGTCTTACAAAGTTATAATCATTTTGTAAGACTGTGCAACCAACTTTTGAAAAGTGTGAATAAAGAGCTTCAAATAATTTCACCTGTTCGAGAGTCTTTGAAAATTATTTAAGTTTTTGAAATTCCATGAAAAGTTCTTCCATTTTGTATCTTATCAAGAAAATAAAGTATGAATTGTCCAAATGGCCAGAATATTACTCTTCCGTTCTTATTTTCTGAATGTCTACACCATTTCTTTTAAACTGTTTTGTACAATTTTCATACTGTAGGGCATTTAATGAAAAAAAAATGGGGGTAGGGGGAGTGATCAAAAACAAACTTCACTAAAAGTCGATATGAGCAGATGACGAAGTGCTTCTCTTTTCTCCTCTCTCGTTTTTCCTCTCTGTCCATTAAGTTCCATGATTTGTCGAGCAAGCAATTTTTATTTTGTTTGATCTTGATTTGCAAAAGAATGTATAACTTTTAAAAGACTTTGTTTGCCTAGTTTTTTTTTTCATATTTTTGTGGTCTCAATTACCTAATATAAGGCCTCAAAATACAGATTTTTTTTTCGAAAATTTCTCGGGGGGAACCCCCCCCCCCCACGGACCCCCTGAAATCATGGATGTTCTACATCCGACTTAAAGGGACACTCTCCTGTTATCCTTACCACTACAAGGTGAATAAGAAAAATAATAAGAAATTAAAATAACAACATCCAAACAGTGGAATCATTAAAAATCGAGACAAAAAGTCTTCTATGTTAACATTTTTATGCGTTTGTTGTGTCTATATATACTATATATGTGTGTGTGTGTTAGGACAATGTGCTAATCCGGGCCCCTCCCGAAAAAAATTTCTGGATACGGCCTTGACTTGAACTAAGGTAAAATTTCATTAGCTGCTTCTTTTTATTTTGTAAGTTTAGCAAAACTAACCATTTCATTCGTGTTTAATTTTCTCAAAAGCATGTTTATGAAGTACAGTCTGAAATGTACATTTTTTTAATTGAAATAAATGTTAGTTTTACTTGCTTTTGCATCATTTAGTCGTTTATCTAATTCTTTGAATTCTCGTAATTTCACATAAGGGTCAATCCATACAGGTTCCATACAGCATAAACTACTCATTCATGTTCAAATATTTCTAAGTTATCAAATTAAAATAATTATTTTGAAAATTAAAATATGTTTTTTCAGTATAATGTATTATATAGGGCACAATATACGTAATTTAAGAAGCTGCCATGACGTTTTCACACTTATTATTTCTGTTTTAGTGTGTGAATTGACTAGCAAAATTGCTCAATTTCAAAGACCTGTATCTTTTTTACAAACCAAATACAAAAAACAATATGTATAACATGTATAGTACTTGAACGGAATATTCAATTGGCCAGGAAATTTTATTTTTAATTAAATCCCCTTTTGGTTTATAGGGGTCTAAAAATGTCATTTTCGTCATTTTTCCGATTTTTGAGGGGATATAATCTATAAAGAGTACACAAACACACAGCAACAGTTACATATTCTTTTGAGCATGGTTCCAGTGATTAGTTTTTGTCGTATTTCATTTTGTATTTCCGTCCCCTACGTGAGTTATCCCCCTTTGAAATGAGTAAAATTTTTACATTTGGCTTTGAACTTTAACCTGTTGCCATTATTTTAATTATTAATTTAAAGCTACGTAACTCAGCATGTAAGACTATCAACTTATGCACTTTAACATCAAAGCGTTAAATTAACTTTCATAAATGTAATTGAAATAGATTTTGGCGAAAATACGAAGATCTAAAAGTCCCATTTTTGACTACGAAAATCACTTTTGATGACCCTTTAAAAAAATCAAAGGTTCAGTTGAGAGAAAAAATAAGAGTGATTTTAAACATCTTTCATATGCAGCTTTTAGGGATATGAATTTCAAAAAAGTTAAAAATGGTTGAGCGCACCCATCCGTCGAACCTGTATAGATTGACCCATAAAACACAAAGAAAATGCTATTTTTCTGAATTTTATTTTACGTTTGTGGAAATCAAAAACCAATTTCGAGTTTCTTCAAGCAAATAGTAGAAACACAGCTCTATATTCATGTAAAATTTTGAAGTTGTCTGAATTTTCCTTCATTTAAATTTTTGTGTCTATGTGAAGGGGAAAATCATCATTTTATAAAATGTCACTAAGTTTAAAACTGGTTTTGAAGACAAAGGAGTTAAAATACAACTTCAAAATTAAGGCATTCCTTTTATGATACTTAGCACATTATTGGGTATTAATTTCGTCAAAGCTAATGCATTCCTTAAAGATTGAGATTAAAAAATAAAATGCTTAATTATGAGAAAATTGAAATATTTTCAGTTTTTGAAACTCGGTTAAAAGTCAACTATAATAACTTTGAAAATTTTACTGACATTAAATTAATTACACTACTCCATAGGTTGCAACAACATATAACTTTTATGTTTTCATTAAAAAGTTAATAAGATACAAGCCTTCAAAAGTGCAACATTTAGCATTTATGAGAATGCTGTTCAATTTGACCAATTTTCAATCACATGTAACTATTCAAATAAAAAATTTTAAGCAAAAATATTTTAGATATTTCTATATAGGCATAAAAGGAACCTGTATACCAAATTTCATAAAAATCTGTTACCATGCGGCCACCACTTTTTTGCGAATTTTGCTCATTTCGTATGGAATGACCCATAAGTTAAATCAGCTACCAAAATGGCAAGAATTACGCCTTTTGAAAACCAAACGATGCCACACCCGCTAAAAGTTATGGCTTCATTGTCTTTCAAGCTCTGCAACAGGGTTAGTTCAGGGCATGATCTCCCAACATTTTGGTGATTTGAAAGTACAAGTAACTCATACCTCTCATGAAACATTTCCTTGTTACATTTCATTTCTATTGGTATACGAGACGAATTTTTGATCAACAATATTAAGGCCAGAGTGGTTGTCTAGAGAATGTTAATCATTTCGACGATGAACATTAATAAGATTTTAGAACCAAGCAGAACTCCTGCTGCTAAAATTACTAAATATTTGATAAAGATCTGCACAACAAGTAAGAAAGTTGGTGTAGAAAAACAGTTTTGAGCACAGGAAATAGTTGTCAATAAGTTTCTGTACCTTCTTGCCAAGTTTGGATATTTGTCTACAGGAGCAGCATAGAATTCCATTCGGAATAGAGTGAGGCTGTCACAACAACTGTTGCAAACGGAATTATAGACGAAAGAACAAAGAATCGAAAATGACATAGATACTAAGTAATAAAAGTGACTTTTTACTACTAAATAAAAAGCATCTAAAATGGGGATATTGAAAGGTTTGTCATACAAATGTTTCCAAACGGGGTAACGTAAAATCAAAAAGTCATAATAATACGGTATTTTAACGTATTAATTTACGGTATTTCAGTGACGATAGCATGTAGATGAGCTGCGTTATTTGTCTTTTTCTCAAAAAGAACGAATACCACAAAATCATACCCATCGTAACCGCAAATAATTCAGTCAGTAGTATTTCATACCTTAGTTTATAATACGACAGACCAATAATGGTAGCATATGTGATATTGATTAGAATAAGGTGTGACACTACTGGGAAAACGTACATAAAAATTCTATTTCGCAAGGCTTTTAGGTGGCTGTTTTCAGACGCTTTTGAAAACTTTACGCCAAACCACGTGAATTGTTGAATAAAACTATTCCAGCGGAAATACACTTTGGTTTTCTTTTTATGCCTCATAGTCAATATTTAAAAACAGAACACTTATGTTTCACATCCATAACCTTATCCTTTCGTATCTTTATCCTTGAGTTGAACCATTCCAGTGGAGACGCACTTTAGTTTTCTTTTTATGGCTCATATAGTCAATATTTAAAAATAGAACATTTATGTTTCAAATCCATATCCTTATATTTTCGTATCTTTAACCTTGCGTTAAATCATTCAAGTGGAAATACACTTCAGTTTTCTTTTTATTGCTCATGGTCAATGTTTAAAAACAGAACATTTATGTTATACATAACCTTATCCTTTCGTATCTTTATTGGTGAGTTCAACCATTTCAGTGGAGACACACTTTTGCTTTCTTTTTATGTCTCATAGTCAATGTTTAAAAATGGAACATTTATGTTTCAAATCCATATCCTAATCTTTTCGTATCTTTATCCTTGAGTTGAATCATTAAAGTAGAAATACACTTTAGTTTCCTTTTTATGGCTCATGGTCAATATTCAAAAATATAACATTTATGTTTCACATCCATGGCTTCTTTTCGTATCTATATACTTGAGTTAAACAATTCCAGTGGAGACACACTTTTTTTTTTTTTTTGGATCATCATCAAATTTTAAAGTTGCACAGTTTCTATTTTTCATATCCCCACCCGTATCCTCCGAAATCATATGAAGTTTATTTAGTTTACCTCATCTTTCTCCTGTAGCCAAATACGCAAAATGTACCTAACCAAAATGAGTTTTTTTCCCATCTGTTTCTTCTACTATGTTACTTAGATTGTACAAAACACGATTTTGTGAACTTTTTATTGCATGATTCTGCAAGTAAATATTTTTTTGTTGCATAAATTTGATGTTCGTATGAAAACACCTGAAGCACCTGGCAACAGTATACTATGCGATACAAAAGATGAGTCATAATGAAAACCTTTTCAAATATACACAATATAAAATATTTCAATACAGTTTTAATGAACAGTTAAAAAATTGTATGTGGCATTTAGCGAGAAAACATTTTCTCAAAACCAAACTCACGATGAGTTTATGAATATGTAACAATATTGTTACATTTTACTCTAGTATGTTGATTTCGAGGCACAGAAAAAGCAATTTCCTTGCATTTTAAAATTGAAAGCAGTTGATAAAGAATACAAAACTCACCGAAATTTTGAAAAACTTCATTAATTCAAGTAATCTCTTCAACAATATCCCTTTAAGGGCAATAAAGGGGTAAAGAACAGGTATTTTTATGAAACACAACTAATCATGTTAGGAATGATTAGCAAACGTAAAAGTATGCACACGTATTGCAGTTCAGAATAAATTACAACTTTAAGCTTGTAATATAAGTTTTTGACCTAATCAGAAAACATAAATGAAATTTCAAAAATCATTTATTACTAAATCAGATAGCAACTGCAGTTATTAAAGATTTCGAAGCACCTTTCTGAAGATAATGAAAAATCAGGGAATTTTCTTAAATGAAAATTAAAACTGATATTTCCGGTGTATGTTTTTTTATTTGAACAATATACATACTACAACAGTATACCCACAACAACTAAAAGTTCAGTTTGCAACTCCTTTATATAATCATTAATATTTAATCAATGAGAATGCAGCATCTTAAAATGAAATTTTTCTTTCATTTTCTAAGAGCTGAAATTTTTTTATAGAGCCCAGAAGTTTAACGTTTAATATCTTCCCAAGTTGTTACAGCGCAGAATTACACTACAAGAATTGCGCAGAATTGTTCCCGAACACAGATATTTTATGTGCTGCCATTCGGTTAATAGGTGCTCGATTACAGTACATTTACTACGCTAAACCGATCGCACAACGTCAATAATTAACTTCAACAAAAGAAAACTAGTATGTTGTAGCCATCACGAAACTTTCTTCTATATTTTTCCTTTTTCTGATCCCTCCCCATGCTTGACGAGGAAGCAATATTCCTAACAAAAACAAAATTACACATGCAAAAACTTGACGACCATCCCAATGTCTGAATTATTGTAAAAGCAAAGCAAAGAGCGAAAATTGAAATTTATTTTAAAAGCCTTGCTTGAATTAATTACAAATATTTTATTTATTAACAAACATAAGATGGCAACAGTTAAAAATTTTAAATCATTGAGATAACATTTCCGATCATTTCCATACAATTAAAATCACGAGAAATACGCAGACGACAATCTATTACGATTTATCTTTCTTATTGTTGCATTATAAAGCTATTTTTATTCGCAAAAAAAAAAAAAAAGAAAAGAAAAGAAAAAAAAAAGAAAAAGAAAAGGAAAATTAATTTGAATTCTGAAATTTTGAATTCAAATTATGTTTTTCGCAATCACGAACTGAGACAGGACCCTACTCATTAGAGTTATTGTTTCAAGAAACGGCTCCTGCCCCCCCCCCCCCCCAAGTATGCCTCTGCTCCTGGGCGGTTACTTGTGCATAGTTGTGTGTGTGCGTAGACCTGTGTGTATGCACGTAGGTGTGTGTGAATGTATGTGTCTGAAGTCGTGTGTGTGTGTGAACGTGCGTGTGTGTAGGACATGGACGCCTCCGACCAGGAGAAGCGGATAGCTCAAAACCGGAGCAGCCGCGCCGCGCCGCCAGCAGAGGACGGTGGGCGGTGGTGCTGTAAAGGCTTCTGGTCCAAGTTGAACTAGTATGTTGTGGCTATCACGAAACTTTCTTCTATATCTTTCTTATAATTCTGATCCGTCCCCATGCTTAACGAGGAAGCAATATTCCCAAAGAAAACAAAATTACACATGCCAAAACTTGATGACCATCCCAATTCCTGATTTATCTCAAAAGCAAAGCAAAGAATGAAAATTGAAAATTATTTTAAAAGCCTTGCTTAAAATAATTACAAACATTTATCTGTTAACAGACACAAAATGGCAACAATTAAAAATTTTAAATCATTGAGATAATATTTCGGACCATTTCCATGCAATTAAAAGCACGAGCTGAACGCAGACGACTGTTACGATTTATCTTTCTTATTGTTGCAATTAGAAAGCTATTTTTATTCACGCAAATAAAAAAAAAATCAGCCCCCCATGGAGCGATTGGCGCCAAAATTAAACCAACGCCTGTTTACATATGGATTCATATTTATTCCAAATTTCATCCAGAACGTAGCATTACTTCTTGAGATATGGCACTCACAATGGAAAAAAAAGAACGTTCGATTGCGCCACCCCCTTTTTAGCTGTTGACACCAAAATAGAATCATTTCTTATACCCTCTAAGGGCTACTTGTCGATAAATTTTTGTTTGATTACGTTCATTATTTATTGAGATACAGCAGTCACAATTGACGGCAAAAAACGTTCTATAGCTCAACCCCCGTTTGAGCTATTGACACCAAAATTGAATCAGGATCTGTACCTGTTAAGGACAACATATGGACCAAATTTTGTCTGATTCCGCCAGTTACTTCCTGGGGAATAGCAGTCACGCAAAACTCAAAAAACGTCCCATTGCTTCACCCCCCTTGGAGGAATTCGCGCCAAAAACCAATGGGCACAAGTTCACATAGGGGCACATATGTGTACCAAATTTCGTTCGATTTCATGCTGTAGTTTTTGCTGTAGAGCGGCCACAAAAAACTGGTCACACACAGACGTGACACACACACATACACACACACACAGACAGACAGACATTTTCCAAAAATAGTCGAAATGGACTCAGCACACCTCAAAACGTTCGAATCCGTCAAAATTCGAAATTCGGAAATTCGCACGAATCCAATACTTTCTTCTATATATTAGATATAGAAGAAAGTAAAAAAACGTAAGATTTTTCGGTAGCTACATTTAGTTTGAACAAGAAGATTGTTGTCAGAAACAACACGTGAAAATATTATCAGACACCTACAGGCAACAAATAAGTATGTATTCTATTGCACGTAGTGCTATAATAACAGAAGCTGTTTTTTTTAACTAAAAATATTTTTTTTTAAATTAACAAGAAACAAATTATATTTTAAGAGTTCAGTGAAATATTTACAAACATTTTGACTATTCTCCGGACAGAAGTTGCAAAAACGCTAAGAGTAGTACATTAATACCAGCTATATTGTCACATTCATCGAGGTTGAATGCTTTTCAATGTAGATCGCATTATTACAAAAAAAAAAAAAAAAACACCGTGAGCTGCAACAGTCACCAAAACGAAACCTCCCCGAGTAGGAAGTATCTAAAAACTTTGCAAAGTGTCCTTCTGAACACAAGAAGTTGCAGTTTCTGTTATTAAAAACAAGTGGTATTGACCAAAATTGAAGAAAAACCACAATTTGTTTTCGTACTTCGGAAAATTGAAGGGCTTGGGGCAAGAATGTGATATGCAACATGAGTTTTTTCCGGTAGGCCATTTTCCAAACTTTTGAAAAATTCTTCAAATATTTTTTATCGATATTATACATTCTATATTCTGCAATACTAAAACCAGATACGTTTTCTGACAATGACATAATCCATTGCCATGTTTATTTCAATTATCAAAGCAGCATATAGAACAAAAAACTCATTTTTTCAAAGGTGTGGCTTATCACGTTCTTACCCCAAATTCTTCAATTTACCTTGTCTATTTCTTCAACAAAAGTTTGGTACTTTTGCTGACAATTAATAAAATAATTTCACTGACGTTGGCCTGATTTTGAGGGGTATGTAAAGGACCATCGCTATCAAGCAGCTGTAGTTGAATACTCTCGAACTGTTCCAATGACGCTACACACACAGAAAAACCAAAAAAAAAGTGCCAAAAAGAGGAGATCCTTTGGAAATGATTGCTTTGGAAACTAAAGACTCTGATTATCAAGACGTAAAACAGTTTTTCAAGCTATTAAAAATATGGAACATCTTCATGGAGTTCGGTATAAGTATTTATTTATGCGTGGCTGATATATTTCCCTCACAAGTAACGTCACGGAAATGTTTTCCATAATAGTTGGGGGGGGGGGGAGGAATGAGGAACTTCTCTTAAACTAACCAGCAACGAGTAATTTTTTTGCGTGAATTGCACCAACAAGACACCATATGTAGCTAGAGTCCCGACAATCTTCAAAAAGAAGCCTCTTCGTATTGGAAACATGCTCCATGCAGTTAGTTGAATATTGTCTTGGAAAGCTATGATCTTCATCATCTGAAGCAGCTCTTCGTATTGAGGCGAACCAAGACCATTTTCCGACAAATCAGTTAAAATCCTGAAGAGCACTTTGTGCGTTTAATCCACAAATGAAGCACGGAATTAGAATCCAGTAGGAAGATGGTGTAGAATCCAGTAGTTAGTAGTGCATAAAGAACTACTGCCAGACTCGTCAACACAGGTAAGTAACGCCACAGAAAATGGATATTCCATGATTGTTAGTAAAAAAAAAAAAAGCATGAGGAACTACTCTTTAACTAATCAGCAACGAGTGTTTTTTTTTTTTTTTTACGTGAATTGAACTAACAAGACACCGTACGTAGCTAGAGTTCCAACAATTGTCAAAAAGAAACCTCTTCGTATTGGAAACATGCCCCATGCAGTTAGCTTAATGTTATCTTGGAAAGCTATGATCTTCATCATCTGAAGCAGCTCTTCGTATTGAGGCGAACCAAGACCATTTTCCGGCAAGTCAGTTAAAATCCTGACGAGCACTTTGTGCGTTTCCTCCACAAATGAAGCACGAAAAATCAGGAAGATAGCATAGAATCCAGTAGTCAACAGTGCACAAAGAACTACTGCCAGACTCGTCAATGAGGAGTACTCTCTTGTGATGTTGACGGTGTTGCTCATGAGTGCGAACAGCATGCAGAGGAGGAAGGCCATTGCGAAGAACATCGACATAGATATTGCTTTCTCTAATTCTAGAACAGTTTTCGTGAGTCGCTTGTAGCACATCACTAACGAACCTGCGGTGAAGATCTGCTCACTTTTCTGATTCTTCATCTGCTGTTTTGCTTCCTTCAAACAGACGTTGGTGTTGAAACAAAGAGTGGCAAAAAGCAAGCATGTGATTTCGGAAGGAACGAAGCAAACAGTCAGATCATATGATCGTAACACGAAGAGGAGTATGTATTTGCAATAAAAACCAATCTTCAAATCAAATCCTACTGTTAAAAAGAGTAAGTAACTGTCCACTTTTTCACCGTTCATTTTTGACACCAACATGGAAATGGCACCAGATATCATCGGGAGACTCAAGGTAAGCAAGCACAAAATGTTGATCCGCTTGGATTTCTTCAGGTTGAATTTGTTACAGTCCTTGAAAATATTCTGAATGTTTGTTACAGTCTCGCTGATGACAGCAATTTTGTGTTTCTTAACATTTACAGATATCAACAGCAGGACTGAACAAATAAAAGCGAGCAACTCTGTAATTATCATCGTGCCCCTATCCGATATTACAAAAGCTCGCATTCTGATGAGAAATGAATAGATCAAGCCTGCAACGTAAAATATGTACACTATACAACGAAATATTTTCTCCAGGATCGATCTTTCTGCATGTGCCTTAAAGTTCACACCCATGTACCAAAGAATTTCCATTGCAGGACCTGGTGATTCAATGACATATGTCCTAGAAGAGTTTTCGGTGGAACATTTTTTCATGTAATTATAAACACAGTTGTTTCTTACATCATTTTTTAAGTTCAAATCCTTAGCGGCTTTTGATGTTCCTTGAACACAAGTCATGATGATGCACTATTTTCTCTATTTTAGGATTTTGATAAGAAGCTATTCATTTCATTCTATTTGCAGAAGTGTTGATTTTGGAGTGATTAAGTAGTTTTATCCATGCAAAAGTATTAGATTATCAATGGAATAAAATAACTATTTCCTCAGCCACAACTGGGTATTTGAAAGTAGTTGCATGTGTTACACGTAATACATATTTCCACTTCATAATGTATTTAATTACTACTTCAAATCTATTTTTTTTTCTTCTTAAAGTACTCGATGCATATTTAGGATTTTATTGATTTTAGCTACTCAACAAAAGGAAGTTTTGCAAAAAATTTCAAAGACTCACATATTTTTGAGTATTTTTCTGGATAAATTAACTGAAATATTAAAAGAGTAATACAAATCAAGTTTCAAAGTTTACTGCACCTTAGTTCAAGATATCATAAGTTAACAAGCTTTTAATGAATCACGGGAAACATTAGGATTCGCTTCTTAAGCAAACACTCGTATTAAGATTAAATGACATTTTTAACTCAAATTTTAAAATCAAACTGAATTTTTCACTTGAAAATTTTTCCTTAAGTTAGTGAAGACCAGTTCTACTTCCTTTGTCAACAACAAAACGAAATTCTTTGACCTAGTTACTTCCAACAACTTTCACAACTTCCATTTCTGAAACATACTTTTTGAAGAACTCCATAAAATAGTTAACTTGGAAGAGTAACGAACCCTCTTATGACTTTTTCAAAAACTGAGCAAAAAGCCTTGACACAATGCCTAATAAGAAAGAAATAATGAAATACTTTTTCAATTACAATTGTCTTATCCCCGCATGTGGTAGTACTCATCGATTAATCGTAAGTCGATATAAAAATAGTAAATAAAGGGGGAAAAGTAATAAAATAAGTCAAGTAATGTTATTGGTGACGACGACTGATATTGACCCATGAATCAACCTTTTTGCAAACTGTTGAAACATAATGAATATTTAATCTAAATGATAAATGTTTTTATCTCTTCGCTTAAACATAGTTTGGCTATTACGAAGACTTGATGTTTTTTTTTTTTTTTTTTTTTTGCAAAAGTCGATACAATCGTTGTTAACCTACAGAGTTAATAACATATTATTTCTACAAAAGCTTCTTTTTCTCTAACATTGTTTATTTAATATTGATTGGCAATAGAGAACTCGAAAGAGTTATTTATCACACCGTATGAAAAAGCTACATATGGACTCAATTAATCTCGCAACAACAAAATGAATTTTAATATTTTATTACGCAACTCAATTTTAAGTGAAAATGCATATAGTTGATGATAATTTTAAAATTATTTCGAATGCCAAATGCCGTATCAGATAACAAATAGAATATTACACATACAGTGCCATTCCTAGCACGTGTGTTACCGGGGAGGGGGGGGGGGGTAACTTATGATGTCTCTCTCCTATTCCCCCTTCTCGAAAAACAGAAGACAATCCATCCATTGGTGCAGCGAAATTTGGAATAAACTAATATACATCTAAAAACAAGTATACGTTATGAACTGCACAAAAATTGCCCTGGACGCAAATGTAACCGCTCCCTCTCCACAATATTGTGCTCCATTTTTACTTTCTTCTATATCTAATATACAGAAGAAAGTATTGGATTCGTGCAAATTTTCGAATTTCGAATTTTGACGGATTCGAACGTTTTGAACGACGCTGAGTCCATTTCGACTGTTTTTGGAAAATGTCCGTCTGTCTGTGTGTGTGTCCGTGTGTGTGTCACGTCTGTGTGTGACCAGTTTTTTGTGGCCGCTCTACAACAAAAACTACCGCATAAAATCGAACGAAAGTTGGTACACATATGTGCCCCTATGTGAACTTGTGCCCATTGGTTTTTGGCGCGAATTCCTCCAAGGAGGGTGGAGCGATGGGACGTTTTTTGAGTTACGCGTGATTGCTATTCCTCAGGAAGTAACTGGCGGAATCAAACAAAATTTGGTCCATATGTTGCCATTAACAGGAACAGGTGCTGATTCAATTTTGGTGTCAATAACTCGAACGGGGGTTGAGCTATAGAACGTTTTTTGTCGTCAATTGTGACTGCTGTATCTCAAGAAATAATGAACGGAATGAAAGAAAAATTTATCGGCAAGTAGCTCTTAGTGGGTATAAGAGCTGATTTTATTTTGGTGTCAACAGCTAAAAAGGGGGTAGCGCAATCGCCAGTTCTTTTTATCCATTGTGAGTGCCCTATCTCAAGAAGTAATGCTACGTTCTGGTTGAAATTTGGAATATATGTGAATCCATATGTAAACAGGCTTTGGTTCAATTTTGACGAAAATCGCTCCAAGAAATGTTGATTTTTTGGGCAATTACGATTGCTTATTGTTTTCATTTGACTGTTTTTGGCGTGCTATCATTTTATTTTCCCACCGCCACCCTCCGCACCCTGTCACCGTCGACCGGGTCCTCACGATGCTGCTCCTATAGCGAAAGCCGTCTCCAGCTTGCGTCCATGTCCGACACACACGCGCATACATACACAACTACATACACACACGCGCACACACACACGTTTACACACGTACAAACACATACACATACACAAACACATACACACAACTACCCACACATTCATGCCTGCACACAGACTCAAACACATATGCCTACACACACATACACATACCCCCCCCCCAAACACACACTTATGCCAGCACACAGACACAAACACACATGCCTACACACACATACACATACTCCCTACACAAAAACACACACACCTACATATACACACTCGTGATTGCGAAAAACATAATTTGAATTCAAGATGTCAAAATTCAAATTAATTTTTGAGCAATCACGATTGCTTATTGTTCTCACTTGACCGTCCTTGATGTTCCGGTTCCTTTTTCAGCTTGGACCAGGCCTGCAGCACCACCGTCCACCGGCGGCGGCGCGGCTGGTCCTCAGCACTGTCCCCCGGAATCCACTTTTGCTGGGCGGTGGCGTCCATGTCCCACACACGCATGCTCATACACAGTCGCCTACGCGCGCACGGCCTTTACACGCATACACACGCCTACGTGCACACACGTAAGCCTACACACACACGCACACAACTATATACACGTAAGCACCCAGGAGGAGGGACATGCTTGGGCGGGGGAGCCATTTCTAGAAACAATAACTCTAACCAGTAGAGTCTTGTCGCAACTCGTGATTGCGAAAAACATAATTTGAATTCAAAGTTTCGGAATTCAAATTAGAGTCAATTTTTTTTTTTTTTTTTTTTTTTTTTGCGAATAAAAATAGCTTTATTAATGCAACAATAAGAAAGATAAATCGTAATAGATTGTCGTCTGCGTATTTCTCGTGATATTAATTGTATGGAAATGATCGGAAATATTATCTCAACTAGCAAAAATACCCGGCGTTGCCTGGGTCAGTAATAATTATTAGAAAAAATCGTTACTTGCTTTTGTTTTCTGTTTTAAGTGAAAGAATTTAAAACACATCTTTTTGACGTGATTAAAAATCGAGTTTCTTCCTTACCCATAAAACTAAAATAGCAATAAGTATAAAGAACAAAGTAGTATTGATTTAGAAACGAAAGCACTATATTTAAGCATATACAAATTTAAAAAACAGGAAATTAATCTTCTCCTGTTTGAAAAGATTAATCTGTTGATACTTTTTTTTTAACATGGAGTCTAAAACCTTCTCTGTATGGCTAATGAAGTACGAAGTGATTAAAAAAAAGTAGCTGCGCTCGTAATCCCCTTATACTTGCTTTAGTTATTTCGGGAAATTTCAATCATTGTGGCTCTTGGTGCGATTTTACCGAATTTGCGAAAGTCGTTTCGGGGTACCTTCGATGATGCTCCCCCATTCCTTCCTTACTTTGTAAAACGATATGATATTAATTTTCGTTACAGAGATATCGTCGCCAGATGCTGAGATATTTTTGGTCACCATAAAATGGCGCTAAACAGTTTCATCCGAAATGTTACCAAAATAAGTAATAAAATTTGGTGATTGTTTGAAATTGTGCAGAAAGGAAAATTAATGGAAGTTTTTGTGCTGTTTATGGATTTGCCTAATTTAGTTGCTGGATTATTTAACACAGTAAAAAAAGTCTTTTGAAAATTCTTTGATTGGCGATATTTTGTTTACATGGTGATGAAAGCTGAGAAACATTATGACGTAGTCTTCAGCTTCAAAAACAGCAACGTTGAAAAAACTGCCAAATGCATCAGCTACGGAAATCTTTCTGCAAAAATTTTGGCGATCTGCTGGTTGTTTGTATAATGAGTAAGTGTTCAATCAGCATAAATAATAATAAAAACCATTAATTACATTAAAGTTCCGTTTAAATGGAAAATCATCAGCCAAATCATGTATTATTTGCCAATCTTGTGCGAAAATCTTACTTCAAGATTTGACTTGAGAAAAGCCTTGAACAATCACGAAAAGCAAAGAAAGTCAACAATACAACAATTGTCGCTATCGACAGGGAGTTGAGATGATACACTAAATACTGTATTGAGTTGAGGAAAGCCTTCGAACATGGATCTAAAAAGCTCATAACTCGTTTTTTATTCTACTTAGAAATTTCGAACAGGTGCCATCTTCAGCAGAAAAATCAGAGCTTTCGATGGACATATAATGTAAATATGTGCAAGTATTTTTTCATCCCAATATTAGAGAATTTATACAAAAATTGTGTTTTATTGCCCCCCTAAGGGGGTTTTGCCCCCATAACGGGACGAAAACTACCCTATGTGTTATTCTGATGCATAAACTATATTATTGTAAAGTTTCATCAAAATCCGTTCAGTAGTTTTTGCGTGAAAGAGTAACAAACATCCATACATCCATACATCCATACAGACAAACTTTCGCATATATAATATTAGTAAGATGATTTAAAATTTTTAACTGTTGCCATCTTATGTTTGTTAACATATGATGGCAATAAAATATTTGTAATTAATTCAAGCAAGGCTTTTAAAATAACTTTCAATTTTCGCTCTTTGCTTTGCTTTTGTAATAATTCAGACATTGGATGGTCGTCAAGTTTTTGCATGTGTAATTTTGTTTTTGTTGGGAATATTGCTTCCTCGTCAAGCATGTGGGGAGGGATCAGAAAAAAAAGAAGAAAAATGTAGAAGAAAGTTTCGTGATGGCCACAACATACTAGTTGTTAGATAGACTAAATATAATTTAAGGGGAAATTTTCATAATTCAGTAATTAAATTTACCAAACAAAAATAAATTCCGATGCACTTTACTTCTACCCAGAAGAGCTACAAACGTTTTTTTGCGATAAAATATATTTATTTTGATAAGATTTTTATTTTCATTTTTAATTCATTTTTTTTTAATGATTCAATTAATTTTTTATGGGAAAAAAATTATCAGCTGCCTTGTTTAAAAAGTGTTACTACTTTATTTGTTCAATTCTTTATTTTTTACGTATTTGTTCCATCAGAGGAGAGAGGCATATTTTGTTTTTAGAAATCAGTTTAAAATATTAAAAAGGTATGCTTGACACAATTTGCAGTCTTAACCAATATTAATTAGATGCTAAAAAGTTGATGTTAATCTGCGAGAAAGTAGATTCGTTTAGTTCTGGACGAAACTTCTTGTTCAATTTGCTATTCGAACATTTTGGCTGCAATTCTCAACGACTAAGGTTAGTTAGCTGATGAAGCAGATCTATCAATTCACAAAACTAATTAAATGTTATAAACAGTGGCGGATGGGGCCGGCGGGCAGCCGGGCAAATGCCCGGTGGGCCGCCTCGGTTTGGGCCGCATTAAATCTTTCAATTGAATAGTACCAAAAAAAAAAGAAAAATTTTTTTTTTCTTCCTTAAAAAAACTAGTGAAAAAAATCTGTCGCCTAGAAGATGTGAAATCAAACCACTTTGCGACACTGGAAAATCTAAAATTGGTTCACTCATTTTTGTAAACGGATTTCAAATCTTCGTAAAAATCTTAGGAAGACCCTTGCCTTCTTTAAAAAAAAAAAAAAAAAAACTGTCGACTGTTATATGACGAAAGCCTTCTTTTTCTTCCCTTGTGGACCGGCCGACCACGCACTCGGCGCCAGACGAAGCAATCGATTAGCACCCCACCTCATTAGCCCTTTCATTGATGATAGCCGATAACCATTTCACGGCCATCTGTGTACAGGGTACGGGGGGGGGTGACAGGGACCAGTACAGGAACACTACTTGGGACGGGACGGCAAAAGGAGTTTTCCGAACGGAAACAGCTGTTTTTCATTCGAAGATGCAAAGAGAGAGGTATTTTTCCGAGAGTGAAGCCTAAGGCTGAAGGGTCGGGATTGTTTCCTGGAATTCTTTTCCATAATTTTTGCTTTAGGGTAACTGAGGATTATACCACACCTACCACTTCCTTTTTTATGGCTTTGTGAATAAAAGGGATTCGCGCGTTGTAACTTGTAGGCACTGGCAATCTATTTATTTTTTCTCCAGTTTCGAGGCAACAGGACTGAAAAATGATGGAGTCATTTGCAACACGTTTTAGCTGTCATTAAAAATCCTTTTGAAGTTATAATGAAATTGAAATTCATTTTGATGATTCAAACAAAGGATTTTGAGAGCAAGTTTGGTTCGTAAAAAAATTTACTTATTTCTAAAACTTTTACTTTAGTTATCCGTTACCGCTTTTAATTTGTAAAAATGTTTTGGAGACTTTGTTATTTATACTATCATTTCCAGGGCCGGATTTACATTTTAGTTGAAAGCTATTGCTTATAACGAAAAGTTGTGTATTGTCGTTCCTAAAAAAAAAGGAAATATACTTGAAAAAAATCAATTTCATTTTCAAATGCTTGAAATTTTGCAAAAATGTGGCTACAAGCCTTGAATTTTAAAATTTCTAACAAATTGGAGTTGATAAGGGGGAGGAGTGCCAAAATATGTTAAATTCAGTGTGTGCTTCAATGTATGTTCGTCAAAGTATGCTTCAATTTTATTTCTTACTAAGAGTATAAATTATGAATTGTTCAAATGGGCAGTATATTACTCTCTTGCTACCTATTCTCTAAGTGTTGTACCCTATTTCTTTTAAAGCAATTTGTAGATAGGTTGCAGAGATGATTAAAAACTAGCTGTATCGAAAGTCCATGAGCGCAAGTAACAATGCATTATCCTTTCTCCTCCCTCGCTCTATTTCTCTGTCGACTGCCTCATCGATGTGTCGACCCCTAAAAAAATTTTACTGTGTTTTATCTCAACTTGCAAGAGTACATAATTTAAAAAAGTTTTGTTTGCCTACTTTTCCCCCGAATATTTTTGATTCCAATCTTCCTTTCTATGGCTTCAAACTGCAGAATTTTACTATATATTTTTTTTTTTCAAAATTCCCTCTGGGGGAACCCCTAAATTGGGAGCCCTGCATCATTCTCTCGATGCTATTCCCCTTCTTAAGGGAAATCCAAAAAGGCAGGCAAACACACATTAAAAAAACAAACACAAAAAAAAGAAAGAAAAAAAGAAAGGAAGGAAGAAAGAAAATAATGCATAACTTTATGTGTCTCAGGGGAAAAGACAAATATAGAGCAAAAAAAGTAATAACAGTCATTAAAAAAAAAAAAAAACACTTTAGCATTTCCTTTTTCGCCACCGACAAAGTGGTCCGGATTACAAAAAGGGCCCCATACCTGAAATAACTTAAGGCCCCGTCAAGTCTAAATCCAGCCCTGATCATAAATGTTTTAGAAATAGTAACAAAACTGGCTTTATATGCTAGTCTATGTAATTATTCTTTTTAATATGGGATCTTCCAAACCACTCCTCTTGTTAATATTACCAAAGATCGTCTACAAACTGAGTTTAAAAAAAAACTTGTAAAAGTTTCCAGGGGAGGGTCCCCCACCTCTCCTTTTCGCCAGCATCGTTCAAGATTGGCCGATTTTGATAAATAAGGTGTCATTCGTTTCGTAATTAAGACCCGGGTAACATAGGCTATATTTTTGCAGACTTCAGCAATAGGAAAATTTGATTTAAACTTATACATCCTAATTTTAACCAATTTCATTCCTTTCTCTTTTTAGCACGGGTTTCAAATAAATATAGCAAAATCTGTAACCATTCTGCGGAAAAAACATTATTAGGTAAAGAACAATTTAGGTGTTGATTATTATTATATTCTTATTAAGTAAGAGCAATCTTTTGTAAACTAAGTTGTCTTCCAGTTTAAGGTAATAACACTAATTTAATTTATCTTTCATGTGTTTCAAACTAAGATGCTTGCTTGCAAGTATATAGTGCTCAAGCTATTGTATTATTCGTTTTCACCCGACTAAGGCAAAGTCAAAAGAAAGGGTTATGATTTTAGCAGTCTATGTATGTTTGTATTTACGGTTGTTTCACCGCAGCGTCAAAACTATTCATCCTATTTTGTTTTTTAATTGTAACCCGGCTAAAATAGGCTACATTTGAAACTTACAGTCCTAATTCTTTTAAAAATATCTTCGAAATTGAAGATTAGTCCAGTCAATAGGTAGAAAAAAACGGGCTTGGCTTACAAAAAATGGGGTCAAAGATTTTTTTTTTTTTAAATTTGTATATACTAGTGCCAATATGAAAAAACCAAGTTATCCGGTAGTGCGGTAGTCCGTAGTCGTGCGGTATAGTAGAACTATAGTTGAGAACGCACGACAACGGTATTTGAATTGAATTATAATGTTATTAATGTGAAAGTGACAGAGAATTTCAATAGAACTAAATAAATAGGAATATCTAACCTATCAAGTTACTGGTTTTACTCAATAGGACGATGATATTAGACAGCACCTACCTTGTTTCTTATCTTTTAGGGTTTTTTTTTTTTTTTTTTTTTTTTTTTTTTTTTTTTTGCCGTAGTCGGGTTTCAGTTTTTTAATCTTTTATTTTTTAGAGCTACAATTTCCGAGGGAGTGCTCCAAACCTCTTCTCCCCTACCGTTATAAAAGACAAGTAGAATGCATCTTTAAGAGTGCAAATTAGAAAAATTTCTTGTTGCGGGCCCTAGAATCACTCCTCCACGTCACATCACAAAAAGAGCGCATTGAACTCCGTTTTTAGCACTACAATTGCAGAAAAAAATCCGCCGGAAAACCCCCGAACCACCCTCCTCTGAACATTTTTGGACATAATGTTTGCGTTTTGAACGTTTCAATTTCGAAAAACGGGCGTGGGGAGGGAGTCGCACCCGAGTGCATAATATTACGAAAGACAGTTAGAATACATTTCTAAGATTACAAATCAAGAAAAATTCCTGGGATATGAACCGTCAAATCTCTCCTCACTCTAACATCATCAAAAAGATCGCCTAAAACTGCATTAGAGCTACAAGTTCGAAAAATAGACAGGTGAGCGACACCGAACCTCTTCAATCCTAACATTACCAAAGATCGTCTAAAATGCGTTTTCAAAACTAAAAATTTCGAAAAATTTCCGGAGCGGAGTTAATACTATGCTTAAGGTTTGTTCATATCGGCTTCCTTTTAAATCAGAAATCCCATACAGCTGCCACAGAACAAACAGTACTTAGAGAAATACCACTTTGAGACGACGATTATGCATACATTTGTTGAGAAAAAGGCTGTAACCTTCTCAATAATTTTTACTCTTATGATAAACTTGTGTCGCCTAGTAAAAATTCCTTAAAAAATGTTCTGCTGTGAGCAATAAGATGCTTTACTGTGTGTCTGTAAATTCATCGATCGGTCGATAAGATAACTTTGTTGCATAACTGTCCCGGACCTTCTAAGGCCCTAACAGCTGCCTGTAATAATAGTCTGTAGGGGACAATGAACATGTAAAGGCAGGGGTGGCGTAGAACCGTGGCTGCCAATTTTAATTTAGGGATGAACAAAGTAAAAAAGAAAGAAAACCTTCTCAATATTAAAAAAAATTAAATAGAAGTAACAAAATACCAAGTGGAATTCCCGTGACAAAAAATATTTTCTCCACAAAATTTTGAAAGAAAATGCAACCCTTGAATATTAAACCTTTAAATATTATTTAGGAACATCCACGGTTCTTTACTATAATTTACCTAACTAAAGGCAGCTGAAATTTTTCGAGACATTCTGACAAATTAAAAAAAAAATCAACCAAAAAAGTATTCAGTACATAGTAAAACCCTGTGACAAGTTTTAATTTAATACAATAAATGAATAGCTGGATAATAATGGCGGTTTCATAGGGGCCGCCGAAGCATGTTTTAAATAGAAAAAAAGTTAAAATGCAGTAAGTGTTTGAATGTATAAGACGAAAGTAAAATAAAACTTTATTAAGATATTCTAGCTGGAGGATATTTAAAGTAAAATTAAGTTGGAAGAAGATCTGGTGTCCCTGAAAAGTACCACATCAGTCCAAAATGTTAAAAAATGTTTTAACGAATCTCAAACTCTTTTATTTTCAAACAACTTCAAACATCAGGTTGGAAATTGAAAATTTCACTATGAAAAAAACCAAAGAACTAAAATGATCTCGGAAAAGATATACTGGGGGAGGTTTTTCCATAACATTTGTATCAATAATTTAATAAAAAGATAGAGACTTAGCAAAGAATGCGGAAGGGAGAGACATCCTTTAGCCTTACCCTTCATTTTACACCTCCAAGGTAGATTAGAAACGTGTTTAAAACTTCTATTTTGAAAGAGTGCAGGGGAAGTTTCTAAATCGGAACCCAGTCCCATCTCATATCGCCTATCATTATCAAAGATGGCCTACAATTCATATTTAGAACTTCAAATTCGAAAAGCTTCCAGGAGAGTGATCACCCAAATCCTGCAGAAGTGCCTCCACCCCATCTTTAAGGATCATTTAAAATTTACTTTTTAGGACTACAATTAAGAAATTTTTCAGAGGTCATCGAATCTCTCCTCCCTCTTGTATCACCAAAGGTAGTGTGAAATTTCTTTTTTAGGACTTCAATCCCGAAAAGATTTCTGAGAAGAGCCCCTGAACCCTTGGTAACATCAGCAAATATCATCTACGACTGCGTTTTAGAATTCAAATTTCGAAAAATTACCGAATGAATGTCCCCGAACAGCTTTACCCACTAACATTACCGAAGATCGTCAAAAACTGCGTTTTAAAAGCTAACTTAGAAAATTTTTTGTTCCCTACACGCTCGCCAGCATCACTAAAGGTCCTCTCAAATTTCGTTTTATGGGATTCAATTCCAAAATATGTCCCGAAAATTCCTCGCCCTCACGTCATTGAAAGTCGATGAAATAACGTTTTTTAAGCTTCAGTTTCCCAGAATTGTCAGTCCCCTTTACGTTATCAAAGAAGACCTACAATCCCTTTCTTTAGATTTCAATTACGAAAAAATTCTTGGAGAGCACCTTCGAGCCTCTTCTCTCCCAAACATTACCTAAGATCACCTAGAATGCATTCTTTAAGACAACTAATTGAAAAAAAATTCCCGGAGGGGAGGGGAGGACACCGGATCTTTGCTCTCATTAACATTGTCAAAGATAGTTTAAAGACGTTCATCAAAATTATACGTTCTCTTTTCACGCGATATCGCGTGAAAAGTTCCTCATCAATCGTTATTGCACATAAGACCTTCAGATACTGACTTTAGGAGAGGGGGGGAGTAGGCAATTGATAGGTAACAAACTTTTTGAAGAACTTCAATTTCAAAAACCATAGCTCTCCCCCCAGAGATCGTCAATTGTCACCTAAATTGGCTCTTTGGGAACTTCAATTGATAAATTTTGCCCTGAAAGAATTCCTGAACGCCTCCCCCCCCCCTAATGTTTCAAAACAATGCTTACGCATACGTTTTAGAGCTCTGATTTTGAAAAAGTTTTGGGGGAATTCTCCAAATACCCCCTCCCGCAAACATCGCCCAAAATCATTTAAAAAGTCTAACAATGCGTTTTTGAAGCTATAATTTTGAAAATTTTCCGGGGGAGTGCCCCCGAACCTCCCATCATCAGCAAGAATATTAATTTTTACTATGCAGGTGTTCTTATTATTGATTCTTTTTCTCCACATTCGTAAAAGCAGTTCTCCTAATTTGAATACTCAAATTCTAATGGTGACTCCCTACTAAAACTAGAAGATGTATCCGCTCTATCTTTTATATCTGAAAAAAATAAATAAATAAGGACGGTGGGAGCGTCTCCTCTTCAAGGAGCAAGTCTTAAGGGGACCGGCTGGCCTGTAAATGCCAGGGCCGGTTCATGTTGCCCCATCCGCCACTGGTTATAAAGGTACATTACATATATTAAAAGGCCTCTCGACCTATGTACCCGCAGACCCCGCAGTACCGGGGGGGGGGGGGAGTGCAGAGACTCAGTCTTAGATCCCAAAGTGCAGAGAGATTAAGGGGCTCACAGCCAGTGAAACCGAAGAATATTTTTGAAAATAAATGAAACATCTACTCAAATTTTAAAAGTTGAAAATATTTTCAACATCATTGTAAAAATCAGGGTTATAAATCCCCCACATTTCTGCTCAAAAACTTAAAATAATAATAAAAAGAATAATAAATAATTAAAAACTTTAAAACAAATGAACTCATAATTAAGGTAAAAATATTGAAACAGTTAAAAACAAACAACAGTCACTCGTTTAAAATATATTGAGGGGGGGGGGGAGGCAGGCAGATGCAGGTAAAAAGTTCTGATTATTTTTTGCAGGGAGGCCCAACATTTATAGATCCTGGCCTGATTATAGCATTAGTTGGGCTAAATCCCGCAGTTGAAAATATCGTGTAACTTTCATATGATGAAATGTGCCCTATTTTTTCTAAAAAATTCGTCCTGAATATCTTGTTCAAGCAGTTTTAATGTTTGCGATTGCTTTAAAAGCAAAAACTGGAAATAGTGCAATTTTTCAGTCCTTTTTGGGGCCTTCGAAAAATTTGAGGTAAGCGCAAGCATCAAGCTTCCCAAAAGTCTTTTGGCCTTGACTAAGAGCAACCACGTGCTGACTAAGACCTCCCGCGGATAAAGGGGTAAGAATAAATAATACATCGGGGAAAAGCTTTTAGTCCCCATCATGCTTTGTTGGGAAAATACTGGAACATTGCCAGGACCTTAGACCGTTGAGAGGCCAGGACTACAGGTACATGCCAATAGTTCACCTGTTGATAGGCATTATTCTATCACGAAACTGCAGGGGACACGTCAGCCTCGATAACCACGAAGTTTCTGGTTTCTCTCTTGTCTTAAGGCGGGGCAATATCTAAGTAAAGGATGAGAGATATTTTTTTGCTTTGAAAAGGGATAACGAACCACACGAGTGCCAAGTAGTAAGCAGTTTACAGTGCGCCATCTTACCACCTAGGACTTGTGCGAGCGTCGAGTACTTCAAGAAATTATTGCTGTAAGTACTTTTATTTAATTTATGCGTTTCTACAGTTCTGTTTTATAATTGCGGTTGAAATATTTATTATCTTAACTTTATTTCTTAGTCATGTGTTCGCAGAGCTATCAACTGCTACGAAAAAATTGTAGTTTCTACGAAATACAGCCTTGAACTGCGACGCTACGAAAACACGTCCAAAAATTACGATTTTCTTCCTTTTTATAACTCTAAAAAATTTCCATCAATATAGATAACATTAGTAATCATTTAGTTAATAATGCTTTTGTGTTAACTAATGTTTCAAATTTTTGCTTAAAAATAAACAAAAAGAAATTATCATACTAAATGATAAAATAATTAAAAATTAAATATTTTTTCAAAATTAACTAGAATTTGTCCAAATGTAAATTTATCGTGAAATTCCGAAAATAAACATTTTAATGATTACATGATTGCCCCCCCCCCCTTTTTTTAACAGAAAGTAAGATCCTTCTGTAAATCCAGTATATCCTCGTAATTTTTGCCGCTTTATTTGCCAATTCCTCCAAAAAAAAAAAAAAAAAAAAAAGCACACACTGTGGCGGATTGGGATTAGTTCAAGAAATCGGCCCTGGCATAAAGGATATCGCGGCCCCATAACTCCTAATACTAATTTTTACCAAACGATTGGGAAACGATATCCCTTAAATATGAAGAAATCATTCGTAAAAATTAAATACTTAAAAAAATATATAAAAAAAATAACGGAACGGATTCTTTCTGTGTTTTAATGGTCAACAATTGATACAAGATAAGCTAAATCTTGGTTTGTAAAAAAAAAGGGGGGGGGGGGTAAAATAATCTATTTAAATGTTTTTAAATGATTGGAGCTTGATTGATTATTTTCGTAATAATATCTTCTAACATAACTTTTGTATGAATAGAAATGTTATTAGAGAGAGAGGCGGAGTTGACCCATTAATTTTGTCAAACGCATGCAGCAATACATAGAGAGAAAGAGAGTAGATTTATTTTCTTGCTTATGGGAGTCATTACATTAAATATTAGCAATATAAACCTAATAGTAAGTTTAACATTAGATCTGAAATAAGGGGTCCGAAGGGTTCTCCCCCAGAAATTTTTTAAAATTGTAGTCTTAAAAATGCAATTTTAGATGATCTCTGGTGATGTAGGGACAGCGGAAGTTCGAAGGCCCTCCTCCAGCAATTTTTTAGAAGTGAAACTCCAAAATTGGATTTTTATATTATTCTTAATTATGTTATGAAGATGGCGTCTAGGAATTTTTCAAAAGGCAGGTGTTGCATACCCGACCATCGGATCCGTAATGAAGCACCGACCAGTGTTGGCGCATGCGCAAAGCGGAACTGCTTCCGATGAGTCGGATCTGGCTAACCCACCCGACCATGCTCAAAGGGGTGTTGGATCCGATCCGACTAAGTTACGATAGCTCGAATCGGATATCAATCGATATTCTAGGTGGTCGGACTTGAAATATATGGCCGACCTAGCAAAATACCAGATAAAAATACGTCGAGCGAGAGCGAAATGATGGTTCTGACAGTACAACGGATACTAAAACGAAATACATGATACGAAATTGCACATTAATGTGAATTTAGTTATTCAGGGCGACATGCTGACATCGTCGGTCGTATAATGGAGCACCGACAATTTCCGAACTCCACGCTGCTGCGATGGGTCGGAGGGTCGGACCCGATTTAAGACAAATAAAATTCGTTGCTTCATTCTTTGACTTTATTTTATTTTAAAGCAAATTCTGAGATATGTTTTCATTTTCGTTGAAATATTTCAGCAAATTAGTTTTTCACTTATCTCCATGTTTTTGTAATTAGTCATTATAAATAAAATATCACTTATTTAAAAGTAGCTGAGACTATGAACATGAGACTTAATATTTTTTGCTATATACTTTGTGGTTAAAAGTAATTTATCCTTCATTTAAAATGAATTCCATTCTCCCTTATTTAATTATTATTATAATAAATAACAATTTTCAGAATTTTACCTTGCCACCACTCATGACTTAAATACAAGGTTGGGTTTTTGATGTCAAAAGCATGATTTCAGTATGACATGTCAAAAACTCTAACTAGTGAAAATTGATCATTAAAGAGAAATAGGTCATATTTACTAGAATCAGATATGAATATAAACCTGAATGTTTTTTTGAGAAAATATCAAAAAAAGGTAAAATCTATTGACGTATAATTATGTTATATTAAAGATTGTTTGTAAACATTCAAGTACTATAGAGGAAAGGGGGGCAATTTTTTTCATTTCTTTATTTTTGAGAAAAATATTAGCAATTTCTCCAAGCAAAAATACCCTTATGAATGAATAGTTTTTTCTGTGTCATGGTTTTTTTCAAGATTTTTCTAAAAAATATTTCTTTACTCTTAAGTAGTACTTCTGACTACGCTTGCTTTCTTGGTGCGTCAATGTTTTTGTTAGAGAGTGTATTTGAGAATCTCTTAACAGCTTTGGTGTAGTCTTTTCTTTACTATTGTGGCGTTTCATGATTTGAAACTAAATTATACCATCAGTATTGTATAAAAAAAACCTTATTAAATGAGTTTATGGTTCTGCAATTTAATATAGTTCTCACTAAGGAACCTATCCCGGTTTCTCTTGTCTCTAGTTGCATTTTTATTGACTCGATATCAAGAAATTTCCAGATAGAGCCCCTACATCCTGTCTTTCGTCCTTTCTCCTGACATTGCCAAACGTAGCCTAAAAGTTTTTTTAGGCTGTTAAGTTCTAAAAAGTTCTGCAGGAGAGCTTATGCCTCCTAATCTAACGTTACAATCAGGGTTGCCACACGTCTCGGGATTTGAAGCGACAGTCCCATATTTTGAAAAAGTATTCTGCGTCCCAAGGAACTTCGGTACGGGACGGCTAAAGTCCCGTATTCTAGCTGATAACAATGTTTTACAGAACGAGACATCGTTTTAAGGGAAAAAAATAAAATAAAACAAAAAATGTGAAACATAATGAGCAATAAAGAAAATTATGTGGCAGCAAATGCCAAAATTGTTTTCATTTTGATTTGGTTTGCATGTTTTGTTTTGGCGGCAGACCATGAGAAGTCAAAAAGTTGCTTTTTTTTTTGCTCATTGACTAATGTTGGAAATGTATCTGGGCTCTGGGGCCTCCGTAGCTCTGTGGTAGAAGCTTTGTCTTCTAAGCCGGAGATCGTGGGTTCAATTCCCGCCGGTGCCCTGGCCGGAAATTGACCTATTTCCTTCTCTTCTGTTGTAAATCTTTCCGGATGATTGTCCGGAGACACACAACCTTCTGAACTCTGACCCTTCTCCTGTTGTCATCAACAAACAGCATTTTTAAAAGTTTTTCCCCACCCTCACTTTGTGTCTAAAGATAACTTAAAATTGCATTTTAAAATCAGAAAATAAATTTCCAAGGAAGGGCCTCCGACCCCCATTCCGTTCTCTAACGTCATCATAACTTAAAATGGAAAATTGTAGTATTATATATTAATTGGTTTATAAAATTATTTCCCCGTATTTTGAGCAATCACAAATTGCTATCATTGGCCCGTAGTTGACGTTTCTTCGATTTAATTTGTCTATGCTTATAATAAACTCATCTGGTTCACAAGCCTCGGGACCATGTCCCTCCTTCTGAGTGGCGGTGTCCGTGTTCCTCGGAATCGCCTAATTTATACTCTATTACCCTGTCGATAATACATAAATCTTCTTTAGACAATCCAGTGTCTAACCCCTGGCATTCACGTCTTGAATTTAAATTATGGTTCATGCATGTTTTTTTTTTGATTGAAATAGGAGCTATTTGTAGAAACAAGAAATCTTGACGAATGGTCTTATCGCAATTCGTGATTGCGAAAAACAATGTATTAAAGACGTCAAAACTCAAATGAAATTATTGGCCTACCCTGGACATTTTGTCTGGCTACTTTAGTTTTTCCTCTTTTTAAAATTAATAAAATAGTATACATATTATTCAATTTTTGAATTATAAATTGATTTACCCTGAAAGCCAGGGAGGCAAGTGCACGGCATGTCAGTTTTCCAGGTTGGGGGCAAATTTAATTCATTTTATGGGGAAAAAAAGCACGAAAAACATGCAAAAATGCATTGTTTTTCAAAAGCCAGGGCCCATAATTGTCTAAATGACCGGCCTGCCTCCTGCAGGCACCCATAATGGAACACCGACCGACCATCTCCCGTGGTCTTGCGCCTCTGCTATGGGTCGGATCTGAAATAAACACATTTAACAAAATTCTACGGAGGTCTGAAATATAACATGTGACTAATCATGAAGATTCCAATGAAATACTTCATCTATAATAATTCGTTGCTTTTTGAAAAACATAGACACCGCCGTTCGTTTTATTAAGTACCAACCAACTCAGGACTCCGACCCATGCTCTGTCGCCACCATGATGGGCCGGACCTAACTTTAGCCCCATTCCCCTGTCATTTAGGATTGTCAATCGCCCCTCTTCGATCTTTAAACAATTTCACCTTTGCTCCTTCAATATTCATACAAAAACAAATTTAAAATTCCAACTATGAATCAAAATTCGCAGCGTGTTTCACGACGGTGCCATTTTCGCACGAGGAGAATAAACAACGAGTGCCTAATGCTCGGTCAAATCCGATCCAAACAGTCCAGTCATCTGGTAGTTTTACCTGGAAAGTTTTAAGGGAGCTTTGAAAATTGGTAATTTTATAGATTTTGATGTGCTCTTTTCGAATTTCCACTTTACCACCTCGTATCTTTGCCGCTCGCGACGCCATATTGAAAAAATTGCGTCTAAAAGCGGTATTATTGAGGATATCTCCGTACTGACTTATTTTACGACAAAAATATATTTTACAAAATTAAACTAGAGAAAATTTCCCACAATTTATGTCACAACAGTTTTTTTTTTTTTTTTGTTAAATAAATAGTTTTGACGTACGAGCGCCGCAAAGTATTATTTAACACGCGTTATCGCGGAATAAGTCGTTCCCACACTAGTTTGAGGTTTAGTTATCGTAACACATCGAGGAAACGCAGAGTTTAATTAATAAGCATATAGTATAAACACAATTCAATCGACTTACAAGTTAATTTACTTACTGCATAAAAACTGACAATCCACAAACTAAAATTTTTTTTGTGGTATAAATGAGCGACGGAGCAATACAGAAGCCAAATTCCATTTCAGTCATTTCTTCCTATCTGCACTAAACACCGAAAGACTCTTCCAACCAGGCGCCCCACGTGGATTCCCCCTCTCTCCCTTTCCAAAATTTCGTCCGGTAGAACTCAATAGAATATTTTAGTCTGCGTCATCAGTATACAACGTAATTGTTATAGGCGAAGATTTAGATCTTCTTATTCTTTTGACAGCTCTATTTAAGCGATCAAACATATATATGATCAAACCAGGAAAAGGAAAAATTTCGCAACAAATATATACAACTGACAGTATATGACAGTAAGACAGCCGCAGATCATATTTTATTCTTGCATGCCTTTAGTGGTTGTGGCTGTGGTACAACATGTGCCCTTTTCAATCAACGAAAAACGAAATTTATTAATGTACTTCGAAAAAATCCAAATGCTGATCCAGAGATCATTGCTAAAGCTGGAGAACACTTCCTTCTCGACTTATATGGTTACAGTGAAGTGAAAAAAAAAAAAGCAAGAAAAACATAACTTTAAACGCCTACAGATATGAATGCTTTGTAAAATCCGCATATAAAAGTAAATTTAATATTTCGTCACTACCTCCATCAGAAACAGCAGCAAGATAACATTCTTTTCGATCCTATCACCAGATTCAGCAGTAGTGTGGGACTGAAAAAACCCAGAGCTGTGTGTGTGTGTGTGTATAGGTGAAATAGAAATAAGAATTGGTTAATTTCTCTGTTATGACGCTTGAATCCTCAGCTCCACAATCCTTATAAAGACTTTATTTCTTGCAAATGCAAAAAAGGATGTCAAAAAGCCTGTGGATGCAGAAAAGCCGGGTTAAAATGCTCCGTTATGTGTACTAATTGTACAGGTGGTGATTGTAAGAATTCGCCAAGTTCATCACATGATAGTAGTGAAGAGGAAGAAATGGAGACGGTTTTCGAGCAAACGAATGATGCAATAGAAAACGAAGAAGCTCATGATGAATTTGAAGCTCCCATCGCAGATGATACCGCAGAAATTGCATGACAGGGCGGACACAGGATTTCATTTTAGGGGAGGGGGGGCATGCTCAAGAACGTAGTCTTACGTACAAAAAATTCCTTCTACTAACAACCCCCCCCCCCGTAAAAGCTCTTCAAATATGCTTACAAAAACCATCGAAATCATTAATAAAAATCATTTTAAAAGTTTTCAATTAAAATAATTTTTCAGTTTTAGAATGTAAGCCGAAAATTTTCAGAAATGACAACTCAGTTTTAGGAAATTTCAGAACACAACACCCCTGGTTGATTAAATATTTGTATAGTACTAGACACATATCCATCTTAGATTATAAATTTGCATGATACTCGACACATCCATCTTGTATAAAGAAAAATAACATCACTTAAAATAGTAAAACAACGCTTAAAATAAAAGTAAAACATGCGGTGAAAATCTAATCGAAAAAATTAAATATTCTATAAATATAATTCAGACTTGATAAATGACTGACCGACTGATTAATTCCAATTGTGAATATTGGAGGTTGACGAAGACGTCGCAGTCTCAGAGTCTGATACAGGAACTCCAGATATGTTTCCATTGGGGGGGGGGGGGGGGCTTTGGGTTCATCAGTTTTTTCAACAGTCCAAAAAAAGAGACTACACTGCTTTGTCACCCGAGCGCTTCAGTGTTTTTGTAATAGGTCAGGGGTTCCCAAAGTGGGTGCCGCAAGGAGGGGCGAAGAGTGCTGCAAGCTGTCCACATTTTCAATATACGTGTATAATTGAAATAGATTAGGGTGCCGTAAAAAATTGTAATTCGTCAAAGAGTGCAGTGATTCGGAATAAATTGGGAACCCCTGTCATATGTAGTTTTTTCTAACAAGCGCGGTTTTTTTTTTTCGACTGGGTTTCCGCCTAATACGGTGGGTTAGTTTACGAGACCCTTGGTATAATGAGGTTTTGCGATAACACGACACTCGAATTTTACATTTCCTGCACGATACTAAATCAAAAACACTGATTTAAACTAATTAACTATTTACAGCACATTTAAAAATAAACTCAGCACAGCTAAAAACGAAACTATCTAAAAATTGCAACAGAAAGAAATTATAATCTACAGAGACTTTACATAAAATAAAACATTTACACACTCAAAGATTTTATCAATTGAAGCGATGCCTGCAGCTATGGATACAGTTTTAACCATGCATCAAATTTAATCAACTATCGTTGATTAAGTTTGTTGCAAAAAAAAAAAAAAAAAGCGATCGGGAGTCATACACTTCTTTGTTGCTTTTCATTATACTGGCTCCTGAACACAGCGCCGCAGACTGTCTCAAGAAAAGCTATTTTACTGTCTACATATTTTAAATACATATATTATAAAAGACAGGAAATACCCCCCTTCCCCCCCCCAAAAAAAAGAATTCGAAAACTATTTACTGTTTCTTATTATGTGGTTTCGGTCTGGCTTTTCTTTTCTTTTTTTTTTTTTTAAGCAGTCATGTTCACTACTTTAATGCAATGAGCCTCAAAACAGATTACAAAGTATTGTCGCAGATTTTGATGGGGAGGGGAGTCACGACCCCCCAAGATCCCCCTCCTTGTATGCATTTTTTACGGTTTCGATCAAGTTTTTTATTTTTTCGAGCAAACATTCAAATACTGTTGCTGGTTGCAGGGAGGACCCCCATGACCCCCCCCCCTTGTATCCGCCACTGCGTCTCAATCAATACTGAAGATGATGAACCGGTGTAACTTCTGGTATAGTGCCTAGAAAGAGGCACTATACTTCTGGTCTATCAAAAACATCTACGCGAAAATGTTGTTAAATAACACTTTTCGGCGCTCGTACGCCTAAATTATTTATTTTGCAAAAAGAAAAAATGTTATGATATAAATTGTAGGACATTTTTTCTTGTTTAATTTTGTATGTAAATTAATATATATATAATGCATAAATTAATGTTGTATATGATTTTTTGTCGCAAAATAAGTCAGAGGAGATCTCAAACTAGTGTGGGAACGACTTATTCTGCGATAACGCGTGTTAAATAATACTTTGCGGCGCTCGTATGTCGAAACTATTTATTTTACAAAAAAACTGTCATGACATAAATTGTAGGAAATTTTCTCTAGTTTAATTTTGTAACATATATTTTTGATGTAAAATAAGTCAGAACGGAGATATCCTCAAAATACCGCTTTTAGACGCCATTTTTTCAATATGGCCGCGCTAGCGGCAAAGATACGAGGTGGCAAAGTGGAAATTCGAAAAGTTTCAAAATCTTAGCTCTGAAAACGCGGTTTTAGAAGATTTTGAGCGATGTTAGTGAAAGGAGAGATTCGAGCAGCATCCACCAAGAATTTGCTTCAAGTTAAGTCTTAAAAACATGATTCTAAGCTTTCTTTGATAAAAACTAGGGCATAGAAAGTTGTTCAAAAGTTAAGTTCCAAAAACGAAATTTTAACTGACCTATGATTTTAGGAGGAGGAGTAATGGCGGGGCTCTCCCGAGATTTTTTCCAAAATTGAAGCATTAAAACCGAGATTTCTGACGTACGTTACTATGATGGGGAAGGGGGGGGGGCTTTCCTTCAAATTTTTCGATGCTGTAGATTCTGAAACGGTGTTTTAAATATCTTTCGTAATATTAATAAAAAGAGAAGATCGATGGTAAACTTTCGAAACTAAATCCTATCAACGCAACACTGCAGACGGTCTTGGGTGTTGTTCTTGTTATGCATATACATACACCTTAGAGACTCCCGTTGCCGGTCACAATTAGAACTTGAATGTTACAAAACACAATAAGAAGCGCAATACAATACATTAAAAGTGCAGAATGATTATAATGAAAAACTTGCGTGATAAATGGCATAAAAATCAAAAATTGGCACTAACCCATATTTTACTATCGTCCTATATATAGGACAGCTCATATTTATTGCATTTTGGCAAATGTTATCACATTTTTAACTACTGGTTTGGTATTTTTATAATTCCTACGTTTGATAAGTGCCGTAGACAAAATTTGAGAGTTCAACTATAAATATTTTTATTTTATTTTTATTTTTGAATTTGACGATTTTTTGCAGTTTTATGATACATAACTTAATATTTAATTAAAATAAGTGTGTGGAAACCAAGCCAAAATCCTTTTTCAATTTTATCATTACTAATCATGTACATTAGTACTGAGTAAAATTTGCGAAGATAAAACTACATTTAAATAGATTTTATGAAGGTTTTATTAGCCGTCCTGTAAATAGGACGATGGTAAAATCCCCTGCTATGCGCGCTCCATACAAACCTAGCTGACCTTTTGGAAAATAGAGTGGAAAACTTGATTGTTCTCTTTCAAAACTCAATACTATGTAGTTTTCTCACAACAAGAGTTGAAAGAGCAGGTTTTTGGGGGTCGTAGGGAGTTTTTTGTTGACTAATTTATCATGAGCACGTTGTGATACAACCTTCTGGAGTAAGTAAAAATATTTGCAGTTCTAAGTGTGAACGCTGATCTCAGAAGCAAATAATGTAAAGACATAATGTAAAGACAAGTACATGTGGCATATTGAGCAAGAAATTATTAACAACTGAAATAGCTGTTGAATATGTAAGGTCATAGGAGGATGAAGCCATGAGAGTGACCTTGACTTGAAAATATTGCCACCTGATCCAAATATAGTCACTGATGATGAAGACTCCTTGAGCAATAAACATTTCAAAAGGAATCAACACTAATAAAGAAATGAATATATCAAAACAAAAACGGCCTAAGCGTGTACCAAAGTTTGCATAGGTTTGTGAATAATTTTCTAATGAAAATCGTCATAAGATATTGCTGGACATAATTTCAGGAAAACACTTATGAAACTTCTTGAGATTGTGGTCGAAAATATGATGAAAGCAGTAAAGAAAATTAATAAGTATTCCTGTCCTAAGAATAACAACAATTTTTGTTTGCAAACATCAAACGTGAAACACTTTTTGGGTATACTGTTATGTAGCGGATGTTATATAATGCTCAGTGAAATGGGAAAGATGCTTCCGATAAAGGAACAACTTTTGTTCGTCAAACTATGTCATGAAAATAGTTCTTTCATATCAAGCTGTTTTCACATTTTGATGATAAATCTACTATTGATTTAGATAGCTAATGTAAAGTTCGCCTAATTTATAATTTGTTGAATGAAGATTTTCAAAAAATTGAGCATTCAATCATTGTTGAAATGATGGTCTTTTATTTGGAAAAATAGTGATGAAAAATTTACGCAAATAGGAAACTCGTGAAGTTTGGTAGTAAGCTCTCGATAGTAAACTCTTTTGATGGCTACCCCTTCCATTTAATACTATTTCAAGGAGCACAAAAATAGAGGTTTGATTCTGGAAATTGTTTCGATTGTCATAACAGAACTGAAAAGATGAAAATGAAAAGAATTACACTCAGGTAACAACAATTAGTAAATAATACAGTTGTTGATAATTTGCTTTACATTATTAAAAACTCCAGCAAGGCACAAAACATACATTTTTTTGTCTTATAATATTTTTGTTCATCTCAGAAACAAACCACTATTTGCAACGGAAACAGTAAGGGAAATTGGGATGAGAAAATGCCCCTAAGAACCATCCAAAATTTCGAAAATTATGGGATCTAAACATTCACATGAATCAAAAGATCGCAGTTGTTCGTTGAAACGATGACAAAGAAGTATCACTCATGAGCCATTTCGAAGATACAAAGTTTTTCAATATATATATATATATATATATATATATATATATATATATATATATAAAGAATGAAGAATTGAAACAAAAATAAAAAATATTTCAATTTGTACGAGTATAAAAATAATATGGAAACATGATTCATTCATACGTAATACAAAATGGAAACGACCAACTATAATTTCGAAATGCCTTGATGCAGTACTGGATGCTGCTTGGAAAGTATCGAAGCTCTTTGCTTCAGAAGAAGCCTTGACATGTATTGAAGACTGTAGAAAAGTCACTATTGCTAAAATGGGTTTGTGTGTACCTCTAAACATTGCAGAAAAGCAACTGTCTGTTCATCAAAAGGGACTCTTACCATACGGAAGAGCCTTTTGAAGCTGCAGACTGACTACGTTTTAGCAAAAACTTCAGATTGGAAATAACACCGATATAAGTTGAAACATTGTACTAAGAAAAACTGGCAGTTCATAAAAAAGTGTTTTCTACCATTTCACACGTACCAGGAAAGCTCGAGTGAAAAACTAACTATACAGTAGTGGATTGTACCATCGTCCTATTTATAGGACAGCTTGTAAAATGGAAACGAATGCATATTTGGTAATGCTTAAAATTTTATGTACATTCCTGAGATCTCCTTTGTCTGTAATAGTAATTTTTATGAAAAATATTAAGTTTTTCATAATGTGGTAAAATTTGGGCTAAATGAAAATAATTCTGTTAAACCAAACATAGACAATGAGAATGACTATGTTCTCGGGGTGAGGGGGAGAGGGGAGGACTAAAACAAAACAGTTTATTAAATTTTAGAAACACCAGTAATTTTTTATTACATGAGTTCATAATTTAAATTTAAAAATCCTTAACAAGATAACCCCCTTTAAATAAGAATGAAAAGAGGGTGTGTATTAATTTATTCTTATAAGGATGAAAGAAAGCTGTGCGAAGATTTTCGGAAGGAAAAAGAGAGGGGTTTATATTTAATGTGAAAAGATGAGGTTAGTGGAAGATATAAAGGTTTGGTGTGTACCTGGGAGTCCATGACACCATGACATGAACTTTTACTTGGTACAGAATCTGAAAGTGCGAAACGAAGTACGTAGAAAGGGAAATGATTATGGCCAGTTACAAAAATTGTTTGGTGTCTAGACTTAATTTGAGGTTTTAATTTAATTTTGGAGAATAGGTCAAAAACTCTTCTGCCATGATGTTGTTATGGGGAAAGGGGAGATCGGGGGTTCTCCTGTTTTTTTTTTTTTTTTTTTTTTTGAGATTAAAGTTCAAAAAAGGTAATTTTAGACAATCTTCGATGATGTTATGGGAAAATGTTCAAGGGACTTCCGAAATTTTTTCAACCCTAATTTCTGACGCTCTTCAATGATGGGGAGGGGAAGTTTCTAGGTTAGATGCACCGGAAACGCTCTCCTCGAAGTTTTTCGAAGCTGAAATCCCAATTACGCTGTTGTGGGCCATCTTTTATGACGTTAAACTAAGGGCGTTTTTCCGAGAATTCTTAAAAAGCAAAGTATTAAAAACGCACTTTAGGCTAGCTGTGGTGACTAAAAAAATGAAAATATAAGCTTTTGGATCCCTCTCCCCCTCCCCCCCCCCTTTTGGCTACGCCCCAATCTTTATTTATCTATTTATTTTAACTACTGATAAAAGAAAGAATCACCATCCTACAGTTTTCTCTTTCAAAACCATTTAGACTTAGATTTTCCATAGTAAAATTTTCAATTTCCAACCTGTTATTTTTATTTGCTTGAAATGCAAGCTATCTGCGGCCGCAGGTAAAAAAAAAAAATTTGAACTGACCTGATGCTTTGGTGATCTTAAATAACTTTAATGACCATAGGCCTTTTTTTCCACTCTACATTTTATTTTAATTTCATAATCTTTTTCACCTCTTGATAAAGTTTTGTTTCACATTGAAACACTTAGAACACTGGTGTGACTATTTATTTAAATATTTCCAATCTCTCTCGCTGTATTTTAATTTTTCTCCTAGTTAAACCATATTTCAGGAGCCTGAGTATTTTTCTCCACTTGAACTCTGATTTTCAGGATGATATTTTTTATTAAAAAAAATAGGAAAGGTAAATGGTAGAAAGGGTAGGTTTGTCGGCGATCCGAAAGACCCATGTTTTTATTATTATTATTATTATTATTTTAAATGTAATCACTTTCAAATTTAACTGTCCTAACTAAGGGTCTCTAAGGATCTTAAACTGTGGATTTGAATCCTTCGAGGGATACTGAGGGAAACTGAATGCTTCATTTTTCGTAAAGAGGGTTAGAAACGCACATTTTGGAGGTCTTACTTGAATAGTTTTAATAATATAGTATTTTGGATGTTCTAAATTGTGTTTTAAGATTTCATTTTATGTTAACATTTTATTGAAAAATGTCACTTTTTTTGCAATTGCTATGAAATACAATTCATAACCATTGTTAATTAATGTGAATTGTCATTCGTAACTGAAACTGACAATTGGGCAAAAGTAATTTAACTTTTTAATACTGCCAACGTTTTTCTGTTTTTCATTGTATTACTAAAATGAAATTGGCGGCCCCATTTCTGAAAAAGCCCCCCAGGAAAAAGCGTCCCGTAAAAACAAAATTGAGATTGCAAAGATTTTTACCATTTCCGGGGATGAATTGAAATTTTATGCAGCAAATGGTGCACACAAATGAAGGAGTAAGTAGTGGGTAGAGGGTATTTCAAGTTTTGAGAAAAACGCGTTTTAAGTTGCGGTCTTAGGTAGGTTTTCAATGTAAAGTTTTTCTAAATCATGAGAAGTTCCTACCCGGATTACTAGTAGGGGAATGTGGGGCAAAGTAAAATAGTTAAGATGACTGAGTTTTTTCAAAATGAAAAAATCGCAAATCCCTTTTAAAAATTACAGTACAGAAAGAAAAAACATTGTATTCTATTATACAACTTGCGTTGAAACAGTATTTCTTATTTTCGGCAGTAAACTTGAGTCTTCAAAATAAAGTGGAAAAATTTCACTTTTTTTTTCATGGGGCAAAGTGAGAAGTAAAATATTTTTCTTATGTAATATTTTCTTTTCGATTATAAAATATATTTTTGATCAAAAGAATCAGTGAATAAAAGGTTGAATGAATGAATGAAAAGACAATGAAACATAAGCGAATAATTAAATGAATAAATCAGTTAATTATGAAGAAAAATAAACGAGCGAGTAAAGGAAAGATTGAATAAGAAAATAAGTGAATGAATGAATGAATAAGTGAATTACTAAATGAAGGAATGAATTAATTAATAAATGAAAATGTAAGTGATTTATATTAAATGATTGAGTGAGTAAATGAAACAAACTATTTCACTTTGCCCCGTATGTACTTGACTAATTGTACAATTTATTTAAAATACAAATAAGCTTAGTATTAACTAAATCAATGCTGCAATGAATATTAGGGGGTCTCAATTAATGTTTAAAATGTTAACAGCAAGAACTTTATCATTTTATAGTAACAAAAATAATTTTTGACTTACAACAAAATATTATAATCGGAGTATCAATTTTTAATAACAAAATTTTTTAAAAAATACCAAGCACTTTTCATAATGCACTTAAAAGGACAAAATAACTTTTCTGGGTCAGAAAAGACAATTTAAGAACTCCTGTAGTTTTCGAAAATTCCAAGAAAATGACGTCACAAACGAACAAAAGTGCGGCTCAAGTCATGAAGAGAATTTCTTACCATTATCTAGTTTTCAATCATAACTTTGAGTGTTGATACATGCATATTTTTCTTATTGGGAAAGTTTGGTTTGAAATGACTAGAACTGCACTTTTCTTCGTTTGTGGTGTCATTTTCTTGGAATTTTCGAAAACTACAGGAATTCTTAAATTGTCCTTTCTGACACAGAAAATTTATTTTGTCCTTTTGAGTGCATTATGAAAAGAGCTTGGCATTTTTAAAAAAAAATTCTGTTATTTTATTCTTTTTGGTGTAAATGTATTTCAGAAATAGAATAATTTTATCCTCACCAAACTTCACCTTATTTTTTCATATAAATGCTCGGTACTAAAAGGGAAAAAACCTATATAAGTGTCTAAAACTTTAAGCAGTTGGCATTAAAATTTAATCCTTGTTCCTCTCTAGGATTTATGCTGGCTAATTTCATGTTTGCTTCGGAGAAACCTTGATTCATAATTTTCATTATGATTGCTTTTAACATTACGGTTGCAAGGCAACAAAACTTGTAACAATGGGTTTTATTATTTAAACATTTAATAGGGAAATTACATGAAATTTACTGTTTTCCATCCTAACTTCAAATAATAATTTTATTTTAGAATTTTAATTTTCAGCGCTAAGTTGTACGTTCAGATTAAACAAATCATTTAGTGAAATCCCGAAGTCTCTAAGTGGTCTAGTTGCAGAGATATAAGCAAAACCAGGCCTCAGTTTTCTCCGTGACAATCGGGTGAAGTATAATAAAAGTGCTTAAAAGTTGCCTGTATTACCAAATGCTTTAATCTTCTGCGGTATTTTTTTCCTGACTGGAATAGACTACATATGGTACTACATACACTGCTTGACAATTGCTAAGGAACAAGTGATTTATGCAAATTTGTACCTCAACCACCTGGCCAATGGAAACAAATTCAAGTTCAGATGGCGTGGTAGACCAAGACTCGTTATCTGTATAAAAGACAGTGCATACACGCTCAAGCTTCGTACGAAAATTCACCATGTTTGGTTTTTAACAAAAATAGTGCTGGATGTTAAAAAAGGTTTTTCTCTTAAATTCTTTTGGTTGAAATACTTAAGAGTAAAATGTCAGCAAGACATCATTTGAGTATCTACGATCGTGGACGAGCGGTTGGACGACTGGAAGCAGGTCAAAGTGTCACCACTGTGGCTGCTGCAAAGGGTGTATCAAAAAGTGCCATCTCCAGATTAAAGAAGGCCGCTGAAGGTGGAAATGTTTTGCAAAAGCATGCCGGGGGTCGTGGTAGAAGCACCACAACTTCAAATGATAGCTACGTAGCCCTCGTGACAAAAAGGAACAGAAATTTCACTCCTGGACAGATAGCTGCAAATCTAACAACCGCTACCGGTACGCATGTTTCTGCAAGAACCATCTCACGGCGAGTAAATAATGTCGGTTTGTATGCATGGAAGCCCGTACGTTGCAACCAAGTTCAACCACGCCATCGTCGAGAGAGATTACGCTGGTGTAAGGAACATGTTGGTGGGATCATCAAAATTGGTCTAGAGTGATGTTCTCTGACGAATCTTGTTTCAGTGCGACAAGTGATTCTGGTCTCCAACTACTGTAGAGAGAGCGTGGAACACGTTATGCACAAAAATTTGTTTGCGAACGTGATCGGTACGGCCCAGGCGTCATGGTGTAGGCAGGCATCATGCACAATGACAGAACACCGCTTCACATTTTTGAATAAGAAAGCGATACGTCGCAAATGCATTGCAGAGATGTTATGCTGGACCATGTTTGTCTTTTTAGGGGAGCTGTAGGTTCAGACTTTCTCTTTACGGACGACGATACACGGTCATACTGGAGCATTGAAGTGTCAGACACACTGCAAAGTGAAAACATTCTCCGTAAGCATTGGCCTGCTTACTTTCCCGACTTAAATCCAATTGAACTTAGCTGGGAGGCTCTTGGCAGACGTGCTGCGCGAAGAACCGTACCTCCCAGAACAGTACAAGAACTCAAATCCGCATTGAGAGAGGAGTAGGAAAACATCCCCCAAGCACCCCTTTAATAATTAGTGGGGAGTATGGAAAACAGATGTAAATTGTGCTTTAGTGTCCCTGGTAATCATACATCATAATAGATACTCATGTCTCTATCATCCTAACCTAGATCATTTTTTTGTGGTTGTATGAAAATCATTTAAGTAGGATTATTATTTTATTTTTAAGTTTTTACTTCATTGATGCAGTACTATCTGTATTATTTTGTACTTATAATAAAGGCACATCCTCCCTACTAACTATATATTTCGTTCTGTTTCTTTAATCATTATCTATTCATAACTATTCCAAAAAACGTGATTGTTCCTTAGCAATTGTCAAGCAGTGTAGTTAAAACAATACCAGATTGGTGGAACTAAAAGCAGAGTGAATATTTCACCATTTCACTTTGCCCCATGTTCCCCTACTTACTATCTTTTGCCCAAAGACAGAAGAGAGGTTCACCTACCATTGTACTTACTGTTCATAGTCGCGCCGTCCCTATGTGAAAGGTCGTGCGAGGCACGACGGCGCCAGAGTTAAAAAGGCGCCGAGCTCTACCGATCAAAAGTGCTCCAAATGAAGGGAAAAACTAAACTCTAACCAAAAAATAAATTTGAATTCTTCATTATGTTCAATGGTGGCGTTCATGTTACACTGCTTATTGAAACAATTAATCCGTCTAGCTGAAAATCTAAAAGGAAAAATTATTGACTTGTGTCTAAACATGCTGCTCAAAAGCGCAATCTGAAAACAACTGCACTGGAAACAAGTGACTATAATAAATGCATACATTAGCATTCTCCTTCTTAATGTGGAGCCGTGAATGCTATTTCGGTGTGTCTATAGTACACAAGGTTGAGCATACGAGGCGCAAGAAATTTGCTATTACCGATTACCCATTTCGGTTCTTGCGGTTAAATACCTTGTATTATAATTTGTGCAATTTGTAGTGTTTTTGTGATTTTTAATTCGTAGTAATTCTACTTTTTCGTGTTATCATACATACAAAATACGGTAAGCACATTTGCATATTATTTATATCTGAGTAATATTTATATATTGTAGACAATAATTTAGGTTAACTTTTTAGTTTCGAAAAGTAACGACCTGACCATAATTACTCGATTCTCCCACCCCCCTTTATTTCTTAACCTATTTTTGCATTAAATTTTTAAAAATAGCTTTGGGGAGACTATGTATTTGTTTCTGATAATAAATTTAATGCCTTTTTAACGGTTCCGTGTATTAGAATTTTTAATTTTATTGGAAATGATTTCTTTTTTAGGTTTTAAGGAGGAATATCCTCTACTTCAATTTAGAAATCTATTCAGTACTCTGTTGTCATGATTTGACAGGCATAAAACTTTGAATAATTATTTATCAATTACAGATTAGAGAGATATTTTGAGCGGCGTTAACTTTGATATTTAAAATACTTTCTTTCCCAAAAACGCATTAGCATATCAAAGGCAGGGTTGGTCAAACCGGACCCACCACGAAAAAAAACTAGTATGTTGTGGCCATCACGAAACTTTCTTCTATATTTTTCCTTTTTCTGAACCCTCCCCATGCTTGACGAGGAAGCAATATTTCTAACAAAAACAAAATTACACATGCAAAAACTTTACGACCATCCCAATGTCTGAATTATTGTAAAAACAAAACAAAGAGCGAAAATTGAAAGTTACTTTAAAAGCCTTACTTGAATTAATTACAAATATTTTATTTATAAACAAACATAAGATGGCAACAGTTAAAAATTTTAAATCATTGAGATAATATTCCCGATATGCTCGTGGTCTCAATGTCCTCCAAGTGAAACGATACCTCTGGGGGTGCTAGTACCAGGTAGCTATTAGCTCTTGGACTAGTTCTAAATTCTCATTAACTGTTCGATCCGGTGATGGTGCTGCCATCTATCGGTATATAAAATAATGGAGGCAAGGCACTTTGTATGCAGTCCTCGACATAAATACAGTTGTAGTCAGTTGTGACTCTTGAATAGAATATTCCCGATCATTTCCATACAATTAAAATCACGAGAAATACGCAGACGACAATCTATTACGATTTATCTTTCTTATTGTTGCATTAATAAAACTATTTTTATTCGCAAAAAAAAAAAAAAAAAAAAAAAAATCAACACCTCTTGGAGCGATTGGAGTCAAAATTGAACCAAAGCCTGTTTACGTATGGATTCACATATATTCCAAGTTTCAACCAGAACGTAGCATTACTTCTTGAGATAGGGCACTCACAATGGAAAAAAAGAACGGGCGATTGCGCTACCCCCTTTTTAGCTGTTGACACCAAAATAAAATCAGCTCTTATACCCACTAAGGGCTACTTGTCAAAAAATTTTTGTTTGATTCCGTTCGTTATTTCTTGAGATACAGCAGTCACAATTGACGACAAAAAACGTTCTATAACTCAACCCCCCGTTTGAGCTATTGACACCAAAATTGAATCAGCACCTGCTCCTGTTAGGGGCAACATATGGACCAAATTTTGTTTGATTCCGCCAGTTACTTCCTGAGGAATAGCAAGCACGCGTAACTCAAAAAACGTCCCATTGCTCCACCCCCCTTGGAGGAATTCGCGCCAAAAACCAATGGGCACAAGTTCACATAGGGGCACATACAGTGGCTCCCAAAAGTGTTCGTACACTTTGAAATTTTTTAGAAAAACCAAAATAACTCGAAACTGAATTCGAATATGAAATTCAATATTTTTTCACATCATTCCTATGTCATTCTAAATACAACCCATTGGTTTTTTCAAAATATTGACGGATCTTCTTTTTGAAATGGGTCAGAAAGCGAAGAGACAGAGAAATAACACGCCACAAAAGTCATCGTACACTCAAATATTTTCGAATAAATTCATGATTAAAATTATCATATGCCATTTTATTAATATTTTTGCATTGTGTTGACCCTTATAAGTCATTTGACTTTAATTTTTTGTTTATTTATTCCTTAATATTGTGCTTATTACTGTAAAATGGCTGGTATTCGTAAAAAACCGCAAACACCATTCAAAATTTGAATTTTTTTTCCCACAGTAGTGGTAAATTGGTTTGAAATGACTCTAAATTAGTTAATTTATTTGTTTGTATAGTAAAGTGCTTGATAAAATGCTTTCAAGAAAGGAATCGGACCGAAAAGAAGGTAAGAAAAGGTCAACCAGCAAAGTTGACAAAACGTGATCAAAGATTTAAAGTTAAAAAAATTATGAAAAATACACATTTGAGTGCCGTAAAAGTTTCTGCAGAGTTAAATGAAACATTTTACATTTAATTTTCACCTAAAATTGTTCGCCAAGTTCTCTGATTAGCTGGATTAAATGGGACCTCTTCCCGCAGAAATTTTCTTGGTCGTGCGAAAAACAGAAAGCTTACGCTTTTCGTCGAAAAATCAATGATAAATAAGCTAAAAAAGTTTTAGAATCACGTCTTACTTACATATAAAAATAAATTTAACATTTTTGGTTAAATTGTTGTGTAACTGTAAGTAGAAGAAAAAATTAGGAACTTAATCTTAAGAACTTATTTGGATCAGTTAATCAGGACGGTGGAGGTGTTCTAGTGTGAGGGTGCATATCAGCATCAGGACTTGGTAGTTTGTAATTTTTTGATAAAATAATGAATCATGCTGTTCCTTTAAATATTTTAAAAACCAATTTTGAACTCTTAGCCAAAAATTTGGCTATTGGAAACAACCTTGTTTTTTATCAAGATAACGATAAGAAGCACACGGTTTTCAACGTTTGCGTCTAGTGCCTCGAAAATTATCCTAAAGTTTAGAAAATACCTCCTCAATCTCCAGATTTTAACTTAATGTAACGTATTTAGAGATATCTGGAGGCTAGATTACAAAAATAGGGCTTTAAAACGAAAATAGAGCTAGAAACATTAAGACTCGAAGTGTGGATGAACACTAACTCAGAAATTACGCAAAAAAAAAAAAAAAAAAAAAAAGAAAGAAAAAGAATGAAATCTATTCCCAGACGTTTAAAAGGTGTTATGAATACTGTATGATATTCTACTAATTAATAACTTAATCAAAAGTTAAATTATTCAATAATATATAGACATTTTATAAAGTGTACGAAAACTTTTGTGAGATGAAATTTCCGGCACTTTTTGGTTTTTGATTTTTTAAAAATTAAGTTTTAATATTTTTTAAAAACTTTTCATGCAGTTTTGTTAAAAATTGATCATAGATCTTATAATTAAATACCCATTCCGAAATATTAATTCTAAACAATGGATTGGGGCTCATTTCGTTGAAAGTCGTAGGTGTACGAAGACTTTTGGGAGTCACTGTATGTGTACCAAATTTCGTTCAATTTCATAGAATAGAAGAAAGTAAAAAAGGCCTTTTTTTGGGCAGGCATACTTGAAAAAACTCACTATCTCGATGAAGTGGGTTTTTCATAATTTTCTACATTTTGGAACATTTACTTCAGAAACAAACTAAATATTGATCAATACGAAGTCCAGAAATAGACATCTTGCTTTCTGGACAGTATATGAAATATTAGAAATTTAAGCTGCGTAATAGCCGTTTCTCTCTCTCTTTTTTTTTTTTTTTTTTTTTGAAGTACTTATTAGACTAAAAAATTAACAATAACTACTTCAATCATATTCCAAGATTTCTTTTCTTTTAATTTTGGGGGTAAAATGCTTTTATTAAATGAAACTGGCCTCCTCTTTTTTAACAGCAGCTCAATGCAAGCTTTCCAAGAGAAAAAGTTCGATTTCAAAAGTTAATTTCGATCGCCCCTCCCTTACATACGCCCTTACTTGAAATAACCTCGAGACATGAAGTAAAAACGTACACTGCGTTCCAACTTACAGATTGTTTTTCTTTGGTTAAATTAAATGCCAAACGTATTTTTTTCCATATTACATTTGTCTACAAATCCTAACCCCAGGTGTTAACTATGTTTTGCCTAAACGTTACTGCATAAAGGCGCTCAAGAGACATTTGCACGATGTCGCCAATCAGGCTTGGCGCGGGCCTGGTACTGTTCATCCCCAAATTTTTAATTTCGGCACTTACATACCTCTCACTGACTCAAATGAGGTCACGCTTTGAAGGGGCTCGTAAAATTTTGTAACAAATGGGAGGGAGGGGGGTAGCAAGAAATGTTACATCACATTTTTTCAATAAAAATATGCTTATGAAAAACAGCGTGACACGTAATAAACGGGGGGGGGGGATGTAAGGCGAAGTGTGACTTTGTGGCAAGAGGGGAGGTGGATCAAGGTTTTTTGAAACAAAGTATGGCATCATTCATGAACCGTCTGGAATTATAGAATATCATTATTTTTGATTAGTTAAAAAATCGTTCAGTATACTTTAAAAATTATTATTCATTTCATTTTTTAGAAGAACTAAGTAAGAAACGGTTTTGTTTGCAAGTTTGTTGTAATACACGTATTTCAGGATTACAAGGAGCCCAGAGGCAACTGGCTCGCTAGCTTATTGGACTTTTTTTTTCTTTCTTTTTTTACATTTTAATTTATTTGTGCTTTCTAACGTAATCGCCATAGTTTTCTTTCTTTCGTTTTTTTTTTTTTTTTTTTTTTTTTGCTCTCTCAAACCTCCGTGCAACTTCGTTTTTCTTCCCCTTCTGCTCCCTTACACAAGAACTCCGGCGGGTTTTCTTTTGTGCTCTTGTGCGCCTTGGTTCAAAAACAACAAACTCATTAAATTATGTTTCAAAGTTTTTATAATAAAAATTGAAAATATATCAGTTTTGAACTGCACTGAATGCTGTTACTTTGACAAATGTTTTAGTGTAACTAAATAAAGCTAAATAATTTAAAATTCTGTCGCTATAAAACCTTCATACAGTAATAGGAATACGTAAGATTCATATTTTAATTGATCAATCATTACTGATTCATTGTATTGCATTCGTGCCTACTTAATTGTTAGTTGTCAGTACAATTATCTGTCATTTCTTTGTTGTTCTTTTCTAGGGCCAAAGAAAAGAGCGAGCGATCATTGGAGCATTTTCTGCAATTTTGCGAGAAATTGAAATTACCAGGTTACTTTTGCTGTTGTCTCTGAAGGTAAGATTCCTTTTATCTTGAACAGTTATTCTTAGGGACTGTCCACAAATGATGTCACGCTTTGAGAGGGGTTTGGGGGGAGGGTCCGAGGAATTGAAGACTGAAATTGGAAAGCGCATTAAATGCCCCTCCCCCCCATTTTTTTTTCTTTTTTCGTCAAAATGAAGTAAATGCCAATCATTTCACTGTGGCAAACTATTTATGTGTCTATCCTCCCTAAAAGTAGTTAAAATAACATTGTTAGGATCCTCCAGTGATGTAAAAGTTAGCGCCCGAGCTGTGGAGAGCTCAGTAAGCAGGGCTCGATTAAGATGTCTAGGGGCCCTAGGCCAAACCCTTTTTCAGCCTCCCCCCCCGTAATCAAACATTGCCGTTTTTCGTTAGGTAAAGCAATGTAAGCCATTAGCAGAAGCAATTTTAGCCATTTGGGGGCCCCTAAAGAGCGGGGGCCCCCAAAAGACCAAGGCCTAGTTGGCCTATTCAGTAATCAGGCCCGGTCAGTAAGTGCCACTGAAGTCTATTGAAGGTTACTTATCTTGGTTAATCCAAGTCAGTGGTTGGAAAAAATACATTTTTTTTGTAGCGAACTACAACTACATTGTTACTAATGTAGTTAACTACAACTACAAGTACTTTTTTTTTAAATGTAGCAACTACAAACTACTATTGAAATGTAGTCGCTACTTCGCTACTTTTCAAAAAATAATTAAATAAAAAGCATACACACTAGGGCGTCCCACAAAAAAGGAAAGTCGATTTTTCAAGTCGCATACCCTCCTATATTTTTTCTCCTATGTCAAAACAATTATGAAAAAAAGTTTCGCATGATTTGAACTGCCGATTTGAAGTATAAACCAGCGTCTGAAAGTATAAACCAGCTTTTGTATGTTAGGCCAAATAGAAAAAAAAAAAAAAAACTTTTTAGAAACTGGAAATTTCTGTTGATAAAACACAGGGGTAGAAGTGACCGACTTGTCACATATAGGACATTTTCCACAAAAAATATAGGACAAATATAGGACACATTATATGAATAATTTTGCTATGAAAAAAGAAATAATACATATCAATGTTTTTGTTTCAAAAAAAAAAAAAAAAAACTCAAACAAAATTATAACTTAAATCTTGAATGACTTTTCTGTAGTTGAAAGAATAATTTTTGAAAAAAGTGTACTTTATAGACTAAATAACTGAACAAAATTTAAACAAAGCTGATTTTTATTTTTCTTCCTCATTCATGACCCAAGTACAAATTCCAATATTATTTGATTTTATATCTAAACTGAACCTTTTACCACTTCTATTAAGAACAAACGGAGGTTGAGGAGGATCCTCCTGACGTTTTTCATAGTTTTCTTTACGCTTGAATGTTTTAACATGCTGCCTCAAATGGTTGCAAAATGACAAACAGTTGCAAAAATGGCAAAAAGCGGTAAAATCATATTTTCCTTTAGTGCACATGCACCAAAAGTTGTACAATTAATGTCCTCCTGATTCAACCACTCCACACGAAATTGTATTAAGCGATGCGATTTCGCCATTATAATTCCACTTAATACAACAAACTACGTTTTGACGTCATAAGGAACTAACATTCGATGATCCCAAAATTTTACGAAAAGAAAAGATTGCAAGAAGAATATTAGAAAATTCCAATTAGAAAATGCACTGAACACAAAAATATACCAACGATTTGATTTATGGTAACACACATTGGGGTACTATATAGCTATTCTCAGCGGAGAAGATTTTACCTCTAATAATCCACAACCTTTTTCCATGTTTTATTTCCAGGACAATACACATGAAAGATGTACATTACATAGGAATAAAACAACACTCATGGCTACAGACGGGAATCGAACCTGCGCCTCTCTGCTTACAAAGCAAGTTGGCGCAACCACACGGCCACCAAGGCCCCTATACCAACAAAAACGAAAACCCCCATGATGGAAAACAAAACAAACGGCTGTTGCCCCCCAAACGCAAAATTCTAAAACCAACTTCAGACTTAGTTCTCGAAACTCCACCAACTATAGAGTGATGTCACATTGCTGTAGCCAATGAGAGAAGATGCCTGTTGCAGAATTTAGTCAGTTGCGTTTTTTAATTTGAAATTCGTTCGGGCACGTACTTTCAGCGAAAAATCCGATGTCAGAAAGTTTATTTACTGTTCTTTGTAAAAGATATATAGGGTAAAAAAAGGGAATATAGAAAATATAGGACATTTTTGAAAAATATAGGAAATATAGGACAATTTTGATGCTTTTTTTGAAAATATAGGAAATATAGGAGATATAGGACTACTTCGACCCCTGTAAAACATTGCCTCTCTATACTCCCATACCCCAAATGTAAAACAAAAACAATCATTCAAATTGAAAAACATTTAGATATCCTACAATTGGCCTCAAGTTCATTATTTTCTTCAAAAAATTGATTTTTTTTTTCTGACTATCTTTTAAAAAATTACATATAAATTTCAATAAAATATCAAGTTCGAAAATTATTAACAAACATATTTTCAAATCAACATTTGCAAATGTGTATATATATATATATATATATATATATATTAAATGAAACATAGCTTAACCTTGAAAATTTTTTTTTTTTTTCAAGCGTAATTGTTGAACACGTGTCACTTGAAAAAACTTTTATTTTCGAGATGGACCGGGCAACGCAGCAAGTACTTTGTTAAAATTTGTAGCTTTCAGATTTGCATCATCTCTAGCTTTCAAAGCAATACAAACAAATATTGTGTCCACACACGTGTGCAAGCTTGACTTAAGCGGGTACTGACTTTTTTTTTTAAATATGCATGTCTTGTTTTTGAAAACTTTGAAATTTTTAACAATAACACTCTGTTGTATTTCACTATTTTTTATTCTAACTCATATTTCTTTATATTTCAGAGCACCATGTCTCAAAATACCTTTACACTTTTGAGATTTGTGCACGCCATTAAAAGTGACAATCTCAGTGATGTCCGCGCAATTCTGCAAAGAGAACCGACTCTTATTGACCAGATGCTTACAAGAGGCCATCGCTACCAGGTAACTGCCTTACACTTGGCTGCCAAGCTGGGATTGAAGGAAATGGTTCACGAGTTTCTTGCCAAAGGTGTTGACATCCGTCTTCAAAACAGTATGGGATCTACACCCCTTCACTGCGCCCTTGGTGACGAAGCTGAGGCTGTCGCAACAATCCTTGTTGATTTGGACAATAAAAACGACATTCAGGATGCGGATGGCTACACTCCTTTGCATCTGGCCGCAATGAAGAACTACGTAGGGATAGTGAAGAAACTCCTGGCGGGAGGGGCCAATACCAGTCTCAAAAGTATTAAGGGCGAAACGCCCCTCCACAGAGCTATTGTCTGCTATGCTCAAGACGCAGCAGAAGTCCTGGTTAATCACAGTGAAAATGACTTACAGAACTCGTACGGCGAGACTCCCTTGCATTTAGCTGCAGAAAGGGGATATCTAGGAGTTGTAAAAAAGCTGTTGGCTGCAGGGGCCAATACCCGTTTCCAAACTTTTCTCGGCACCACGCCCCTCCACTATGCCCTTGCTCTCAGTGAGGACGAAGCTGCAGAACTCATACTGGATTTTGACAGCGAAAATGACATTCCGGACACAAATGGCGAGACTCCCTTGCATTTTGCAGCCGAAAAAGGATTTTTGGGAATCGTGCAGAGGCTGCTGGAATCAGGAGCTGATATCCGTGCCCAAAATGCATCTGGCCAAACTCCCCTGCACAGCGCTATTCTAGCTGAAAGGTCGTCTGTAGCAGAATTTCTCGTCGATTTGGACACAGTTAATCACGTTACAGATTGCTATGGCTGGGGTCCCTTGAATTGGGCGGTACGGAAACAACTTCCAGAAGTAGTGAGGAAGCTATTGTTCCATAACGTGCACCCGCACACAAAGGAAGCCAGTGGAATAGAGCCACTCTGGATTGCTCTGCAACTTGGAAAGAACGAAATTGTTAGATTTATACTTTCATCATGCGCCTTGAGAGGGATTGCAATCGACTGGAAAGATTTGACCCTTGATGCTGATACCATGCAGTACGGCATTAAGCTACTAGGTGCAATTAATGTCGAGATTCAGCGGATGCGGGAGACAAAGCTGCCCAAAACTAGAATTTCCTACTATGACCTGGCCAGGGTGTCGGTGGACAAGGTGGCACGATACCTCTACAACGAGAACATTCAAAACATTTTGTATCAGGATGCGTTTCAGGACTTTCCAAACTATGCGAGCCTGATTTCCTTCAAAGTGCAGAAGGCCGAAATAAGAAAGAATCTGATCGATCAGAGTCTTGAGGGCTTTGCTATCTTGAATAGAAATTGGCCTCCTCTGTCAAGAATCTGTGTCGATATTGTTATACATTATTTGAGCGAAGAAGATTTGCAAAACTTTGTTGAAATTCTTTAGCTTAGTCTCTAAAACTTATTTTTCACTGATATTGTAAGATGTATTGCATAAGTTGCGTCAATTTATATAGGGCGTATAGCTTTTAAACATCATACTGAGGCAGGCATGATGAAATCCATTTTCATGATTTGGACAAAGAAAGTGCAATACGCAAAACGTGTATCAAATCATTATTGTGTTATAATAGTATGAAATATGTATAATAATATAATAGCAGTAAATGCGTACTGCATTGTTCATTCTTGATTAGACTCAATAAAAAAAAATCTATATACATTTTTTTTCTTTTAACCACATAACGTAATTAACATGCATTATACCCAAATTGTCTTTTAGAACAAATTGAAAGCCACGTTAATATTCGCGACGACTTCCTAAAAATAAATAATCAGCTCAAGTTCACATCCTCATATAGTTAATAGACAATGATTGAGTCAACCCGTCACTTGAACTCGATCCGGTAACTTCACTGTTTTACTGGTAAGACTCATTTCAGGGGAATGAAGAAACAAAAAAATGGTCAACAATGAACGCTACCTACTGGAGTTTAGGGTTAATCCACTGGAGTTAGGATAACAATTTCAACTATCAAAATATCACCAAACATGCAATGGCTTCATCCAAATGTAGAAGAGTAGAAGTAATTTTCAACTGCCATACCTTGACGGGCAACTTTCACTTTCTTTAAGAAAGTAAACGAATAAAAGCACTTCAATTACAAATAAGTAAATAAAATCTATGATTGGACACTAAAATTAACCAGAAGAAAGCATAAATAAATGTGAGTAAAATATGAGGTTTTACAATATTGAACTTAAAAAAATCAACAATGCAATGCAAAAAAAAAATAATTCAATTCCATCATTTTTAATCTAAAATGGTCTCAAATATTGCCTTTACAAATTAATGCATTACACCCCCGGCTAAGCATTTCTCTAGGAAATCATTATAGGACTTATAAAGACAAGCAAATTATTCCACAAATATACTTAACTCATTGGTACAGATAGTTGAACTTCTTTTAAAATTATGCAGTAAAAATATGAATATTTTATTAGTCATTTAGAGTAACTTTGATCTACAATCTACTTTTAACTGGCTGAATCATATTTTAATCATGCTATGGCATCATCAGCATAAAACTTATGAAAATACCCCTAAAAAAATTGCATAGTTAAATAAAATTAGGAAAAAAAAACAAACAAACTTAGAGGTTTATTTATATGATTAGGGCTAATTCCGTGCATGAAAAAAGCGGTCAATTTAGACAGGTGGTCAACTTTACAGAATTTACTGTATTTAATCGGCTTTTAGCTCCACCTATCTGGTATTATTTTAACTACATAGTACCATATGAGTTATTCTAGTCAGGAAAAAAATACCGCCGAAGATTAACGCATTTGGTAATACAGGCAATTTAAAAAAATGGATACTCATATTGTAATATTTTGTTGTAAGTCAAAAATTATTTTTGTTACTATACAATGATAGTTTATGTTATTAACATTTTAAATATTTATCGAGACCTCCTAATATTCAATGCAGTATTAATTTAGTTAATATTAAGTTTATTAGTTTTTTAAATAAATTGTACAATTAGTCAAGTACATACGAGGCAAAGTGAAATAGTTTATTTCATTTGCTCACTCAATCATTTATATAAATCACTTACGTTTTCATTTATTAATTCATTTATCATTCCATCATTTAGTAAATCACTTATTCATTCATTCTTTTACTTGCTCATTTATTTTTCTTCATATATTAATTGATTTGTTCATTTAATTATTCGTTTATTGTTTCATTATCTTTCAATTATTCATTCAACCTTTTATTTACTGATTCATTTGATCAAAAATATGTTTTATAATCGAATAGAAAATATTTCATTAGAAAAATATTTTATTTTTCACTTTGCTCCATGAAAATAAAAGTAAAAATTTCACTTTTTTTTAAAGACTCAAATTTACCGCCAAAAATAAAAAATACTGTTTCAACCTAATTATTATTATAAAGTAGAATAGTGTTCTTTAAGAACTAATTTTCAAAACGAATTTCCGATTTGTTCATTTTGAAAAAATTCAGTCATCTTAACCATTTCACTTTGCCCCACATTCCCCTACTTTTTCTGAAACAGGAACATTCTTGATAGCTACTTGGAAAATATTGAGCACCCATCATGCTGATTTATTTAAAGTAATAAATTGGATCTCTCAAATTGCCATTTTGGTTATCTATTAACAAATTATGGTGGAAATATCGAAATTTTCACCGGAAATCCGGAATACATAACTTTAAAAAATCAGGAACTCCATGAAAACGTTAAACCCTTGATCTTTCTATGGAATTTACAAATGGACAAATATACAGTGAACAATTAATAATGATGAAAAATGCTTCGTTTTGTAAGTAAAATAAAACCACCGTTAATAAAACAGAAATCGCCAAGAAAATACTTCACAGTCTACTTGATAATTTAATGAGCCTTTGAATCCCATCAGCTTTAAATACCTACTGGATAGCCTAAAATAATGTTTTTAATACTTCAGCTACGAAAAAGTATTGAAAGAAAGTCCCTAAACTCTCTTAAGTTCACAAAAAAAATTCTAAATTTGTGTTTTAACACCCAAGTTTCGGAAAATTTCAAAGAGCATAACTTTTAGCTCACCCAATCCCCTCAGAGGTCAGAAAACTCCCCCTCCCACCCCTTAAGTCGCCCACCCTATAGATTTTCTAAAACAGTATTCTTACATACTTCAACAATGGAAATTTTTCAGGGGATATCCACGCAAACCTTAACTTTACAAAAGATAACAGCTTAAAACTGTTTTTAAACCACTCATTTTGAAACATTTCTGGGAAGAGAGAATCCCTGTACACCTTCCCTTACTTTAACCAGAGATGGCCTAAATTTAAAGTTTTTAAACTTCAGTTTCCAAAATGTTTCGCGAGAGAGCCTTAGAATCACCATTTCTTTCAATCATGCACCAAAGTTAGCTAAAACAGGGCTTCAAATACTTCAGCTTCAAAAAATGTTTGAGAGAGAACTTTTAACTCTTTCCCCTCCTAATTAACCAAACATAGCTTCAGTCTCAAACATTTCTTTGGAGAGAGCCCACAAAACAAATGTAGCCTAAAATTCAGTTTCAATGGCTCAAATTCGATAAAAAATTTTCAAGTTAGAGCAGTTGAAGAACTTCCAAGTTCACTAAAGACTGCCTAAATTTGCCTTTTGAAGAATCCAGCTTCGTAATTTTTTCAAAAAACCACCTATTAAAGGCAGCCTAAACTTTTTAAAGACTTCAGTTTCTTTCAAAACAATCCAAGAGAAAGAGAGAAATTCTGAACCCTTCCCTTAATTATCCAAATTTTTGAAAAATTTGTCTGAAATTGCAATTCTCTGACTTTGTCTTCTGAAAAAAAAATTGAAATTTTTTCAAGTCCCCCCCCTCCCTCTCCTGGGATATCCTTTGTTTAAACTAATATTTTCAATTTTCATTTTATTTCTTTAAAACATTCATGCCTCCCTTGAAATTCATCTACGCCCCTACAGGGCATTAAGAACCATTGGTATACAGGAATTTATTTTGGAAGGGTCCTAAAGCAAATATGAGAGCTTTCTAAATTTAAGTTTGAAGATATGAAAACCGCACTCACAATGGAGAAGATTAAAATTTATTTTGGGAACAGCAAAAGCCCCTTCGGCGGCTCCCCCCTTAAATGCACCCTCGTTGTACCTTGACAGCTCCCATGCTATATTAATTTTTTTTTCGTTTAACTTATTAGTTTTTAAAGCTCATAATAACCACATCAGAAAGTTCTCTGAATATTTTCAGATATTTTGTTATGGAGTACTTAAATGGTCACACCGCTGCCTTACAAAATGAAATAAAAGAAAACCACATAACAAAAATTATGATTTCTTTATTCTTTGTTCAAAAAAATATACACTTTACATTATAACGTTACAGATCAAAAATAATCTTTAAAATGATTATGACAAAGAAGGATAATCTTCTGGAAGCAGTAAATGAACCCTGCAGATTGGGCAGTCACTTTTCTTGTTCAACCATTCACGAATGCACTAAAAGCAAAATAAAAAAAATTGTGTACAACATATAAAATTAAATCCTTCACTTATTCCTAGCTGAGTTGGGGCAATTTGAATGTGGGGCACAAACTGACTTCAAGAGCCCTAAAAGTTCATCCACAAAGGATATCACGTTTTGAGAAGGGGAATTTCGCGAAATTGTGACAAGGGTGGAGGGAAGAAGTAACAAGAAGTGCAGCATCATGCATTATGGTTGGTTTAAAAAAAGTAATAGGTTTATGTAATATAGAGTAACATTTGACAAGGGGAAGGGGGTGAAATATGTAGAAAAAAAAAGTTTGACATCCTTTTCAGATAGTCCTTAATTTTGCATTATTCAGTCTGATTAACTTCACTCAGTGTGAAACAGCAGCTTAGTTCACATGGTAAAAAAAGGTCATCTTCACTCTCTTAGAAGGTCTGTGAAAGGCATGTTTTGTACGCAAAATTGGAATTTTTTTTTAAGGGATAAAATATGCCTTTTCAAGGACTACTTAAGACTATTTGAAACAGTTCACTTCTTACAATAATAAAATAAATGCCAATTTGGTTACAGCGCACATAAAAGTTTAAGCATTAGACAAAAGCTTTTTCAGCATACTGTAAAAGCTTAAAAATCTCTTTAATAAATGGGCAGTAAGGATCACACTAGCTACCACTGACCTAAAATAATAATAAAAGGAAAATATTTAAAAATTAAAGATTAATGTAGTATAAAAAGTAATTAAAAAAAAACTCGTAAGTAATTTCAAAATTTTGCAGCATTGAGCTATCAGGAACAAGGGCGTACTTGAGGGGGGAGCAGAAGGAGCCTTAGCCATTACGAAAATACTTCCAAAAGCATTCACTGAAAATAAGGATTCCTTAAGCTTAAATTTGGAAACTTTTCACAATATTTAGCTTGGGCCACTCCCAAAATAAATATCTATATACACTCCTGATCAAGATACATATGAACAATTCTCTCAATGCTAGTTTGCTTAATATATAAGCAATGACTTTTAAGTCATGATTATGCATAAAGCTTTGGCGCATAATATAATACATTGTTTTTAGTTGCATGCAATTTAAGAGTGCCAAAAGTTGAAGCTGCTGATTTGGCAAATAACGATGCTGATTGTAGTACACAATTATTTAATAACTCAATCAAATTAAAAAATAATTTGATAAAGTAAAATAAAAAAAAAACAGCATATAAGGAACATTTGTTCAAACAGCTACCCATTTTCAAAATAATCGTAAAATTTACAAGGTGAAAAAAGGATTGAAATCTCAAACACTGCATGCAATTTTTCGGCGAAGCATGAGCTTGATAGTGAAAAGTTACCAAAAATAAGAATTTTACTAAATGTGTTGTTCATTGTGAAAGTTAAGTGGAAGTCTTAAGTTAATGCCCTCAATGTACTAAATTTGAAGCAGGTTTTTCAAAAATAAATAAATAAATAAATAAAGATTTTTTTAAATTTTTTTTTAATTTCAAAGAAGGATAAAAAGATACATTTAACAGTTTTTAAAGCACTTGAAAATAAAACATTTTATTGCAAGCAGTTTTCAAAGGTCTTTTAAAAGTGTACAAACCATGAAAGAAACTTTAACTGCTGAACACTAAGTTGCTGATCCATCACAACAGAAGTTGTGAACTAAAAGTTATTTTTTAGGTAGATCATGCAATGCAGGCCAGGACTCCTTTATTAGAAGACATTGAAATATTGGTTTACAAACAAAAAGACTGGGGGTACTTTAGTATTAAATTTGTACATATAACTTCATCCGTGTTGGAACAAAAGAGACATGGAGGAGCAGATCTATAAATGAAGGAGATCAAAAAAAAAAAAAAAAAAATTCAACACTGTTTGGGACAGCAACAACTTTATTTTGAAGGGAAAACAGGTGGTTCCAATGCCGACACATCTTTACATTGTAATACCATTGTAAATATATATATTAAAATTTAATAGTTCACATGAATAATTTTTCTATATCAACTCATGTAAATATATAAAAAACATTAAACCAAAATTAAGATTTGTAACGAAAATTGTCCAATGAAGAATCAAATTATTTTAAAATGATCATGTAGCACATTTCATCAGTAATGCGTACAACTAAGACATTTTTTATTTAGTTGAAATAAAAATTTTAAATCATATTTCATTCTGGCATTCCGTTAAGAAGAGGTTTAGCACTACAACACTGATAATGGAGTCTCACAACTTCGATGCAATACTAATTTGAATGGCAATTGAGATAGGAGAGCTAAGAAAGCAAAATAGTATTTAATCCTTCTATTGGCAAGCCGAGTATACTAAGGTTTGTCTATGGAGTTTAACATTAAAGGGATGTGGTCCTGTAGCTAGGAGGGTTAAACAAGTTATAATGAATAAGTTACAATAAGATTAGTGACATTATAAGAACAAAATTGCTACATTTAGGATGGCTATGCATATGTTCAGCACCTTTCATATTAAAAAAAAAAAAAAAAAAAAAAAACACACACACACACACAATCCATTTTTCAAATAAATTTCAATATTTCTCATTGGTTATGTTTGAAAGCTACATGAAAAAAAAAAGAAAAAAAAAAGGCTACACAGTTCCTAATCACAGTAAGCCACAAATATACTTTTCTTGTGTATAAAAGAGATTTTTTTTAAAAAATCTATTAATATACAAAATAAAACCAACCTTCAGTTTGCATGAGTTAGGTCAACTCACTGGCAATTAAACGAAATGGATACCACAAACATAGCTACATTTAGGATGGTCATTAGAAATGTGAAATTATCAAGATTGTAACAGTTACAGCTTATTCAGCTGAACATTTTAAAAGGACAATGTTCAGATTCTGAAATTTAGTTTTAGCTTGCCCAATAATTCTAAAACTAAAATAGAGTTCAAAAAACGTTTAGAATTTGAGGGATTCCAGTCCATACTGCACTAGGAAAGATGAAGTTTTATTTGCTTTTTTTAAATACATTATTCATATGGGGGAAAAAATGCAGCTCTTTAGAAAACTTTCCAAGCACTTAAAAAAAAAAAAAAAAAAAAAAAAAGTTGTTTAAGCATCATATTAATCTTGTCTAGAACCAGGGGCGCCGACTTGCAAACATTATTGGGTGGGTCGGACATCACCGGGGTTTAGGGTGTTATGTAATCCCTCGGAGGTCCCCCACCCCAAATAAAGGTCAGATTTTTGTACCTTGAAAATGCCATATTTTCTGGTGTGTATAATTTTAACAAATAAACAATATGTGACACGGCGTTTTCAAAGTAAAAGAATCTAAAAATTGGTTTACAAATTTTCTGGTTCAACTTTTAAATCATATCACTTGTCTTAGTAAGAGATTTTTTTTTGTTCTATTTTATGGGGAGCCGTGCAGTGCCGTAGCTAAGCATTAATATTATAAAGTAGGATGGACATTTGACTTCAATGGAAAGGCACTCTTACAGATACAGACTTTTAAAAAAATGGGGTGGGGGGGGGGGACCGGGGGAATTTTTTTAAATTTGAGATGAAAAATAGAGAGTTTTAAAGTTTTTTTTAAGCATTTTAAAGTTATATAATCAACATTAGAACCCCAAAAACTCGACAAGCCTGACACATATTTTTTGGCTTTGAAAGAAGGAAAGAATAAATACAAACACGCACAGTATTTTCGTAAAAAGGTAATTTAATTTACGCATGCTTTTTTAAGACCAGTTGTTTTTTCATTAGTTATACTGGCCAACATATTCAAGTGTAAACGCAGTCTCTCAATGTCTAGATTATTTTTGAAAACTCAATTGATTTTTCAAACTGTTTCACCTCTGTTTAATAAAAGCAAGCACTCTTGTTAAACTGCAATGATCGGTGTGAGTCCAGTTTATGAAAACCGCCCAATTTCACAAACCTCAATGAAAAGTGCCTTTGGGATTTTGAAAGCGTGCGGTGAGCTGGCTTCGTTGTTTTCATGGTATACGTTGATTCCGAGGAAGCAAAGGATCATCATTTTGTGAAGATTTTTCTTTTAAACACAATTCCCAAAAGTATTCAAAATTATCACACCTCCCATTTAATATACAAATCAAACCCTCATATATTTTTTCCAGATCAGCAACACTTAGATGAGCTCGCTGCAGCGCTGCCCGCCGGCAACAGATTTGACCCGTAAGTTCGCGCACTGGGACAAATTCGTGATGGTGTTATAGTGCTTGCAGCACTATAACACCATCATTATTCACACTACTCGTTTTCAGTTAACCTGCTTACTACCGTAATAATTATTTGTTTTAACTCATTACTGAATGTATTTCAGGAAAATAAAGAATAAATTTATGAGTTTAGAAAACATAATATAACTAATACTTTTCTTGATTTATTGGGGGGACTCTGCCCCCTCGAAAATTTTTTTTGAGGGGGCTCGGGCCCCCTCAGGCCCCATGGAGTCAGCGCCACTGTCTAGAACAAACATACCTTTTTATTTGTTCTAACTTATTCATTTCTGAAACAATTTATGAAGTAAAATTAAATATATTTTTTAATTTTCTTTCGATTTTTTATCTCATTGTTAACTAAACTCAGCTTAGAAAAAAAAAGTTTAATACGAAACAATGCTTTACCTCAAGATGAAAGCAGTGTCCACAATCAACTTTATAAGCAGCATTTTCATTAGCGAATTCCTCACAACAAATGGCACATTCTTCCAATGTATCTCCTGACCATTTTTTAGAAGATTCACCTGCACCGCTACCCCAAGGATTTCCCTTTTTAATGGGTGGAACTTCTACAGGTGGTTCCCTAGCTTTCAGATCTGTGATTAACTTTTTTCCAGACACTTTATTTTGCACAGCACGAAATTTTGGAACAACTTCAGGCACCTAAAAAAAAGCAGAATATATTGTTCAAACTTTGATACATTGAAAGAAATAAGTTTAATTTCAGAATTCCAACTCATTGTTTGCTTGTTAAAATGAGGACTTAATAAGGTTTAAAATAATGCTACAACCTACAATACCACAAATAAGCCATTTTTTATTTACTGAAATTAAATTATTTTTTAAACAGAGGCCAAAAAAATGATGGGAAAGTATGAGTTGGCACAGTTCTGTCAAATCAGCACTTAGAGGGTAGTCCACACAAACAAACACAGAAACATGTGCTACACTCCAAAGTAAATGCGAAACTTCTTTGTTCTTTGATTAACACAGGGTTGTTACAAAATAACTCCACCTGGGGAGAAGTTCTGGTTAGAACCAGTTTCTACTGAGGCTTTCTCCCCCAACCTCCGACATTGTCGACTACTATGATAGTCGGCAAACCCTCGTTTTGGCTCTTGCCAAAGATTTCTTTTTTCATAATCCCGCCAAGTGTTCAAAATTAATATTGCAATTTTTATTTTATTTTCCATTATTCGTAGTTGAATTATATTTTTTTAATCCATAGCATTCGGCATCTCTAGAAACATAACATTTGCATTCAATTTTAAATAACACATTATTAGGAAAAAACTTTTTCACTGTAGGACAATATATGTATGAATATTTTGAAAATGACTCAATTTTAAATTCAACAATTCAGATAAATTTAGAAAATATTAAAAAAGCGATTTTTACATAACATACTCCGGAAGAGTAAAATGATGCAGCTTACTTTGCTGGACTCTATTTTTGCAGCACTTTGTTTGGATTGGATCAATGCACCAACTTGAGTAACAATCGCATCCAAAGTAAGTCCAGATAGCTTCCCTTGCCTCTTTTCTCTGAACTCTCTTATGTATGACATTAATTGCACTCTGAAAAACGCCAAAAATATCATAAGTGCATGACAATCGTTAATACACAATCTTCTCTATGTAAATAAAAATGAAACTCCAAATGAGTGTGTCCAGGTTAAACTTAGAAACTACAGAATCGATTTCGTAGAGATTTTCAGTTTGTGTTAGTTAGCTCTGGGAAGGTATATAGACAATTTCTAAAAACATTTGATAGTTAAATCCTTTTTTTATCTTGAAATTCTTATGTACTTGCTCTCAGAGCACATTGCTAATGAACGAAGTCTTGTTTTTGCACACACACAAGGCCAAAACAGATCTAACAGTTATAGAAAAATAGTCTTAGGAAATTAATTAAAAATGAAAATACAACAGAGAGAAAGAAAAAAATAATTAATCAAGGCTGAAACACACCCAACAGTTACATGAACTTCTGATACATCCAAAGTTTAGATATTTAGTGGCTTAGTCACTTGCTTAGTGGATTTTTTTATATTTTAATGAAACTATTAGTCTTTTCTAGTGGATTGCCATACTTTAAAGGCCAGAGAAGGTGATAATGCGGAAGAGGAAGCCTCCTGACACCCTTGTGTGTGACTGAACGTTATCCTGTTGAAAAATGTTTCTTGAAAGCTCCGCCGTGAGTGCCAATACATCTGACTGAAGCATGACACTAACCTACTGTTACACTGCGACGGACTTGCGATTTTCTGAGAGACTCCCATTTGGTTAGTCACTGGGTAATAGGAACAGGAGGCCTCCAGGGGTGATATGGAGCTGTGGATCAATATTAGGGGTAACCATGTTTCCTATACAATAGCAACCCCCCAACATCTGTGCTCCGTTGTTTATTTCATTTCTAATTACTTTCCAATAAGGGTTTGCTTCATTTTTCATACAATTTTAACACTTGTACTTTCCAAGGAATTTGTTTTTTAATGAAAGTAAGGCAATTGGTAGTTATCAGTGAGAAAGAAACCAATTAGAGGGTCAATTTCGGCCACAATCTGATTAGATTCCGACTGCTAATCCAAACTAAGATAGACCTAAGCAGCATTTAAGGATGCATAATATATTTTTTCTCAGACACATATACAAGAAAATGTACAAAAGAGTTAGATCAAATATAAGTGATGCTTACTGTGTATAATTAGGAAACTTCTCCACAAGTCTGATTAGAAGTTTTTCATAACTGTTTTTACCCTGTAAATAAAACATTTCAGTAAGACAAACATATCTTTCAGACAAAACATAGAAGTAATAAGTCAAATAACAACTCAGCAGTCATAAATGTATTCATTTGTAAAGCAGTTGTTGATAAATGAATTGAGATATTTAATTTCAATTATAACAAGTTCAAAAATTTAAATTTTTATTCATTTGCTGCAATTAAAAATGATAACTTATTTGCAGACTATTATCATGTAAACACAGTTTGTTTTGGCAGGACAATACCTTTTCGCCCACTTGGCTCATTAGTTAAGAAATCAAGTGGGCATAACATCCCAATTCTATTAATTACAAAAATTTAAATTTAATTATTTGATTTACTGAAAGTAATTATGGTGAAATCATCACCCTTATGGAAGGTATGTAAATTTTACATGTAGCTTGTAAAAATCAGAGAGCATGAAAAGGGATTAGTTTTTAAGTTAAACTTTTTAAGTACCTATAAGAAAAATTCCAGAATTTAACACTAGAACGACTGAAATGTTCTGTGTACCTAGAAAGACTGAAGGAGCCAGTGTGGCCCCCCACCCATTTTTGGGATGAATTTTTAAAAATTCTTCCTGAGTGAGTCCACATACCTTATGCACCTTCTTTCATAACTAAATAAAAACTTAGAATGTGATTATTTTTAGTTTTTCTCTCTATACTGGCCAAAAGGTTGAATTAGTTTCTTTCCAAGAGCAATGGCTACTGTTAGGCTGGTAAGCAGTCGGTACAGTTTATACCATTTGGATATCCAACTGGCTGTATAAAGGAGGAAATTACAGGTTAAACTAGAGAGAATGGCATTTTTATGCTACAACAACTAGGAGAAAGGAAATTTTTTTTTTTTAAATTGCAAAAAAGCTTTGGGGCCACTGTGGCCCCTCCCGTCTTTCTAGGTATAAGAATCAATATTTATAGTACTATGAAGCAAATCATTAAATGATTAAACAAGCATTCAAATAGTGTCATATAATGAAAAGTCAGAAAGTTTCATTAAGTTCCGTTAGATATTATCAAAGTTATTGAGCAACAAACTACGCGAGGGGCTTAAACAGGCTCCTGCATCTTTCCCGTGTTAAGCTTTTGCAAGGGCTCATCAGAAAATCAAGTATTTTTCTGGTGTTCCTATTTGGAAAAGCAAATTTCAAGAAGCTTCAAGGATTTTCATGGAATGTGGAAAGTTTAGGACTTTGAGATATTTTTTCTCCCACTCAACAGTCATTTTTCAATCGTCTTGCAAGAAACGCTTCATTTGGAGAAAAACTAAGCCTAAAGAGCAAGTTTTCTAAGCATTCCACCCGATTGGAAAAGAGAGGCACTGATGAATAGCTGTAACCTTCATGAGTTTTGCTTTGTAGCCCTGAAGAAGTTACTTTGTTGTATCCGGTAAGCTATTCCAAGTGCCCACAACCCTACTAAAGTAAGTACTGTCCGATATTTTAAAGCAAAACCTTACTCAAATTTGTGTATGCGTCAGGTCTCTTCTGATTTTATCAAAATAGGGGTAGGGGTGATAGCAAGAATGAAGTACCGAGTAGGCAAAAACTGAATGCATCAGGAAGTGTACTTCCTCAAGTCATCACCCCTTTTTCAATTGGAACCGTTCGCAGCTGCTAGTCGTGGAGTTCGAGAACACACAGTAGTTTTTCCTAATTTCCAGGTTAGCCTGAGATTTGAATAGATTAAAACAATGACCCCTTGTCCTTCTGCATTTAACTGTGTTAAAATCAAGTTGAAGCTACAGATAAATGTTAAAGGTGTCTGAACATGTAATGCATAAACAAAGCACCACTGCATAAAGTATAGTTAATAAGAACCAAAAATAATTTCTATCAACGCAGTTTTCTGGCTTATAAAACTCGATGGAGGATTTTGTACTTCATGTATAGTAGTTTAAAATTCTTCCAAAGTTTTATGTTTGATTAACTGCATTCAGATTAAGAAATGAGAATTAAGATAATATTAACCTGCTATTAATTTCACATGGATTAATACACAGTGTATTTTTTGAAATTAAAAAATACTTTGCAGTTTAAATTTCAATATTTTTTCTAGAAAAATTCAACAAAATGATTTTAGAAAAACCTATTGCAATGTAAAATAGAATACAGTAGAAGACCGTTGTAACGCCCACCTTGGGACCAGAGCTTTTGAGTTATACAGGTTTTTGCGATACATAGACAGGGTTCATACTCTATTTGGATGAAAAAATTCCATGACTTTTCCAAGACTTTTTCATGACTTCAATGAAAATTTTCATGACCTCGTTACATGAAGAGAATAGCACTATTTAATCTCAAACTTGGTAATATTTTGAAATGAGCATTAGCAAAACGTCTAGTATATGAATGCCACAGCCTCATTGAAGCACTTACTTATAATGGAAAAAATATAAGTGCACACTAAAAAATTAAACTATTCTTATTTGTCTTCATCATATAAATTTTCGTAAAGTAAAAATGCAGTGAAACAAATATGATGATGCTTAAATGTCTGATTTTTTTTCTTTTTTAAACAGGCAGAATGATATTGAATGGGACAAAGGTCATCACTAAGTTTCAATAAATTTGCTACACAAGTTACCTTTTAGGTGTCAACAGTGCCTTTGATCATCCACGTAACTTGACAGTATTTTGGTTCTTTAAAGTAAAGCCACATAGTTTAGTTCTTTTTATGTTTTTAAACCAGATCTTTTTTGAAAAAAACATTCAGTAATGAATCAATCTTCTGATTCAAAAGTATATTTGTTTTGTTTACAAATTTGCATATTTTCAAATGCATATAAATTAATAGGTTCAGAAATTCCAGAACATGTTTAATTCTTGACATTGAACGTAGTAGTGGGTCGCATGGATTATTTTGCGTGTCGTATGTTGGGATTGGGAACTACTGTTTTAGAACATTAGAATTCCTCTATTTCTGTATTCTATCACCTGGCTTAAGATCTTTACTTTCTAAAACATTCAACAAATTAAGATAAACTCTGATAAATTTAATAATAAAGTCCTTACGAGTGATGGAATCGAACTTGCATGCAGTTGAATTGCTTTTTTTTTGAGTGGGCGTGGCAAAACTAAAAACGTGAAATTTTGCTACTACAGAATATGAAACATAAGAAGTGTTGAAAATAACAGAAAATTCAAAATAAGTCCAGGCAATAAAATCACATGGCAAAAAATGGCAAGCTGCTGCGACAGAAGTGGATGCAATGAGACTTCAAAATTCAGATTTGATTTTTGGAACGTTCAATTTTCCACTTTCAATAGCTTTTATGTGCTATACTGTTAAATCACTCAAGATTTCTAATGCTCTTTTAGTTACTGTTCCTTTCTCTTTGTCCAAGACATTTTTCCATGACTTGAAATAAAGTGCCATGACTTTCAATGAAAATTTCAATTTTCCATGACTTTTCCAGGTCTGAAATTCTGTTATTTTTTTTCCATGACTTTCCAGGATTTCCATGACCCGTACGAACCCTGATAGAGCATTGCACAAATTTTGAAACTAATATTCAGAATAAAGCTATATATTAGCAATTCAGAATGGGTTTTATCTGCAATGAGTATTAAAATACTAATATTACATTTAGTCATTCACAAATAAATATGTTTCACAAGTGTATTATCCTGCACTTCTGCTAGTTTTATGACTTGCATAACAACTGCATTTTCAAGAGCTATCTGGTATTTTCTGTTTACTGTGTGTATTATTTTCATTTAAAAGCTTTGAATTAAGATAGGAAGATAAAAAAACAGTATCAAAATTTAATTTTCTGATTAATATTTATGATTGCAAAGCAAAACAGAAGAATTTTTTAAACTTCAAAACCTATTGTTTACTTCTGAAACGTTCTGCGGTTTATATAGAATTGCGTTATATAGGTTGGCGTTATAAAGGTATTCTACTGTACACCAAAATACGAAAATCATCTTTTGATACCTGAGGTACAGAGGATCCTTTGCCAGCAGAATTTCCTTTTATGGAATACTGAAAAGAATATTAAAAGTCAAAACATTTGTAACAAACATTTTATAATAAGGGGAGGGGGGTAAAAAAATCACTTACTCCTAACTCTAAAGAAGAATCTGAAAACTTAGCAGCAGCCTTTCCTGCGAGAAGAAAAAAAAAGTTATAACTTAAGAAATAATATAGAGAATCATCAAGTTATTGAATGCAAATGTCATATGAATATACTTTATTTAATTGTGATCTCACACATAAATTCTTTCAATACACAGAATTAAACATAACACAAATTAGTAGAAACAAAAAACTATGCACTATTTCTCATTTAAAAAAAAAGTGTCAATATGGATGAAGCATAGAAAGACATACCTTCAGCAGAAGATGAGGATGATAAGGAATCAGTTGATATGATTTTTGGCTTGGTACTTTCACTTTTACTCGTTTCACTCAACTGGACAAGTGAATTCAGTTCATGAACTGCCTCACTGGCCAATGAGCGAGAAGGAATACTTTTTGGTAAATTAACATAAGAGCTGCTTATCCCGGGAGGTAACTTTTTTAAGGTGGGTGCAGGAGCAGCAGCCTCCGGAACAGCAGCAGCAATGTTTGTAGGAACATTTGGTGCTATTGGAACACTAGCAATAGAGTTTGTAGCTCCGATGGGGAGCAGAGTCGGAGGCATTGTGACAGGAGCAAATGCAGAGGCCATTTTAAGATATGCAGGATCCACCGAGACATTTGCGGCAGTGTATGTAGCAGTAGGATTAAATATCTGAAAAATATTTAAGGAATTAATTTTAGACTTTGAAAGCACACATGATCTCACTTTTGAAATGCTACCTTAACTAAATTGGTTCATTTTTTAAGGCCTATCTTTGATCAGTTATTTTTTTAATAGAAAAATATGGAGAAAAAGTGATTAATAATACGTTTAAGTCATGACATATTTCTCTTTGAAAATACCAAAAGGAAACTCTAGTATTTAACCATCTGAGGATAAATCTTAGAAATGTTCATTGTACAATTCAGAGAAATAACGGATTACAATTTTATTACAGTGGACGCTGGTTCATTGAATCAAATCATCAAACACAAAACAAAATCCAGCTTTATTGAATTAGTCGCTTTATTGAACCAGTCACTTTATTGAATCAAAACTGTTTAGAACAAATATGATTCATATAAGCGGCAGCCACTGTATATTTACAACATGAAACGTGTTATTAAAAACTTTTGGGCAATCAAGATTGCCAATTGATTCTCCCTTTTGACATTTCAATTTGCAACCAGCCTAGAAATGGAATGTTAAAAATATTATCTGAGAGTTAAAAATTAATTTTAATACATTAAATAGAATTATTTTATTGCAACAATTCCATTTTATTTATTTACAATTAAACTGATATAACGCTACTATCAGATTCATTCTTTGGTGGTGTCATATTGAGTTTGGCAGTACATTGAACTATATTAAATATAAGATTACACATGTATGTGGAATAGTAAGTTAAACATTTAGAAATATAGGTTAGTATATGCTTGAATATGATCTAAGTTCAGAATGTATTTTAAAAAAATAGACAGTTGCAATCATTTATAATTTAAAATGTAATGTAGATTTCTGTGTTCAAAAATTATTTATTTTATCTGAACTATTAGTGGTAAAGTAAAAATATTTAAGGTATTACTATGATTTTTTTTTTTTTTTTTTGATGTTGAGTGTTTTCAAAATCTAATTTTTTACAATGTAAAAAAAGAAAAGAAAAGAAAAGAACGGGGGGGGGGGGGGGGGGGCAGGGTTCATACTCTATTTGGATGCCATGACTTTTCCAAGACTTTTTCATGACTTCATAAAAATTTTCATGACATTGTGACATGGAGAGAATAGTAGACTATTTAATATCAAACTTGCCAATTTTTGTCAATGAGCATTAGCAAAACTTCTATGTGAACGCCACTACCTTATTGAAGCACTTACTCGTGATTGAAAAAATATTGGTGTACACCTAAAAAACTAAACTATTATAATGTCTTAATAAGTAATGTCACATAAATTTAAGTAAAGTAAAATACAGTAAAAGCAATACAATGATAATTAAATGTCTAAAAATTTCTTTGTAAAAGGGCAGAATGATAATGAATGGGAGAAAGGTTAAATGAGTCACTACTAAGTTTCAATAAATTTGCTTCAAAAGCTGCATTTTAGTGTCAACAGTGCATTTAATCATCCACATAATTTCACAGTATTTTGGTTCTTTAAAGTAAACCCACATACTTCAGCAAACTTATGTTTCTAAACCAGATATTTATTTAAAAAAAAAAAAAAATCAGTAGCGAATTAATCTTCCGATTCAAATGTACTTGTTTACTTATTTGCACATTTTCAAATGCATATAAATTAATAGTGTTGGATTCCTGACATTGAACGTAGCAGTGGGTCGCATGGATTAGTTTTGCAGGTCGTATGTTGGGCACTACTGTTTTAGAATATTAGAATTCCCCTTTTTTTGTATTATATCTCCTGACTAAAGATCTTCATTTTCTAAAACTTTCAACAAATTGAGATAAACTGATAAATTTAGTAATTAAGTTTTTTTTTACGAGTGATGGAAACGAACTCGGATGCAATTGAATTGCGTTTTTTGAGTGGGCGTGGCAAAATTAAGAACATGCAAGTTCTCTACTATGGAAGATAAAATATAAAAAGTGTTTAAAATAATGGTAAATACGAAATGAGTGATATCCAAGAAGTAAAATCACATTGGAAAAAGAACGAGCAGCTGCTACAGAAGTAAATGTAATGAGATTGCAAAATTCAGATTTGTTTTTGGGATGGTTCAATTTTCCAGTTTTAATAGTTTTTATAAGTGCAATAATGTTAAATCACTCTAGATTTCTAATGCTCTTTTAGCTACTGTTACTTTCTCTTAGTCCAAGACATTTTTCCATGACTTTTAATAAATTTCCATGACTTTGAATGAAAATTTTAATTTATGATTTTTCCAGGTCTAAAATTTGCTTATTTTTTTCCCCATGACTTTCCAGGATTTCCATGACCCATATGAACCCTGAGGGGGGGCAGCCAGTTTACTAGAAAACTGCTAAGAAACTGGACATCTATAAGATTTCTAGTAAGGATATATTGAAAAAGAAGTGTGAAACATGCAGTTGCACTTCAACAAAGCAGTAGCAACTCTTTAAAATATTAAATTGCTGATCGCATTTCCCCTGATGAGTCACTTGTTTACTGCTAACAATCGCTCTTTGGGGTGTTTTTGCCTGGAAACATTTTGGAGTAATTTAGCTCCGAATAATTACAGAAATAAAAGTCATGGTTTACTTACAGGACTAGGAACAGTAACCTGAGGAATTTCAGGCAGATTTTCCACTTCATCAATTTTTAATTTTTCCAGAGGAGTTCCAGATTCAACTTCCTTGATATGCTTGTCTATTTTGGCCTAAAAACAGATAAAGTTCATGCATGTATACAGATTGCTGTAATTAGTTTTTTCCCCTGCACATTAATGAGGTTGAACAAAAGCAATGAAAATTTTGAAACGAGATCTTAATATTAAGAAAATATACTCAATTAAAGATGCTTGCACTGACTTAGCAATGTCACACTCCTTGTTACCCATCTTTTCTCCCTTGTCACAACTTAATGAATCCCCCTCCCCTCAAAGCGTGACGTCATTTGCGGACAGACCCTTACAAAAGTTCAAAACCTCAAATCATGTAAAATTTTCTGCAACACAAGGTTTATGTAATATTTTTAAGGGAGAAAGCTAAAAGTACTTACCCCATAGTCATCACGTATTGCACATAAGTCCTTCACATATTGGTTATCAATTTGGGAGATCAAGGCTTCAATATTTTTTGTATTGACTGGATCAAGTGGAATTCTGTAAATAAACAAATAAATAACAGCAACAAAAGAAATAAAGCATAGATCTGCAAATAACTCAAATGGCATAATACGGTTATTTTCTTTTCATAATTAAAAATTAAAAAACAATAACAAGAAATTATAATGAACAAAAAACAAATGAAATACGTGCCTAGTGATAAGAGATTATGCAAAAAGAAAAGAAAAAAAATTGTAATTCTTCAAAATAAAATAGTTGGAAATTTTTTAAACCCTTTCCATACAACACATCAGGCAAAATTCTACATAAAGGATAGAGAGAGGAAAAAAATCTTATCTCTATCCAATCTAGACATTTTCTCTTCTAGACATAAGTACGTAAAGCATGGTTCGTATTTAATTTCAGAAACAAAATGAACGAGTTTTGAAGGAGTAAAAGGAGATTTTGAAGGAGTACTAATTTGTTGTCATTAAACGATGTCACACTTTTTTTTCAACATATTTGACACCCTTGCTCCTTTGTCACTAAGTGTCACACTTCACCTTACTCCTCCTCTTGTCTTATGTCATATTTTTAAACAAACTGTTAAAATAACTGTGTGATGTCACCATCTCTCCTGCCCGAATCAAATTTCATGAACCCGTCTCTCCCTCAAGGCGTGACATCACTTGCAGATGACCCTTTTTACAATATAATAACTGCAATTTACTAAACAATTGTTTTTTTTAAACACAATCACTTAAATATAGTTCATTTACTTATGCATTTTTAAACATTTAAATAATAATTAGACAACCTGACTTATGCTGCTGAGAGCGGCAGAGGGAAGAACAATCTGAAAACTTAAAAAAAATAGCAAAGTCCCATTTAAGCAAGTTTTATACTTCACTTATGGAATGTCTGAGTCATCTAATAATATTTTCACTTTCAATTTTTTAAATCACATCTTTATGAAAAAAATAAATATTACTACATTAAAATCGCCCTTGAGAAAAATTTCAGTTTTCGATAGAAGTACTCTAAGTTACTGTCGTAGAGAAAGATTCTGTACTCTTGAACTAAAAAAGGAGTTTTGAAGGAGTTAAAACCAAAATGAACGAGTTTGAAGGGCGCTTCAAAAATTTTCCAAAATGAAGGAGTATTGGAGGAGTTTTGAAGGAGCGTACAAACCCTGTAAAGTGTCGAGGAGGCAAGGACGGATACAAGGGAGGGGCGATCGCCCCCTCCTTGAGCCGAGGTAAAGGAATTCTCTCTCAACTTATTTTCAAAATTAATGTCTCAAATACACAACTTTAAATAAACTTTAATAAGGTTAAGAGAAAGAGCTTTCTACCAGAGATTTTACTGAATTGAACTTTTGGAAATGCAATTGTAATCTATCTCAAAATATTTTAGGGATTTGCATCAGAAACTTTTTGAAGTTGAAATACAAAAAACTCAATTTTTCACTATTTTAGATAATATTAGACAGGGTTTTGGGGAGTTCTCCTGGAAATGGTGCAAAATTGAAGTCCAAAAATGGCAATCGTAGGACATTTTTGATGACACTAGGGTAAGGGAAGGGATTTAATCCATTTCACTGGAATTTTTTTACAAATTAATGTTCTTAAAAAAAAGGATTTTTAGACGATTTTGTATGATGTTAGGAGCAGATGTTTGGGAATTCATATAAAGGCGAGAAGTAGAAATCAATCGCCCCCTCCTTGAAGATTTTCTGGATCTGTAATTGAGAGGAAGGACTAAAAAGTTAATAGAAAAAGTTGACAATTTATGCAAATATGAAAAGTTTCATCAAAATTCCAGCCTGGGTTTGATGAAATTTCTGGATTTTTTTTTTGGTTAATTTTGCATGGTATATGTTAATAAATGTCTGAAATAATAAATAAAATAAACCTATTTAAAGTAGCATATAATAAAATACATACCATCTTTCAAAACAATTGAAATGTTTTCACTATGCAAAAAGATTAAAATCTCCAATAAGGTGTGTAATTTTGGACAAGGCACTTGTTTATATGCTGACATGTTTCCAAAACATATGCTTAAAGAAAAAATTACGATGGATGAAGATTGAGAAATTAAAATAAGGAAATGAGGCCCGAAAATATAAGAAAAAAGAATCTTTCCAGATTTATAAAAAATATCGGATCGCTCTCAGGCCTGAAAGAGTGAAACCGGGAGGTCAATTAAAAAAAAAAAAAAAAACCCACACACACAAAAAGCCAGAAAAGTCTTATTCCTGAATTTAAGATGCGTGAGATTTGAAGTACACTGTTGGTTAAGTTTAGCCTGCTTTTTTGGCGCAATTTTCAGCTTACAAAAATGTACAAAAAAAAGTGCATGCATTAAAGTGGGTTTAAGTATGAATTCTTTTAAAAAAGCTGCAAGACAAGTTGGAAGAATCTTATACCTTACTGAATTCTAGTTATAGTCTCATTGCAAAGGAGTTGAATTTTCAACTATTTCATGCAACTATTGCAGAAAATAGCAGCTGATTTCACAATATTCGTAAATTTAAGAAAATTTTGAAAAGCCAACTGTTTTCTCAGTTTTTTGAATAATTCCTAAAGATTTTCCTTTCTGACAAAAAGAATAACAATAGTCACTATTTGATTTTCATGAGTTTAATTACATCAACACTTAAGTTATTAAGTTTTTATTCTGTCCAACTATTTCAACATAATAAAAATTCAGGAGTACTTAAGCATATTTAAAACTTAAGTTTTGAATTATCTGGGAAACTCGATAGATTAACTAATATATAAGAGGCAAACCTAACCTGGCAGTGTTTGATCTAAGTTGTGATTAGGATCTGCATAGCCTTGATAATGCTGCAAGTTAGTTTTGCTCCAACTATAACTAACAAATAAAATGGCTGACACATAGTGACAAAGTACTTACAATGACATTCCTTCCTTCAGTTCCTTCACTTTTTGATTGGCCTCAGCAATTTTCAAATCAATTCTATTCAACACTTCTGCTTTTTTCAGCTGCAATACACTCAACTGAAATAAAAAAATATATATATGTACCACAAAATGAAATTAGCGGAAGCAGAATAAAATAAATGAATTTTGTAAATTATGACAAAAACACAGAACTTCAAAAAAAAAAAAAAAAAAAAAAACCCTAAAATAGTTTTCTTATTTCTCAGATAAAATAAATATACATTCTACAGAATAATACTTGATATCATTATATTTTCTGCAAAAATAAAATGTCGAGGGCCATTGATCTTCATTGGGGACTAATAAACTGACTAGGACCAGCCTAGCTGGGCCCAGAGCAAGTTGTTGGTCATCACATTTGTCTTTGAATTTGTATTTATACCTAAAGTGAATGGAAAATTTAAATTTCTCAACACAGGAAAACCAGAACAAAATAAAGTAATCATAGTGTGTGTTAATAACAAGGGGATTCATTTTACCCCATAGTGAGGAGACCCATTTACCCCTTATAAGGAAAATGTATGGGATAAGTGAGGCCTCTTCTCTTAGATACTTATTAATAATACATTGTGAAAATTTCCTATTTTAGTATACAGTTCAGGTTAAACTATACATAATAGTTTAATGAACATACAAAAAATATAAAAACTAACCTGGAAACACTTTGGTGGAAAAGTACTTTAATATTGTGGGGGAAAATAGAAATCACCAACTTCATAAATGGACACAATCAAAAGACTAAGTAAAAATAATTTTTGGCCAGTCACATTCAAGTGTTACCGCAACAACTCCAGGACGTCACAATGTTTTATTTGGTGCCAGCAAGGAAAGAATTAACAAAGGACTTACCCCAATGTTGTCAACACAAAAAACACCACACACACATCATGCTAATTGGCAGGGTTACACAATCTTTATTCATAAACCCTTTACGCACAGGGGTCATGGGGACTCCCGAAAAAGTATTCATGGTACACTCTTAAAAGATTTCAAGATTAGATTGCAAGTAATTCAAATAAAAAAGGGAAAAATTTTAAGTTCAAAAATCCAATCTATTGAAGATAATCACTTAATCTTACATAGCAGAATGATAAACACTAAAAAAAATTGGCGAAAGTTAGTTGTTGGTTTTGGATGATATTGATAAAAAGTGTGGCAAACAATTTTTCACAGCGGCAATAGCGAGGAGGTCGGCAGCGATACTCCTTGAACTGCCGACATGATAAATGGAGATGAATGTGGCTAGAGCGGGTCATAGATGTGGCTACATAGTTCGGTCGACAAAAATGGCGAAGGTGGTGCAAAAACAGAACGCCCCTCACACATCCCCAGCTTAGAATCGCCCATCCAGATGCATATGATTCTCAACCACATAAAATGAGCTCAGGGTACAGAGATTATGCATAGAGGAAAATGAAAAAAATAAATACTTGCATTCTTTGGTATGGTAATTTGAATTAAAAATCATGTGGACACCGCCATTTTTTCTTTTCATATACTCTAGATTACCTATTAACGTTGCAAACTAAATATACCACATTACGGCCTGATAGGACTTCATCGCTCAGTAACGATTACATTGTTGATGCAAGATTGCAAAAAGCAGATGAAGTGGGAATGATCATCCGCTCCATCTTTCCTTCCTCTCCACTCGCAAGTAAAAGCATTGCAGCTCTTCAGAAACACGTCTACATTGTTTCAAGACCAACCATCTACTCCCGCTGAAATCACCAACAAACCCTGGCAAAAACCCCACGCCGTCGCGTGAAAACAAACGTACTCATGCGCGACGTCGTCAGCGTAGCCAATGGGAAAGCAGAAAAATGACATCACCGAACGGCGACTGTGCCTACAGCCAAGCAGCGAAAAGGCGGCAAAACAACAATGTAGCAGGAAGAAGAATGCAAAACATGGCTACCAAAATCTCAGATGACGCCATTAACTTACCAAAAATTGGAAAATGCGAAACTTAGAAAAAAAAAACAAAAAAAAAACGTGAATTGATGCAAATATACAGGGTGTTCTGTTTTAACCTGCAAGACCTTTATTTTTACAACTGTTAGTCCTAGATGTATACTTGCAATTGCAAAAATGTTCAAAATCAGATGCAGAGTTTAGATATTGAAAGTTTGAAGTGAAAATAAAAATTATTCAAGAAATACATAATGTAACTTTTTATATGGGCCCTGGGTCTCCTAACTAATATTCAGAGAAATAAACTCTGTTAAAAACTATTACTGACACAGAAAACTTGAAATTAGTATGACCAATATTCACCGAGATATGAAACGCAGCATTTTGTGACTTACACTACTTTTTCACTTGCAGGCAATAACAGCTTTTGGGGGGAAATATAACGGTTAAGAGGTGTTTAAAATTATAAGTGTGCACAAAGTGGTTTTTCAAGTTGTTCGAAGTTTTGTTGTGTTTTTTGCGTATCATGGCGTAACATTTGCATTTATTTTTGAATAGCAATGAAAAATATTAATACTTTTTTTTTACTTCGACAACCTAGCATTCTTCTGTAAGGGCGATAAGTTCCAATCTCATCTTCTGAATGGTCCCTTACAACTTTAAATTGGAATATCTCCATGAGTTTTGGTCGCACAAGTTTCAATTTTTTTGTGTTAGTAATATTTTTTAACAGAGATTATTTCCCTAAATGTAAGTTAAGGGACCTAGAGCATGTATAAAAAGTTAAATTTTGTATTTTTTGACTCATTTTTATTTTTTCTTCAAACTTCCAATATCCCAACTCTGCATCTGATTTAGAACATTTTTGCAATTGGAAGTGTACATTTAGGGTTAACAGTTGCCAAAATAAAGGTCTTGCAGGTTAAAACGGAACATCCTGTATGTGATTACTATGTCACACACTTTGAAAAATGCTGCCTTAACTTCTAAAAAATATTTTTTTGATTTTTTTTTTTTTGACAAAAGTTCTATGAGTTTGAAATAATGACTCTTAGAATTCCAAAAAGCCCAAATAACTGCAAAAACAATAATGTGATGAAATCTGATGTGATCAATGTAAAAAATATAAAAGTCATATGTGTATTTCAGTTTCAGGGGGCGGACCCATTACCCCAGAGTAATCTATTTCCCCTAACCAACCATAAATAATGTTTAAATGAAACTAATCCTCCAAATTAAAAATCATATCAAAAAATCTTTTGATATGTTTTTTAATTTGGCTTTTTAATTTGCACTTTCGTCATATCATTGCTCGTTCAAGCTAAATTTGCCTGTTGGTTGACAATTCAAATTTACCAGTGCAGATTAATGCTTAACTTTTTGGAGCTATTCAAAATTGAACAAAATTGTGCAAAGCAAAAAAAGAAACATTGGTATAAGGCAAGGTGTCGTGGTCATGATCTTTTGAAACAAAAGAAAGAAACTTTTCCATTTAGTGCACAACTTCTTGTCAAAACCAGAACTTTAGTAGGTACAGCAACAAGAGATAATTTTGGAGCAGTTAAATCTTGGTTTTGGAGGGGGGAGGGGGAAGGACCAGGAAAAACATGTAATTAGGAGGAAGAGTGATTGTGAAGAACACTTACAAGAACCCTCAGATTGAAGTGATTTTCTTGATTTGGAACACTTAGTTTAGTTTGGGTTAAGAAACTAAGAAAAATTGACTACTGGGTGCAAAACGGGTAGAAACTCTGTTTGCCACGAAAAACCACCATCACTGAAGGCATAAAAAAATCTTTTTTTTTTTTTTTACACGCCAAAAATTTACTACACACAAAAAGAGCTGCTTAATTTTTTTAGACTTTTAAAAAGGAAAACTCACTTCAGCCTTGACTGCTCGTTTAATGCTTTCAAATTTTTCATTTGTAAGAGATGCCACTAGTTCATTAAGATGCTCAAATGCAGCCTGTGATTCAGTTCTATATTTGAGGGAGAGAAAAAAAAAGTTTTTCATTTTAACAACAAACACTAAGTTTTACATCAGAAAATCAATTAATAAAACCTTTGACAAAAAAAAAATAAATAAATAAATAAAACAAAATAAAATAAATAAATAAAAAAAAAATCAAAGGAAATTCTGGATAATTAATTTTTCTATAGCACATAACATGAAAATTAATAGCTAAAAATCTGATGTGGACACCCCACTTTCTTTTATGTCTATTAAACAATAGATGTTTTCATAACTCTAAAGAATGGGTGAGTGTATGCATGTTAGAGGCAATACTTCAATAAATAGCCTTTTAGACATTTTTCTACACACATAAAAGTGTAGAAATAGAATTGCGCACTTTTCTGTAGTACTTTACTTGGTTCATTTTAAATCGTGATTGTCATTTCAACTTGGCAATATACTGCCAAACAGACTACAAAATTTGGCAACCATAATCTTGTCGATATACTTGTGGACAAAAATGACAGACGGAAGCACAGCACATAAAACTTAGTTATGTGAATAAGGTTCAAGGTGCATAGAAAATTTTTGACCATAGCGAACAAGCATAATACTGTGATCAAAATTATTAGGGCTGATTCTCTTAAAGTGCATAAAGAATATATATCGTTTAATTTTTTTTAAACTTCCTTTTAATTTTATGTAGGAGGACTTTATTACTAAGTAATAATCACATTGAACAAGCTCACTTTTATCCACCTTTGTTTAATTTCCTTCATCCTATATTATAAACTTACATAACAAGACAATATATAAGTATAACAACTTTCTTAAAAATTCAAAACTTAGTTTGAAATGCAAAAATCCAAGTCATTATTCCATGGAGCAGAAATATTTTATAAAATTTCAAATGTTAATAATGTAGAAGAAAGAAAATTTTGGAATTGATATTGCACACACTATCAGAACAGTGACATAAGCAAGGGTTGAAAATACATACCGCAGTGATATTTCCTTCTTTTCCAGCAACTGCAATTTTTCATTAGTTCTTTTACACTTCTCTTCAGATTCAGCTAATTTTTCAGCCAATTTTTTACATTTTTCTTCAGATTCTACAGATACTTTTTTACACCGTTCTTCAGTTTTCAACAATGTTTCATGAAGGCTTTTACTATCCTCTCGAGATTCCAAAAGAGATTTCGTCATATTATCTTGCCAGTTTTTAATATCAATATGATTTTTCTCCAACCTATTTGAAATGTACAGAAAAATATAATATCCATTATACATTGAGCCTAATTTTCAGTCACTCAAACGGAGATGCTGCTAATTTCTAGCTACCTCCTTTCAAATGAATGAATCCCACGGAAATTGCCAGCCCTGGGCCCCATTCATATGAAGGAACTTCTCCTCACACACAAACAACAGAATCAGCATCATAATAAAACCTTATAATAAAAAAGACAAATGATTTTAACTATAAGTACCAGGTGTGGAAAAATCATGATTTTTTTAGATTTTTCTTTTTTTTTTTTAAATAAAAGACTGTTGCTCATATTTATAAATTTGCACAAATTAGATTACTGCAGACACATGCTTCAGCATCATAAGGAAAGCCTCTTTCAATCACAACAACTGAGCTTATGGATAAAAAGACATCAAAAAAAAAAAAAAAAAAAAAAAGAGGTCGAAGAGCAAGCAGAGTAAAAAGTAAAATAATGGATTAACTGAACACCAATGAGAAAATTATAAATCAGAACTAATAGGAATGCAAACAATGAGCAAGAGTTTTCTCACAGGCATACAACCTAGGCAAGAAATAATTTTACTGCTAGAAGGTTAAGCCACTAAAATTGAAATAAAAAAGGGAATTTCAATAAACTTGAACCATAAGAAAAGAAAAAGGCAGATTGAAAGAAAACCTTCAGGAAATAAAACAAAAAAAAATTTCGGAAAAATAAAAATAAAGACAAATAGAGAAGGAAAAATTACAACTGCATAACAAAAATGGAAACATGTATGAAATAAATTAAGCAAGACAGATTAAATTGAATAGAAAAAAAAAACAATAAAAAATGAACAAGATGGATAAAAAAGGATGAGAAAAGAGAAAAAAATTATGACAACAAAGACGAAATTATATAAATAGAAGCCAGACAGTAAAAAAAATACGGAATAACATTGATATTGTCAACTCAGAATAATGTATTGTATTTACAATATATTCATAATATATTGTAAAATCAGGAAAAAAGTCATTGAAAAATTAATATAAATGCATAGGGGATTTAAATCAAAATTTAATATATACTAGAGGATCCACAGACATTGTTCTATTCAAACTTTATAAATTGAAAAGTTACAAAATTTCAATAAACTATGAAGTATTTGAACTGTTCTGTTGAAAAAAAGAAGTAAAAAAAATGTTTTAAGCTGATATGCTGTCAGAATTTGTATATTTATTACAACTTGATTTATCTAATGCCCACTGTTTTATTAACTATTTTTTCTCTCGTACTTGATGGTTTGTTCTTTCAGCCATACTCAAAAGATAAAAAGCGTCCTCAGATATTAAGTGTAAAAATCTACCTACCCATCTAGAACAAACGGGAAATCCCGCTGCAACATCTCCCATATGAAAAAGAATAAAACAATCGAAAGCATATTGTTTAGAAAAATGATAAAGGTAAAAACAGTTCTCTGAATAAGCGAAAATCACTCATATCTCAATTCCCACTTCTTCCCGATGTAAAATAAACATTCTTCAACTAAAATGACGAAAAACTTTTTAAAAACGAAAAACAATTCTTTGCAATTTGAAATATTTCGCCAAATAAACAAAAAATACAATAAATTACATTAACAGTATCTTTAAATGTAAACAAATGATTGCGCAACTTGATTGTTTATAGCCAAAGGCGCCAAGCCACCATGTTACTGTAATCCAACCAATCAGTGAGAGAAGCCGACTCCGACCGATTAGTGGTCCGATCTTTTGAACCAAAACTTTTTAAGCTTTATATATTGCCTAATCTGTTCTTTCCACCAAAGATAAAGATCTTCCACTGGACTGATCTTTTGTGTACTGAACTACCCTGTTGTAATTTATCTGGACGAAAATAAAATTTGTTTCATCTTTAAATTCCATCATCTTTTCTTTAAATAATGAACTGATTAGTTAGATAATCTTTAAAGTATTCTTGACATTGGTGCCAAAAATCAGATGGATTTCTGCTGAGAAACAAATGTTGCTAGGTACAGTACTTTATCATTTGGTTAGGAAAATCTAAAGCACCGATCCGGTCACATGGTTCAACTACGACGACAGAATACACGTTTTATGTGAACCTTGCAGTACTTTACTTTAAAATATATCACTGGACCTAAAATCGTTGCTTTCAAGAAATGAAGGCTTCACTCTCACTCTCTACATTTTATCTATTCTCAGTTGACATATCACAGTAGGAAATTTCATTATAAAAAGCAGAGCTGGCTTTCTTATTGTCCTTTGGCAACAGGTTAAATATTTATTTCAGTTCTGGCTCAACAATAGGTTAAAATAAATATTAATCATTTGGGAGATTTTGCCATCCAATGTTTAAATTAATTAATTAACAAAAACTTTTCCGATTCAACCCATTGCGCTTCGAAACCATGCTTGCCACAACTTAATTATGCACAAAAAATTTGATCAAAATCGGTCCAGCCGTTTAAAAGCCTTATGGTGACAAACGTACGCACAGAAGATTTTTATATATTAAGATATGGTATACTACTACACTATAAATACAAAAAAATGGGGGAAATAAACAAATTAGGTAGCATTAAATGATACAAATGGGAGTGAAATGAACAAAAAGCCAAATTAAATTTTAAGTATTATTTTTAATTTTAACATTAATATATTTTCAAGAACACAGTTGTCAGATATTTAAATATAAGTTTTATTACACTTAATGTACAGAGGGTAATATCATAAAATCAGACAGCTATTTATTTTTTTTTTGTTCTCTCGTAAAAGTATATGTATTAAAAAAAAAAAAAAAAACACACACACACACATAAATTTCATATTTTTTATAATTTAAATATCTTTTTAAATATTATTTCTGATTTTTTCAAAACTTTTTTGTACATGCTTTAATTTTTGTAAATAAGAAGTCATGGTTGAAGCAATATTAATTTCTAGGTTTTTAAAATATTTTGTATGTATAAGCACACACTACAGCAACAGGCGTCATTTCCCAGCACTTTTCTTTACATCCAGCTTTTAGTGTAGAGCATTATAATTTCCTCATTGTTTTTATTAAAAGAAAAAAATCCTGAATACAGTGGCCACTAATAAAAAAAGTAGCAACTAATTTTTAAGTGTTCACTAACCACTGAATGAAAATTTGAATTTTTTAGTTGAGTAAGGAAAGAAAACATAAGTAGATAAAAATGATCAAGTGCGTTCAAACCCTAGAGACAAAATCTATACAAGAGGCTGTCCATTAATCATGTGAGGCTCGAATGGGGGGGGGGGAGGGGTCCAGAAAAAATCACGAAACATCACATAGGGGGAGGGAGGGTTGTAGTAATATATCATGTGTATTTATTTTTTGGACAAATGCGCAACATTCAACCAAAAAGTGGCTTGTAGTGTGCGACTTTGATTCACCATCACGCTGTTGCCAAACCAGCAAAGTGAAGTTCTCGATCACAAGCCGCTACAACCGCCCGCGCGCCCGACTCCATTATTCTGTTGTTTTGGCACTGAATACACGAGTCAATTGTTTAACCTCATAGGTTTGCATTAAAACAATGTCTAAACTAGATGATCTGTATAAAGACCTATTAGCAGAATATAAGATAGGAAAGAACCTGGTGTAGCTCAAAAAGAATTTAATGAATTGTGCGAAATAAAAATATACTAGGAAAGAAGAATCTATGAAATGGGCAAATGATCTTTTACTAGATTACTGCCAAAAGCACCAAGCAAAGAAGTCTTCTAATATCCTCTTTTATTGTTCTAATACTAAAAAGGTAAGTTAAAATGTGTATACATTAACTATATCTTTTTATGAACATTGTTCAAATAATAAAAATTCACTTATAGTTTTATTTGCAGTAGATGTTATTGTTAAATCTTACAGTTTTTCATAACATTGAGAAAACAAATATACTTATTCCATAAATAAAATATGCATAGCTTACCTACCAACCTTAAGTATTTAAATCCAAACATATTCTATTTATTTTTACGCATAAAAAGGTTATTAAATTAATCTCTTATGTTTTTAGGTCTTTAGGAATAATATTTTAAATTCCATTAAAAAGTGCTAAAAAGCAGAACATGATTAAGTGAAGGTACCCATTGGCTACTTTTCACCGCTCGCAGGACTTTAAAAAAGCAGGTATTTTGACCCGACAGTCTACGAGGCATGGGTTTATTAAATTAACATAGCTATACACTCAGGAACATTCAAAATAACGCCCCAAGAAAGAAGAAAGGTACAATCGCAAAATTTTGCATATAAGAAGAGTCAGGGTCCGATCAAGCCAAACTGGTGCCCAGGTCCTGAGTAGAATTTGGTGCCCCCCCCCCATGAGAAAATCTGCATAATTTTAAAGTCAATGTTTCATACTAGAAACCACATTGTAAAAAACGATTCAGAAACGTTCCTGGAAAATAATAGGCAGCTGATGTGCCCACTTTCTGCCAGTAACATAGCTCGCAAAAACCAGGAACATTTACCGCGAATATTCAGTAACCTTCCTGAAAAATCCAGAAATCTTCCCGTTTAATGCCAGTCGTTTCACTGGGACTTCAGAGTAATCTTAGGTAGAGCTAATATAACAGCTTGGCGCCTACCTAATGTATCCAAGACAGCTCCAAAAGCAGCATTGCAAACATGACCACCTCTGAGCCAGAATTGCAAGTAAGAGTCAAGCATCTCACTTGATTGCAATTCTTGCAAAGCTACTAGTCCATACATATTCGCTCCCTTTGGAAGTTTTTCTGCATGGACTAGCTATAATTGAACTCAAACAAATACACCTTATATTCTCAGTTAATCTTTGAACTGGGAGCTAAAAATATTTCTTTAAAACAGAGAGAAGTCTATTTTTGGACAACTTGTAGCAATTCAGGAAACTTTTTGACAATGATACGCAGACATGTGACCCAAACAGGATGACAAATACTGAAATTACATGGCTTTGTGAACAAACATAATACTGTCTGCATATTTTACTACACCTGAAAGCTTTCCTATGTATTTTAGTATCTATTCGACACACTATTTTTATCAGATGCTTGAAGTTAAATGGAACACGTTGAGTTAAGCTTTTAATGCTTTCTTTTTTCTGCACACAGTATTTTGCTCTCTCAAAAAATACTGAATTGAGTAAAAATACTGAAAAATCACATCTCTGGATACTGAATGTTTCCAGGAAGTCAATAAAACCATTGAAATCCCGAAACGTTACACGGAAATACTCAGTAACGATTCAGAATTTTTTTACAGTGTACATTTTAAAGGAACATTACTACATTTAAAAATGGAAACCTGGAATTTGAATACCAAACACTTGATAGTCACCAAACTAATCACAGTTAGAATTGCCTCTTAAGGCAAAAAAGAGTTTAAAAACATTTTAAAACTGCAAAAAAAAAAAATCTTACTAATTCTGACAGCAAGCTTTAAAAAGGCTTCTTTTTGGCTTTAACAGAGGCAAATGTGTCGATCAAATAATCGAAATCTATGTTTGATGTCATAGAATTTTCAATGGTCAATAAGGAAAACAACTGTAAATTATCCTGAGAAATGCAGCTTCTCAAATGATTTGATTCTTTTCAAAATTGAAAAGGAACGTTCACTGGAACAGCTGCTGATAGGCAAGGTAAGAAGCTGCAGGGGCGATTCCACATTCGAAAATGTATGTGTAATGTTTACTGCTCTTATCCTTTTTAAACATTCTCCAGAAGAAGGGTTACGTTTGCAAAAATTTGAAATGTGTGCAAAAATTTGAAAATTCTTCTGGAATATGTTCATCCATGTCATCTGAGTAATTTTTTTGAAATTCTAGAGCTAAGGAACAACGACTTCTTTACGCAAATTTTTTTAACTTTATGAGTTTTTGAGCCGATTTTTAAAACATTTTGAGCCCCTTCTCCCTTAAAGTTGAGAAAAAGTAAAATAAGCTTTTTTTTTTCTTTGAAAAAGGAAATAAGTAAAAGAATTTAGGCTAGGCCATTTTGGTGCCCCTAAATGTGTGGTGCCTAGGTCCGCGGACCCGATGGACCGTGCATTAATCAGGCCATGAGAAGAGTGACATCTGATGTGCGAATGATCCAAGTTTGGTGTCAATGCGCATGACCGTTTACCCTACAGTATCGATGCAACCAGGAAAAAGGTGCTGTATAAACCAGTGCATAATTAGGGATTTATAAATATTACGATTACATCACGATTGTTGGAGAGCCTTAATGAGTGAAGGATGCCAGGTCGATTAGTTAGAAAGCTTTGCTTACAGTTAAACGTTTGAGAGAGGTTTGATCATCGGCATGAAAATTGCAAGTTGGTCGATGAGCCGTGTTGTTGCTCACGTGGATCGTTAGGAGTGTTCCGTTAGAAACTGTTGTAGGCAGTGGACACGAGAAGGTACCCACATGCAAAAAACTGGGTTTGGAGCGACTAGGAAGTCGACAAGGAGAGATAATCCAAGGATTGTGCGGCAAGCACTCGTGGATCCCGCAGTGACTCGTTTCACCATACAAGCAGACATAGGGGTAGCAGTTGTTCCTCTAACCATTTCTAAACGTCTTGTGACACTGAATCTGCAGTCCAAGCACCCTTTTCACATATTCCGTTTTCCACCAAAGCATAGGCAACTCCGTCTACACTGGTGCGATGTAAGATGTCACTGACTGGCAAAAGGTGGTGTTCAGTGATGAATCCTGGTTCATTTTGAGGTTAGATGATAACTGCGAACGGATGTGGAGGTGCCCTGGAGAAAGGTACCACTCAACCCATTTTATAGCACTACAAACAGCCCGAACAGCGAGCATAATGGTCTGGGGAGACATAGCTTATGATAGTCGATCCACTCTAGCAGTGGTACGCAGAACCTTAACGGCCAGCGTTATTTTAATGACATTCTGCAACCACATGTAGGACTGTTCCTAAATGGTTTCCCAGGGGCAATTTTCCAGCAAGATAATGCCCGCCCGCACACAGCTAGAGTTGCTTAAGACTTCTTACGTCCTTTTGAGGCTCTTCCATGGCCAACCGGCTCCCCAGACTTGTCCCCTATAGAGCATGTATGGAATCAGCTGAAGCGTCTGACACCACCATGTTTCTCTGTGCAAGATTTAGAAGTGGCTGCTCAAAATTTGGGGGATCATCTGCCTCAGGACAACATCAGACATTTAATTAGCTCAATGTCGGTTCGTGTTACGGCATGTATTGCAGCAAAAAGGGGTCCAATGCGCCATTGAAGTAGCACTGTATCTCATTTATTAGCCTGTATTTGTTTAACTGCCTGGATTTTCGGATCAAGTGTCTCTCTCACATGCATTTTTATGTATATTAAATTTCACTCTAATCCAATTCTTCCTTCTTGGGGTGCTATTTTCAATATTCCTGAGTGTAGTTGTAAGTGGGTGATTCTCCAAAATGCAAACACTATTATGTCCCAGGAGCCTAACACAAGGATTGTTTGACATAGAATTTTTTTTTCTTTTTTTTTAATAGTTAGAAATAACTTTTCTAGTGTTATTCCATTATTATTAAAACAATAACTCATTTATTTTCCCCAACAAAATTTTTGAACAACCAGAAAATCGCTCTTTTGGAGTGTTCCCATTCCTTTCTCAAATATACTTAAATTATTTTAAAATTTTAGATCAACATTTCACAAACTTAATTTGTAGTACAAAATTATGCATACTTATAGGTGTAAAATAGCATTTTTAAATAAAAATAATTATTTAAATAATCAAGATACATCATTTTAAAGTTTGTGCCCGGGTTTTCATGTCACTCTCCTGTCCTAGGAATGAATTCAATTATTATAGATAAAAAAAAAAGAAATTTTTAATCTGCTGTTCTACAAAACTGTTTATTGTCACCATTTTGTTGGATTCCTAGAATATTTTGTTAATGTGATCAGTCTTCTGTTTTCATTAAAATTTAGAAGTTCAAAAATCAATTTATTTTAAATACTAGCTGCGTTACTCGGTTTTGTACGATACACCTCGCAAATAAAAGTTATGTCAAGTGACGCATGTTCAACAATCTGGCTTGAACCAAAAAAAATCTAAAATTTAGTGACAGATTGGGAAAAAATAACCAAAAAGGACAATTTTTAAATCCAGAGTACAGGAAAAACCTCAAAACAAAAGCCAGAATTTTATTTTTTCATATGCAAGAAAAAAAAAAGGCCACAGATCTTTCTTTTCAATGGTTTTCTTCATGCTACAAATTTAAATAAAAGCATTGTTCAACAATTTATTTCTAGTTGAAGGCTTTCTTATAGTTTAGCATGAAATTAGACAGAGTTATAATTCCCATTCTAATTTTCTTGGAGCATTGGAACAAATTTTATCTGATGGAGAAAAGTCAGGGGGTTTCTATCTTTGTTCTAATTTTTGCAAGCATTTTATCGCCCTCATATTACAGAAAAACGCTGTTTTCGGGTCCTTAAATTAAAATTTGAACGGTTCACTGTAATTCAACTTTTTTTTCTATTTAAAATGCATTTTGGTCGCGCGGTAAGGTAATTGAATAATAAAAGAATCTCAATGTTCCTATTATATTTTAAGATTGCATTTATAAAAATTTAAAAAATATTTTTTTTGTTTCACTTTTATTGTATTTGTTCCTTTATCACATCTACTTGTTCATTTTTAAGACTGCAGGTTTTTCTTTTATTTTTATCATTAAAATGAAATTGGAGGCCCAACTTCTAAAAAAAAGGGGAGGGGGCAACATATCAGTTATAAGAGGCGGCTTTCTTCCGCTGTTGCAGGAATTTTGTAGAAGGTTTGTAGAGATCTTGAGTGTCTTTTAACCTCGACATAATGTATGACCCTGAAATTTCTGTTCTTCCATCACAAATCACGGAGAAAATAAGAAGTGATTTCTATTAATCTTCTCAATGAGATATAACCTTAGCATTTATACACTCACCTTTTGAATCTCCGGTTGAGTACATTTTCTCTCTTTGAAACTTCTGCTTTAGGGTTGTTCTAATGCAGAAGCTTCAAAGTAGTCTACGTTCTCATAATGATTGTGTTATGTTCATTCCTTCACAGCAAACCCTCAGTATAGCTGCATGAGGTTTTCTTCACCATTGCTATGTCTTTGAGGCTAGCTAATCCTTGTCGTGTGAGCAGGCCCGTCATTAAGAGCCCCCAAGTTTTTAGAAAATAATGTATTTACATGTGAAAGGGTGTGGTTCTTGTATTTGTTTTGGTATAATTTACATTAAGTGCATACCCTTTGCCCCCCACTCTCCTCCGTAAAAATTCAAAATGAGGCTTGTGAGGTAGTCAGGTAGTTTAGACTTCTGGTTATAATTAGCAGCAACTCTTTGCTTTTAAGCTTTCATTGCAGACAGTTGCTTTCCTATTTTACCAGCGAAGTTCAGTTTTATTTGATTACATAATAATTAAACATTTCACATAATAAATTATGTGTTGTGTAACTGCTGCATTAGAGTACTTTTTTGGAATTAAAACAGTAACAAGTTCTCCCAAAATAATAGATTTCATCTTAACAAATTTCAATATTTGTGGGGGTCGATTCTCAATTATTGAGGGGGTCTGGACCCCTCGGACCCCACGGGTCGCGACGCCCATGAGTACTGTGCCTACAACTACAACTGGAGTTGCTTTTCAGTTGTTGGCATGGAAGAAAGTCTTGGTAATCTGTGGTCCGAGGATACTCTACTTTAATATTTTTTTCGCATACCTTTCATTAATATAGTCTTTGTTGTTATTATTGTAGACTTTCATTATTAGATGATACTTATACCCGTATTTTAAATATTTAAAAAGAATAATAAGATTTTTCATAGGTTCTAAAAATACACGTGATATAGAAGGGGGGGGGGGTGTCTTCAACCTCACCATGTATCGCCAAAGGGCAGGAGGGGTTAAAAAATGCCAAAAAAAAAAAAATCACATGATTAATGGACAGCCCCCAAGGAAAAGTTTCTATTGAGAAAAAGGCAAAACTAGTAAAGTTTCGAATTTTCAAAAGCATTTCAAGGTTTAAGTTACAAGAAAAAAAGCATCAATAATTTAAAGATTTTTTTTTTAAATTAAATCACGATTGCAACCACTGATTAAAATCAATTCATTTAAATTGTTGACATCCTGATAAGTATTGATGGTTAAACTTACATTTACTACATTATAAATAAACAGATTAATAAAATAAATGGTGATAAAAATACAATGAAAATGGGTTTTCAATAATTGGTAGTAATTGTGCTGAGAATATGTTTGAATAAATGCAACATGATCCAAGCTCGAATTTTCCAAGAAAACTGTATATATGTGTTTCAGAATTAAAAGGAAGCTCTTCCCCAGTCCAAATTCCTCGCACATAGCTTCTTTTATTGCACTAAAGAAAGGTTCCGTGTAACTAACATGAAGCTTAATTGCTTTTCAAGTATCATCATCACCTACAAGAACTAGGCTAAAAAGACTCTTTTGGCTTCTTGGTTCAACCACCATTTTCTAGGCCTGCAATGTTCTCGCTTGCCTTTGGGCCTGTAGTAGAAAGTGACTCGGCTCATCAATGGGGGACCTATTCTAGTTAGCATCTATAATAATTTACGGAACATTTTTATTTCAAGCAAAAGCCAAGATGTACTTACTCTTGCAAATCCAGGTGAACTTTTTCAATCTCTTTTTTAGCTATTGCATTTACTTCATTTGCTTTGTTTAAAGACATCTGAAGAGACTCAACTTCGTTTCGCAGTTTTTCATTCTCTACATTTTTCTTATGGAGTTCTTCACTTGCAAGCTAAAAATTTATAACAAAAGCTAATAAAACAGCTGGAAATATCTTCAAGTATAGAATGAAAACATAACAAGAGACTGATAAAAAATCGAAAATCTTAGGTGCCAGAAATTTTTTTAGGCATGAGACAAATCATTTCCAAGTGTTTGTAGTAAAATTTCAGTCACCAAATTAATTTGTTTAGCCACTCGGGCTTTGTCAAATCCTGAAAATAACTATTGCCAACTTTTATAAAGTACTTTCAGGGTTCTCAACATATTTTTAATTTGTCCCTAGAGAGAAAAGGTACCTAAATTCTAAAAAGACAAAGGGACAAAAGGGATCTTTATTTTAAATTTTAGAGCTTAAATTTACGGATTCATTGATTGATGGACAATAATCAGTAATTGGCCACTTAACCACTGGTTTTAATTGGTCAAATTTTTGAGATTAATTAGTTTAAAAATTTTTTTTAACAAAATAATTATTTTTGCCTTGAAGGAGAAACTACTGAAGCAATTAATTACATGTAATCAATATTTTCAAACTCTAGTGATGCTTGAAAATTGATTCCCTCATTTGAATCAAATTATCGTAATAGGAGTGTGATCACATTCCTTCATTTTTTTCAAAGAAAAAAAAAGGAAAATTAATCAGAGATCACAGGGAAAATTCAAAATAAGCCTGAAATTTAAAAAAAAAAAAAAGAAAAAAGGAACCACATCTAGAAAAAACAAACTTTTAAGAATTTGAAACTAAAAAAGGGATTTTTAGAGAAAAGAAGGGACCAGTTGAGACCTATTATAATATACTTGAAGTAAAACTGCACAGCTGGGAGAAAATATCAGGGTCTTCAGTTTACCTCAGTTATGTTTCCAGAACTTCACGCTTTTCATACGTAGCGCAAGATATTTTCATTTGTCAAACATTCACGTGTTTGATAAAATATATTCAAGGTTCATGGGCAGAAATTTATAAAAATAAGTCGTTAGTCCAACTAACCAATAACTACAAAATTTTGTTGGTCTGTACAAATTTCTAGTGGTTCATTTTTGTGACCTGGCTTTAAATAATGAAACCTTATAAAAAAAAAGCACAAAAATATTAAAAAAAAAATCAACATAAACTAATGAGATCATTAAGCAGTTTTCAATAGGCAAAGAGTCAGTCTGAGGGTTTGGGGTCAAAATGTCGCCACCGAAATGTCGCGGGACAAAATGTCGCGGCCAAAATGTCGCTTGTCCAAAATGTCGCCAGGCCAAAATGTCGCCGATCCAAAATGTCGCCGGGCCGAAATGTCGCCGGGCCGAAATGTCGCCGGTCCAAAATGTCGCCGGGCCAAAATGTCGGCGATCCAAAATGTCGCCGGGCCGAAATGTCGCCGGGCCAAAATGTCGCCGGTCCAAAATGTCACCGGGCCAAAATGTCGCCGGGCCAAAATGTCGTAGAACCAAAATTCGCTCATTCAGTTGGTAAGAAAAATGCAAATGTACAAAAATGCTGTTTAACACCAAATTTGCAGAATAAATGATTACTGCCTTTAATGAATGTCTTCGTTAAAAATGGGACTGAACTAACCGAGTTTCTTGATGAATTCTAAAAAGATTACTCCGTTTTGATTCCCAACTCTCGGCTGTTTTTCAGCAAACAAATAGAATACAAGCGTTACGTTATCTTATTTCTTGTGACTCGCTATCTACCAACTGTAAAACGTTCTGACGGCCTTCAGTTCTGACGTTCGATAAATTTTTTAAAACTTTTCTTCAAGAATAGTGTGCGTTTGTATGTGACCGATTTTTTGGGGCCATTCTACGTCAAAACCTGTGGTAAGAATTCGAACGATACCCGCAAGTACCCATATATGATTTAGGGCTGCGTGGTTTTTTTGCGTCAATTCGTTCAAGATAGTGGAGAAACTGAACGTTTTCATCGATATGCGTGACTGTCATTGCTCAAAAAATGATGAACGGAATCAAATAAAATGTTAGGAAGCAGCAGGGGGACAGATTTTGGGGTCAATAACACCAGAGGGTGGAGCAATCGAATGTTTTTTTTTCCTTTCTTTTTTTTTATCTGTGACTGATATATCTCAAAAAGTAATACAGTAGACCCTCGTTTTCAGCAGGTTTATTTTACGCAGTTTCGATTATACGCGGTTGAAGATTTGACACCTTTATTTTATTTACGCAGATGAGTTTCGGTTTTACGCTGATGCGGCAATGCAAACAGGTAACATTTTACATTTTCCTCTCTTTCAAAACCCAAGCTCCTATAGATTGCAGATTACTTGTAACTAACTGCATTTTGGCGTGCTAATAATCGAACTTGGGTCCTTGGAGACATTTTATGCGATTGGTTCCAGAGCTTTTTCCATTATAGAAGTAAAGTGATTAAACTCACACAGTTCAGAACTCACTGGAAGAAGAGCTTTTAGGAGTGACAAAGGAGGTCAAAACCAACGAGGATACCGACTCCGGTGACAAACAACCAAAAACGCTCACATTGAAAATTTTGAACCATTCGTAGACAATAGAAATAATATTTTTTCTGATTTGTTAGTAAAGGAAGATTTTATCAAGGAAATGACGCAAGTGGTCATGGATGCGTTAATGCTCAGCAAAGAATTAGAGGAAAAATTCTTAATGACTACCAAAAGACTATCATAGCCAGCTCTTCTTCATAAACAGAACACGAAATTAGTTTGTTTTCTTTATGCATATTGTGCATAAAAATCGATATAAGTACACATTAAACTTTTCATACAATTAGTCATCACTAGAATGAAGTATTTTTTTTATCTACGGAACCTAATCCCTATTTTGAACCCATTCCCTATTTTTGATATTAGGTCTCAATTTACGCGGTTTCGATTTACGCAGCATTTCCGTGGAACATAACACCCGCGTAAAACGAGGGTCTACTGTACAAGGGTTAAGACAAAATTTGGTCTACAGGTATATCTTAAAGGGCGAGTTGCTCATTTATTTTTGGCTTCAGTCATCCCAAAAGGATGGATCACCGAATATTTTTAATCGTTTTATGTGACTGCTATATCTCAAGAAGTAATGCAAGGATTCATACAAAAATGTAGTATGCAAGTGAAATTAAACGAAAACAAGCCTTATTTTCGTTCTAAGTTGAGTTTCGTAATCGTTTACGTGAGTTAGTGTAATTAAATAAACAATGAAAAATATACTGGTTGAGCAAGATATCAATAAAATCTAAATTAGCCGTGTATTCCTCTCATTTTTGTAGCACTTTAACTAGCGTGGGTGTTAAATAAAAACTGAGTTTGCATTCTTATACAATTTGCGTAGTAAAAATTCAATAATTAAAACAGCATTTTTTCTGAGAGGGGAAAACTTATTTGTTTATTATTATTATTATCAGTATTCTTTTCTTTCTGAATTACCAAGCTATATTGAGCTAGAACTATTACTTTTTGAAACTCATTTTAAAAATAAGTCTAGGTCAAAATTGATCTGAATAATCTCATTGATATCAGTTATTTCACCCTACATTGTGAAATTTTTTCTTTTCTATTTAAAATTGGAAAATGTGATTCAGCTGACAAGCGCTACTTCGCAAGCATGAAAGTATCCTCTTGAAAACCTTCAATAAAATAGCTGTTCTGAAATTGTCCCCCTTGATGTTCTATCGAATATATAAATTTCATGAATGTTGAGAATTGAAAATATTTGTCATCGCGTAGAGTCGTTTTTCAAAAATCTGAGTGAAAGACACCTGTTTTAGCAATTACGGGTTTCATTGATTTCAAAAGATTTGACGGTGAAGATTTCGACGTAATTTCAGAATTTTACTTATAAGACAGTTTCCACGGCAATAATCTGTCATCTCTGTTAAACATTTGTTTTACTGTCCCAAAATCCCGGTCGCAAAGGACATACAAATGTCCTCTCAGAGGAAGGTCTCGAGCAGTCTAGTTAAACTTCTTCAGTTTCATTTCCAGAAAAAGTCTCAGAACAGTTTTGATCTTACTTTAACCAACGTATATCTCACTGAAAACGTACAGTTTTTTTTTTTTTTCTTTTTTACAGTTCTTAGGGTGATGTTAAAAAATCTATGAGAAAATTAAATTTCATTAAGATACCTTTCTACTTGATTTCCACCCTGGCCCGTGATTTCGAATTTTTCTAGTGAAAGGGGAGAGGGAGGATAACGGGCATATAACCAATGCAAATTTCATAGGATTGCTATAAAAAGCACTTCCACTTGTATATATAAAAAAAAAATTCAAAGTCGGGGGCCATTCCGCCTGATCCCCTAAATTACTGACTTGTCGCTAAGGTAATAATATGCTAGAGTGAAGGAGTTATTTGTTTTTACTTCATTACGCCAAAAAATACAAACCGCCTATTCTCTTGCCATATTCACATAGCGCCTCACTATTCTTTCATTCGCCTTTAGAACAGTTTAGTTTTACTTCCATACTAATTTTTTGTCTGAATCCTTGCGTTACATCTTGATCCTTTGCTTTACATCTTGAGTATTATTATTAATCAGATTAAACGAGAAAGAGAAATCCGTTGCAGCAGCCTTTCGCATGTTTACGTTCTTAATAGTATACAGAAAAACGTATGTTTTTCTGAAAACTATTAATTTTCTGGAATTAATCTGATGCTTACGAATTAAGACAGGAGAAAACGTTTGGAATTTTTGAAGGAACTTACTTTGAAAGGCAATTAATATTCTTTCGCAACTTTTATGCTGAAAAGCATCGACGTACATTTAAATTTTTCGTACCAATTGAACTAGCAAATTTTGGGCCGGCGACATTTTGGACTGGCGACATTTTGGACTGGCGACATTGTGGACTGGCGACATTGTGGACTGGCGACATTTTGGACTGGCGACATTTTGGACTGGCGACATTTTGGGACGGCGACATTTTGGGACGGCGACATTTTGGCCCGCGACATTTTGTGCGTATACCCAGTCTGAGTGACTGAGGAAGAAAACAGCACATCTTTCTGTTCAACAACCCTGGTAAAGGAATTCAGGCAAGAATGTGTGCTAGTTTAGAGAGGTGGCAAAATCAATTTGTTATAATGCAGCAAATATTTCTTAATCTATCTTTTTTTGCAAAGAAGACCTAAACATTGCAAATAAAGTGCAAACATTCTCAACAGTTTTAAAAAATGATAATGCTTAAAACTTTCGGAAAGAAAACCAGAAAAAAACTTAAGTAGTTTTTTTTTTAAACTTAGTTTATCACTAAAATTAAAATTCTGCTGGTCTGATGGATGGCTTTGGGGTGCGGGACCAACAGACCACTGTCAATTTTGAGCCCTGAAGGTGGATAACTAATCCCCATAACTTTAACCTTATAACTTAAATTAATTCTGGTTTCAAACTTAACACATAAAACGTCTCGGTTATATATTATTCCATTTGTTTTAAATTAAATTTAGAATACTTCAGATAGATCCAATTTACAGCAAAAAGACAAATGAGTTGTAATATCACACATTGGATATTTGTTTAAGTTATTTGAAAAATTAAGAAATAATTTTTAATGATTTCTGCAGCATGAATACTAGCTCTTTCTAGTGAACAACAGGCCAAGCTAACAGACACTTAAATTTGTGTATGAACCAGTAGAAATTCCTTTTGTTCCCACTAGTTCAGAAGCACAAGCTCCGACTTCCTTATATCTTCCAACGCGACAGCATCACGAAATTTCTAACTCTGTTGATGACTAGGACTAATAAGATGCTTAAGAATTACTTGTAGTTCCATGTTACTTGATTGGAATGTGATCTTTCAGTCAGAACACAATGCAGAACATATTTATAGTAACAGGTTCCAGTCATAAGATTTGAAACCCTGACAATAAAAGTAATCATAACTAAAGTCATTTTTATCACACTATAAAGCAGAAAAGAGTATTTGCGGAGTCTAGTACCAAAACCAGCTCAATGTACTTTTCAAATTTTTACAGGAGAAACAAAAAATATTCACTGATTAAGATTATTTTCAAAGAAAACAGATTTTTTAACAACAGCTTTTAAACTGAATGAGCTGGATGCATTTGAAATTGCTTCGCAGCACAATCAATAAGTATCAAATTATGAAATGCAAAGAAGTGAAAGTTCACGGATTTAGCTGGTTTTGATACTCAATGCCTGATGTGTTTCAGTAAAAAAAAGCCTTTAACAGCAATCCTAGTTACAAAAAATTTCTTAGGAGTTTTAAGCAAAAGTTCTTAAGATTATTTAATACAATTACTTTTTAGTAACAATGACTGATGTTAAATTTATTCAACATTTTTTACCTCACAAAAGTAATTAAATAAATAGCATATAATTTTTTTAAAAATAAATCCTGCAAAAAAAAAGTGAGCTTCGGAAATTGCAACTAAAGAATACTTTTACCAATGACATTATTACAATTTTCTTTTTTCTACATCTGGAACTAAATAAGGTGGCAATTTAGAAACCTCATTTTAAAACCTAACCGAAGTTCTGTAAAATACTGCTCATTTAAAAGTTTTGAAATCAAAATAATAACACTAACAACACAAGATAACGAAGACTGATAATACGAAACATACTAACTTTACAAGCATATAACTCGTTTTCAGCACACTCAATTCTGCTCTTAAAATTTGCATCACGCTTGCGCATTTCCTCCAAACAAGCTTTATATTTTATTTCCATAAGCTTATATTTCTCCAAACTTACTCTTTCTTTATCCTGCAACAATCCAATTATCTCTTTCATACGGTCCAATGACTCGTCAGTTTTCATTGTACCTTTGGATACCATTGTACCTTGCTAAAAGAAAATTATATAGACATCAGAATCTACAAAACTAAACAAAATTATTTTACTACATTCAATGCATGTTATCTCCCATTCTATGAATACAAATACAAAAGTGACGACCAGCAACAGGCTCTGGACCCAGCTAGGCTGTCCTAGTCAATTTACAATCCTCAGTGAAGATCAATGGCCCTCTTAAAACTATCTACTCCCTTGCTCATTACCACGTCTTCCGGTAAGCTGTTCCACTACCCTGCTAAAATAATTTTTCCTAATATCCATGTTAGCCTGAGATTTAAATAGCTTAAAACAATGACCTCTTGTCCTGTTTTCAGTGCTAAATTTTAGCCCCGTAACATCTTTCATTTTAATAAATTTTAACAACTGAATCATGTCCCCTCGGTCCCTTCTTTGCTCAAGACTGTACATTTTTAGCCTTCTAAGCCTGGAATCATAGTCTAAATGAGAAAGTTCATTTATTAGCCTTGTAGCCTGCCTTTGAACCCTTTCCAAAACATTAATATCTTTTTTAAGATAAAGACCAAAACTGAACAGCATACTCCAAATGAGGTCTTACCAAACTTCTAAGTAAGGGAGGAAGAACTTCTTTATATTTGTTTGAAATAGATCTGTTGATAAACCCAAGCATCTTATTGGCTTTGTTACTAGCTATGCTGCAAAGTTCTAAAGATAAACAATAATACAGTTGGTTATATGTTTAACAAAGCTCTACTTAACAACAAACTCTACTCAGTGTTGGAAATAAGAATTTAAATCCAGGCAACATGATGGTGCCAAGCTGCCCCTCAAAGTTTCTGGCATCAAAATGAGCAACCTAGGTGCCATTTTTAATAAATCAAATACATGCATCCAAATATATTTTTTTTTTCTATTCGTGAAGTCATGACAGAGCTGACTGAACCATTTTGTGTCCATTTTGAAAGGCTAAATCCTGTCAACATAAAGTGTCTGTAAGAGGGTTCATACACTTTTGGTTAAAAAAAGTTCCCTGACTTTTCCAGGTTTTCCAGGTTGTTTTTTAGAAAATTCCAGGTTACTCGCTTCATTCAAATTTTAAGTTTAAATAGTAATATTTTCAAAATAATTAAAATTGTTTAAAGTAGCGATGCAGAAGAACTGAAACTTCTCCCCTTAGAAAAAAAAACTTTTTTTTTTTGTTTGTTTTCTCTGTCAAAATTTTAAGTTTTTTTAAAACATTTTGTTCAAAATTGTTTTATTTTGTTTACTATTTGTTGAAAACAGAGTACTTTCCACTTATTTTAGCGTTTCTTTGATGTCACGCGTAATATTATAGCATTTTGCTGTAGTCCTGCAGCAACCTTTTAGCATCCGCTTTTGGTTTACAATACTTTTTATTTTCTTATAAGTAGGTTACACGAAACATATTGAGCAAAATGCAATGCTAAATTTCAGTATAAATATGATTAACTTGTTGCATCAATCGGCATACCATGTAATGCATAGTAACAAAAATCAACTCCGCCAAACATAGGCAAATGCCAATAATCTTTTTTTTTCCACATATTAAAGGACGCTTACATTAAAATTTCAAACTTTCTTTTCCAGAAAGTAATAGTTAATTTTCAAAAATTCATAACTTTTTGCACATTTAATGTTATTTTCAATATTACACATCAATATAAACGTCCAATTCTGTTTCTGGAAGTTTAAGTCTACTTCCATTGTGCAAACGATCAAATATGGCGACAAAGTGAAATTTAAAATAATAAGTAGATTTTTGGATTTGTAGTATAAAAGTAATAATAAATAATTAATAATCCTTAAAAAACTACAATAAAAGCAAAATAGTCAGTATTTAGCACATAAGAGTCTAAATCAATTAAAACAAAAAAAATGGTATGAAGATTAAATTTTGCATTTTTCCAGGAAATAATTACAAATTATCCGGAAAAAATGGCACAATTTGTGTTGTTTTCAATAGTTTGCATTGCAATTAACATCCAATGCCGTTTTCGGGAACTTAGGCACTTGAAAAAGTCTTGTGTACTTCCATCTTGGGAATGACCAAATATGGCGGCTATGCCGAAAAATAAGAAATAACTTTTTTTTAATTTGTTGCATGAAGACAATTAAAAAATAATAAATCTTCATGAAACTACAATTCATTGAAAAGTTTTTATCACATTTGCGTCCGAGGCAGTGAGGATAAAATTAAGTTTTAAGAACAAAATTTTTCATTTCTCAAGAAAATTATTACAAATAATAATAGAAAAACAATTTGCAGACCATTTTTTGTTGTTTTCATCAGTTTTCAATTAAAGAAAACATCCAATTCTGTTTTGTTTTTAGAAACTTAGGCATTTTTGGATCGTATCTACTTCCATCTTGTGAATGACCAAAGATGGCGACTACGTTTCACACGTAGCTGAAATGATTTTCCGATCAAAAAAAAAAAAAAAAAAAACGATTTCCCCCCGATCGACCCTCCCATCTACAGGTTGTGCTTCCGAAGCAGTAAATTGTCTTCTCTCCTGTTGAGTTTGTGCATAATTGTTGTTCACCTGATTTTTTTTCCCTTGGGAACTACTGAGAGCCAAAAATGGTGGCTGCTGAAGAATTTTTGGGTCGCCACTTTTTTCATTGCTTTAAAATTGTTACAATTTTTTTTAAATACATCGATAAAAATGAAGATTAGATCTTATAAAACGAAATTCCCTGGGAAAAAATTGGGAAAAGAAAAATTTTGGGGACACATTTGGAAAATTCCTTGACATTTTTGACTAAGTCATTTTCCCTGATAATTCCAAGTTTTCCCGGAGCGTACGAACCCTGAACCGAACAGAATGTTGTGGCAACCCATCTAAAACTTTAGGCAGTAGAAAGAAATGCGTTCCCCTCACTGCCTCCATGCAAGAAAATCTTCGCTCCTTTGGCGCATTTTTCGTTGTGAAAAAAAAACGTTCATTTTTCGATTGCAGTTTTTAAGTGTCAGCGTCGGTTTAGATAAAAATTTACAATTTTTTCGTGAAATCACAATAAAAACGAAAACTAGATCTCATAGTACTTAATTCCTTGGGAAAAAAATTTTTGGAGGACAAAATTTGAAAACTCCCTGACTTTTCCCTGACATTTTTGACAGTGTCATTTTCCCTGACAATTCCCGGTTTTCCCGGAGCGTACGAACCCTGTGTAAGCCCTAAGTTGGCATAGCACAACCTTTTTTAGAGAAAAGCCTTTGACCTTACAGGTGCATTAATGAAGGACTGCATGCAGGCCATCATTTGGAGGGGTGAGGAGAGGCAATGTTCCCCTCCCTCGGCTTTAAGAATTAATGTATTATATGCATAAGTGGGAACGCTCCCCTCCCCCCCCGTTTTGCATTGAGTAAGTACTTTTTGTCCCCAAGAAAAATTTGAAGGGATGGGTTTGGACAGCTGCACCAGTACCTTTGCTGATTAACGAGGTACGAGGAGATATACCGTATCTCACGGTGAGCAAGACCCACACATTAAGGGGTAAACACCCAGCTGAGCGGAAGCTCAGTATGGTGACCTTCCCCGGCGCAATAAGCATCAAGCCCGTCTGTAGCACAGACGACTGTCGACCGCCGCACTCAGTCCCGCGGGGGGCCCGCTACGCGGCCCCCCCCACCCCGTGAGATGGAACCTAAGGCCCACGGCTAAGAGGTGGGGTGTGTGCGGAGAAAAGTACCTTTGCTGATGTTTAATGTATGAAAAATTTACATATATTATTGAAAAATGAATCATTTACAGAGTTCCCACTCTTCCAGCAGATTAAAAAATAGGGCCTTTATATGGCCTTTTTCTAGTACATTTTCAACTATATAGGACCACTTCACATCAATGGTGCACACCAATTCTCTTTAATGTCTTTAATTTATTATTATTATTTTTTTAATCTATTATTCTGAAGAGCAATTTTGAAATTTGTTAAAAAGCCCTTTTTTTTTACTTGACAACAGTGCTCTAAAATGTTATAACTAAAGTTCTATGGGAGCAACAGATTTGTATAATAGCTCATTTTAAAGACAATTACATGCACATTAATTTAATATGTTTATGCAATTGAATAATTGACGAGAATTTTTTTCATGAAATGTTAAGTTCAAAAATTTTAAAAAGAGTTGAAATTTTTGGAAAAAACATTTTTTTTAAAATTGTATTTTACTGAGTACAGAGAATGTCAGAGTGGGACCATGAAAGGATCATCAGTTATGACAAATAATGTAGGACACATTACTGCAATTTTTGCTAAAATTTTTTAGTAACTACTGACCCCTTCACGGTCCATCTCAGAAAAATTTCAGACGTTTTTATAAATATACATTAAAAATCAAATAGTATTTTTAAAAAATTTAAAGGGCACTACCCTCACTCCTCTTGAATTTTTATGTATAAAAATTTTGTGGAAAACATTTTTTCTAAAAAATTATTCATGTTACAAACTAAAGTGCTTACTTCTCTTCAAAATGAGCTATTACCTGTTGAGCTGAACTCTGTTGCTTTTATAAAATATCAGCTATAACATTTAAAAATAAAATTTAGCAAAAATTGCCCGCCCCCCCACCTTTTTTTGCACTAACTACTAAGTCATTCATAATCCCACTCTGAAAAATTTTACGATGTATTCATTAAAATACATTTAAGATCATATTTTTTTCAAAAGTTTTTTCTTGAAAATTATTTAACTATACATAAAATTTAAATGCATGTAATCTATATATATATAAATGGATGTTGGTAAATTTGTTCCCTAAGATCTCAGAAACTACGCGGCAGATTTGGCTGAAACTTTCATCATTAGTTCATTTTGGTACTAGGAAGGTTTATAGACCAGTTCGAAAAAAATCCGATTGATAGTTCCTTTTTTATTCCAATTTTAGTCCTAATTTTCGCATGAATGCCCCAATATAAGGGTGGAAAAAAACATGCTCATATTAAAATTATGTGTCCATCGAAAGCGCTAACTTTTCTGCTGAAGATAGCATCTGTTCGAAGTTTTTAAGTTGTATAAAAAACGAGTTCTAAGCTTTTTTGTTCCCTGTTTGAAGGCTTTCCTCAATCCAATTCATTACTTAATGTATCATCTCAACTCCCAATCAATAGCTAGAATTGTTGTATTGTTGAATATTTTTGCGTTTCGTCTGACTTTTTGAGGCTTTTCTCAAGTCAAATCTTAAAGTAACGTTTTCCCACAAGATTGGTTAAAAATAAATGGATTTGGCTGATCATTTTCCATTTAAACGGAACTTAAATGTAATTAACGTTTTTTTTATTATTATTTATGCGGATTGGACACTTACTCACTATCCAATCAACCAGCAGAAGTATCGCCGAAATATATCATTTTTGCAGAAAGATTTCAGTAGCTGATGCAATTGGTAGTTTTTTCAACTGTCGCTGTTTTTGAAGCCAAAGGCTACGTACTAATGTTTCTCAGCTTACATCATGTAAACAAAATATTGCCAATCAAAATATCTTTTTAAAAACTTTTTCTACTGTGTAAAATAATCCAGCAACTAAATTAGACAAATCCATAAAGAGCAAAAAAACTTCCATAAATTTTTATTTTTGCACAATTTCAAACAATTGCCAAATTTCACTCATTTTGGAAACATTTCGAATGAAACCATTTAGCGCCATTTTATTTTGACCAAAAGTATCTCAGCATCTGACAACAATATTTCAATAATAAAAACTAGTAAGAGGGGGGAGTATTACCGAAGGTGTCACAAAATGATTCTCGCAAATTTGGTAACATTTTAAACCGCACTAAGTGCCCACAATAATTGAAATTTCCCCCCAAAAAAAACTAAAGCAAGTGTAAGGGGAACACGGGCGGCTACATTTTTTAAAACAGTTCGTATATCAATAGACATACAGAGAAGGTTTTAGATGTAAAAAAAAAGTACTAACAGATAAATCTTTTTAAACATGTAAAGTTTAATTTCATATTTCGGAAATTCTTCAAATTTGTGTACGCTTAAATGTCGTGCTTTCGTTTCTAAATGAATACTATTTTGTTCTTTATACATATTGCTATTTTAGTTTTATGAGTAAGGAAAAAGCTC